>NC_092046.1:88638041-89375353 GCF_003086295.3 Arachis hypogaea | reverse complement strand
TGCATTTCCGGATCTCATGGTGATGAGCTTCATGTGCCTCTTGAGCTCCATGAATGGGCTTTCTTGCTTGCTCCATTCTTTCTTAGTGATGGGCTTCTCTTCCTCAATGGGAATGTCTCTTTCTATGGAAGCTCCAGCTGAGTAACAGAGATGGCAAATAAGATGAGGAAAAGCTAGCCTTGCCATGGGGAGGACTTTTCGGCTATTTTGTAGAGTTCAAGGGAGATGACTTCATGAACTTCTACTTCCTCTCCAATCATGATGCTATGAATCATGATGGCCCGATCCACAGTAACTTCGGATCGGTTGCTAGTGGGGATGATGGAGCGTTGTATGAACTCTAACCATCCTCTAGCCACAGGCTTGAGGTCCAGTCTTCTTAGTTGAACCGGCTTGCCTTTGGAGTCAATCTTCCATTGAGCTCCTTCCACACATATGTCCATGAGGACTTGGTCCAACCTTTGATTAAAGTTGACCCTTCTAGTGTAGGGGCGTGCATCTCCTTGCATCACAGGCAAGTTAAAATGCCAACCTCACATTTTCTGGACTAAAATCTAAGTATTTCCCCGAACCATGGTGAGATAATTCTTTGGGTCCGGGTTCTTACTTTGATCATGGTTTCTAGTGATCCATGCATTGGCATAGAACTCTTGAACCATTAGGATGCCGACTTGTTGGATGGGTTTTGTTAGAACTTCCCAACCTCTTCTTTGGATTTCATGTCGGATCTCTGGATACTCATTCTTCTTGAGCTTGAAAGGAACCTCAGGGATCACCTTCTTTCCATCTCCCATGACTCGGAGGTGGAAGCTTTTGTCTTTCCTTTCCCTTTTCTAGAGAATTCTCCGGTCTTAGTGCCATCAATGGTAATGGAAAGATAAAAAGCTTATGCTTTTACCACACCAAACTTAGAATATTGCTCGCCCTCGAGCAAGAGAAGAAAGAAAAGATGAAGAAGAAGAAGAAAATATGGAGAAGAGGGGGAGAGGTGTATTCGGCCAAGAAGAGAAGAGAGGGTTGTGTTGTGTGAAAATGAGGAAGAATGGAGGGCTTTATATAGGGAAGGGAGGGGGAGTTAGGTTCGGCCATGTAGGGTGGGTTGGGTGGGAAATTGATTTTGAATTTTGAAGGTAGGTGGAGTTTATGAGGTAGGTTTATGGGGAAGAGTGGATGGATGTGAGTGGTGAAGTGGTGATAAGGAAGAGAGATTGAGGCGATTGGTTAAGAGTTTTGGGGAAGAGTGTTTATGGGATGGTGTGAAAGAAGGGTGAGAAGAAGTGAGTGGAGGTAGGTGGGGATCCTGTGGGGTCCACAGATCCTGAGGTGATCCTGTGGGGTCCACATTCCTGAGGTGTTCAAGGATTTACAACCTTGCACCAAATTAGGCATGTAAAATGCCTTTGCACACAACTCTAGGCGTTCAGCGCCAGATTGGTGCTTGTTCTGGGCGTTGAACGCCCATTTGTTGCCCATTTCTGGCGTTGAATGCCAGAACCATGCTTGTTCTGGGCGTTCAGCGCCAGCTCTTCTCTTGGGTGCAATTCTGGCGTTCAGCGCCCAGATGCTGCCCATTTTGGGCGTTCAGCGCCCAGATACTGCCCATTTTGGGCGTTCAGCGCCAGAACCATGCTCTGTTCTGGCGTTGAACGCCAGACAGGTGCTTCCTCCATGGTGTGATTTTTCTTCCACTGTTTTTGATTCTGTTTCTAAATTTTTCGTTTATTTTGTGACTCCACATGATCATGAGCCTAAGAAAACATGAAAAACAAAAATAAAATTAGATAAATAAACATTGGGTTGCCTCCCAACAAGCGCTTATTTAATGTCAATAGCTTGAAAGTGGGCTCTCATGGAGCCTCACAGATGTGCAGAGCTTTGTTGAGACCTCCCAACACCAAACTTAGAGTTTGGATATGGGGGTTTGACACCAAACTTAGAGTTTGGTTGTGGCCTCCCAACACCAAACTTAGAGTTTGACTGTGAGGGCTTTGGCTGACTCAGCTTTGAGAGAAGCTTTTTATGCTTCCTCTCCATGGATGCAGAGAGAGATCCTTGAGTTGTAAACACAAGGTTGTCCTCATTTATTTGAAGGATCAATTCTCCTCTGTCCACATCAATCACAGCTCTTGTTGTGGCTAGGAAAGGTCTTCCTAGGATGATGGATTCATCCTCATCCTTCCCAGTATCTAGGACTATGAAATCAGTAGGGATGTAAAGCTCTTCAACCTTTACTAACACGTCCTCTACTTGTCCATAAGCCTGTTTTCTTGAATTGTCTGCCATCTTTAATGAGATTTTAGCAGCTTGCACTCCATAGATTCCCAGTTTCTCTATTACAGAGAGGGGCATGAGGTTTATCCCTGAACTAAGGCCACACAGAGCCTTAAAGATCATGGTGCCTATGGTACAAGGTATTATGGACTTTTCAGGATCCTGTCTCTTCTGAGGCAATGTTAGTTGATCCATATCACTTAGTTCATTGGTGAACAAGGGAGGTTCATCTTTCCAAGTCTCAATACTAAATAATTTGGCATTTAGCTTCATGATTACACCAAAGAACTTGGCAGCTTGCTCTTCAGTAACATCCTCATTCTCTTCAGAAGAGGAATACTCATCAGAGCTCATGAATGGCATAAGGAGGTTCAATGGAATCTCTATGGTCTCTAGATGAGCCTCAGAGTCCTTTGGTTCCTCAGAAGGAAGCTCCTTATTGATCACTAGACGTCCCAGGAGGTCTTCTTCCTTGGGATTCACATCCTTCTCCTCTCTTGTGGGTTCTGCCATGGTAATTAATTCAATGGCCTTGCACTCTCCTTTTGGATTCTCTTCTGTAGTACTTAGGAGAGTACTAGGAGGGATTTCAGTGATCCTTTTACTCAGCTAGCCCACTTGTGCTTCCAAATTTCTAATGGAAGACCTTATTTCATTCATGAAACTCATAGTGGCCTTAGATAGATCAGAGACTAAATTTGCTAAGCTAGATGGATTCTGCTCAGAATTCTCTGTCTGTTGCTGAGTGGATGATGGAAAAGGCTTGCTATTGCTAAACCTATTTCTTCCAACATTATTAAAGCCTTGTTGAGGCTTTTGATCCTTCCATGAGAGATTTGGGTGATTTCTCCATGATGGATTATATGTGTTTCCATAAGGTTCACCCATATAATTTACCTCTGCTATTGCAGGGTTCTCAGGATCATAAGCTTCTTCTTCAGAAGATGCCTCTTGAATACTGTTGGATGCAGCTTGCATTCCATTCAGACTCTGAGAAATCATATTGACTTGCTGAGTCAATATTTTGTTCTGAGCCAATATGGCATTCAGAGTATCAATTTCAAGAACTCCCTTCTTCATAGGCGTCCCATTACTCACTGGATTCCTCTCAGAAGTGTACATGAACTGGTTATTAGCAACCATGTCAATGAGTTCTTGAGCTTCTGCAGGCATTTTCTTTAAGTGAATGGATCCACCTGCAGAAGTATCCAATGACATTTTAGCTAATTCAGACAGACCATCATAGAATATGTCCAGGATGGTCCATTCTGAAAGCATATCAGAAGGACATTTTTTGGTCAGCTGTTTATATCTTTCCCAAGCTTCATAGAGGAATTCACCTTCTTTTTGTCTGAAGGTTTAAACATCAGCTCTAAGCTTGCTCAGCTTTTGAGGAGGAAAGAACTTGGCTAAGAAAGCCGTGACCAGCTTATCCCAAGAGTTCAGGCTGTCTTTGGGTTGAAAGTCCAACCATATTCTAGCTCTGTCTCTTACAGCAAAAGGGAAAAGCATGAGCCTGTAGACTTCAGGATCTACTCCATTAGTCTTAACAGTATCACAGATCTGCAAGAATTCAGTTAAGAACTGAAAAGGATCTTCAGATGGAAGTCCATGAAATTTGTAGTTTTGCTGCATCAGAGAAACTAATTGAGGTTTAAGCTCAAAATTGTTTGCTCCAATGGCAGGAATGGAGATGCTTCTTCCATGTAAACTGGAATTAGGTGCAGTAAAGTCACCAAGCATCCTCCTTGCATTATTATTATTTTCGGCTGCCATCTCCTCTTTCTGTTCGAAAATTTCTGAAAGGTGCTTGCTGGATTGTTGTAATTTAGCTTCTCTTAATTTCCTCTTCAGAGTCCTTTCAGGTTCTAGATCTACTTCAACAAGAATGTTCTTGTCCTTGCTCCTGCTCATATGAAAAAGAGGGACAGAAAAATAATAATAATAGGGGTCCTTTTTACCACAGTATAGAGGTCCCTGTGTAAGTAGAAGAAAAGAAGAAGAAAAAATTCGAACACAGATGGAAGAGGGGGTTCGAATTTGGGTGAGATGAAGTGTTAGTAGATGAATAAATAAATAGAAGGAGATAAGAGAAGGAGAGAATTTTCGAAAATAATTTTTGAAAAAGAGTTAGTGATTTTCGAAAATAGTTTTTGAAAAAGGTTAGTAATTTTTCAAAAATTAATCATCAAAAAAATTAAAATAATTAGTTAATTAAAAAGAAATTTTGAAAATGAGGGAAGATATTTTCGAAAATTAGAGAGAGAGAGTTAGTTAAGTAGTTTTGAAAAAGATAAGAAACAAACAAAAAGTTAGTTAGTTAGTTGAAACAAATTTTGAAAAGATAAGAAGTTAGGAAGTTAGAAAAGATATTTTGAAATCAAATTTTTGAAAAAGATAAGATAAGAAGATATTTTTGAAAAGATATGATTGAAAGTAGTTTTTGAAAAAGATTTGATTTTTAAAATCACAATTAATGACTTGATTCACAAGAAATCACAAGATATGATTCTAGAACTTAAAGTTTGAATCTTTCTTAACAAGCAAGTAACAAACTTAAAATTTTTGAATCAAAACATTAATTGATGATGTTATTTTCGAAAATATGATGTAAAATTAAGAAAAATATTTTTGAAAAATATTTTTGAAATTTTCGAAAATAACTAAAAAAATTGAAAAAAAGATTTAATTTTTGAAAAAGATTTTGAAAAAGATGAGATTTTTAAATTGAAAATTTGATTTGACTCATAATAACAACTAGATTTTTAAAAATTTTTGAAAAAGTCAAATCTAATTTTCGAAATTTTAAGAAGGAAAAAGGGAAAGATATTTTTTTGATTTTTGAATTTTTATGATGAGAGAGAAAAACACGAAAAATGATGCAATGCATGAAAGTTATGGATCAAAACAATGAATGCATGCAAGAATGCTATGAATGTCAAGATGAACACCAAGAACACTATGAAGATCATGATGAACATCAAGAACACATTTTTGAAAAATTTTTAATGCAAAGAAAACATGCAAGACACCAAACTTAGAATTCTTTAATGCTTAGACTCTACGTATGCAAAAATGCACATGTAAAACAAGAAAAGATGCAAAACAAGAAAATATCAAGATCAAACAAGAAGATTTACCAAGAACAACTTGAAGATCATGAGGAACACCATGAATGCATGAATTTTTCGAAAAAATGCAAGATGAGCATGCAATTGACACCAAACTTATAACATGACACAAGACTCAAACAAGAAACACAAAATATTTTTTTGATTTTTATGATTTTATGAAATTTTTTTTTCTTTTAATTTTTTTGAAAATCATTTTGAAAAAAAAGAAAAATAAGGCTTCCAAAATTTTTAATATGAATTCCAGGAATCTTATGCTCTTTAGTCTAAAGCTCCAATCAAAGGGTCAGACATGGCTTAATAGCCAGCCAAGCTTTAGTATGTATCCAGACATGACACGCCTAACATGCCCTACAGTCGTGGCTTTGCAGCCAACCAGGCTTCAACATGCTTTATGAAATACTACAATTCATTCTTAAAAATTTTGAAGAAAAATATATTTTTGAAAACATTTTTATTTTGAAAATTTTTTTTCGAAAACAGGTGAGAAATTTTTTGAAAGATTTTTGAAAAATTTTTGAAAATAAAACAAAAAGAAAATTACCTAATCTGAGCAACAAGATGAACCGTCAGTTGTCCAAACTCGAACAATCCCCGGCAACGGCGCCAAAAACTTGGTGCATGAAATTGTGATCTCTGGTAATGGCTCCAAAAACTTGGTGCTCTAATCTCAATTCATAATTTGTCACAAGTGCACTGGGTCATCCAAGTAATAAACCTTACGTGAGTAAGGGTCGATCCCACGGAGATTGTTGGTATGAAGCAAGCTATGGTCACCTTGTAAATCTCAGTCAGGCGGATAATAATTGATTATGGAGTTTTCAAAAATAATACTAATTAAACAGAAAATAGGGATAGAGACACTTATGTAATTCATTGGTGAGAATTTCAGATAAGCGTGTAGAGATGCTTTCGTTCCTCTTAATCTCTGCTTTCCCGCTGCCTTCATCCAATCAGTCTTACTCCTTTCCATGGCTGGCTTTATGCAAGGGCATCACCGTTGTCAGTGGTTACATCCCCTCCTCTTGTGAAAATGGTCCAAATGCTCTGTCACAGCACGGCTAATCATCTGAGGTTCCCGATCATGCTGGAATAGGATTCACCCTCCTTTTGCATCTGTCACTGCGCCCAGCAATCGCGAGTTGAAGCTCGTCACAGTCATTCAATCCTAGAATCCTACTCGGAATACCACGGACAAGGTTTAGACTTTCCGGACTCTCATGAATGCCACCATCAATCTAGCTTATACCACGAAGATTTTGATTAAGAGATCTAAGAGATACTCATTCAATCGAAGGTAGAACGGAAGTGGTTGTCAGGCACGCGTTTATAGGGAATGATTATGATTGTCACATTCATCACATTCAGGTTCAAGTGCGAATGAATATCTTAGAAGTGAAATAAGATGAATTGAATCGAAAAACAGTTGAAAATACATAAGTGAAGAAGGTTCAGGCATGGCCGAGAGGCCAGCCCTCAAACGTGATCTAAGATAGCATACAACTGATCAAAGATGTCTAATACAATAGTAAGAAGTCCTATTTATAATAAACTAGCTACTAGGGTTTACAAAAGTAAGTAATTGATGCATAAATCCACTTCCGGGGCCCACTTGGTGTGTGCTTGGGCTGAGCTTGAAGTCTACACATGGAGAGGTCATTCTTGGAGTTGAAGGCCAGCTTTTGTGCCATTTTGGGCGTTGAACTCCACTTTGCAACTTGTTTCTGGCGCTGGATGCCAGAATTGGACAGAGAGCTGGCGTTGAACGCCAGTTTGCGTCATCTAACTTGGGCAAAGTATGAACTATTATATATTGCTGAAAAGCCCTGGATGTCCACTTTCCAACGCAATTGGAAGCGCGCCATTTTGAGTTCTGTAGCTCTAGAAAATCCATTTTGAGTGCAGGGAGGTCAGAATCCAACAGCATCAACAGTCCTTCTTCAACCTCTGAATCTGATTTTTGCTCAAGTCCCTCAATTTCAGCCAGAAAATACCTGAAATCACAGAAAAACACACAAACTCATAGTAAAGTCCAGAAATGGGAATTTAACATAAAAACTAATGAAAACATCCCTAAAAGTAGTTAGATTCTACTAAAAACATACTAAAAACAATGCCAAAAAGCGTATAAATTATCCGCTCATCAACGCTCCTGCTACTGGTTCTATCCGGGACAAGTGATCAGCTACTTGGTTCTTTGTCCCTTTTCTATCTCTTATTTCCATATCAAAACTCTTGCAGAAACAACACCCATCTTATGAGTCTGGGTTTTGAATCTTGCTTTTTGAGGAGATATTTTAGAGCAGCATGGTCAATGTACACAATCACTTTTGATCCTACTAAATAAGATCTGAAATTGTCAATGGCATAAACCACCGCAAGAAACTCCTTTTTTGTGGTTGTGTAATTCTTCTGTGCATCATTTAAAACACGGCTAGCATAATAAATGACATGTAGAAGCTTGTTATGCCTCTGTCCTAATACTGCACCAATGGCATGGTCACTGGCATCACACATTAGTTCGAATGGTAATGTCCAGTCTAGTGCAGAAATGACTGGTGTTGTGATCGGCTTAGCCTTCAGAGTCTCAAACGCCTGCAGAGACTGTGTCAAAGACAAATGGTGTATCAGCAGCTAGCAGATTGCTCAGAGGTTTTGTAATTTTTGAAAAATCCTTTATAAACCTCCTATAGAATCCTGCATACCCCAGAAAGCTTCTGATTGTGTGTTAAGTATTTTCAGATTTCCTAAGGCGGGAATGATTTAAAGGATGGAAAGGAAATATACAAAAATGGATGGAAAGCACAAAATGGAGTTTTTGAAGAAACTAGCAGCGATGCGAACGCATGGACGACGCAGCTGCATGCCCAGCGTGAAAAGGCAGCGACGCGAACGCGTGACTGACTGAAGCGAACGTGTGACTGAAGCGAACGCGTGATAAGGAAAACACTCAGATGACGCAACCGCGTGACCCACGCGGACGCGTGACAGATGCCACGCACCAGAAACTGCAGAAAATGCTCCCAGCGATTTTTGAAACTATTTTTGGCCCAGATCCAAGTCCAGAAAACACAGATTAGAGGTTATAAAGTGGGGGAATGCATCCATTAAGAGGAGGGCCTCCAAGAATTCACTTTTCATAATTTAGATGTAGTTTTTAGAGAGAGAGGTTCTCTCCTCTCTCTTAGGATTTAGGATTAGGATTCCTCTTAAAGGAATTAGGATTTCAACTTCTTTATCAAGGTTCAATATTCCTTTTATATTTTTATTTATCCTAATGCCTTTATTCGTATCTGATTTATGTTGCCAAATTGGCTTATGAACTATTCATGTTATGATTTTCTATTTAATATATTTTGAGGTATTTCAGATTTGACTTTGCTTTGCTTTATATGGATGCTTTTAATTTAATTTAGATATTTTCTTCCTTTTGGCTTTGGTTAAGTAATTGGTAACACTTGAGTTGTCAAACTCAGCAGTGATTGAAATTGGCAGATTACTAATTGATTTGGATCGCTCTAAAGCTAGTCTTCCCACAGGGATTGATTAGGACTTGAGGATCAAGCTAATTAGTCCATTTGACTTAACTGAGTGGGATTAAAACCTAATTCTCATCACATCTGATAAGGATAACTAGGACAGAAATTCCACATTCTTATACCTAGCCAAGAGATTTTATTATTGTTAATTTATTTTACTTGTCATTTAAATTACCTGTTCCTTTCTTTCAAAACCTCCAATTTACAAGACTCATAACCAATAATAAGAACACCTCCCTGCAGTTTCTTGAGAAGACGACCCGAGGTTTAAATACTTCGGTTATCAATTTTAAAGGGGTTTGTTACTTGTGACAACCAAAACATTTGTACGAAAGTATTTTCTGTTGGTTTAGAAGCTATACTTACAACGCGATCATATTTTTATATTTCTTTACCAATAGAACTTCCGCTCGTCAAAATGGCGCCGTTGCCGGGGAATTGCAAACGTGTGCCTTATTAATTGGTTATTATAAATATTTTATTTTATTTATTTGCTTTTATTTCTATTTTAATTTTTATTATTTACTATGAACTCTCACCCCTCTCGCTTTGAGTTTGGTTCTAATATTGTTGAAGGGAATGGAAGCTATAGCAGGAACATGCATCAAGGTCAAAAAAGTCAAGGATGAACTGAGCCAAGAGGATCTGATCAACTCTTTCAGCAACAACACCTTCCAAGATATCATGGACAATGCATACCAAGCTAATAGATATGGTGGACCTCCTGGTAGTTACCAACAAGCCCCACCCTGTGCTTATAAACCATCCTCTCAACATAACTTCGAACCACCACACTCACAAGCTCCTTTTCACCTTTCACCAGCGTATGATCCTTATTTACCCCAATTCTAATCCAATTACTCCCAAACACCACCACTTCCCTATGTACCATGTCCATATCCATCACCTCAAGAATCACAGGTTCGTCTCAAGGAAACAGTAGATCAACTTCATACAACCCTTCATCAGCTGGAGCAAGCAATAAATCAATTATCTTCCAGACGTTTAGACACTCAAAGAACTCCAATAGCTTTATGTGGAGAATCTAATGACGAACGTAGCATGAAGGAGACACTAGAAACCCCAGTGGGCAGTAGGGAGCATAACTTTGTTCTGGAACAATTGGAGGAAGCTCAATTTATCCAAGAAGAAGAAGTACTGATTGAAGATTTAGGAGATGCTAAACTTCCATGGGAATCCAGAGTTGTGGAAAATTCCGTCAAGGACATTACAATTGATACTAAGGAGGATAGTGCACAACCCCCAAAGCAGGTATTTTATGAAGAACTAGACGGAATAACCCAAGATGCAAGTTTTCTTGATGATGATAATCACAAGTCAAGTTCTCCTAGTAATGAACCACGGCAACTTGAATGATCGGTCTGCCAGTTGTAGGGCCATTTTTGTTGGCTTGGCTTCTTCAATCCTCATTTTTCTCATCATAGCTATGGACATCAGATTGATGCTGGCTCCTAAATCACATAGGGCCTTTTCCACTGTGATTTCCCCTATAATACAAAGAATCTGGAAGTTCCCATGATCCTTCAATTTCTGGGGTAGTTTGTGCTGAATGATGGCACTGCATTCTTCGGTTAGTATCACAGTCTTGTTGCTCTTCCAGCTTCTCTTCTTGGTCATTAATTCCTTCAAGAACTTGGCATAGAGCGGCATTTGCTCTATTGCTTCAGCAAAGGGTATGTTAATCTGTAGTTTCTTGAAGATTTCTAAAAATCTTGAGAATTGGTTGTCATCCCCTTTCCTTTTTAATTGCTGGGGATATGGAGCTTTTGGAATGTCTAGCCTCGACATTTCTCCTTTTTGATGTGAATTGGGAGTGGGAACTTGAACTTCATCTTGTTCCTCTTCCCCTTCATTTAAGTTCTTCTCTTGTGGTTTCTTGGAAGTTTCCTTCAATTCCTTCCCACTTCTGAGGGTGATAGCCTGACATTCCTCCCTTGGGTTTGGTTCAGTGTTGCTGCACAGGTTATGGCTGGGAATTTGCTTAAATAGGTAGCCAATTTGTTTCTCAAGTTTCTTGATGGCAGCATCTTGATTCTGCATATTGGACCGCACTTCATCTCGGAACATTTTACTGTCTTGAACTTCTTTGCATATACGTTCAAGTAGAGTCTCAAAGTTTTGATATGGTGAGTTGAGATTGGAGGAATGAGAAGGGCATTTTGGTTTTGATATGGGTGTTGAGAGGTGTTATTAGGTGGGTGCTGATATGATCTCTGTGTGGAATATTGGTGAGCTGCATTGTTGTTGGGGTTGTGACGTCTCTGATCTTGGCCTTGATCTTGTTGATTTCCCCACCCAAAGTTTGGGTGGTTCCTCCAACCAGGATTATAAGTTTTGGAGTATGGATCATGGGTCTGCCTAGGTGAGTTCCCAATGTAGTTGGCTTGTTCCTGATCATCATCTGCCTCTGGATTCACTCCTTCTTGAGCTGCTGATGAGGTGGTGATTGCTGCTACTTGGTTCCTTTCCATCTTCTTGGTAAGGTCAGCCAGCTGCTTGGTGATCATCTTGTTTTGAGCCAGCAGTGCATCCACATTGTTTAGCTACATCACTCCTCTAGTGTTGCCTCTTTCAGAAGCATAGAAGTAATCATTCTCAGCTGTAGTCTCAATGACATCTATGGCTTCTTCAATGGTCTTCTTCTTGTTCAGAGATCCCCCGGATGAGTGGTCTACTGCCTTCTTTGATTCGTAAGAAAGACCTTCATAGAAAATGTGTAACTGCACCCATTCATTGAACATGTCTGGTGGGCACCTTCTCGCCAAGAATTTGTTCACCACATCTTCCCAGGTTGTTAAACTCTCCTTCGGGAAAGACTCTAGCCATTTAGATGCTTTGTCCTTGAGTGAAAAGGGGAACACAAGCAATCTATAGGTGTCAGGATGAACACCATTAGACTTCATAGTATCACATATCCTCAGGAAGGTGGTTAGATGTTGATTGAGGTCTTCTTGGACACTTTCTCCTAATGAACAGTTCTTCTGAACAAGGGTGATAAGCTGTGGCTTTAATTCAAAGTTATTAGCATCTATGGTTGGCTTTTGGATGCTACTTCCACAGTTTCCTGGGTTTGGATTGATATAAGAACCTAGAACTCTTCTCTCTTGTCCAGCATGATGCACTGGACCTTCTCTGCCATGGTTGTGGCCTCTTCTTCATGGTGGTTCTCCATATTCTCATCCATGTCTGGTTTAAAATACTCCTCCTCTTCCTCAGCACCAACGACTCTTTTTCCTCTTGCTTCCCACCTTAATCTAAGGAAGGTGCTCTCAGGTTCAGAATCAAAGGAAGTTGAAGCCCCGCTTCATCTACCTGTCATACAACCAACAGAGCAAAAGCAAGAGAGAAAATAAATATAGGAAGTATTCTTGTTAGAAATGTGACGCTAGGATTTTTGCCAGTAAAGAATTTTATAAAAACAGTCGCGTTGTAGATATAGTCTCTAAACCAACAGAAATCCCTTCGTAAAAACATTTTGGTTGTCACAAGTAACAAACCCCTTAATAAATTGATAACCGAAGTATTCAAACCTCGTGTCGTCTTCTCAAGGAATTGCAGGGAAGTATGTTCTTATTATTGGTTATGTAGATTGTAAATTGGGGTTTTGAGAATGAGGAGTGAATAGTTTAATTAGCGAATAAAGTAAATGAAGAACAAGCAATTTAAATGGGAAGTAAAATAAATAAATGACTGTAAATAAACTTTTGGCAAGGTATGAGAAACTAGAGGTCCTATCCTGGCTATCCTTATCAATGATGATGAGAATTGAATATTAATTCCGCTTTGTTAACCTTTACTAAGATAAAGGAAGGTAAAGGGATTAATTGGACTGATCTTAGGATCCTATTTTGTTTTCTATGAAAAGATTGGGATTTTTGAAGCTCAATTCAATTAACAAAGATAACAATTATCAAGCATGTTTGAGTTTGATAACTCCCGAGTTACTGATTTCTTAACCGAAACCAAAAGGAGAAAAGTAAATCTACTGGAATAAGAATGTCTTCAGATTGGGAATAATTGTAACTAATAAATAAGAAAAAGCAATATTAACTGAAATACCTCAAATAACATTAATCCAAAATAATAATCTGTAGCATGGAAGAATTCATAAATTAAATTGCAAAAGTAAATAATCAACTAAAGTAGTGAATAAAAGTAAAAGAGAAGCTTGAAGTAAAGGAACATTAAACCTGGGATCGAGAGTTACTTCCGAATTAAGAGAAATCCTAAATCCTAATCCTAAGAGAGAGGAGAGAACCTCTCTCCAAACTAAATCTAACTCATGAAAACTAAAACTAAAGTCATCTCTCTATGAATGGATGCATTCCCTCACTTCATAACCTCTGGTCTATGCCTTCTGGACTTGGATTTGGGCCAAAAAGGGCTTCAGAAATCGCTGGGAGCGTTTTCTGCAATTTCTGGTGCATGGCCTCTGTCACGCGTCCGCGTGGGTCACGCGGTCGCGTCATTCGGAGCTTTTCTTGTCACGCGGTCGCGTCAGTCATGCGGCGGCGTCATATGTGTTTTGCTTAAGGCAAGCGGTCGCGTCAGTCATGCGGCCGCGTCGCTGTTGATTCGCGCTTGGCATGCGTCCGCGTCGCCCATGCGATTGCGTGGATGCCAGTTTCTGTAGAAACTCCGTTTTGTGCTTTCCTTCCATTTTTGTATGTTTTCTTTCCATCCTTTAAGTCATTCCTGCCTTAGAAGATCTGAAACTACTCAACACACTAGTCACGGCATCGAATGGAATTAAAGGTAATTAAAATAATTAGTTTTAAAGCATAGGAAACATGATTTTAACATACATCACATAATGAGGAAGGGAAAGTAAAACTATGCAATTAATATGAATAAGTGGGTGAAGGATTGAATAAATCACTCAAACTAAGCACAAAATATATCATAAAATATGGGTTTATCAACCTCCCCACACTTAAACAATAGCATGTCCTCATGCTAAATCCAAGGTGAAAAGTAAGGTTAAAGTGATGGAATGTCATGTAATGCAATCTAATCTAAATGCAACTACCTAAATGAATGATGCATCATGCAATTCTAATTTTTATTCACTTGTATATAAAGCTTGCATGTAGTTAAATTAATTCACATTCTCAAGGAGTCATGTATATATATAGCCAAACCATAGATAGTTTTAAAGTGCCTTTACAATTGAAATGGGAGAGAAAAGCATTTTATAATGTTTGCAAGACAATTAATAATTTAAACAGAGATAAATATTAATGAGCTATTGAACCCTGACTGGATTTTGTGTTTACTCTCTAATCACTCAGTGTTTATTGGGTTAATCACTCTATTCTTCTTTTTTTATTCTTACTTTCTATAACTTTGTTTTTCATCTAACCAATCAACAATCATAGAATATAGTCATACCAAAAATCATGAGGTCTTTAAGTAAGGTTGTAATGGGGCCAGGGTAAAGGTAAGGGTATATGTATAAGGCTGCGTGAGCTAATAAGTGAATCCTTAATTAGACTAAGATCTCACCTAACATACATACTTTCTAAATCAAAGCTTCTTTACCTATTTTCCATATTTTCTCACTTTTGATGTTACATGCTCATATCTCAATGTTTATTTTTATCCCATGTGCATTGCTTTATTTCACAATTGGGGAATTCTTTTTGTGTCCCTTTTATTCAAATACTGAAAAATAAAATCTTCTTTTTTTTATTGCACATGGTAATTCAATTATTTTGATTTCACGTGAGCATGCTTCCCGAAAATTCTTATTTTGAATTACTTTAATTCTTTTCTACCCTTTTGTTTTTATCATCCATGTTCCCAATAGGTTTTCCCACATTTAAACTATACATAATTTTCTATCTTAAGCTAACCAAGGATTCAACTTGGGATTTTATCATTTTGACATTAGGATTTTTGCCAGTAAAGAATTTTATAAAAACAGTCGCTTTGTAGATATAGTCTCTAAACCAACAGAAATCCCTTCGTACAAATGTTTTGGTTGTCACAAGTAACAAACCCCTTAATAAATTGATAACCGAAGTATTCAAACCTCGGGTTGTCTTCTCAAGGAATTACAGGGAAGTATGTTCTTATTATTGGTTATGGAGATTGTAAATTGGGGTTTTGAGAATGAGGAGTGAATAGTTTAATTAGCGAATAAAGTAAATGAAGAACAAGCAATTTAAATGGCAAGTAAAATAAATAAATGACTGTAAATAAACTTTTGGCAAGGTATGAGAAACTAGAGGTCCTATCCTGGCTATCTTTATCAATGATGATGAGAATTGAATCTTAATTCCGCTTTGTTAACCTTTACTAAGATAAAGGAAGGTCAAGGGATTTATTGGATTGATCTTAGGATCCTATTTTATTTTCTAAGAAAAGTTTGGGATTCTTGAAGATCAATTCAATTAACAAAGATAACAATTATCAAGCATATTTGAGTTTGATAACTCCTGAGTTACTGATTTCTTAACCGAAACCAAAAGAAGAAAAGTAAATCTACTGGAATAAGAATGTCTTCAGATTGGGAATAATTGTAACTAATAAATGAAAGAAAGCAATATTAACTGAAATACCTCAAATAACATTAATCCAAAATAATAATCTGTAACATAGAAGAATTTATAAATTAAACTGCAAAAGTAAATAATCAACTAAAGTAGTGAATAAAAGTAAAAGAGAAGCTTGAAGTAAAGGAACATTAAACCTGGGATCGAGAGTTACTTCCGAATTAAGAGAAATCCTAAATCCTAATCCTAAGAGAGAGGAGAGAACCTCTCTCCAAACTAAATCTAACTCATGAAAACTAAAACTAAAGTCGTCTCTCTATGAATGGATGCATTCCCTCACTTCATAACCTCTGGTCTAAGCCTTCTGAACTTGGATTTGGGCCAAAAAGGGCTTCAGAAATTGCTGGGAGCATTTTCTGCAATTTCTGGTGCGTGGCCTCTGTCACGCGTCCGCGTGGGTCACGCGGTGGCGTCATTCGGAGCTTTTCTTGTCACGCAATCGCGTCAGTCATGGGGCCGCGTCATATGTGTTTTGCTTAAGGCGCGCGGTCGCGTCAGTCATGCGGCCGTGTCGCTGTTGATTCGCGCTTGGCATGCGTCTGTGTCGCCCATGCGATCGCGTGGATGCCAGTTTCTGTAGAAACTCCGTTTTGTACTTTCCTTCCATTTTTGTATGTTTTCTTTCCATCCTTTAAGTCATTCCTGCCTTAGAAGATCTGAAACTACTCAACACACTAGTCACGGCATCGAATGGAATTAAAGGTAATTAAAATAATTAGTTTTAAAGCATAGGAAACATGATTTTAACATACATCACATAATGAGGAAGGGAAAGTAAAACTATGCAATTAATATGAATAAGTGGGTGAAGGATTGAATAAATCACTCAAACTAAGCACAAAATATATCATAAAATATGGGTTTATCAACCTCCCCACACTTAAACAATAGCATGTCCTCATGCTAAATCCAAGGTGAAAAGTAAGGTTAAAGTGATGGAATGTCATGTAATGCAATCTAATCTAAATGCAACTACCTAAATGAATGATGCATCATGCAATTCTAATTTTTATTCACTTGTATATAAAGCTTGCATGTAGTTAAATTAATTCACATTCTCAAGGAGTCATGTATATATATAGCCAAACCATAGATAGTTTTAAAGTGCCTTTACAATTGAAATGGGAGAGAAAAGCATTTTATAAAGTTTGCAAGACAATTAATAATTTAAACAGAGATAAATGTTAATGAGCTATTGAACCCTGACTGGATTTTGTGTTTACTCTCTAATCACTCAGTGTTTATTGGGTTAATCACTCTATTCTTCTTTTTTTATTCTTACTTTCTATAACTTTGTTTTTCATCTAACCAATCAACAATCATAGAATATAGTCATACCAAAAATCATGAGGTCTTTAAGTAAGGTTGTAATGGGGCCAGGGTAAAGGTAAGGGTATATGTATAAGGCTGCGTGAGCTAATAAGTGAATCCTTAATTAGACTAAGATCTCACCTAACATACATACTTTCTAAATCAAAGCTTCTTTACCTATTTTCCATATTTTCTCACTTTTGATGTTACATGCTCATATCTCAATGTTTATTTTTATCCCATGTGCATTGCTTTATTTCACAATTGGGGAATTCTTTTTGTGTCCCCTTTATTCAAATACTGAAAAATAAAATCTTCTTTTTTTTATTGCACATGGTAATTCAATTATTTTGATTTCACATGAGCATGCTTCCCGAAAATTCTTATTTTGAATTACTTTAATTCTTTTCTACCCTTTTGTTTTTATCATCCATGTTCCCAATAGGTTTTCCCACATTTAAACTATACATAATTTTCTATCTTAAGCTAACCAAGGATTCAACTTGGGATTTTATTTTGTTATTCTGCTTAAGGCTAGTAATGTGGCTAATAGAATAAAAGGGGATTTAAAGGCTCAAGGGGCTAACAAGGGTGATGTAAAGGGTAGGCTATTTTGGGATAAGTGAGCTAAAATCAAATAATGGCCTCAATTACTCTCTTGGTATGTATTTCTAATCTATAATCGGACATATAGATTAAAACAAAATAAAGAATACCAGAATTTAAAAGAAGGGCGGAACACACAGGAATAAAAATTATGGTTTGAATGTAACCATACAATTAAGCTCAAAACTCACAGGCTATGTGTTCTCTAGCTCAAAAATTATTTATCAATTATGTATGTCATGCAGGTTTAGTTAAAAATTCCCATTATTCTCAATGTAAAACTTAAGGTGGCTTTAAAGTTCTAGTGTTTCTCCTTGATGAAATGTTGTTAACTAACTAACATGTAATGCTATATGTACAAAGTGTGTGGATTGTTTTGATTCTGTTAAAGTCTCTAGTTTACTTCCTTTTTCTTTTCAATCTATTCCAAGTTATCTTATGCTAAAAAAGGGTAAACTATACTAATCAATCCACAATTTCTATAACTAATAAGTTAGAATTGCAACTAAACTAAGTGGCTAAAATATGAACTAAAAATGCAAAATGCAGAAATAGAGTATAAATACATGAAAATAGCAATGTATAAGTACTGCAAAATAGAAATAAAAAGAAAAATACAGAAAAATAGCAAAATAAAAAAAAGAGTATGTAGTGGTTCACAAAAAAAAAAGAATGCCAGAGATGGCGACCTCCCCACACTTAAAATGTAGCATCGTCCCTGATGCTCAGTCAAGCAGGGTGTGAAGGGGTGTCATCACTAGAAGGACGGGTAGCTGGGGTCTCTGAGGTGGTGATCTGAGGGTCTGACTGCTGTGGAGGAGGTGCTGACTGAAGAGGGATCTCAGGGTCTACAGCCTAAATCTGAGGCGGAGCCTCCTGATGGTGTACTGCCTGCTGGGTGCCTGCCTGCTCTGCCTCGCTCTGTGGATGGGTCTTTGCCTCGGGATCATCCGCCTCCTCCTCAGATGCCTCGGATGGTGTGTCAAGCTCGGAGGGGATGTCACCAGATCGTATCATCAGCTTCAGGTGCTCATAGCGTCACTTGTTGCGACGCTCCATCTGGTCAAGCCGTCGAAAAAGGCAGTGCACTAGATGATAGATGGGCTCTAGGGCAGGTGGAGGTGCAGTGGTGGTGGTAGGTGTAGCTATAGAGGAAGAGGGGCCGATAGATGGTGTGGCAGTATCACCAGGAGTAGTGAGGAATGGAGGTCTGTAGCCCAAGGCCAGAAAATTCCTGCTGTGCGGGATAATCTTCTTGTATTCTGCAGCAGGTGGCCTCTCATCAGCATCCTCCCAAGGCATGTCAGCTCGACGGCCTAGCTGTGTGATCAAATATGGTAAGGGAAGAGTGCCTCAGACGTGGACCCTGGCCACGTTGAACCAGATAAAGCATGGCAGGTACAGGTCCTTACCCTCCATCACACACCATAGGAGGGTGATCATAGCGGCTGGTATCTCAGTTTCGTGAGTACTCGGCATAATGAAGTTACTAAGTATCTGATGCCATAGCCGAGCCTCATCATTTAGGTAAATGCGCTTGATTCCCTTTGGCATGGTGGTGTTCTGACCCATAATCCAAGGAACGGTTGGGTCAAGGGCTATCCGGGCCTTTACTGCATCCCAATCAAATCGCATAAAGCGCATGTCTTCCTCAGCTTTCTGATAACCATCCAGCTAATCAGTCTTAGGCAGAAGCTTCAAAACATCCTCAATGGCCTCTTTAGTAACCAGAATCTGCTTCCCTCTGAGGTTCACTGCATCCAGGGAAGTCTTGAAGTAATTGCAGTAGAATTCTCTAACCCAAGATGCATTGACCTCAGTCAGAGGTCTCTCCAGGAAGAACCAGCCTCTTTGTTTGATCTGGTCAGAGGTGTATTGCTGGAGTTCTTCTGGATCTTCAGAGTCCTCTCCAGGTATAGGTTCCTGGAGGTTGCAAACACCGGATACCTCAGCTCATAGTATCGGTTTGCAAACTTTACTGGATCAGTAGTAGGGATTAGCTGGTCGGCCTTCTCCTGCGGGGTAAAATTTTTCTCCCGCAAGGAGGCATCATGCATGAGATCAATGATAGACATAGAGGCTTCTCCTCTTTTCCGTTTTCCAGTTGTTGCCTTTCTTTTCCCTTTTCTGTGGGAGTCCGACATCCAGAAAAACAGAATTCAAGGATATAATAAAAATAGGAAAACAAGGAGGCAATTAACAAGAGAAGCACATAGTGGCAAAGGAGCAGGAGAGTAATGAATATGAGCTAAGTAAAAGTGCATTAAGGATTGAATAGAAGTTAAAAGTTCGAGAAGAAGAATTTACAATCCAAAATGGAATAGAATTCATGTGAAATAGAAAAATAAACATCATGCCTTGGTTTAAGAGAAAGTGAAAGAAAATCAGAAAAGAAGTTTTTGAAAGGTTAGGTTGGTTAGAATTGAAAAAGAGTTTAGGAGGTGAAAATTAGTGAGTTAGTATAAGTGGGTTAAAGTAAGTGGCATAATGAAAATATTCCAAGTAACAAGTATTCACAGTTAGAAGCGATAAGTAACTAATATCCGAACAAGTAAAACAGTTTGATGATGATTCAAATAGATACAAAGAAAGCAGAAATTTGGAATCAAACATCAAAAATGCAGTGTAAGAACCAGGAAATAAAAAAGGATAAGAAAACTTGCCCGGGCATTCATGAATGGTTTGGTTAAAGCAGAATAAAACAGATTACAAAATGGCAAAACCAAAACATGAATGGAAACATTTTACAAAAATTTGGGCAGCATTCCGGCTAAAATTGGATTGTCCCAAAAAATAAACAGCAGTCAAATAGTTCGTATGAATCAAAATTAAAGCTGTACTTACATATAAGAAATATAAACATGAAAATTCAGAGTAAAGAGCAGCATGAAACAAGAAATTATATCATATGAAGAAAACTAACAGCACAGCATCAGCAAAATTGCGAAAATAAAGAAACAAGAAAGAAGAACAGTGTAATTAAACAGACCTAAATCCACTAACCACATCCTAGGCTACCTAACATCCTAAAATCCACTACAACATGCATATCTAGCTAGCCTAAAGATGAACAATAACAGAAAAGAAAAACAGGAACCAACGACGAAAGGATAAAAGGGTGGCGTTCGGCGGAACCTGGTAGGCGAACTAGGGAGAATGGGCAGAAAGGTGGCTGGGGGTGGTGGTGACGGCGTCTGGCATGGCGGAGAAGGGCGGCGCGGCGGCGGTGATGCTGTTCAGAGGGGCAGGGAGGGAAAGGAGGGGTAATGGGGGTAGGAGGGAAGAGGGGAAGGGGTGGGTGGTGGATGGGGGGGCACGACTGGGTTGGGCCGGCGGCGGTGGGTGGTGGTCGTGGAAGGGGGTGCAGTGGCGTTGGAGGGAGGGAGGAGAAGGAAGAAGAAGAAAGAAGGGGGAAGGAGGAAGGGGGTGGGTGGCGGCGGGTTCTGGGTGGTTGGCGGTGGCGTGGTGGTGGCTGGGTGGTGATGGTTGTATTGGAGGAGAAGAGAGGGAGAACAAAGGTTTGGGGGGGCGCGACTGGTAGGGTTTGCGTGGCTGGGGGGTTATAAATTTGAATCCACGCAGCCGCGTGGGGGACGCGGTCGCGTGGCTGGAGCGAAAAAATGGTGTGACGCGATCGAGTAAATGACGCGATCGCGTGGAGGGTAAAAACAGTAAATGACGCGATCGCCCGGGGCATGCGATCGCGTCGCTGGAATTTGTGCTAAACGCCCAAATCCAGCGTCATTTCAGCGCAACTCTCTGTCTCCTTTTGGGGTGTGGTGCAATCCATGCGACGCAACCGCGTCGCTCAAGCAATCGCGTGGGATTGGTATTGTGCAAGTGACGCAATCACATGAGTGACGCGATCGCGTGGGTCAATTGTGCGAAACGCACAATGGCCGCACGATTCCAGCCTAACTTTCTGGACATTGGATCTTTACGCCGATCTCCAGGTCACGTGGCCGCGTGGATGACGCGGTCGCGTGGGTAATGTTTTACGCCATTTGACGCGATCGCATGGATGATGCGGTCGCGTGGAGCACCTTCTCTTTTTTTTTTTATGCAGTATGCAGAATGCAATGATTAATATGAATGTGATGCAAAATTCCAGGTTCAATATTATAAAATAAAATAACACTTGAAAATAAACAAAACGAAATTAAAATTGAAAAATGAACGATCATACCATGGTGGGTTGTCTCCCACCTAGCACTTTTAGTTAAAGTCCTTAAGTTGGACATTGGAGGAGCTTCCTGTTATGGCGGCTTATGCTTAAATTCATCCAGAAATCTCCACCAATGCTTGGAATGCCAATAGCCTCCGGGGTCCCAAACTAGGCATGTGAATCTTCTGGGCAGCTTCAAACAGATTCTCAGACTCCCGGCGTGACGAATGTTGTAACGACCCAATTTTCAGTACGCCTAGGACATACCAGAAACCGAGTGCTACCAATTTGTCATCCTAATTATTATCTATTATTTATTATATAAGCCTGATTCGTTGTTAAAAGCGTAGTTAGTTAGTGAGGTACTTTTTTTTTTTTGAAAATGTTTGAATTAATAGACAGAATCATTTATAATCAATTCACAAATAAAAACAGATAAAACAGTTATAAACAATCACACATAAATACATCACAAGCAGCTAACAACATTCAGTGATCCAGCCTTTATTAGAGTATAGACTTTTAGTTAGAACACCCCTAGATATAGCTAGATAATAACTATATACATATACATACATACAACATCACAGGTCCTGACCTGTTCAAGAGGTCCCTAAGCTGGCACCTAGGCTAGCCTAGACTATATACTCACCTAGTCCCTCTAAACTACTAAAGCGAGGGAAAGTACGTTCTAAGTTTTCAAAAGAATCAAGTCAGGTCAAATGTCATCAAAAGGTAGAACATCATCTGCTACTCCTCTACACGATCATACATTGCCATAGGATGTCTCTCTGGTACCTCATCAAGTAGCCACACAACAGGAGTCTCGTACACAGGATTTAGATTAAAGTGCGCATACGAATGCGGTGTGGACGTTGGCTGGTCTCACAGTATATACATATAAACAGATAACGGAGTTCACTCTAGACTCAGAAGACTATTTAGAGTGGAATCCTTTTTGTGAACGATTGTCAGCGAACTACGGAAGGGTACTCATGCTTCCATCTGAAGGGGGAAGGGAGAGAGAAGGGGTAAGAACTGGGGAGTTCTTAGTAGGGTCGGGGTTATTAGTTACGTTCATTAATTTCGTGTTGTTTAGCAGATAAATAGCAGAATACCGAGAAGCAGTAGACAGAAGAAACAGATAAATAGAGAAATAAAGAAAACAGAAAGCAAAACACAAACAAAAGAATATAAGAAAACAAAACATAGACACAGAGAATAGAATGAAAACAAAGAAGGCATACATTCAAACAACAATCATAACAAAGGAAATTGCAACCAAATATGATGCATGTCTAGCCCTAGCGCAGGTAATGAGCTCATTTGTCGGTTACATACCCGCTCCCGACGTTACCCGGAGTCCTCTGACCAGGTAAGGCTTCCTTGTTGGCAATGCCCCTCGCAAGAGTCCTTTGACTTGTGAGGCAAACCACTGCAAGAGTCTTTTGACTTGCATGGCGGAGCTAGTTAACTTATATCTGCCCAACACACTCTCTGTAAGAGTCCTATGACTTACAAGAGCATACACACACTCTCACTGTAAGAGTCCTTTCACTTACAGGAGCATACACACACACTCTCACTGTAAGAGTCCTTTGACTTACAGGAGTATATGCTAGTCGTGCATTCTCAATACCTCTGTAAGAGTCCTCTGACTTACAGAATAGCATTATAGCTAAGTATCCTAGGAAAGCACTCTCAGTGGTCGTACCACCATCTATCTGACTACCTTCACGTAGCAGATCATCACATAATCATTCTCATTATCATCATTCATTATCATTCTCATTATTTATCATCACTTTCACATTCTTATGCAATACCTCTTTCTTTCTCTGTTCAATCATACTATACAAACTTTAAAGCTTTTACTTTTACAACATCGTAACTCAAACCATTTCTCTTTATCACATTACTCTTTTCTCTTTGTCTTTTTACTCTGCTCTGATTACTCTTTTCTCTGTATCTCTTTACTTTTCTCTGGTTACTCTGTTCTCTGTGTTTCTTTACTTTGCTTTGATTTCTTTGTTTAACGTATGTATTTAAAGCTTATGTAAATTTTGGTATGAATAGTTAGTCTGTCCCAAGTATAGGTTCATTAAGTCTATACTGAAACAGTTTAACTTTTCATATAATACCTAACCCTAGTCGCAACTCAAGGACTAACTATGTTGCCCTAGTTCGTTCACTAATTTCTGTCTGTTTTTCTGTCATTAAAACCTTACAGACTTTTCTTTAGTTTTTATCTTTTCTTCAACATTTTATCTTCCTTTTATCTTTGCCTCACTAATATGTTCATACCACTCCCTAAGTGTTTTATGAAGGTAATTATGAGATTCTGCACTTAAAGTTGTCTTTCTAAAGCTTTTACAAAAAACTGCCTTTTTCGCATTATTTGATTATTTTTATTAAAATATTATTTTTAATTAAATATTATTATTTAATATTTTATTATTATTTATTATTTTAATACTAAATTTTCGAAAATTAACTTACTTTTACTTTTAACCTTTAAAGTTCACTTTTTACCACCCGAAACTTTTAATATTTCTACTTTTACCACCCTAACTTCCAGAAATTACCATATAACCCCTCAAACACCAAATTAATTACTTCCTTGCCCTTTTATGAATCAAAAAGGTGTTCTTCATTGTTCTTCACCACACTCAAAGTGTTCTTCATATTCTTCAGATTCTTTCTCTGTTTTTACACGTTTTTCAGTCTTTTCAGCAACCGGTTTTTACTATAATTCATAATAAATTAGTAGCCACTAAAATCCCATCTTTTCTACATGATTTCAACACAAATTGAAACTCAATTTAAGCTTAGGGTTTCGTTTTTTTAGCTGCCCAAGAACATGAACTTTAAAGCTTGAATTTCATCAAATTTCATCAAAATTTCACCAAATTTTCACCAAGAATCAATCATATATGCAACCAATTTTTAGAACAGCCAATTTATACAACATTCACACAACTCAAACACAAGTAATCAAGATTAATTTCATGACACCCTACCTTGATTTGCTGCTCCAAATCCGGTTACTCTTTGAAGTGTTCTTAAAGCACTTTTTCCTCCTAAAACACATCAAGAACAACTTTAAATCCACAAACTCTCAACTGACCAAATCTCCCTCAGCACGTTAGGAAGAGATATCTCACCTTATACTTGCTGGAAATTCACGTTTCTTGGCCCTCAAGTCAAGTTAAGCATGATTCCTAAAGAAGAACATCAAGAGAAACACATGTTTTGCATGGTTTTCCTTGAAAACCGAATTGAAATGGGAGGGAGACATCCATCTCACCTTATTTCCATCCTTGATAAGTTACATGGTTATGTAGAGAAAGAAGAGAGGATCATTTTGGTGAAATCGGAGTTTTTATTTGAGTTTTGGTTCAGAAGAAATCAAGCTTTGAAGATTAAGTGTTCATGAAGTTTTCTCTCTTTTCTCTCCTTTCAATTTCGGCCAAAATGATGAAATGAGACAGCCTTGGAGGTCTTGGGGGTGTAAGGTGAGTTGTGATTGGTTGGCTTGGAGGTGGATTAAAATAATATTAAAATATCTCAGGTGTATAACTACTAAAACTAGGTGTATCGGAACACGTTTAAAAACATCTCTAAAAATTATTTTCTGAGCTACTAGCATAAATGACACTAGTAACATATTTATTATGAGAATAAAACATGTATAATGAGGCCTTAGCATTGCTAAAGTCATCAGAGAGTGCTGGTGCTATGCTGCACCAGTAAACCGTAAACCCGGTTAAACCGATTTTCTATTTTTAACTAAAACAGAGCAGGTAACCTTATAATATCATTCAATCATCTTATAATACTAATATAATACTAATATTATACTATTATCTCTCTTCTATCATGAATCGAGTCCGGTTCGTCAAACTGAGACTACTTACGAAAATCAGAATTAAAACTCCTAACCGGTACGGTTCAAAAACTAGGTTCTTCATGATTGCGTTATCGAGCTTGCCTCAGAAAAGGTTCTAGCTTAAGGATGACATAATGACAATGAGGATCGAGATACTTGTTGATATAGAAGAGGTGTTCTCTTTACTGATCTTCCGGAGAAATCCATGCCTTTAGAAAAGATCTCGCGTACTCGAAAATCAGGGTTGTTACATTCTACCCTCCTAAAAGAAAATTTTGCCCTCAAAATTTCAGCCGCATGTAAGAAATCCATCTTTAAGCGGTCTATTTCCTTCAATCCATCCTGACGAAGAGATCGGTCCACTCCTTATAGCATCCAAATCTCACACAGCCATAGCCATGAAGATTATAACAGCTATGAAGATAGCTGTGGCTCATGTCGATTCGTCGTTCGGATCTCGATTAAACCATGCCTATTCACAGTCATTGAGGTCTTATCCGCACCAAACAATCAACATTAAGGTGATCAGTCTTAATATCTCAAGTTAAGTACGAACATTCCCAAAATGAGCACTCATAGACATTCATGCCAAATGTATCTTGTAGATACCCTAACAGCATGAGACACACAAGCAGAGTATGCAATGAAGCATAGTCAGTCCACTCCCCATGCTCTACTGGGAACGAATTGCTCTGATACCAAATTGTAACGACCCAATTTTCAGTACGCCTAGGACATACCAGAAACCGAGTGCTACCAATTTGTCATCCTAATTATTATCTATTATTTATTATATGAGCCTGATTCATTGTTAAAAGTGTAGTTAGTTAGTGAGGTACTTTTTTTTTTTTGAAAACGTTTGAATTAATAGACAGAATCATTTATAATCAATTCACAAATAAAAACAGATAAAACAATTATAAACAATCACACATAAATACATCACAAGCAGCTAACAACATTCAGTGATCCAGCCTTTATTAGAGTATAGACTTTTAGTTAGAACACCCCTAGATATAGCTAGATAATAACTATATACATATACATACATACAACATCCCAGGTCCTGACCTGTTCAAGAGGTCCCTAAGCTGGCACCTAGGCTAGCCTAGACTCTATACTCACCTAGTCCCTCTAAACTACTAAAGCGAGGGAAAGTACGTTCTAAGTCTTCAAAAAAATCAAGTCAGGTCAAATGTCATCAAAAGGTAGAACATCATCTGCTACTCCTCTGCACGATCATACATTGCCAAAGGATGTCTCTCTGGTACCTCATCAAGTAGCCACACAACAGGAGTCTCGTACACAGGATTTAGGTTAAAGTGCGCATACGAATGCGGTGCGGACGTTGGCTGGTCTCACAGTATATACATATAAACAGATAACGGAGTTCACTCTAGACTCAGAAGACTATTTAGAGTGGAATCCTTTTTGTGAACGATTGTCAGCGAAATACGGAAGGTTACTCATGCTTCCATCTGAAGGGGGAAGGGAGAGAGAAGGGGTAAGAACTGGGGAGTTCTTAGTAGGGTCGGGGTTATTAGTTACGTTCATTAATTTCGTGTTGTTTAGTAGATAAATAGCAGAATACCGAGAAGCAATAGACAGAAGAAACAGATAAATAGAGAAAATAAAGAAAACAGAAAGCAAAACACAAACAAAAGAATACAAGAAAACAAAGCACAGACACAGAGAATAGAATGAAAACAAAGAAGGCATACATTCAAACAACAATCATAACAAAGAAAATTGCAACCAAATATGATGCATGTCTAGCCCTAGCGCAGGTAATGAGCTCATTTGTCGGTTACATACCCGCTCCCGACGTTACCCGGAGTCCTCTGACCAGGTAAGGCTTCCCTGTTGGCAATGCCCCTCGCAAGAGTCCTTTGACTTGTGAGGCAACCCACTGCAAGAGTCCTTTGACTTTCATGGCGGAGCTAGTTAACTTATATCTGCCCAACACACTCTCTATAAGAGTCCTTTGACTTACAAGAGCATACACACACTCTCACTATAAGAGTCCTTTGACTTACAGGAGCATACACACACACTCTCACTGTAAGAGTCCTTTGACTTACAGGAGTATATGCTAGTCGTGCGTTCTCGATACCTCTGTAAGAGTCCTCTGACTTACAGAATAGCATTATAGCTAAGTATCCCAGGAAAGCACTCTCAGTGGTCGTACCACCATCTATCTGACTGCCTTCACGCAGCAGATCATCACATAATCATTCTCATTATCATCATTCATTATCATTCTCATTATTTATCATCACTTTCACATTCTTATGCAATACCTCTTTCTTTCTCTGTTCAATCATACTATACAAACTTTACAGCTTTTACTTTTACAACATCGTAACTCAAACCATTTCTCTTTATCACATTACTCTTTTCTCTTTGTCTTTTTACTCTGCTCTGATTACTCTTTTCTCTGTATCTCTTTACTTTTCTCTGGTTACTCTGTTCTCTATGTTTCTTTACTTTGCTTTGATTTTTCCGTTTAACGTATGTATTTAAAGCTTATGTAAATTTCGGTATGAATAGTTAATCTGTCCCAAGTATAGGTTCATTAAGTCTATACTGAAACAGTTTAACTTTTCATATAATACCTAACCCTAGTCGCAACTCAAGGACTAACTATGTTGCCCTAGTTCGTTCACTAATTTCTGTCTGTTTTTCTGTCATTAAAACCTTACAGACTTTTCTTTAGTTTTTATCTTTTCTTCAACTTTTTATCTTTCTTTTATCTTTGCCTCACTAATATGTTCTTACCACTCCCTAAGTGTTTTCTGAAGGTAATTATGAGATTCTGCACTTAAAGTTGTCTTTCTAAAGCTTTTACAAAAAACTGCCTTTTCCGTATTATTTTATTATTTTTATTAAAATATTATTTTTAATTAAATATTATTATTTAATATTTTATTATTATTTATTATTTTAATACTAAATTTTCGAAAATTAACTTACTTTTACTTTTAACCTTTAAAATTCACTTTTTACCACCCGTAACTTTTAATATTTCTACTTTTACCACCCTAACTTCCGGAAATTACCATATAACCCCTCAAACACCAAATTAATTACTTCCTTGCCCTTTTATGAATCAAAAAGGTGTTCTTCATTGTTCTTCACCACACTCAAAGTGTTCTTCATGTTCTTCATAAATTCTTCAGATTCTTTCTCTGTTTTTACCCGTTTTTCAGTCTTTTCAGCAACTGATTTTTACTATAATTCATAATAAATTAGCAGCCACTAAAACCCCATCTTTTCTACATGATTTCAACACAAATTTAACCTCAATTTAAGCTTAGGGTTTTGTTTTTTTAGCTGCCCAAGAACATGAACTTTAAAGCTTGAATTTCATCAAATTTCATCAAAATTTCACCAAATTTTCACCAAGAATCAATCATATATGCAACCAATTTTTAGCACAGCCAATTTATACAACATTCACACAACTCAAACACAAATAATCAAGATTAATTTCGTGACACCCTACCATGATTTGCTGCTCCAAATCCGGATACTCTTTGAAGTGTTCTTAAAGCACTTTTTCCTCCTAAAACACATCAAGAACAACTTTAAATCCACAAACTCTCAACTGACCAAATCTTCCTCAGCACGTTAGGAAGAGATATCTCACCTTAGACTTGCTGGAAATTCACGTTTCTTGGCCCTCAAGTCAAGTTAAGCATGATTCCTAAGGAGGAACATCAAGAAAACACATGTTTTGCATGGTTTTCCTTGAAAATCGAATTGAAATGGGAGGGAGACAGCCATCTCACCTTATTTCCATCCTTGATAAATTAAATGGTTATGTAGAGGAAGAAGAGAGGATCATTTTGGTCAAATCGGAGTTTTGATTTGAGTTTTGGTTCAGAAGAAATCAAGCTTTGAAGATTAAGTGTTCATGAAGTTTTCTCTCTTT
This sequence comes from Arachis hypogaea, assembly GCF_003086295.3. NCBI lineage: Eukaryota > Viridiplantae > Streptophyta > Magnoliopsida > Fabales > Fabaceae > Arachis > Arachis hypogaea. The sequence goes on along the minus strand of NC_092046.1, from coordinate 89,345,929 downwards.
TCTCTCCTTTCAATTTCGGCCAAAATGATGAAATGAGACAGTCTTGGAGGTCTTGTGGGTGTAAGGTGAGTTGTGATTGGTTGGCTTGGAGGTGGATTAAAATAATATTAAAATATCTAAGGAGTATAACTACTAAAACTAGGTGTATCGGAACACTTGTAAAAACATCTCTAAAACATATTTATTATGAGAATAAAACATATTTATTATGAGAATAAAACATGTATAATGAGGCCTTAGCATTGCTAAAGTCATCACAGAGTGCTGGTGCTAAGCTGCACCAGTAAACCGTAAACCCGGTTAAACCGATTTTCTATTTTTAACTAAAACAGACCAGGTAACCTTATAATATCATTCAATCATCTTCTAATACTAATATAATACTAATATTATACTATTATCTCTCTTCTATCATGAATCGAGTCCGGTTCATCAAACTGAGACTACTTACGAAAATCAGAATTAAAACTCCTAACCGGTACGGTTCAAAAACTAGGTTCTTCGTGATTGCGTTATCGAGCTTGCCTCAGAAAAGGTTCTAGCATAAGGATGACATAATGACAATGAGGATTGAGATACTTTTTGATATAGAAGAGGTGTTCTCTTTACTAATCTTCCGGAGAAATCCGTGCCTTTAGAAAAGATATCGCGTACTCGAAAATCAGGGTTGTTACAAATGTTAGCATAGATTCCAGGATCCTAAACTTTGCTTTTAAATCCGCCTTTGTCTTTATCTATACTTTTCCATCTGGGCGATTTAGAGATTAGATTCTCACCATGATAACCAAATGTTTTCCGAGATCCATCCGGTTGATCATGATGCCAATCCGTGCACTTCAAGTTAAAGCGTGGAACCTTATCGAACCTTGTGCACCAGCTCTGAGTACGAGCCATTTCCCTTTTACTCTTAAAGCCACAGAGAGCTCTAAGCTGGCCATCTGTTTCAAGCAAACCATATTCAAGTGGAAAAATACAGTTAAAAGTTAAGGATTGTACCCACTTGAAGCTTGTATTGGGTGGTAATGGCCTTGGGGTAGGTGGTTCCAGTGGTTCTGTGAGTTCTACTCCCTTGTGCTCTTCTGTAAAATTCTCCACTTTTCACCAGAATTCATCTTCTGTACCCACTTATTGCTTGCTCCAGTTGATGAATAGTTGTTTGAAGTTGATCTACTGTTTCCTTGAGGTAAATCTCTGATTCCTGGGGTGATAGGTTTGGACGTGGTACAGGGGGAAGTGGTGGTGTTTGGGAGTGATTGGATTAGAGCTGGGGTAAATGAGGATCATGTGGTGGTGAATGGTGAAAAGAAGCTTGTGAGCGTGGTGGTTCGAGGTTATGTTGAGAGGATGGTCTATAGGCACGTGGTGGGGCTTGTTGGTAGTTACAAGGTTGTCCACCATATCTTTCAGCTGGGTATGCATTGCAGAATGGTCTTTGTCCATGATATCTTGGAGGGTGTTGTTGCCTAAAGGGTTGATTAGGTCCTCTCGGCTCCATCCATCCTTGATTGGTTTGACCTTGATGCATATTCCTGTTATAACTTTCATTCCTTTCAATAACATTAGAACCAAACTCAAAGCAAAAGGGGTGAGAATTCATAGTAGCTAATGAAAATAAAAGGGAAAAATAAAAACAAATAAACAAGTAAAAGAAGAATATTTACAATAACCAATAATAACGCACACAATTGCAATTCCCCGGCAACGGCGCCATTTTGACGTTAGGATTTTTGCCAGTAAAGAATTTTATAAAAACAGTCGCGTTGTAGATATAGTCTCTAAACCAACAGAAATCCCTTTGTACAAACGTTTTTGGTTGTCACAAGTAACAAACCCCTTAATAAATTGATAACCGAAGTATTCAAACCTCGGGTCGTCTTCTCAAGGAATTGTAGGGAAGTATGTTCTTATTATTGGTTATGGAGATTGTAAATTGGGGTTTTGAGAATGAGGAGTGAATAGTTTAATTAGCGAATAAAGTAAATGAAGAACAAGCAATTTAAATGGCAAGTAAAATAAATAAATGACTGTAAATAAACTTTTGGCAAGGTATGAGAAACTAGAGGTCCTATCCTGGCTATCCTTATCAACGATGATGAGAATTGCATCTTAACTCTGCTTTGTTAACCTTTACTAAGATAAAGCAAGGTCAAGGGATTAATTGGATTGATCTTCGGATCCTATTTTATTTTCTAAGAAAAGATTGGGATTCTTGAAGCTCAATTCAATTAACAAAGATAACAATTATCAAGCATGTTTGAGTTTGATAACTCCTGAGTTACTGATTTCTTAACCGAAACCAAAAGGAGAAAAGTAAATCTACTGGAATAAGAATGTCTTCAGATTGGGAATAATTGTAACTAATAAATGAAAGAAAGCAATATTAACTGAAATACCTCAAATAACATTAATCCAAAATAATAATCTGTAACATGGAAGAATTCATAAATTAAATTGCAAAAGTAAATAATCAACTAAAGTAGTGAATAAAAGTAAAAGAGAAGCTTGAAGTAAAGGAACATTAAACCTGGGATCGAGAGTTACTTCCGAATTAAGAGAAATCCTAAATCCTAATCCTAAGATAGAGGAGAGAAGCTCTCTCAAAACTAAATCTAACTCATGAAAACTAAAACTAAAGTCGTCTCTGTATGAATGGATGCATTCCCTCACTTCATAACCTCTGGTCTATGCCTTCTGGACTTGGATTTGGGCCAAAAAGGGCTTCAGAAATCGCTGGAAGCGTTTTCTGCAATTTCTGGTGTGTGGCCTCTGTCACGCGGTCGCGTCAGTCATGCGGCCACGTCATATGTGTTTTGCTTAAGGCGCGCAGTCACGTCGGTCATGCGGCCGCGTCGCTATTGATTCGCGCTTGGCATGCGTCCGCGTCGCCCATGCGATCGCGTGGATGCCAGTTTCTTTAGAAACTCCGTTTTGTGCTTTCCTTCCATTTTTGTATGTTTCCTTTCCATCCTTTGAGTCATTCCTGCCTTAGAAGATCTGAAACTACTCAACACACTAGTAACGGCATTGAATGGAATTAAAGGTAACTAAAATAATTAGTTTAAAGCATAGGAAACATGTTTTTCACATACATCACATAATGAGGAAGGGAAGGTAAAACTATGCAATTAATATGAATAAGTGGGTGAAGGATTGAATAAATTAATCAAACTAAGCACAAAATATATCCTAAAATATGGGTTTATCAAAATGCTGTTAGTGTGAGTAATGCAATATATCAAATAGTTAGTGGGTTAGTGAACTGAATTGTAACAAATAAGAAAACACCACAAACGGGTAAGGGATAAAGGAAAGAAAATAACTAAAACTGAAAGTAAATCACTCAAACAGAAATTAAATCAAACAAAAGAAAAATGCTCAATCTAGTTATCCACCAATTTAATCATTGTTGATACAAAATCAATCCCCGGCAACGGCGCCATAAACTTGATGCATGGAAACTTGTCTCTCAACAATTTTCCCTCGGCAAGTATACTGAATTGTCGTCAAGTAAAAACTCACAATAGAGTGAGGTCGGATCCCACAGGGATTGATTGGTCAAGCAACTTTAATCAGAGGAATGTTCTAGTTGAGCTAAGCAGGAATTGAGTTGAGATTTGCAGAAAAGTAAATGGCGGGAAAGTAAATAACAGAAAATGTAATTACTGGAAGTAAATGACGGAATGTAAATGACGGAAAGTAAATTGTAGAATCTTAAATGGGGATTTGGGGAAATGAACATAAAGGTAAATGGCAGAAAGTAAAGAGAATGGGTAAGATCAGAAGTGAGGGATTCATTGGGCTCAGGAGATGTTGTATTCTCCGGATCAAGTTCATTCTCATCTCTTCCTCAATCAATGCATTCATTGATCTCCTTGGCAATCTTAAGTGATTGGATTCCAATTCCTTGGCAACCCAATATCTCAAATCTTGATCAATAGCCAATTCCTTGGTCTAATTGCTCATGAGAAGAGATGAAGTATGATCACTGATTATACCACATGTATTCCCAAATCAAATTGTTGGTAGGATTATATGTCACCATATCCATCCAAACCCCAATTTGGTCCAACATGAGAAAGCATTTCTAGCATGATCTCTTCATTCCTTTTCCAAGGTCCGAAGAGATCCAAGTATGAATAGCTTCTTTTCCAAGACAACTACCCAATAGGATGAAGACTGAAAGCTTTCTAGTAAAATCAAGAGAAAAGAAAGAAGAAGAATAATGAAAACTATTATTGATCCATCAAATTACAACAGAGCTCCCTAACCCAATGAAAGGGGTTTAGTTGTTCATGGCTCTGGAAATAGAAAGCATCAATGAAAAGTACATTTTCCAAAATAAAACTAGAAGTTACAGAGAAAGTTAAATACAGAGTGTAGTTCTCCAAAATGCTAAAAGCTCCCTATCTAGTTCAAAACTACTCCTATATATACTACTCTTCTGATCTTCTAGTTGGCTCTTCAAGTCTTGGATATGGGTTTTTGGATCTTTAGTTGAAACAGTTATAGTCTTCAGTGGGCTCAGCTTTGCTTGCAGAAAAAGTGTGAGTTAGGCATGGACGTTGTTAGGACGTTAGTGGCGTTAACGTTTAGTGAAAATATGGGTTCGAGAACGTTAGTGACGATCACCTTTTTCACTAATGTTCCAAGCCAAAAAATGGTCCACGTTAACTTCAACGTTAGTGGCACAAATGTGACCACTAACGTTGCCTCTTGGTCCTTCTTAAACGTTATTGGCATTCACCTTTTCCAATAACGTTGCTTATTGCCCCTTTTCCCCACGTTAGAGTTCACGTTAGTATAACTAACGTGACCATTAACGTGGGCCTGCCTTTCTTCGAGAGCTTTAGTGACACTTACCTTTGTCACTAATGCTCCAAAGGCCCCTCCTTCTCACGTTAGAGTTCACGTTAATTAGATTAACGTGGCCTCTAACGTGGTAGTGATTGCCATTCCCAACGTTAGTGACAAAGGTGAGTGTCACTAACGTTGGTCCATCAATTCTTCCTCCACGTTAGCTTCCACATTAGTGTAATTAATGTGGAAACTAACGTTGGCACTAGTGGCTTAATCCAACGCTAGTGACAAAGGTGAGTGTCACTAACGTTGGCAAATCCTTGTTCCTTCCACGTTAGAGTTCACGTTAATGTAATTAACGTGACTCTTAACGTGGCCAAGTGTGCCCCTTTTCCAACGTTAGTGGTATTCACTTTTACCACTAACGTTGGAGCTTCCCTTTTCCTCCACGTTAGCTTCCACGTTAATGTAATTAACGTGGCAACTAACGTGGGCTATAATGGTTTTCAAAGGCGTTATTGGCGTTCACTTTTCTTATTAACGTTGCAAGCTAGCTCCCATTCCACGTTAGTGGTCACGATAATTAGACTAACGTGGCTACTAACGTGGTTCTTCCTTGCTTCCTTTGTCCTGAAATCAAGCAATTAAAGTGCATCAAAGCTCTATTCCAAGTCATGAGATCATGCATTATCTAATTTGTCATTCATTTCATGCATAATTCTCATGAAATCATGTAAAGTTCACAATGTTTGCTTGAATCAAGATGTAAGTGAATATCTACCCAAAACTTGCTTATTTACTAAGAAAATGCATGAAACCACCATAAAACAGTAAAGAAAAGGTCAGTGAAACTGGCCAAAATGCCCTGGCATCACGGAGGTGTCCAACCGAGAGATTAAGCAAATTTTGGAAAAAGTGGTGAGTCCACAAAGGAAAGACTGGAGCTCTTGGTTGGGAGATGCATTGTGGGCATATAGAACGGCCTATAAGGCCTCGTTAGGGATGAGTCCCTTTCGGATCGTCTATGGGAAAGCATGCCACCTCCCAGTTGAAATTGAGCATAAGGCCTATTGGGCGATTAAGCAGTGTAACATGGATCTCACCAAGGCGGGTGTAGCCAGAAAATTTCAACTGGAGGAGCTTGAATGTCTTAGAATGGGGGCATATCAGAATGCTCGGATCTACAAAGAAAAGACCAAGGCATTCCATGACCACCATATCTGGAAGAAGGATTTTCAAGAAGGTGACGAGGTTCTCCTATACAACTCGAGGCTTAGATCATGCCTAGAAAACTTCGCTCACGGTGGGATGGTCCATTTACGGTGAAGGAGGTGAAGCCCTATGGTGTGGTTGAATTATTCCACCCTCAAGGTGATGCAACATTCAAAGTGAACGGCCACAGGGTAAAGAAGTATCATGGCTACAAGTCACCAAGAGAAATGGAGGTGTTTCTACTTGAGGATGCACCGGAAGGAAAAGAAGCTTAAGCGCATGACCGTCCAACTTAAGGACGTAAAAGAAAAGTGCTAGGTGGGAGATGGTGCACGAATTGTAAATCACACTTTTTACAACTCGTACCACTAACCAGTAAGTGCACTGGGTCGTCCAAGTAATACCTTACGTGAGTAAGGGTCGATCCCACGGAGATTGTTGGCTTGAAGCAATCTATGGTTACCTTGTAACTCTTAGTCAGGAAAACAATAAAATAATTCACTTATCAAATTTGATTGGAAGGAATAAAAGGGCAGAACACAAATTATACTTGTATGCAATGATGGAGAATATGTTGGAGTTTTGGAGATGCTTTGTCTTCTGAAATTCTGCTTTCCTCTGTTTTCTGATTCACGCATGCACGTCCTCCTATGGCAAGCTGTGTGTTGGTGGATCACCGTTGTCATTGGCTACCATCCATACTTCCTGTGAAAAGGGTCCAAATGCGTTGTCACCGCACGACTAATCATCTGCAGGTTCTCAATCGTACCGGAATAGGATTTACTATCCTTTTGCGTCTGTCACTACGCCCAGCACTCTCGAGTTTGAAGCTCGTCACAGTCATTCAATCCTTGAATCCTACTCGGAATACCACAGACAAGGTTTAGAGTTTCCGGATTCTCTTGAATGCTGCCATCAATCTAGCTTATACCACGAGGATTCTGATTAAGAGATCCAAGAGATATTCATTCATTCTACGGTGGAACGAACTTGGTTGTCAGGCACGCGTTCGTGGGGGAATGATGATGATTGTCACGTTCATCACATTCATGTTGAAGTGCGAATGGATATCTTAGGTAGGAACACGCATGTTTGAATGGAAAACAGAAATACTTGCATTAATTCATCGAGACACAGCAGAGCTCCTCACCCCCAACAATGGAGTTTAGAGACTCATGCCGTCAAAAGGTACAAAGTTCAGATCTAAAAATGTCATGAGATACAAAACAAGTCTCTAAAAGTTGTTTAAATACTAGACTAGTAAACTAGGTTTATAGAAAATGAGTAAACTAAGATGGATAGTGCAGAAATCCACTTCTGGGGCCCACTTGGTGAGTGCTGGGGCTGAGACTTAAGCTAATCACGTGCATAGGGCTGTTTTGGGCGTTCAACGCTAGCTTTGGATCCTTTTCTGGCGTTGAACTCCAACTTGTAACTTGTTTCTGGCGTTGGACGCCAGACTGCAACATGGAGCTGGCGTTGAACACCAGTTTATGTCATTTATTCTTGAGCAAAGTATGGACTATTATATATTGCTGGAAAGCCCCGGATGTGTACTTTCCAACGCAATTGGAAGCGCGCCATTTGGACTCATGTAGCTCCAGAAATTCTATTCCGAGTGCAGAGAGGTCAGAATCCAACAACATCAGCAGTCCTTTTTCAGCCTGAATCAGATTTTTGCTCAGCTCCCTCAATTTCAGCCAGAAAATACCTGAAATTACAGAAAAATACACAAACTCATAGTAAAGTCCAGAAATATGAATTTTTCCTAGAAACTAATGAAAATAAACTAAAAACTAACTAAAACATACTAAAAACTATATGAAATTAACCCCAAAAAGCGTATAAAATATCCGCTTATAAGGAGACACCCCACCATGGTATGGTCTTCCTTTGTACATAATTTCTTGCTTATAGTTTTAGAGCTTTTGATTGATTTTGTGATTTCTTGTGTTTTTGCATTTGTTTAGGTATGCTAGATTTTGTCAATTGTGTTGAATTGTCATGACATTCATGTAGATTTCATTGATCTTGGTATAGATGAATTGATAATGTTAGAGAAAATGCTTCATTTTGAGTAGTGCATGAATTTGTGAGTGGTTTCTTGACTATCTAGATTGAATGCCTACCAAGAATGTGTTAAAAATGCCTTTCCTCATGATCAAAAAAAGTGTGTCGATCCACGCGCAAGCGTGGACAACGCGTACGCGTCGTTGCATTTTTCCCAACTCCTGATACAAAAACCAGAGAGTTGGGCTGGGTTTGTGCCGATTCTGTGCTGGGAGCACACTGCTTCCAACGCGTACGCGTCTATGATGCATAGACGCGTACGCGTCGACTGCCCATAACGCAACGCACGTGTAAGCGTGGGTGACGCGTATGTGTCGATTGCTGAAATCTTACCCCAAGCGTGCGCGTCTGCAACGCGTACGCGTCGCTGGGACACTGGCACACCCACGCGTAAGCGTGGGCGACGCGCACACATCAATCACTATTTTTGCAAACTCTGGTACATTTTCCAGAAGGTTGTGCAACATCTGTGCCACTTTTATGCGCGACGCACAACTGGTTCCACGCGTGCGCGTCCCCTGACGCGTACGCATCCTCTCACCTTTCTTTTACCCACGAATAAGCATGGGCAACGCTTACGCGTCGCTCTTCTTCTCCTGGTCATCCACACGTACGCGTGGATGACGCGCGCGCGTCGCACCTCCGACGCAGTTTTACTACAGCCCGCCCTGTTTCAAAGTTTTCACTCATTGTTTTTCTTCTACTCCTTCTTCCTCCCTTCTCCACTCTTTCCACCCCTTCTCTTCGCCCATAACCACCGGCAACTTCATCCACCGGCGACCACCACCTCCGGCGGTCCCACACTCTCTTTTTCTCTTCTCTCTCTTCTCATATCTTCATTTGCACACTACCTCACCTTCTTCCTCTTCTCTCAAGGTTTTCACTCTTCCTCATTTTCTTTTGTCTTTGTCTAATATCTCTTTTATTAGTTGCATTTGATTACTTTCTCCCATTTCTTCTTAGTTGCATTTTGTTTAATTTGATCTTGTTTATGTGCTCTCTCTTTCTTTATATTTTCCATGTGTGTCAAACTTGGAGCTCTCTATTGCATTGTTGGTTTACTTTTGATATCTCTTGACTCCTTTGTGATCATGTGGTATTGTTTTATTGCCTAGAATTTCATTTTGGGATGATACATGTTTGAATTTATTCAAATTTGTTCACTGTTTGAATGTTGCACACAAAGTGTTTGTTGAAATGCACCTATGACATTCTTAGTTCATTTTGACACCATGCTTTCAATTTTTTGCTGTTCTGTCACTACACTTACTTTTTTATTGTGCATTGAGCTTATTGTGCTTCATCTTTTCCATTCAATCGCTCATACCCATGACTTGCTTCCTTGTGTCATATTGCAAGAATTATGATTCAAACCCCTCTATCTCCATTTTATTTCTTTTGCATACTCTATTGTCCCGGAGGTAGATTAGGTGATTGATTTTCTTGCGCTTCTTATCTTTCTTGCACATGTCACTTTCTGTTGTTATTGATGCTTGAGTGCATTCTTCTCATGCCTTATTTGCATGCCTTTCTCACTCTTACATCTCTTGCTAGTGATATGCCCTGATTATTGCATTGTTGTCTTGCTTGCATGTTGCAGCTGTCATGTCTTCAAGACGCTTCACTCCTCTATGGCATCATTTTTCACTTGCATGTTATTATGGTTATGTTGCTTCTTTGAGTTTAATGTTTTCTCTTTTCCTTCCCTTTTCAGGATGGCCATAAAAAAGGACAAGGAAATGGCTCTAACAAAGCTGCCTACCAAGAGGGCACCTCGAAGAACAACTGCTAAGGCGCTCCTTGCACCTAAAGTCAAAACCCTCTCCAAGAGGGTGCAAAAGATTACCCATATTGATGAGCAAGAGAAGGGTAATCCTGCAAGGGACCCCACAAGGTTTCCCAACTGCTTCTGTGAGCTCATGTTCCCGGCTATGATTGAAAGGAGCTATCATTCTGAGTATCTCCTCGCCCCTCCAGAGCACATTGTTCAATTCGTGATGCCCCGCATTGAGTGACGGCAATGGAGATTTCTAATGCGGATACCACAAGAAGCCAACCTTTCTTGGGTGGTGGAGTTCTACTCCAATTACCACTCCCTTTCTCTTCAGTTAGTTTTCGTGCGCCAGAAGCAAGTCCCGGTTTTAGAGGAAGCTATTCAAGGGGTGCTTAACATTTTACTGGTACCGGAGGAAATGTATGGTTACCAAGAGGTCCTCCATCAACGCAACAGATTTGGGTTTGATTGGGATTCGATTCTTCAGGTCATCGCCCAAACCAGAGAATCATTGGACCTAAGGGTGACTAAGGATGTGGCCTAAGTGCATTGACGCACGCACGCTTACAGTGGAGGCTCGAGCATGGGCCTAGATCTTATCCCATTACGTGCTTCAAAGCACCCACGAATCGTCCGTCACAGTGGACTTAGCCCTCCTTGTTTGATGCATACTCACGGAGAAGCCAGTCAACATCCCTATCCTCATCCGACAAGCGATGGGTCGGGTCCATGCCAAGGGTAATATTCCATTTCCTGCCTTAGTATCAGATTTGTTTGCTGCTGCTGGTGTCCCCCGAGAGGCTAAGGACATGAAAACGATGATTCTGACAGAGGACCACATTGTCCCGAGCGGAAGATATCTTAAGCCTACCATGGACACCATGATAAACCACTATTTTATGGTTTATCTTGTGTTTAATTGAGTAGTTTTTATTAACTCTTTACCCACTTATTCATACTATTTGCATGGTTTTACTTTTTCCTTCCTGAATTTGTGCTATGATTGAAAACATGCTTCTTTGACCTTATATTCGCTAATATTAATCCGCTCTCATTACCATTAGATGCCTTGATATGTGTGTTAAGTGTTTTCAGAGATTACAGGACAGGAATGGCTTGGAGGATGGAAAGGAAGAATGCAAAAGTGGAAGGAATACAAGAAGTTGAAGGAACTGCAAAGCTGTCAGCCTGACCCTCTCGCACTAAAATGGTCATAACTTGAGCTACAGAGGTCCAAACGATGCAGTTCTACTTGCGTTGGAAAGCTAACGTCCGGGGCTTCGATTTAATATATAATATGCCATAGTTGCTCTAACGCTAGGCAACGCGAACGCATGCTCTACGCGGATGCGTCGCAGTGACAAAAATCAGCGTGGCAGATTTCTTCTCCGGTGATTTCTGGGCTGTTTTCGACCCAGTTTTCGGCCCAGAAAACACAGATTAGAGGCTATAAAGTGGAAGAATCCATTCATTCATAATCATCAGCTCACAATTCATAATTTTTAGTTTTAGATGTAGTTTCAGAGAGAGAGGTTCTCTCCTCTCTCTTAGGATTAGTATTTAGGATTTCTCTTAATTTTAGGATTGCTTCTCAATCCCAGGTTCAATGTTCGTCTACTTTTATTTATTCTATTATTTTATTTTAGTTTGTTAATGTTGGTTTATGAACTCCATGTTAGAATTGAATTTATGTTTAAACGTAATTTGATGTGTTTCAGATTTATGATTGCTTTATTCTATTTATGATGTCTTCAATTTAATTTAGAATTTTCCCTTTTGGCTTTGGTTAAATAATTGGTGACGCTTGAGTTATCAAAATCGAAATGTTGATTGAAAATTAGAATTTTTTAAGAATTAATTCGAGTTCCACTAACTCTAGCATTTCCCAAGGAAAGACTAGGACTTGAGAATTCAAAAATTAATTCATCCACTTTACTTACCTTCATAGTTAGAGGTTAGCAAAGTGGGAGAAAAATCCAATTCTCATCACAATCGATAAGGATAACTAAGATAGGACTTCCGAATTTTCATACCTTGCTAAAAGTTTATTTTACAGTTATTTATTTATTTTATTTGTCATTTAAATTACTTGTTCCTTACGTTCAAAACTCCCAATTTTACAAAACCCATAACCATTAATAATAACACACCTCCCTGCAATTCCTTGAAAAGACGACCCGAGGTTTAAATACTCGGTTATCAATTTTATTGGGTTTGCTTAAGTGACAAACAAAACGTTTGTAAGAAAGGACTTTTGTTGGTTTAGAAGCTATACCTGCAACGAGGATTTACCTGCAATTTTCTAGACCACGCAAAAGTTCTCTCTTCACACCACAAGCCTTGATATAGCTCCCCCTTCTACCACGCCTACCACTTCATCCGCACCACCGAAGTCAACCCATCAACTGCTTGTGGAGCTTCATGAGAAGATCGATCGATATGATAGGCAGAACCAATGCCGATTTGCTTACATGAAGGAGCTTTGGAGTTGCATCAACCCGCCTATGGAAGAACCGGACATTTCCACATCCACTTCAGCCCAAAGTGACTCAAACTCGGTATCACAAATGGTGGAGGTGGTGACCCTAATCCCATTTTGTGTATCACAAATGGCACGGAGGACCGTGAAAACTTCTAAGTGTGGGGAGGTCAGTTACCGACTTCCATAGGTAACATCCTTTTTCTTTTCAACACCCATGATTTTGATTTTTCTTTCATTAGTTACGATAAATTGCATGGTTAATTTTTGTATTTGAACACTTTTTGCATGTTAGGACTACTTGGTAACATTCCTTTTACCTTTAGGGCACCCTACCAATTTAAAATTTTTTGTGTGTGTTAAACTTGCTTGAAGAATTTGTTTCGGAACATGGTTTTTGAGCTAAGAACACAAGCATGTGAGCTTTGAGCCTGATTGTGTGGTTACATCTTACAACCACTTACTTCCATTCTTGTGTGCATCATTCTCTTTCTATGATTGTAATCTGTGATTTGTTTGATTGTTTATATCCATTGTTCCATGTATACATGCATTTATATGATTGAGGCCATCATTTTATTTAGCTCACTTACCCAAATAGCCTACCTTTCATCAACTATTGTTAGCCAATTTTGAGCCTATTTAATCCCTTTTGTTCTTAATTTTAGCACATCACTACTCCTAAGTGAAAAATAGTAAATGTCCTCTAATTTGGATCTTTGATTGGCTTAGGCTAGTGAGGGTGTATATCATTTGGGTATGGAAAACTTGGGACAATGGTTGTGGTAAAAGTGTATTTTCTATTTTTGTTGAAAATCATGGGATTGGGTACGTGTGTATGCATTAAATATGTAAAACCATATGCATTGATATGTTTGTATGTACTTTGTTGTGAAAAAAATGTGAAAAAATGTAAAAAAAATAAAAAAATAAAAGAAAAAATATATATAGAAAAAAAGCAATAAAAAGGGAGAAAAATGCCCCAAAGTAAAGTAATAATAACAATGCATATGGAATGTGAATTAAAGAGAATGCATGAGTATGTGAAAATGTGGGAATCATGGGTAGCTAGGTATTGTATTAGAATTGTATAGGTGTTATATGTGTTTGGTGAGGTTAGGTTAATCAAGGATTCAAATTTTAAGCTCACTTGACCATATGCATCCTTACCTCTACCCTAGCCCCATTACAACCTATGTATAAGACCTCATGATGAGTATGTGCATGCATTGAATAATTGTTGATTGTTAGATGAAAAAAAATCATGGAAAGCATGATTAGAAGAGAACTGAGTGGATCGGCCTTATACACTTGAGCGACTAGAGCGGATACACATCCGGTGAGGGTTCGATGCTCAAACCCTTGTTCCCGGCTTTCACGAGCTTTCTTCATGCGAGTTATTCACCCTCCACTTTGATGTTTGAAATGGTAGGATTCATAAATTATCTTGTCATTCTAGCCCAATGTGCTCATATTTGTTCTTGGAGAGCTGAGTTACTTTCAACCAAGTAGATAGACACATTTGCATTAGTTGCATGCATTCATTTAGGCAATTTGCATTCCTTAAACCCTATTCTCCTATAGTCTTTGGTCTTTTTTGTTTTCAGCATGAGGACATGCTAGGTTTAAGTATGGAGTGGTTTGATAAACCCCAATTTTGTGGTTTATATTGTGTAGAATTTGGGGGGTTTTGTCAACGTTTTCCACACTTATTCATATAAATTGCATGGTTTTGTTCTCTTCCTAATTTTGCTTCATGGTGGAAAACATGCTTCTTTTGCCTTAAAAATGCCATATTTTGATCCTCTTCTATTGCCATTAGATGACGTGATATGTTTGTTGAGTGTTTCCTAGTTTATTGGGTAAGAATGGCCTAGAAGAGAGATAGAAAGCATGCACAAGTGGAAGGAACATGAAGAATTGAGCTTTGGAGAATTAGCTGCAAGGCGCACGCATGACCCACGCGCACGCGTGGGTGCAAGAAGCTAGGCGTGGCGCGCGAGAGTGACGCATTCGCGTGAATTGGTGAAATTCCCATCGACGCATATACATGTGTGACGCGCAGCACATGACCTCATTAATGAAATCGTGGCTGGAAATTTATGAGGAGCTCCAGGCCTAAATTCAGCTAGATTCTACATGGAAAAGACCTAGGAACTCTAGGGGGAAGGGGAGATCATTCATTGTACACTTGACACACATTTTGGCTAGTTTTGGTTCTCATGTTCTAGGGAGAGAAACTCTACTCTTCTCTAGATCTAGTTTGATTTGATCTTCCCTTGTTGAATTCTGAATTGGTTTTGTTAATTCTAGTTTTTAATTGTTCAATTTTAATTCTCTAGCATAATTTTGTTTAGATCTTGTGTTTGAATTTTGATCTTCTTGTTAGTTTCCCATTTTCTTCTCATTTTATGAGTTTTGTGGATCTTGAATTTCCATTAGTGCATTGATGTCTTCTATGATGGATAGTGTTGTTTGAGTTGTTTTCCATTGATAATTGTTCGTAGGTACTTATAGTTCTCAATTAATTTGCAATTTGAATATGTCTTTTATTAATACATACTATGTGTTTGATGAAATGTTTCCTTTTATTATGGAGTAGTTCTTTTTACTCTTGGCCTAGGCTAAGGGGATTGGGTAAACATGAGTCGTTGGGTCTAATTGATTTGGTGATTTGAGAGCCTTAGTGGTCAAATTGATACCCATTGACAACAATCCTCTACTAAGTCAATTGGTAGATGGATTGGGACTTATGAGTTGAAATTGACCAAGCCATTTAACGTACTTCAAGCTTAGAAGTAGACATTATATTTACTTCAAGCATAGAGGTAGATTTAATGAGCTTGGTTCCTCATAATTGTCAGGATATGGTTATTGGATAAGGATGGTGACGCCAATTCCCATGCCTAGCCAAGAGTGCTTTTTATTATTCACACTCAAACCCAAAAATACTATCTGCTTGATTATTGTCTTAGTTAGTTGTTTACTTCATGCTAGAGTAGAATTAGATTACATGTTCTCTTGGTAGAATGAAATTGCTCTCACTTGATTTACTTGATTTAGTTCCTTGCACTCTAAGATTTCTTGCATGTTAAGTCTAGTGATTTAATTTCTTGCTTATGACTCCCAACCCCGAAATTCTAACCAATATTGATGCACATATTTGCCCATTCCTTGTGAGACAAACCGAGGTTTGAATACTTCGGTTTACTTTTATTGGGGTTGAACTTTGTGACAACCAATCTTTTAAAATTTGATTCGAGGGTTGTTGTTGGTTAGAACTATACTTACAGCGGGATTTTATTGAGAAATTCTATACCAACCATAATCTTAGCTATCAAAGCACACACCAAGTTTTTGGCGCCGTTGCCGGGGATTGTTAAGTTTGAACAAACTGCCGGAGTATTTTGCTCCTTAGATCAGGTAAGTTTAATTTACATTATTTTATTTGAGTCTTTTAATTTTTTTTTTCTTCTTCTTAATTTTCGAAAAATTCTAAAATCTTCTTCAAAAATATTTTTCTTTTCTTTGTTTAATTTTTGTTATTGATTTGAGTGTTTGTTTGTGTTCGTGTTGAGTCTTTTATTTTATTTTTCCTCTCCATTTTTCAAAAATTCTAAAAGGTTTTTCAAAAATATTTTTATTTTCCTTTGTGTTCAATTGGTTAGAGCGTTGGCTTATGAATTAGGTAACTTTGAGTCTTTGAGATTTTTAATTTTATTTTTCCTTCTTTAATTTTAGAAAATTTCAAAAAGGTTTTTGAAAAACACTATTAAATTTGTAGCTCAATTGGTCAAAGCGTTGTGTTCAGGGTCTTGGTAATTTGTGTTTCTTTGAGTTTTTCTTTCTAAAAATTTTCAAAAATTATTTTTCTTTGGTTAAATCTTGTGTCAAGTCTTTAATTTTGGTGTTTTCTTGTTTATTTTCTTGCAATTTTCGAAAATTATTCTTGGTTTTCTAAAATTTTAAGTTTGGTGTTCTCTTTTTTGTGTTCTTGTGTTCTTTGAGTCTTTAAATTTTGTTCTTCATGTTCTTGTTCATCTTCAAAGTGTTCTTGAGTCTTGTGTGTGTCTTGATCTTAAAATTTTTAAGTTTGGTGTTCCCTTGTGTTTCCCTCCAAATTTTTTAAAATTAGGGGCTCTAGAAATATCTTTTCTAACTAATTTCTAACCATAATTTTCGAAAATTACATAAAAAGTTCAGATTTTGATTTTAAAATTTTATCTTATCTTATCTTAGTTGTCAAGTTTGAAAAAAATCAATTTTTTCAAAATTTAAAAATTATATCTTTTTCAAAATCATATCATATCTTTTTCAAAATTCAAAAATCTCATCTTATCTTTTTCAAATTTTAAATTAAAAAAAATTAAATTAAATCTTTTTCAAAATCAATTTTCTAATCTTATCTTTTTGTTTCTTATCTTATCTTTTTCAAAATTCAAATTTTTAAATCATATCTTTTTCAAAATCTTATCTTTTTAATATCAAATTCAAATCTTTTTAGTTGCATATGTTATCTTTTTCTAATTTCAAATTCTAATTTTAAAATCTTTTCTTATCTTACTTTTTTATCTAATTTTAAATTTAAATCTTTTCTTGTCCTATCTTTTATTTTATTTTTATCTTTTCTTAATTAATATTTTATCTTTTCTCTCATCTTTTTCAAAACCTCCTAACTAACTTCTTCTATCCTTAATTTTCGAAAATATCACTTCTTCTCTCTCTCTCTCTCCTTTTTCAAAACTACCTAACTAACTCTCACCTCTCTCAAATTTTCGAAAACATATCTCCTTCTCCTCTCTCTTCTTTATCAAAATCACCTAACTAACTTTTCTGTCTTTCAATTTTTGAAAATTTCTCTCTCTTCCATCCCTTATATTTTTTGAAATTTAACATTTAAATTTTAAATTCTTTTTAAATTATTTACCTAATTTTTCAAAAAATTAATTAAATAAATAAATAAAAATAAAAATATTGTTATTTACTTTTTCTATTTATACCTCTTCTCTTCTCATCTCTATTCATTCAATTTAACTATAATCGACTCTTTGCCTACAACTCTTTATCTTTTTTCTTTTCTTCTTCACATCTCACTTGGAGCTTCTTGCCAATTGGCACAGAAAGCTCTCTTGTGATTTCCTTTCCATCTTCACTTATTCTTTTATTTATTCTTATCTACTCTTTTCAAGGTGCTTTTCTTTTACATCTTTTATTTATTTTTATTTTTATTTTTTAATTTTTATCTTCTTCTTTTTCTACTTCTGACTTTAAGGAGGAGCATCTTGTCTATTGGAAGTCTCTTTCTTTTTTTTTTCTTTTTTTCTTGTTTATGACCAGGAACAAGGATAAAGAACCCCTCTTGACTCCTGATCCTGAACCTGAGAATACTCTTAGGAGGCGTTTACAACTAGCTAAAGCATAACACTCCAGAAGTGACATTTCAGAATGTTTTGAACAAGAAACAAAGGATATGGCCAAACTACAAGAGGAGCCTAGAAAGGTCCTTGGTGACTTCACCATGCCTACCTTTGACTTTTATGGCAGAAGCATTGCTGTATCTGCCATTGGAGCAAACAATTTTGAGCTTAAGCCTCAGTTAGTCTCTCTTCTACAGTAGAACTGCAAGTTTTATGGACTTCCATTGGAAGATCCACATCAGTTTCTAGCTGAATTTTTATAGATTTGTGATACTGTAAAGACT
The DNA here is from genome assembly GCF_003086295.3 of Arachis hypogaea. Lineage (NCBI taxonomy): Eukaryota > Viridiplantae > Streptophyta > Magnoliopsida > Fabales > Fabaceae > Arachis > Arachis hypogaea. The sequence continues at coordinate 89,327,896 of NC_092046.1, read as the reverse complement.
AATGGAGTTAATCTGGAAGTCTACAAGATGATGCTTTTCCCCTTTGATTTGAAAGACAAAGCTAAGTTTTGGTTGGATGCCTAACCAAGAGAGAGTCTTGACTCTTAGAAAAAGCTAGTTAATGCTTTTTTGGCTAAGTTCATTCCTCCTCAAATGATGAGCAAGATTAGAGTGGAAGTTCAAACCTTCAAACAAAGAGAAGGTTAATCCCTCTATGAAGCCTGGGAAAGATACAAGTAGTTGATCAAGATATGTCCTCCTGACATGCTCTCAGAGTGGTGCTTCATAGGCGTGTTCTATGATGGCTTATCTGAGATGTCCAAAATTTTGTTGGACAGCTCTGCAGGTGGATCTCTCCACTTGAAGAAAACGCCTGCAGAAGCTATAGAGCTCATTGAGATGGTTGCTAACAACCACTTCATATACACCTCTGAGAAGAATCCTGTAAATCATGGAGCCTCTCAAAAGAAAGAAGTTCATGAAGTTGAGACTCTGAATGCCATCCTGGCTCAGAATAAGATCCTGACCCAATAGGTCAACATGATCTCTCAACATCTTACTAGGATGCATATTGCAGCTGGCAGTGCTCAGGAAGCTTCTCTTGAAGAAGAAGCCTGTGATCCTGATCAACCCACCATGGAGGAGGTGAATTCAAAGGGAGAAGCCTATAGAAACACTGACAACCCTTCATGGAGGAATCATCCTAACCTCTCATAGAAGGATCAACAGAAACCTCAGCAAGGTTTTAACCAAGGTGGCAGGAATTAGAATAGGTTCTAAGCAAAGTCTTTTTGAATTAGCCACTCTAGTCTCCAGCCTAACTAAGACCACTCATAATTTCATTAATGAAACAAGGTCCTCCATTAGAAATTTGGAGGTACAAGTTAGTCAACTGAGCAAGAGGATCCCTGAGATCCCTCCTGACACTCTTCCCAATAATACTGAGGTTAATCCTAGAGAAGAGTGCAAGGCCATAACCATGGAGGTTGAGGCCGAATTGGAGGAGAATGGGAAGGCATTGAGCGCCAGTGAAGAAACCTTCACTGGGCGTTCAACGCCCACCAGCCCAGGGAAGCTGGCGTTGAACGCCAGCAAGGACATTCCTACTCGACATTCAACGCCCAGAATGCTAGAGGGATTGGCATTGAACGCCAATCATAGCACACCCTTTGAGTGCCTGAATCCCACTCAAGACCCCTCTAGCCCAGAACCAAAGGAAACCATAAAGAACATAGAGGTTCCTTTGAATGCACTTCTGAAGTGCATAAGTTCTGATGACTACTCATCCTCAAGTGAGGATGAAGACACTAGAGAAGAGCAAGCTGCTCGGTACCTAGGAGCTCTTATGAAGCTGAATGCCAAGCTATTTGGTACAAAGCCTCTAGAGGAAGAACCTCCACTACTTACCAAAGAACTCCATGTTTTGGTTCAGCAAGAGCTACCTCAGAAGCTTCCAGACCCTGGACACTTTCTGATTCCTTGCACCATAGGCACTATGACCTTTGAAAAGGCTCTGTATGACCTAGGTCAAGCATCAACCTCATGCCACTCTTAGTAATGGAGAAGCTGGGCATACTTGAGGTACAAGCTGCACACATCTCTTTAGAGAAGGCAGACAAGACCATGAAGAATCCATATGGCTTGGTGGAGGATGTCTTGGGTAGAGTTGAAAACCACTACATCCCTGCAAACTTTATTATCTTGGACATAGGAGAGGATGAGGATGACTGTGTTATCCTTGGAAGACCTTTCCTAGTCACAGCTAATGCTATCATTGATGTGGCTAAGAGCGAACTAACCCTAAAGTTAGGGGAGGATCACATCTTATTCAAGATGCCTCACCCCAATTCTCCCTCTAAAAGAGAGATAACTATGCAACACCTAGTGTGCCAACCCTCTCTTTCTGTGCAGAGCTCTGCAGAGCCCCCAGACATCAATTCTAAGTTTGGTGTTGGGCAGTCCTCAACAAGCTCTAAGCACAATGGTACTAAAAAGAAAGTACCTAAAGGCTGGAGGGACAAGAAAGTTCCAATTAAAGGCCTCTCACATGGCATGAGAGTTGTCTTCACTAAGAATCCATTCCTACCACATTCAGTGAGCCATGTCCTATCTCTAGAGTATGTAGAGCTCATTCATGAGAGGACAGGAAGAAAACTCACTGTCAAGGTCGAAAATCTGAGCCTTTACTCACCTCCTTAAGGAGCTGAAGGTCAAGCTAGTGACTTTAAAAGAGCGCTTGTTGGGAGGCAACCCAACTTTACTCAACCATTTATTTTCTTTTTGTTTTTTTTTTTTCAGTTGTCAGAGTCATGATCATGTGCAATAGTCAAGAGACAGATTTCACAGCAGTGAAAACATAACACTCCAAGTGGAGTGTTAAAGTTGAACCCCAACGAGGGAGCAGCCCCTGGGCATTCAAATGCCAATGTAGAGAAGCAGAAAATCTAGAATTTCCTAGCCTCTTAGGACCAAGAGGTCATACAGAAGCTCCACCTACCCCACCTTCTTCCCCATTGATCATATTTGCTCGAGAACGAGCAAAACTCTTAAGTTTGGTGTTGCCAAAGCTTTGCTTTGTGACTTATACCACTCTTAAGTATAGAAGAAGAGGATGGAGCAAACTAGGAAGCATGCACAAGAGCTTGTGCAGCCACCTCAACAAAGACAAAGGAGTGACATAGAAGAGATCAAGCACTATATGGGATCCTCAAGGAGGAGCACTGGCCACCATCATTCAGGTGGATTCATTCTCTTTTACTCCTTTCCTGTTATTTTTCTATTTTCTGTCTGTTTATCTATTTTCTTGTCCTAGTTGCATGGTCATTTGCATTGATGTCTTAAAAAATTGTAAAATGTTCCATATATCTCTCACTCTGCTTAAAAAAAAAATTTATCTGAAAAGAATTGAGAGATGCATGAATTTCTAGTTTAAAATAAGATTAGTTTAATTATTTTGATGTGGTGTCATTTGCTTTTTTTTCTGAATGTATGAAATAAATAGTGCATATTTGAAGTTGAAATTTATGAATGTTGGCTCTTGAAGTTGAAATTTTTGAATGTTGGCTCTTGAAAGAATAAGAAAAAAGGAAAAATATTATTGATAATTTGAAATATCTGAAAATTCATTATTGAAGCAAGAAAAAGCAGCAAAAAGAAAAAGCATGTTGCAAAAGAAAAAAAAATGGTGAAAAGAAAAAGAAAAAAATAAAAAGAAGAAAAATCCATTACTGCCCAAAAATATAGAAAAAGGAGGGCAGATTGAAAAAGCCAGTAATCCTTTAAACCAAAAGGCAAGGGTAAAATGACCCAAGGCTTTGAGCATCAGTGGATAGGAGGGCCCAAAGGAATAAAATCCTGGCCTAAGCGGCTAAACTAAGCTGTCCCTAACCATGTGCTTGTGGCGAAGGTGTCAAGTGAAAAGCTTGAGACTGAGCGGTTAAAGTCGTGGTCCAAAGCAAAAAGAGTGTGCTTAAGAACTCTGGACACCTCTATCTGGGGACTCTAGCAAAGATGAGTCACAATCTGAAAAGGTTCACCCAGTTAAAGTGTCTGTGGCATGAATGTATTCGGTGGTAATACTGGAAAACAGAGTGCTTAGGGTCACGGCCAAGATTCAGAAAGCTGTGTTCAAGAATCAAAATAAGCTTAACTTGGAATGTCAATAATATCATCTGGACTCTAAGTTCCTAAGGATGCTAACATCTCGGAGTTTTAATGGATTGTGAGATGCCAAAACTATTCAGAAGCAAAAAGCTACTATGTCCCGCTCATCTGATTTTTAACTAAGCTTCATTTGAAACTTAGAAATTTATTGTATCTTAATTTTTTTTATGGTACTGTGTTTTTAGTTGCTTGGGGACAAGCAACAGTTTAAGTTTGGTGTTGTGATGAGCGGATATTTTATACACTTTTTGTCATCATTTTCATATAGTTTTTAGTAGTTTTTATTTAGTTTTCATAAGTTTTTATAGGTTTTAGTGTTAAAATCACATTTTTGGATTCTACTATGAGTTTTTGTTTTTGGGCAATTTTAGGTAATTTCTGGCTAAAATTGAGGAGCTGAAGCAGAAGTCTGATTTAGAGACAAAGAAAGCACTACAGATGCTGTCCAGACCTGACCTGCCTGCATTTGGAAGAGCTTTTCTGGAGCTACAGACGTTCAAATGGAGCGCTCTAAATGGCTATGGAAAGCTGATTTCCATATCCTTCCCGCAATATATAATAGTCCATACTTTGCGTCGGATTAGAAGGCCCAAAACTGGCGTTTAAGGCCAGCTTCCTGCCCCTTTCCAGACATCCAGCGCCCAAAGAGCAGAGCCCAACGTCTAAAGGCCTAGAGTGGACCCCCTAGCTGGCATTCCATGTCCTAGAGACCTCATAGCATGTGGATCTCATTAAAGCTCAGCCCAAATACTCCCCAAGTGGGCCTCAGTAGTGGAATTTAGCACTAAATAGACTGTTTTATCCTTACTAGTCATCTGTTTAGTATTTAAAGGGATTATGTTCATGTAATTCATAACCACTAAAAGACTTAGAGGTTTCAGAACCTTAGGCACCTCTTGCAGAGGGAGGTCTGCCATTTTTTCATTTCCACCATTGTTTTTATTTTCAGTATGAGTTTCTAAACCTCCTAGGTTGAGGGGAGGAGCCCTGCTGAATCTTATGAATTAATTAAAGTACTATTTCTTCTTCTTCGATCCGTTTCTGATCTATCTCTAAGATGTATATCCCAATCTTCATCGTGATGAATAGAACGATCTGACAAATTGGCTCTACTCCTCACATTAAGACGAACGTGCCTGACAAACACCTTCGTCTACTTACGTTCTTGTGAATACTTGGCCGGAAAGCACGAATTAATAGCTATGGATTTACATCTCTCAGATAGTTAATCCACGATTTCGTTGGAGACTTCTCGAGACATCAGTTCAACCGATCTCTGGGGAGATTAAGGTCTCCGTGGTATAGGCTAGATCCAAGAAGCAACCTTTTCTTATCCGAAAGATTCTACCTTGTCTGTGGAGTTTTAAGTAGGATCGCCAAGAGAATGGATTGCTATGCACTTCATCCTCCATTAGATTGAATACCAAGGGCCCTGGCGTTCATTCCATAGCAGAGGAGATCAAAGGTCATTGGCGTGGCTTTGATCACTTACAGCCTGCCATAGAAGAAGATTATTCACAAGCAAAGAAGATGATAGTACCAGAGTTACTTCAGAAAGACAAAACAACTCCGACTCCCAACTCTATTCCATTCATATAATTTCTAATAGGTAACTTCTTAATAGCTAATTATACCACAAAAACCTTCTGACTCCATCTGACTAAGACTTGTAAGACAACCATAAGCTTGCTTCAAGCCATAATCCTCGTGGGATCAACCCTGACTTACTTAGGTATTACATGGACAACCTAGTGCACTTGCTGGTACGGCTGCTGTTGTACGAAATAGTGTGGGTTTTGCGTAAAAGCGCACCACCAACCACCATATGAACCATACATAGAGCCACCGTAATTCCAACCCAATTACTCCCAAGAACCACCACCTCAATATACACCACCTTCAATGTATGCGAGCTTTCAACCACAATATGATCCTAATTATGTTAGCCAAGTGGAACAAGAGCCACAGGATCATTTTAAGGAAGTAATTGATCGATTTCAAGCAACCATCTATCAAATGGAGCAAGAGGAAAGCCAAAAAGCACACGAAGCTCTCATGGCTAACAAATATCAACTTGAGAACAAGGGACTGGAGTGTGTTGTGCAACAAGTGGAAAAGATGAAGAGTGTTGAACCGCCACATCCTTATCAAGATGAACCACCTACATATCACGAACACTTCCTCCCAACAGATAATCTAGCCTCACTGAATTTCAACACTCAAAGTACCCCCATGACTACATATGGAGAATCTAATGAAGAATGTAGCATGAAGTAGAGATTAGGAACTCCGGTGGAAAGTGAGGAATGTGACTTTGTATCGGAACAATTGGAGGAAGCTGTAATTGTTGCAGAGGAAGAAGTGGTTGAAAACTTAGGAGATGCTGAACTTCCATGGGAATCTAGAGTTGTAGAGTATTCCTCCAAGAAGCTTGAAATTGATGTTGAAGAGGATAGTGCACAACCTCCAAGGCATATTCCCTATGAAGAATTAGACGGGATAGATCAAGAGGCACGTTCCCTGGGTGATGATGATCTTGAATCAAGCCATCTTAGTAATGAATTTGCATCCGCAAGTGAACCCCTTGAGTTTGAAGAACCTTCTCCTGATAAAATGGAAACCAACATTGAGGTAGATTCTTCTCAACCTCATATTTATGATTTGAGTAACGGAGAAGAATTGGATGAATTCGGTGAAGAATAGCTTGAAAGTGAAGAATCTTTTCAAAAGGTGGAAGTCCTTCGGAAAGGTTGGACGAGAGTTGAATATACTGTGTCAAGATCGTTGGAGACTTCTCTACCTAGGTTGCCGTCTACTCCTTCATTTGAATGGGTAAAACTTGTCTCAATTAGCTTTACTGTCCCACTTGAATATGGTATTCTTGAAACAGATGGCCAACTTAGGAGGCTTTGTGGAATAAAGCGTAAGAGAAGGATGTTTAGTGGTTGGAGTTGCAAATCAAGGCTCATCAAGGTTGAGATTTCAAGAGCTAGATACAAGGGTTGGACGAGTAGTCAATTGGTTGGATCTAAAAGAAGAGTTTGGTACTTCATTGCGAATTTGGATTGCATGCCACCCGGTTGGAACAATGATGATCAACTTAAAAACGAGTGTAGAAACAAGATTTGGGATCCCGACATATAATAGGATCAAATTTGGGAGCTCAAAGCTTGTGAAGAACTTCATCAAGGATTGGTGAATTCACTTGGAAATGTTGGAGCTTACTGGAAGTCCAAGCGTTGGTGGAAGTTTCAAGATGAGTTCAAGCACAAGCCACCATGACAAGGAGCTCACCAAATGTCCGACTTAAGGACTTTAACTAAAAGTGCTAGGTGGGAGACACCACACCATGGTAAATTCTTTCTAATTTCCCTTTTATTTATATTAGTAATAAGTTAAAATTCCATTTTTAGTTATGTTTATTGAGTTTAATTTATGGTTTAGTTGTTTAATAATTTCTGGCGTTGCTATAAAAAAAATACCACGCGTGCGCATAGTAGACGCGGACACGTGGAACCCCATAAAATGGACCATGCAAAAATGGTGCTGGGACGATGCGAGCACACAGCCTGAACAGAGAGTTATGCCAAGGCCATGCTAGTGGGGTGCCAAGCGCACAACCCAATCCACGCGTGCGCATCACTGACGCGCTCGCGTCATTTGCGATTTTTACCATCCACGCGTAGGCGTCGATGACGCGTGCGCGTCGACTCAAAATTTTGATTGTCCAGTTCTACAAACAGAGAGTTGCGCTGCCACTATGTGAGCATTGGGCGAGGAGCACAATTGACACCTACGCGTACGGGTGACTGACGCGTACACGTCACCTCCTCAATCTGCTACCCACGCGTGCACGTGGGCGACGCTTACGCGTCGCGTCCTGTTTTCCATTCTTCCTCTTTCTTTTCTGCTTTCTTATTCTTTCCTCTTTCCTTTCTTTTTCCTTTTCTTCATCCCTTCTTACTTTCTTCTTCTTCATTTCTTTAACTTCTCATCCTTATTCTCTTTTATTCTCTTTCATTTATTGCATTTGCATACTTTTATTCATTGCATTTTAATTTTGTACTTGTTTTTATGTCTTTTTCTAAATTTGCTATTTTTCCAGCGGTGTTGAATTTTCTTACTTAATTGTTGACTATTTCTTGCATATTTTGGGTGCTTCTTGACTTGTCTGCTATTTACTTGAAATGCCCTTCGCTTCTATTATTCTCTCACTCACATGTTGTAGTTACCATGTAGTTGAGAACCTCATTATTACTTGGCATTAGCACACCCATATTTTATTTGTTTTCATTTCTTTGTTTGTGGGTTATTTTTCTTCCTTTTTCTCTTCTTTCAAGCTAGACACCAAGAACGGAAAGGAAAAGGTTCTAAAAGGGACAACAGGCAAGTCCATCCGCACAATCCATTCAAGAAACTCATCAGTTGTAGCAACCCCTCCACTTGCACATCTTTGCATGCACCGAGGACGGTGCAATCTTTAAGTGTGGGGAGGTCGATACCGACTTCTATGGGTTATTTACCTTCTTTTGAACACCAATTCTTAGTTTTCTTTATAGTTAGTTGTTGCATTGCATAATAGATTGCATGCATAGTTAATTGTTTGCATGTATGTACTACTTGGTTGAAGTAATGATTTTCTTTCCAAGAAACTATTTTATAGCTTTTTACTAATTTGAATTAAAATTTTTGTTGAACTTGCTTCAAGAATTTTATTTTGGAACATGGTTTATAGCTAGAACACATAAAACCAGTGAGATTTTGAACCTATTTAATTGGTTGCATTTGATCAACCAATACTTTGTTTTGGTGTGTGTTGTTCTCTCTAAAATTGTGATATTGGTCTTGCTTCATTCTATATTTCTATTGTTTGATGTATGCATGCACTTATATGATTGAGGCCCTTGTTTTACTATAGCTCACATACCCATATGGCCTTACCATTTCATTATCCTTTGTAAACCAATGTTGAGCCTTTTTCACCTCATTTATTCTTTATTTTAGCACATCATTAACTCTAAGCAAAAAACAATAATGTCCTTAATTTGAATCCTTGGTTAGCTTACACTAGTCAAAGTGTTCATGATTTAAGTGTGGGGAAGTTGGGTTTGGAAATATTTGGTTTGGAAATTGAGTATGTTAGACTTTTTTTGTGAAAATGTGAAAAGATTGTTGAGGAAATATTCATGCATTCAAGACCTTAATTACATGCATTGAGAAAAATAAGAAAAAAAAAGAAAAGAAAAATGAAAAAAAAGGAGAAAAAGAAAAGAAAAATAGCAAGCAATAAAAAGGGGACAAAATGTCTCAAAGTAAATGATGATAGCAATGCGTATGTAAACTGTACTCAAAATCGGACGGATGAATATGTGGCAAAACATAGTTAATGGGTGGTTAGATTTTATATTCTGATTACATGGATTGTCTTAAGTTAGGTGAGAAGTTTAGGTTAATTAAGGATTTAGATTTTAGTTCACTTGACCAAATACAATCCTACCTTGACCCTAATCCCATTACAACCCTTAAAAGACCTCTTGATATGTGTATTTGTGCATTAAATTTTTTGTTGATTGGTAGAAGAAGAACAAGCCTTAGAAAGCAAGGTTAGTAGAGAATTGAGAGAATCAAACCTTAAACACTTGAGTGATTAGACTATATACACTTCCGATGAGGGTTCGATGCTCGATTCTTTGTTCCCAGCTTTCACGAGCTTTCTTCTTGCAAGTCTACATGTACTTCATTTTATGATTTGAATTAGTGGAAACCAGTTCATATTTGTTTTGGAAGATTTATTTACTTTTAACCAAGTAGGTAGAAGCATTTTGCATTTAGTTACATTCACATAGATAGGTTGCATTTCATAAATTCTACCATTCCTCTTCACCTCCTTTATAGCTTCTCTTGAGCTTAGTATGAGGACATGCTAATGTTTAAGTGTGGAGAGATTGATAAACCACTATTTTATGGTTTATTTTGTCTTGAATTGAATGGATTTTATCTATTATTCTCACACTTATTCATATAATTCACATGTTTTACATTTTCCATCCAAATTTTGTGCTATGATTGAAAACATGCTTCTTTGGCCTAAAATTCGCTAATCTTAATCTTCTCTTATTACCATTTGATGCCGTGATACGTGTGTTAAGTGTTTCAGGGTTCATAGGATAGGAATAGCTTAGAGGATGGAAAAGGAGCAAGCAAAAGTAGAAGGAACACAACAAATGAATTATTATAGAATCTGGTAGCGACGTGCACGCATGGACGACGCGTACGCGTGACTGGTGCAGTAGACGCACGACGCGCACACGTGGCTGACGCCAACGCGTGGCTAGTGAAAAAGACCAGCGACGCGTACGCCTGGCTGACATGTACGCGTGACAGAGCGTCACCTGCTGCATTAAATAGAAGACGCTGGGGGAGATTTCTGGGCTACGTTTGGCCCAGTTTCAAGCCTGAAAGTGAAGATTAGAGGCTGCAGAATGGAGCTAGAAGGGGAAATTCAATCACTTCTCATTCATACACAATTTTAGGTTTTAGATGTAGGTTTCTAGAGAGAGAGACTCTCTCCTCTCTCTTGGTTTTAGGGTTTCTACTTTAATTTCTTCTTAGATTTAGATTTAATTTCTATTTTTGTTTACAATTCCTTGCAATTTATTGTTCTAGTACCTTTGTTCTTCAATTCTACTTGTTATTTCTTTCACCTTATTGCCTTCATGTTAAGAGCTTTCGTAGTTATTACTTTATTTTCTTGCCATTTTTACTTTCTTGTTCCTTATTTCAAAAACACAAAAAGATACTTTCCCATAACCAATAATAAATACACTTTCCTGCAATTCCTTGAGAGACGACCCGAGGTTTAAATACAACAACAACAACAACAACAAAGCCTTGTCCCACTAAGTGGGGTCGGCTACATGAATCAAACGACGCCATTATGCTCTGTCATGTATCATGTCTACAGAGAGACCGTTTACATGTAGATCTCGTTTGACCACCTCATGGATGGTCTTCTTAGGTCTTCCTCTGCCTTTCGCCCTTTGTCCATCTTCCATCTCATCCACCCTCCTGACTGGATGTTCTATCGGTCTTCTTCTCACATGTCCAAACCACCTGAGACGCGATTCAACCATCTTTTCCACAATGGGTGCTACTCCAAATCTCTCCCTTATATCTTCATTCCTTATTTTATCCAATCGCGTATGACCACTCATCCATCTCAACATCTTCATCTCTGCCACACTCAGCTTATGTTCGTGCTCCCCTTTAGCCGCCCAACACTCCGTACCATACAGCATAGCCAGTCTTATAGCGGTGTGATAGAATTTACCTTTAAGTTTTAAAGGCACTTTTTGGTCGCATATAAAACCAGATGCACTCTGCCATTTTGACCAACCTGCATGGATCCTATGATTTACATCCTGTTCAATCTCTCTATTATCCTGTATGATGCAACCAAGATACTTAAAACTTTTAACTTTTCGTAGGATATTTTCTCCAATCTTCACTTCTATATTGGGGTTTTCCCTTCTCAGACTGAACTTACATTCCATATATTCCGTGTTGCTACGGCTTATGCGCAGACCATACACTTCGAGAGCTTCTCTCTATAACTCCAACTTCTTATTTAGGTCTTCCCTTGACTCTCCCATAAGGATGATATCATCGGCAAAAAGCATGCACCATGGCACAGGCTCTTGGATGTGTTCTGTGAGTACTTCCAAGACTAATGTGAAAAGGTATGGACTTAAGGATGATCCCTGGTGTAATCCTATACCAATAGGAAATTCCTCTGTCACACCACCTTGAGTCTTCACACTAGTTGTGGCCCCATCATACATGTCTTTAATTGCCCGAATATATGTGATCCTTACTCTCCTCTTTTCTAAAACCTTCCATAAGACCTCCCTTGGTACCCTATCATACGTTTTTTCCAAATCAATAAACACCATATTGGGTTTGCTTAAATACTTCGGTTAATTTTATTGGGTTTGCTTAAGTGACAAACAATTTAAACGTTGACCGAGGATAATTTGTTGGTTTAGAACTATACTCGTAACGCGATATTTTTATGAAAATCTTTACCGACACTTTTCCTCCCTCACCCACGCTAAATCCTTTTTCAAAATTTAAACACCCCCTTCGAGTAGGACACTGAGGCGCTACTGGCGCTAAACATCAGTCCCGGTATTTAGCATCGATAATGTGTTTTTGAAAGTTTTATTTTTACTTTTTTTATTTTTAATTTTTTTAAAATTTTTTTGGCATTTTTTCTTTTTTGTTTTCGAGGATGAATACCTGGCGCTAAACACCGCAACTGGCGTTTAGTGCCACTGAGATAGAGAGTAATTCTAATTGTTTAACACTTTTGGCACTAAACATTGATACTAGCATTTAGCACCACTGAGAGAGTGGCCAACTCTTGGATTACATGCGCCACGGTGCTAAACACCGAGCCTAGCGTTTAGTGCCACTTCCATAGGGGTTCTACCTTGATTTACGTGCACTACAGCACTAAATGCCAAGTCGGGGCATCCAGTGCCATGCCTCCAGAGAGCTTGCCTCAAATTTTATGCCCCTTGCAACAAACACCTGGGTCCTGCGTTTAGCGCGGGGCACCCGAATGTGATTCTCCCCAAGGTGTGCTATTCTCCCTCCTGATTCCTCGTGTTCCTGTTTTTAACACTTTGCATGACTAAAATAGACATAAAAGGAAGGAAAACTATAGAATGCTAGAACAAAATAAATAAAATCAAAATCAAAATAAATGTGAAATCTAAGGATACAGATGGTTGGGTTGTCTCCTAACAAGGGCTTCTTTAACGTCACTAGGTTGACGATCAGCTCTGCTAAGTCAGCAGATGAGCCTCTAATGATCAACCTCGCTTCTAAGATAGTGCTTCAGCCTTTGGCCATTGACAGTGAACCTCCTATCTGAGATCTCTTCTTAGAGCTCCACATGACCATATGGCGACACTCTGGTGACCACAGACGGTCCTGACCACCGGGACTTCAGCTTTCTGGGAAAGAGCTTGAGCCTTGAGTTAAACAATAAGACTTTTTGGCTTGGCTCAAATGCTCTAGTGCCTATTTTCTTGTCATACCAAAACTTTGTCTTCTCTTTATAGAGCTTGGCATTCTCATAAGTTGACTTTCGGAATTCATCAAGCTCATTCAGTTGAAGGAGCCTCTTTTCTCCTACAGCTTTGGCATCAAAGTTTAGGAACTTTGTTGCCCAGTATGCTCTGTGCTCCAATTCCACTAGCAAGTGACAGGCTTTAACATAGACCAACTGACATGGGGACATACCCATATGAGTCTTGAATGCTATCTGGTATGCCTAGAGAGCATCATCAAGCTTCCTAGCCCAGTCCTTCCTTGAAGTACTAACAGTCTTTTCCATAATCCTCTTGAGTTCTCTGATAGAGACCTCAACCTGTCCACTTGTCTGAGTGTGATAAGGGGTTGCCACTTTATGACGAACTCTATACCTCTGAAGAAGTGAGTCCAGCTGTTTGTTGCAGAAGTGGTGATAAACTCTAATTTTGTGATTTATCTTGTGCTTAATTTGGGGATTTTACCAACTTATCTCACATTTATTCAATGAAATAGCATAGTTTTGTAATTCTCCATAAATTTGTCCTTAAGTGTGAAAACATACTTTTTAGACCTTAAAATAGCTAAATTTAATTCACCTTAATTCCATTGGATGCCTTGATATGTTTGTTGAGTGATTTCAACATAAGGCAAGTATTGGATGGAGGAACTAAAGAGAAAAGCATGCAAAGTGGAGAATTCATGAAGAAATGCGCATTTGGAGGATTCAAGCCCAAGCGCACGCGTCACCTATGCGTAGGCATGTGATGCTGGCAGAAATTGGTGAATTAAAAATTATTAGAATATATGCGTTGCAAGTATAGTTCTTAACTCGCCAGAAATCCACCGCTCAATTTAGAAAGGTGTCACAGAAAATTGAAATTTAAAATACTGGGAGTATGAATCCCAGGTAGTCTCCTAACGAGTTGCAGGAAAGGGTGCTATTATATTAATCAGATATTTTCGAAAAGGTTTGATGAAATTGAATAATGTAAATAAAAGCCTTGACTGGGAGTTGATTACATGGAAGTCCTATTCTTGATGGAACACTCTTAAGATTAATTAACAATTGGGAGTTATTTCGTTTAGTTATCCTTTACTAGGTAAGGGAAGGTAAAACAAGTTGGAATACTGTTCTATCCACAAGTCCCAATCCACTCTTGGGAGGATTGGTGTCAGGAATTAGAGAGCAAACTAACAATAACCCAATTACAATCTTTCTCTTGAACCTTCCAACTCAAGGGTTCCTTTCAATCAACTCCCCATCAAGTTAGGGAACTACACACTCATTGTAAAGGTAAAATTCATAGCATATGAAAAGGAATTAAAGACATTGTAAATAAAAATTAGAATAGTCAATTAAAAATAAAAATGATCCTTGTATTAAATAATCCTAAAAAATATTCCAATGGCAAAATTAAACAAAGCAAAGAACATGGAAGAGTAAGCCAAGTAAAGAAAATGAACTAGAATGACGAAGTCTTGATGAGGTAATAACTCTTCTCAATATCCCAATGCAAAAAGCTAGAAAAACTAAAAATCCTAAGAACTATCAATGTCTACCGAGAAAAACCTAGGGGAGGAGTAAAACTAGATCTAAAAACTAAAACTGTGTAGAATGAATGTTATCGTTGGTTTCTGCATGTTCTCTGGCTCTAGTCTACTGTTCTGGGCCGAGAACTGGGTCAAAAGAGGGTCCAAAATCACCCCCAGCGAATCCTGCAGATTATGCAGATCGCGCATTGGTGCACGAAATTGTGATGTCCAGGCTCGAACAATCCCTGGCAACGTGAGCAACTTGGTACGCGTAATCGTAATTACACTTTAATTATGTAAAGTTCATGGCTCTTTCCTTCCCTGGCAATGGCGCCAAGAACATGGTGCCAATACCATGGTTCATAACTTCGATACAACTAACCAGCAAGTGCACTGGGTCGTCCAAGTAATACCTTACGTGAGTAAGGGTCGAATCCCACGGAGATTGTTGGTATGAAGCAAGCTATGGTCACCTTGCAAATCTCAGTTAGGCAGATATAAATTGATAATGATGTTTTCGAATAATAAATAATAGAATAGGGATAGAGGTACTTATGTAAATCATTGGTAGGAATTTCAGATAAGCGAATGGAGATGCTTTTCGTTCCTCTAAACCTCTGCTTTCCTGCTATCTTCATCCAATCAGTCTTACTCCTTTCCATGGCTGGCTTTATGTGATACATCACCACTGTCAATGGCTACTTTCGGTCATCTCTTGGGAAAATGATCCAATGCCCTGTCACGGCACGGCTAATCGTCTGGAGGCATCACCCTTGCCAATGGCTTCATCTTATCCTCTCAGTGAATAATATGCTCACGGACCCTGTCACGGCACGACTATTCATCTGTCGGTTCTCGATCATGCTGGAATAGGATTTACTATCCTTTTGCGTCTGTCACTAACGCCCTGCAATCGCGAGTTAGGAGCTCGTCACAGTCATTCAATCATTGAATCCTACTCGGAATACCACAGACAAGGTTTAGACTTTCCGGATTCTCTTGAATGCCGCCATCATTCTAGCTTACGCCACGAAGATTCCGGTTAAGAGATCTAAGAGATATTCATTCTAGCTTATTTCATGTAGAACGGAAGTGTTTGTCAGGCACGCGTTCATAGGGGAGAAGGATGATGAGCGTCACACATAATCATCACCTTCATCACGTTCTTGGGTGCGAATGGATATCTTAGAAGCAAAATAAGATGAATTGAATAGAAA
Organism: Arachis hypogaea; assembly: GCF_003086295.3. NCBI lineage: Eukaryota > Viridiplantae > Streptophyta > Magnoliopsida > Fabales > Fabaceae > Arachis > Arachis hypogaea. The sequence goes on along the minus strand of NC_092046.1, from coordinate 89,312,384 downwards.
ACAGTAGTACTTTGCATTAATCTTTGAGGAACAGCAGAGCTCCACACCTTAATCTATGGAGTGTAGAAACTCTACCGTATGAAAATACATAAGTGAAGGTTCAGGCATGGCCGAGATGGCCAGCCCCCTAAAACATGATCAATAGTCTCCTAAGATGAACAATGGATTAAAACTGAGACCAAAGATGCCTAATACAATAGTAAAAGGTCCTATTTATAATAAACTAGCTACTAGGGTTTACATGAGTAAGTAATTGATGCATAAATCCACTTCCTGGGCCCACTTGGTGTGTGTTTGGGCTGAGCTTGAGTGTTGCACGTGCAGAGGCCATTTGTGGAGTTGAACGCCAACTTTTGTGCCAGTTTGGGCGTTCAACTCTGGTTTTGGCTCCTTTTCTGGCGCTGGACGCCAGATTTGGGTAGAAAGCTGGCGTTGAACGCCAGTTTACGTCGTCTATTCTTAGCCAAAGTATGGACTATTATATACTGCTGGAAAGCCCTGAATATCTACTTTCCAACGCAATTGGAAGCACGCCATTTCGAGTTCTGTAGCTCCAGAAAATCCACTTTGAGTGCAGGGAGGTCAGATTTCAACAGCATCAGCAGTCCTTCTTCAACCTCTGAATCTGATTTTTGCTCAAGTCCCTCAATTTCAGCCAGAAAATACCTGAAATCACAGAAAAACACACAAACTCATAGTAAAGTCCATAAATGTGAATTTAACATAAAAACTAATGAAAACATCCCTAAAAGTAACTAGATCCTACTAAAAACATACTAAAAACAATGCCAAAAAGCGTATAAATTATCCGCTCATCACAACACCAAACTTAAATTGTTGCTTGTCCCCAAGCAACTGAAAATCAAATAGGATAAAAAGAAGAGAATATACTATAAATTCCAAACTATCAATGAAACAAAGCTTCAATCATATGAGTGGGACTTATAGCTTTTTGCCTCTTGAATAGTTTTGGCATCTCACTTTATCCATTGAGGTTCAGAATGATTGGCATCTATAGGAACTTCAGATTTTGAATAGTGTCATTGACTCTCCTAGTTCAGTATGATGATTCTTGAACACAGCTTCTTTATGAGTCTTGGCCGTGGCCCTAAGCACTTTGTTTTCCAGTATTACCACCGGATACATAAATGCCACAGACACATAATTGGGTGAACCTTTTCAGATTGTGACTCAGCTTTGCTAAAGACCCCAATTAGAGGTGTCCAGGGTTCTTAAGCACACTCTTCTTTTGCTTTGGACCTTGACTTTAACCGCTCAGTCTCAAGTTTTCACTTGACACCTACACGCCACAAGCACATGGTTAGGAACAGCTTGGCTTAGCCGCTTAGACCAGGATTTTATTCCTTTAGGTCCTCCTATCCACTGATGCTCAAAGCCTTGGGATCCTTTTTATTTGCCCTTGCCTTTTGGTTTTAAAGGGTTATTGGATTTTTCTGCTTGCTTTTTCTTTTTCTTTCTATTTTTTTTTTCGCCTATTTTTTTTTATATTTTTTTTTCTCTGCAAGCTTTGTTCTTTGCTGCTTTTTCTTGCTTCAAGAATCATTTTTATGATTTTTCAGATTATCAAATAACGTGTCTCCTAGTCATCATTCTTTCAAGAGCCAACATATTTAACATTCTTAAACAACAACTTCAAAAGACATATGCACTGTTCAAGCATACATTCAGAAAACAAGAAGCATTGTCACCACATCAATATGATTAAGCTAAGTTCAAGGATAAATTCAAAACTCATGTACTTCTTGTTCTTTTGATTTAAAATATTTTTCATTTAAGAGAGGTGATGGATTCATAGGACATTTATAACTTTAAGACAAAGTTACTAACTACTAATGATCATGTAGTGAAGACACAAACACAGATAAGCACATAACATAGAAACGAAAAACAGAAGAAACAAGAACAAGGAATGAATCCACCTTAGTGATGGTGGCGTTTCCTTCTTGAGGAACCAATGATGTCCTTGAGCTCTTCTATGTCTCTTCCTTGTCTTTGTTGCTCCTCCCTCATTACTTTTTGATCTTCTCTTATTTCATGAAGCATGATGGAGTGCTCTTGATGTTCCACCCTTAGTTGTCCCATATTAGAACTCAATTCTCCTAGGGAGGTGTTGATTTGCTCCCAATAGTTTTGTGGAGGAAAGTGCATTTGAGGCATTTCCGGAATCTCATGGTGATGAGCTTCATACGCCTCTTGATCTCCATGACTGGGCTCTCTTGCTTGCTCCATCTTTTTCTTAGTGATGGGCTTGTCCTCTTTAATGAGGATATCTCCCTCTATGTTAATCCCAGCTGAATTGCATAGGTGGCAAATGAGGTGAGGGAAGGCTAACCTTGCCATAGTGGAGGACTTGTCAGCCACCTTGTAGAGTTCTTGAGATATAATCTCATGAACTTCCACCTCTTCTCCAATCATGATGCTATGGATCATGATGGCCCGGTCTATAGTAACTTCAGACCGGTTGCTAGTGGGAATGATTGAGCATTGAATGAACTCCAACCATCCTCTAGCTATAGGCTTGAGGTCCAATCTTCTTAGTTGAACCGGCTTGCCTTTGGAGTCAACCTTCCATTGAGCTCCTTCTACACATATGTCCATAAGGACTTGGTCCAACCTTTGATCAAAGTTGACTCTCCTTGTGTAGGGGCGTGCGTTCTCTTCCATGTTTGGCAAGTTGAACGCCAACCTCACATTTTCCGGACTAAAATCTAAGTATTTCCCCCGAACCATTGTAACATAGTTCTTTGGATCCGGGTTCTTACTTTGATCATGGTTTTTGGTGATCCATGCATTGGCATAGAACTCTTGAACCATTAGGATGCCGACTTGTTGGATGGGATTTGTTAGAACTTCCCAACCTCTTCTTTGAATTTCATGTCGGATCTCCGGATACTCATTTCTTTTGAGTTTAAAATGGACCTCAGGGATCACCTTCTTCTTGGCCACAACATCATAGAAGTGGTCTTGATGGGCTTTGGAGATGAACCTTTCCATCTCCCATGATTCGGATGTGGAAGCGTTTGTCTTCCCTTTCCCCTTTCTAGAGGATTCTCCGGTCTTAGGTGCCATCAATGGTAATGGAAAAACAAAAAGCTTATGCTTTTACCACACCAAACATAGAATATTGCTCGCCCTTGAGCAATAAACAAAAGAATAGAAGAAGAAGAAGAAGAAATATGGAGAGGGAGAAGGAGATGTGGTTTCGGCCAAGAGGGGTGTAGAGGGGTGTGTTGTGTGAATTTGAGGAAGAATGGAGGGCTTTATATAGGGAAGGGAGGGGGGGTTAGGTTTCGGCCATATGGGTGGGTTTGGGTGGGAAATTGGTTTTGAATTTTGAAGGTAGGTGGAGTTTATGAGGTAGGTTTATGGGGAAGAGTGGATGGATGTGAGTGGTGAAGAGGTGATGGGGAAGAGAGTTTGAGGTGATTGGTGAAGGGTTTTTTGGGAAGAGTGTTTATGGGGTTGTGTGAAAGAGAGTGGTGAGAAGAAGTGAGTGGAGGTAGGTGGGGATCCTGTGGGGTTCACAGATCCTGAGGTGTTCAAGGATTTACATCCCTGCACCCATTAGGCATGTAAAAATGCCTTTGTACCCAACTCTGGGCATTCAGCGCCAGGCTGGTGGCCATTTTGGGCGTTCAACGCCCATTTGTGTGCCATTTCTAGCGTTGAACGCCAGAACCATGCCTGTTCTGGCATTCAGCGCCCAGAAGCTGCCCATTTTGGGCGTTCAGCGCCAGAACCATGCTCTGTTCTGGCGCTGAACGCCAGACAGATGCTCCTCCAGGGTGTGATTTTTCTTCTGCTGTTTTTGATTCCGTTTTCAATTTTTTTATTTTGTGACTCCACATGATCATGAACTTAAGAAAACATGAAAAACAATAAAAATAAGAATTAGATAAACATTGGGTTGCCTCCCAACAAGCGCTTCTTTAATGTCAATAGCTTGACAGTGAGCTCTCATGGAGCCTCACAGATGTGCAGAGCTTTGTTGAGACTCTCCAACACCAAACTTAGAGTTTGGATATGGGAGTTCAACACCAAACTTAGAGTTTGGTTGTGGCCTCCCAACACCAAACTTAGAGTTTGACTGTGGGGGCTCTGGTTGACTCTGCTTTGAGAGAAGCTTTTTATGCTTCCTCTCCATGGGTGCAGAGAGATATCCTTGAGTTGCAAACACAAGGTTGTCCTCATTCAATTGAAGGACTAGTTCTCCTCTGTCCACATCAATCACAGCTCTTGCTGTGGCTAGGAAAGGTCTTCCTAGGATGATGGATTCATCCTCTTCCTTTTCAGTATCCAGGACTATGAAATCAGTAGGTATGTAAAGGCCCTCAACCTTTACTAATACATCTTCTACTTGTCCATAAGCCTGTTTTCTTGAGCTGTCTGCCATCTCTAGTGAGATTTTAGCAGCTTGCACCCCATAGATTCCCAGTTTCTCTATTACAGAGAGGGGCATGAGGTTTATTCCTGAACCAAGGTCACATAGAGCCTTAAAGATCATGGTGCCTATGGTACAGGGTATTATGAACTTTCCAGGATCCTGTCTCTTCTGAGGCAATGTCAGTTGATCTAGATCACTTAGTTCATTGATGAACAAGGGAGGTTCAACTTCCCAAGTATCAATGCCAAATAATTTGGCATTCAACTTCATGATTGCACCAAGAAACTTGGCAGTTTGCTCTTCAGTAACATCCTCATTCTCTTCAGAAGAGGAATACTCATCAGAGCTCATGAAGGGTATAAGGAGGTTCAATGGAATCTCTATGGTCTCTAGATGAGCCTCAGAGTCCTTTGGTTCCTCAGAGGGAAGCTCCTTATTGACCACTGGACGTCCCAGGAGGTCTTCCTCCTTGGGATTCACGTCCTCTCCTCTCCTCACAGGTTCGGCCATGGTGCCTATGTCAATGGCCTTGCACTCTCCTTTTGGATTCTCTTATGTATTGCTTGGGAGAGTACTTGGAGGGATTTCAGTGATCCTTTTACTCAGCTGGCCCACTTGTGCTTCCAAATTTCTAATGGAAGACCTGGTTTCATTCATGAAACTCACAGTGGCCTTAGATAGATCAGAGACTAGATTTGCTAAATTAGAAGCATTTTGTTCAGAGTTCTCTGTCTGTTGCTGAGTGAATGATGGAAAAGGTTTATTATTGTTAAACCTGTTTCTTCCACCATTATTAAAGCCTTGTTGAGGCTTTTGATCCTTCCATGAGAAATTTGGATGATTTCTCCATGATGAGTTATAGGTGTTTCCATAAGGTTCACCTAAGTAATTCACCTCTGCTATTGCAGGGTTCTCAGGATCATAAGCTTCTTCTTCATAAGAAGCCTCTTGAGTACTGTTGGATGCAGCTTGCATTCCATGCAGACTCTGAGAGATCATATTGACTTGCTGAGTCAATATTTTATTCTGAGCCAATATGGCATTCAGAGTATCAACTTCAAGAACTCTCTTCTTTATAGGCGTCCCATTGTTCACAGGATTCCTTTCAGAAGTGTACATGAACTGGTTATTAGCAACCATGTCAATGAGTTCTTGAGCTTCTGCAGGCGTTTTCTTTAGGTGAATGGATCCACCTGTAGAAGTGTCCAGTGACATCTTTGATAGCTCAAATAAACCATCATAGAATATATCTAGGATGGTCCATTCTGAAAGCATGTCAGAAGGACACTTTTTGGTCAACTGTTTGTATCTTTCCCAAGCTTCATAGAGGGATTCACCTTCTTTCTGTCTGAAGGTTTGAACATCAGCTCTAAGCTTGCTCAGCTTTTGAGGAGGAAAGTACTTGGCTAAGAAAGCCGTGACCAGTTTATCCCAAGAGTTCAGGCTGTCTTTGGGTTGAGAATCCAACCATAATCTAGCTCTGTCTCTTACAGCAAAAGGGAAAAGCATGAGCCTGTAGACTTCAGGATCTACTCCATTAGTCTTAACAGTATCACATATCTGCAAGAATTCAGTTAAGAACTGAAAAGGATCTTCAGATGGAAGTCCATGAAACTTGCAGTTCTGCTGCATCAGAGAAACTAATTGAGGTTTCAGCTCAAAGTTGTTTGCTCCAATGGCAGGAATGGAGATGCTTCTTCCATGTAAATTGGAATTAGGTGCAGTAAAATCACCAAGCATCTTCCTTACATTATTATTATTTTCGGCTGCCATCTCCTCTTCCTGTTCGAAAATTTCTGAAAGGTTATCTCTGGATTGTTGTATTTTAGCTTCTCTTAATTTTCTCTTCAGAGTCCTTTCAGGTTCTGGATCTGCTTTCACAAGAATGTTCTTATCCTTGCTCCTGCTCATATGACAAAGAAGAAGGCACAGAAAAATAATAATAATAATAGAGATCCTTTATACCACAGTATAGGGATCCCTGTGTGAGTAGACGAAGAGGGGGAGACAAAGAATGTAATATAATGGAAGAAACACAACTGTGAGGAGGCTAGAGATGTGAGATGAGATGTTAGGATATGAATGAATAAATAGAATAAGATGGGAGAGAGAGAATTTTCGAAAATATTTTTGAAAAAGAGTTAGTGATTTTCGAAAATGGTTTTTGAAAAATGTTAGTAATTTTCGAAAATTTTTAAAATCAAAAATAAAAATAAAAATAATTAGTTAATTAAAAAGAAATTTTTGAAAAAGAGGGAAGATATTTTCGAAAATTAGAGAGAGAGAGTTAGTTAGGTAGTTTTGAAAAAGTTAAGAAACAAACAAAAAGTTAGTTAGTTAGTTGAAACAAATTTTGAAAAGATAAGAGGTTAGGAAGTTAGAAAAGATATTTTAGAAATTAGTTTTGAAAAAGATTTGATTTTTAAAATCTCAATTAATGACTTGATTCACAATAAATCACAAGATATGATTCTAGAACTTAAAGTTTGAATCTTTCTTAACAAGCAAGTAACAAACATCAAATTTTTGAATCAAAACATTAATTGATTATGTTATTTTCGAAAATTTGGTATAAAAATAAGAAAAAGATTTTTGAAAAATATTTTTGGAATTTTCGAAAATAACTAAGAATTTTGAAAATGATTTGATTTTTGAAAAAGATTTTGAAAAAGATAAGATTTTGAAATTGAAAATTTGATTTGACTCATGAGAAATAATTTGATTTTAAAAATTTTTGAAAAAGTCAATCCAAATTTTCGAATTTGATGGGAGAAAAAGGGAAAGATATTTTTTTGATTTTTGAATTTTTATGATGCAGGGGAAAAACAAGAAAAATGATGCAATGCATGAAATTTTTAGATCAAAACAATGAATGCATGCAAGAATGCTATGAATGTCAAGATGAACACCAAGAACACTATGAATGTCAAGATGAACATCTTAGACATAATTTTGAAAAATTTTTAATGCAAAGAAAACATGCAAGACACCAAACTTAGAATTCTTTAATGCTTAGACATTAAGAATTCAAGAATGCATATGATAAACATGAAAAGACACAAAACAAAAAATCATCAAGATCAAACAAGAAGACTTACCAAGAACAACTTGAAGATCATGAAGAACACTATGAATGCATGATATTTTCGAAAAAAAATGCAAGATGCATATGCAATTGACACCAAACTTATAATATGACTCAAGACTCAAGACTTAAACAAGAAACAGAAAAATATTTTTGATTTTTATGATTTTCTAATTTTTTTGGATTTTTTCGAAAATTATATGAAAAAGAAAAAATAAGGATTCCAAAATTTTTAACATGAATTCCAGGAATCTTGCATTCTTAGTCTAAAGCTTCAGTCCAGGAATTAGACATGGCTCACTAGCCAGCCAAGCTTTCAATGAAAGCTTCAGTCCAAAACACTAGACATGGCCAATGGCCAGCCAAGCTTTAGCATGTAACACCAGAGTATATTGCTCTTGATAACAAATTGCTGCTCATCATTTATCAAGTATGTAACTTACCTCTGATGGTTTGGAAGCCTCAGTCCAAAAGAATTTAGACATGGCTTTACAGCCAGCCAGGCTTCACATGCTTCATGAAACACTAAAATTCATTCTTAAAAATCTTGAATAAAATTTTTGAAAACAGTTTTTATTTTTTTCGAAAACATATGAGGGATTTTTGAAAATATTTTTGAAAGATTTTTGAAAACAAAACGAAAAGAAAATTACCTAATCTGAGCAACAAGATGAGCCGTCAGTTGTCCAAACTCGAACAATCCCCGGCAACGGCGCCAAAAACTTGGTGCACGAAATTGTGATGTCCAGGCTCGAACAATCCCTGGCAACGTGAGCAACTTGGTACGCGTAATCGTAATTACACTTTAATTATGTAAAGTTCATGGCTCTTTCCTTCCCTGGCAATGGTGCCAAGAACATGGTGCCAATACCATGGTTCACAACTTTGATACAACTAACCAGCAAGTGCACTGGGTCGTCCAAGTAATACCTTACGTGAGTAAGGGTCGAATCCCACGGAGATTGTTGGTATGAAGCAAGCTATGGTCACTTTGCAAATCTCAGTTAGGCAGATATAAATTGATAATGATGTTTTCGAATAATAAATAATAGAATAGGGATAGAGGTACTTATGTAAATCATTGGTAGGAATTTCAGATAAGCGAATGGAGATGCTTTTCGTTCCTCTGAACCTCTGCTTTCCTGCTATCTTCATCCAATCAGTCTTACTCATTTCCATGGCTGGCTTTATGTGATACATCACCACTATCAATGGCTACTTTCGGTCATCTCTCGGGAAAATGATCCAATGCCCTGTCACGGCACGGCTAATCGTCTGCAGGCATCACCCTTGCCAATGGCTTCATCTTATCCTCTCAGTGAATAATATGCTCACGGACCCTGTCACGGCACGACTATTCATCTGTCGGTTCTCGATCATGCTGGAATAGGATTTACTATCCTTTTGCGTCTGTCACTAACGCCCTGCAATCGCGAGTTAGGAGCTCGTCACAGTCATTCAATCATTGAATCCTACTCGGAATACCACAGACAAGGTTTAGACTTTCCGGATTCTCTTGAATGCCGCCATCATTCTAGCTTACGCCACGAAGATTCCGGTTAAGAGATCTAAGAGATATTCATTCTAGCTTATTTCATGTAGAACGGAAGTGTTTGTCAGGCACGCGTTCATAGGGGAGAAGGATGATGAGCGTCACACATAATCATCACCTTCATCACGTTCTTGGGTGCGAATGGATATCTTAGAAGCGAAATAAGATGAATTGAATAGAAAACAGTAGTACTTTGCATTAATCTTTGAGGAACAGCAGAGCTCCACACCTTAATCTATGGAGTGTAGAAACTCTACCGTATGAAAATACATAAGTGAAGGTTCAGGCATGGCCGAGATGGCCAGCCCCCTAAAACGTGATCAATAGTCTCCTAAGATGAACAATGGATTAAAACTGAGACCAAAGATGCCTAATACAATAGTAAAAGGTCCTATTTATAATAAACTAGCTACTAGGGTTTACATGAGTAAGTAATTGATGCATAAATCCACTTCCTGGGCCCACTTGGTGTGTGTTTGGGCTGAGCTTGAGTGTTGCACGTGCAGAGGCCATTTGTGGAGTTGAACGCCAACTTTTGTGCCAGTTTGGGCGTTCAACTCTGGTTTTGGCTCCTTTTCTGGCGCTGGACGCCAGATTTGGGTAGAAAGCTGGCGTTGAACGCCAGTTTACGTCATCTATTCTTGGCCAAAGTATGAACTATTAAATATTTCTGGAAAGCCCTGGGTGTCTACTTTCCAACGCAATTGGAAGCGCGCCATTTCGAGTTTTATAGATCCAGAAAATCCACTTTGAGTGCAGGGAGGTCAGAATCCAACAGCATCAGCAGTCCTTCTTCAACCTCTGAATCTGATTTTTGCTCAAGTCCCTCAATTTCAGCCAGAAAATACCTGAAATCACAGAAAAACACACAAACTCATAGTAAAGTCCAGAAATGTGAATTTAACATAAAAACTAATGAAAACATCCCTAAAAGTAACTAGATCCTACTAAAAACATACTAAAAACAATGCCAAAAAGCGTATAAATTATCCGCTCATCACGCATGTCACGCGATCGCGTCATCCATGCGGACGCGTCATTCGCGCTTTTCCTTGCCATGCGTTCGCGTCGTCCACGCCTCCGCGTTGCTTGTGCTTTTCCAATCCGCGCGGTCGCGTGAGCCATGCGACCGCGTCACTGCGATTTCTCCTCTTTCGCGTGGTCGCATGAGCCATGCGGCCGCGTCACTTCTCGCTGGTTATCTCCCCAATTTCTTGTGTTCCTTCCATCTTTGCTAGCTTCCTTTCCAATCTCCAACTCATTCATGCCCCCATAAAGCCTGAAACGCTTAACACATAGATCACGGCATCGAATGGAATAAAGGAGAATTAAAATGCATAATTAAAAGTCTCTAGGAAGCAGTTTTCAATCATGTAATAATTTCAGGAAGGAAATATAAATGCATGCTAAATTAATGAATAAGTGGGTAAGGATCATGATAAAACCACACAATTAAACACAATATAAACCATAAAATAGTGGTTTATCAACCTCCCCACACTTAAACATTAGCATGTCCTCATGCTTAATTGAAGGAGATAAAGTAAATAAGTATGAACATGCAGAAACTCATGCAATGTAATGCAATCCTATATATATGAATGCAACTATTTGATTCCTGTCCACTTGATCAAAAGTAAATAAGCTCTTCAAAACAATTACAAATCAAATTCCACTAATTCTATCATTATACAGTAAGATAGATAAAAGTGCAAGAAGATAGCTTATGAAAGTAGGGAACATGGAAATTCAAGCATTGAACCCTCACTAATGATGTATGTATGCTCTAATCTCTCTAGTGTATAGGGTAATCACTCTATCCTTCTCTAATCATGCTTTCTAACTTTTGTTCTTCTCCTAACCAATCAACAACAGTTAATATACCAATGCAAACATCATGAGGTCTTTTCAAGGTTGTAATGGGGCCAAGGTAGGTAGGGATACATGTATGGCCAAGTGAGCTTATAAATTGAATCTTTAATTAACCCAAGCTTCAACCCAACCTATATAACTTGCATAACCTTAGAATTCATACCTAGCTACCCAGAATTCCCCTTTTACATTCCATACTCATGTATCAACTTTTTATTTTAATTTTTATCATATGTGCATTGATCTTTGAATTCTCAATTCAGCATTGGGGTAATTTTGTCCCCTTATTCATTTATTTGTTAAATTTTTAATTTTTTTTAAATAGAAGCAAAAATAAACATAGCTTATCAATGCACATAGATTTTTAATTCTTATAGTTTCACATGAGTAGGTATCCAAATTTCCATTAAATTATCATGACACATTCCCTTAATAACTTTTGTTCTCACAATTTCCCATACTTAACTAGCACACACAATTCTATCTTAAACTAACTAAAGATTCAATTTGGGATATATAATTATTTTTTCGCTTAAGGCTAGTAATGTGGCGAAATATAGAACAAACACTACAAGAAAAAAGGTCTATGGCTACGCTTTTTTTTTGCTACGCTTTAAAAGCGTAGCCAAAAGTGGTCTATGGCCACGCTTTTATGAGGGTGGCGATAAAATAAAGATTTGGCCACGTTTTTTTTTGCTACGCTTTAAAAGCGTGGCGAAAAGTGTCAATGGCCACGCTTTTATGAGAGTGGCAATTGATGCAAGATTTGGCCACGCTTTTATTTGCCATGCTTAAAAAGCGTAGCCGTAGAGAGAAACCGGCACGCTTTTAAGGCGTAGCAACAGAGTTTTGTTATTGCGGCGTTCGAAAAGCGTAGCCATTTCTTAGAAGCCTTTTGGCACGCTTTAAAAGCGTAGCCAAAAGGTTCCCTAGGAAAAAAAAAAAAAGATAGGGATAAATTAAAAAACCCCTTCTTCGTTTAAAGACTCAGTTCACTTAGAGAAAAAGGTTCATTGTGCTCTGCCCTAACCCGTTCTTGTTCGTGCTCTGCCCTAAATCCTCCATCAAAAGCCCCAACGCGACGAGACACTCACTGCCCTAACTCCTCCTCCTTCATTGTGCCTCGCCCTCACTCACCGTGGATGCTCCCCTTTGCCGCTGTTCCATTACTTCACTGCAAAACCCTAACCCCCTAACCCCTCCCGCGCCACTCCCTTCCTGCTTCTTGCTTCTTTGTAAGTCCTCTTCTTTTATTTCTTTTCCTATTTCACCTTACCCCCTCTCACTCCCTCCCACCTTTCTGTTCATTTATTTTTTACTTTTAATTATCTTTTACTTTTAATTACCTGATTTGTTGAAATCAGGATGTATTGAAGGCAATCTCATTGAAGCAGAACTGGGATTTGAACGATTTGCGGGTTCTTAATTCGGAATCTGTTGGGAACAGGTTCAGGTTCGGAACGTTTCAGAACTTCGAGTTCAGAATTGGGTTTGGGAAAAAGAGCAATTTTTCTGTGAAATTCCCTTAGCCACAGGCGCCGCAGAAGCAGAACGCGGTCACCGCCGAGGCGCCGCACAAGGCACAGAAGCAGAAGCACTTCGTCGTCCTCTCCTCCTCCTCCTAAATCGCGCAGTCCCAGTGTTGTTGCGAACCATCAGAAGCTCAAAAAAGACGAAGAAGAAAAGAGAAGGTAACTGATTTTTGTTATTTATCCCTTCATTTATTTATCTATTTTGTAGTTTGTGTTCGTGATTTTTTTCCTGAATTGGTTGATAATTTAGTGTGTAATATAGGTGAGAAAATGTGAAACGAAGAGAATTCTATTGGTTGAGACTAGCAATTTCTGATTCGTGCTTGCTAGTTTTAACTTTAATTTATGAAGAATGCACCGCACTGGAAATTGGGTATGTTGAAAATGCGTGATAATTTTTGCAGTTATTCGATGTATTTTAGCAGTTATTCGATGCTTGCTAGGTTTTTGGGGACCCCAAATATAATTTCGAGAGGGTAAGCCTTTGTATTTCTACAGTTAACATGAATATGAAGATATAAATCTGATAGCAGTTTGGAGATTATGTATGTGTGCGGATTAGGATAAGCATATTTTTGTCTGACAAATCGATTATCATCAAAAGCTTATTGACTGTGAGAGATTTTTTTAAAATGGTTTTAGAAAGTTAAATGTAGCATGCTTGCAATCTAGGTAGATCTTTTGGAATGAATTTCCTTCTTCTTTGAGGGTAAGTGATGCCAATTTGAAAATGCAACAGGTTAATTTCCTTTCAGAATTCTGATTTTGCTGTACTCTATGTGCAATTTGGTCTTCAATTTATGAGTAAAGGAAATTGGTTATATGGCTATGAAAATTAAATATATATATATCTCACATTAATTAATGTTTACAAGGTTAGTAGCTATAGGTTCTAATGATTTCACTGTCACTTTCTTTGCTTCACACAGTTGTTGGATTAGATCACATGACATGACATGTTGGTAAATGGTAATTTATGTGTGTTTATTTTAAAAATGAGTTTGCCAATATTAAACAAGTAATCTGAATTCAAGTTTCAACACAGAATTTAACACGCAATGTAACTTGTTTTGTTGTTTTGTTCTAAGGCCTTAATCAAAGAATATTTGAATTGTGCAGTGGATCTGAAAGGTTTGGGTCAAATTCATTCTTTCAAGTTCTTTTTTTCTTGTTTAATTCAATTTAGCGATTGGTTGGGTTAACCTGAAAGCCCAACTAGTTTGAGTTCCTGTGTGAGTACTATCATAATTAAGTTAAGCTAGATTAGCGTAGTTTTGAATTCTTTTATATGTTGTGTGTGACAAAGGGGACTATGGAGACGAAGTAACTGGAGACACTAAAAGATTTCCACAGGGAAAGAGTGAAGAGTCTTGTTGACGCAGGTGCTAACTTGATTGCCTTTGAGACTATCCCTAATAAATTGGAGGCACAGGTTTATGCTGAGCTTCTTGTGGAAGAAGACATACGCATCCCTGCATGGTTCTCTTTTAGCTGCAAAGACGAGACCCATGTGGTTAATGGTGATCCCATTCAGGACTGTGCTTCTATTGCTGACTCATGCTCACAAGTCATTGTAGTTGGAGTCAACTGTACAGCTCCTAAATTTATTGATGGTTTGATTTCATCTATTAAAAAGGTGACACTTCAATTAATTAATTGAACTCCTCTTTTATGTGTTTTACTTGTGTATAAGTATTAAATGTCATAAGAAATTTAATGGCAGGGTACAAGTAAGCCTATAATTCTGTATCCCAACAGTGGAGAGAGTTATATTGCTGAGACCAACCAATGGGAGGTGAGTGAATTCCATGATACTATATATAATTATTTCTAGTTTAAGTCCTTTTTATTGTCTTTATATAATGTGGATCCCACTTAATTGAATTTACGTCCACTTGATGATATATGATTGTATAGAATGAATCACAAAGTAACATTTAAAAAAAAATTAGAACTAATAGAAGCTGAAAGTAGACTTGCTTGAACAAAGCAATCATGGAAATGAAGGCGAAGAAGGGAAGCTCCCATGCGAGCTTCTTTGCTCACAGCAGAGTTCATTGTTGACTTAATTGTTGAAAGTGTATTCGGACATTTTGTGGCATAAAAATTAGATGACAATTGAGCTGGCTCTAATCCTATAAGACACATGAATATTAAGAAATCAACTTTGCTAATTGGAAATGCCATGCTGGCAATGAGGGAAAAGTTGGAGAACTACACTTTGCCGGTTATTAGATATGATTTTGCAATTTCTTGGATTATGATATTATTACAGGGACAATAGTAAGGGCTTTATACTTTATATGAAATTGCATCCCATAATTCATTGGGCTGTAATTTATTTTTTAGTTTAAATCAGTCTGAGTAGTTTGGGATGAATTTTTGTTGAATATGATGCTAGAGCATAGATTATAAAAGATGATATATCTAACTTAAGAGTGTATAACGTGGTTGCTAGATGTTGAAACTAAAATCCAGTTTCCTCTAATTAATACTTTGTTGATCTTAGCATGGAATTTGCCTCTTGTAATTGACAGGGAATGAAACTGCTTCTAACTAGTCGGAAGAGTTCCCTTGGTCGAATTCTAGTTAAGACCTGCAAAAAGAATAAGCCAAATATTAATTAGATACTAATTGTTCGTGTAAATATCAAAAGAGATACAATTATCATAAGTCATTACCAGTTTTCAATTCTCATGTTCATCAGGTCATAGCTACCGGACTGACTACTTTTAGTGAACCAGAGTCTGATCCAGTCTGGCATTATTTCAATATACAGGTTTGGAAATTTTTTTCGTACCCATTATTTGAAATAGTCATTTATTTTCATATTTTGCTGCTAGAGTTGTTGTAACTTTGCATATATATTGTGTAGCTCTATAGCTCCCCTATCCAATGTCCCTTTTACTTTTAATATTCTCTCTTCAATTGCAGATCTTATCTTGTTGGTGGTTACATTAACCAAGATTACTTTTTTCTTATGATTTAGCTTTATGTTAGGGATGCATCTAAGAACTGGAAGTTGGTTCAGTCGGAAGGGAATAGTCGATTCTCTCTGAGAGCCATCAGAAAATCTGATCTTGCTGGACTATACTTCAACCGAGAAATAGAAGGGTATTGTAGATTTCGATGATCATCTTGACGATATAAGCAAGTAAGTGCTTTTGCCAGGCAGCACTTTATATTTTGGTATTATAATTGATTACACACAATCTATAATGATGAGAGCAGAATGCAATTAAACCAAAATTATTTATCAACATTCAAATTGGTTTCTTTTGTTCTGCAGGAAAGACTGGGCCAGCTGTAGCAGCATGATGGCAAAGTAGAACTAAAGAAGCATGATTTCTTGCACTATTCTTATCTGTAAATGTTCTTCATTATTGATTACTAATGAGCTTGTACTGATGTTTATGCCTCGGCCATTGAAATTTTATGTTAATATGTACTTTATAAACGTGCTTTTAATTTCTTAGTCAATGCCCCAATGGTCCTTATGTTGATTTCTGGCAAAATCATGGTGCTGTTGTACTTCCATTGTATAGTTGCATTATTAGTTATTGATATCATTGCCTTAATGTGTACAGATATTTCCTTCTCCTTTTTTCTAAATTATATTCAAGTTTAAGTGCTAATTTTATTGGGGAAATTCGTTAGTTACATTGATCATTGTTAATTGAGCTCCAAGTTTTCTATGCTAAACAGGATTTTTTTTTCAAATTTGACAAGGCTATTGGCACGCTTTAAAAGCGTGGCCATATATCTCTATTGGCACGTTTTAAAAGCGTAGCCATATGTCTCTCTATTGGCACGCTTTAAAAGCGTAGCCATATGTCTCTCTATTGGCACGTTTAAAAAGCGTAGCCATATCTTGCTATTGGCACACTTTAAAAGCGTAGCCATATCTGGCACATATGGCTACGCTTTTAAAGCGTGGCGATCTTTAAAAGCGTGGCCAAAAAAAAAGCATGGCGATCTTTAAAAGCGTGGCCAAAAAAAAAGCGTGGCGATAGATCACCAAAAGCGTAGCGATAGAGCAACCGGCACCCTTGCAGTTGTGACCCTTTCAAAAGCGTGCCGATAGTTCAAAAAGCGTGGCGAAAAGCTATCGCTACGCTTTTTTGGACTTTTCGCTACGCTTTAAAAGCGTAGCAAAAAGCTTGTTTTCTTGTAGTGAAATGGGATTTAAAGGCTCAAAGTTGTTAACAAAGGTAATTGAAAAGGGTAGGCTTAATTTGGATGAGTGAGTTTAAACAAATAATGGCCTCAATCATGTGCAAGCATATAAATATAATAAATATTGGGCATATAAGATAAAACAAAATATAGATTACAATCATAGAGAAGTAAACACATGATAAACCCCAATTTTGTGGTTTATCTTGTGCTTATTTCGGGGGATTTTATCACCTTTTTCCACATTTATTCAATAAAATAGCATGGTTTTGCAATTCTCCGTTGATTTGTGCTTAAATGTGAAAACATGCTTTTTAGGCCCTAAAATTGGTAATTTTAATTCATTTTAATTCCATTTCATGCCTTGATGTATTTGTTGAGTAATTTCAGGTTCATAAGGCAAGTATTGGATGGGAGAAGTGAGGAGAAAAGCATGCAATTGGGAGAACTCATGAAGAAATGAAGGAACCGTAAAGCTGTCAAGCCCGACCTCTTCGCACTCAAACGACCATAACTTGAGCTACAGAGGTCCAAATGAGGTGGTTCCAGTTGCGTTGGAAAGCTAACATCCGGGGCTTCGAAATGATATAAATTTTGCCATATGTGGCTTCGCATTCAGGGGCGCACACGCGCACTTTGTGCGTGCGCGCCGATGCTGTCCGTGGCCCACATTTATGAAATCGCCCCCAGCGATTTTGCAGCTCATTTTGGGCCCAATCCAACCCATTTCTGATGCTATTGAACCCAAGGATTGAGGGGGGAATGAACCAAGTAGTCATAGTTTAGTTTTTCATCATGTTTTAGGGTAGAATTCTAGAGAGAGAAGCTCTCTCTTCTCTCTAGAATTTAGGGTAGGTTAGGTTTAATTTCTTAAATCCAACATTTAATTCTTGTTTTAATTTAGTTCTTCCTTCTAATTTCTTGTTATTACATCTCTACTCTTCTAGTTTTACTTGTCATTTCCTTTATTTTGCGATTTTTATGTTTATGAACAATTGATGGATCTTAATTTTCTTTAATGCAATTTTATGTTTGATGTTCTTTTAATTGATGATTTGAATTGTTGATTTACTTTTCTTGCAATTGGTAGTGGATAGATTTTACTATTTCTTGTCATTTATTATGCTTTCCTTTTATGCCTTCCAAGTGTTTGATAAAATGCTTGGTTAGTCTTTAGAGTAGATTTTGAGCATTCTTGGCTTGGAAAGAGTAATTAGGCAATCTTGAGTTATGAAAACCCAACTTATGTTGGTGATCTAGAGTTGTTAGCTAATATTATTTCGATTGACGCTAATCTTTTGCTAATTTAATTAGTGAGTTGATTAGGACTTTTGGAATATTGTTTCCATTGACGCTAATCTTTTGCTAATTTAATTAGTAAGTTGATTAGGACTTTTGGATTGAGATTAGCTAGTCTTATTAGACTTTCTCTCATGGAAGATAATATGTTACCTTCTTCCAATGTTGGAGATGACGTAATAAGATAAATTCTTTTTATTATTGTGGTATGATTGATTAGTCTTGTTTGACTTTCTCCCTATTTGTTGGAGTTGACTAAATAAGATGAATTAATCATTGCATGACTAGGATAGAAAGCCTATGATCTCAATCTTTTCCATGAATGTCTCTCTCTTTATTACTTGCTTTCTTTAGTTACTTGTTTGATTTACTCTTCTTGTCATTTAATTTTTCTTGCCATTTATTTTCTTGCAAAAATATAAAACCAACCCCCTTAACCCCTTCATAGCCAATAATTGAGCACTTCATTGCAATTCCTTGTGAGACGACCCGAAGTCTAAATACTCCGGTTAATTTTCATTTGGGGTTTGTTAATTGTGACAACCAAAATTTTTGTATGAAAGGATTCTTGATTGGTTTGAAAACTATACTTCACAACGAGAATTCACTCATTTGAGGAAATTCTAAACCGTCAAGAATTCGTTCGTCAAAATGGCGCCGTTGCCGGGGAGTTGCAATGGTGTTATATTATTGGCTATTGTGAATATTGTGAATATGTTTGTTTTTTGCTTATTTGTTAGTTTTTGTTAGTCTTAGAACTTTGTTGCTTATTTTTGTTAGTTTTTGTTTTTGTTTGCTACTATGAACTCTTACCCCTTTGGCTATGAGTTTGGCTCAAATTATGTTGTAGGGAATGGGAACTATAATGACAATATGCATCAAGGATGGAACAATCAAAGGTGGGAGGAGCCTTAAAGGATTGATCACCCTTCTTGGCAACAACCCCCTCCGGATTCTTATGGGTATAACTCTCATCCTAATGCATATCAATCTAATGGATGTGGTGACCCTTATTGTGATTGTCAACAACCACCACCATATGCCTATGAACCACCCCCTCAACATGACTTTGAACCACTTTACTCACAAGCCCCATACCACCAAACACCCCCATATGACCCTAATTCTTATCCACCATATCAACCACCTTATGAACCATACATGGAACCACCACAATACCAACACAACTACTCTCAAGAACCACCTCTATATACACCAACTCCATACCCTTACCAAGATGAACCAACTTCCAAACATGATGCCTTTCTCCCAAACAATGAACCTTCTCTTCCACCATCACCTCCCGATGAAGCCCCCACGCATGAATTGAGAGATCTTGAATCTCATATCTTAAGGCAACAAGAGGAGGATGAAAAGAAGTTTAAAGAGTTAGGAGCCAAGATGGCCATCCTAGTGGAAGCCGTTAGCAATATGGCCTCCTCCCAACTAAGCCCAAGCAACCAAGGCACTCCCATTGACGAATGTGGAGAAGCAACCAAGGAGCTTAGTGAGGGAGTGAGCTTAGAGCTTCAAGGTGAAGAAGAGGAGTTGAAGCAAGGAGTGCAACAAGAGGAGGAAGTTAAGACAATTGAGCCAGAAGAAGTGGTTGAATCCTTTGAAGAGGTTGACCAAGAGATAGATTCAATCATTGAAGAATTCTTATGTATAATTGAATCCTCTCCAATTGAGTTTGACATAGAGGGTAAGGAAGAAGATACCTCACCTCCCATGCCCTTGGTGAGCAATGAAGAAGAAATTGAATTGGAAGCAAGCCACCAAGAGGAAGAGGTTAAAGTTGAGGAAAGTTGCAAGGAGGTGGAAGATGCAAAGGAAGAGCACAAGGGCATAGACCTCGCATTGGCGAAGTGTGGGGAAGTTTCCCTTCCTAAGTCACCATCATCCAACATAACATTCAAGTGGGTAAAATTTCTATCCCTAAGCTTCACTTTCTCACTTGAATATGGTTTGATTGAAAATGATGGTCAACTTAGAGCTCTTTGTGGAATTAAGAGTAGGAGAGACTTGTGTAGTGGTTGGAAACATCATTCTAGGTTCATGATAGTTGCATGTTCAAAGTTGAATAGCAATGGTTGGTGTAGAACCAAATTGCATGGGTCTAGGAGAATGTTTGGAGGTCTAATTGAGAATTCACAAGCCTTGCCACCCAATTGGAATCATGATGATCAATTTGAAGATGGGTGCAAAAACAAGATTTGGGATCCGGGAATATATGAGGATCAATTTTGGGAGCTCATATCTTGGGGAGAATCTCACCCAAGCTTGGTGAAAATGGTTGGAAATTCTGACAACCAATTGAGGAGCAAGCATTCTTGGAAGATCAAGGATGAATACAAGCATAAGCCACCATGATAAGGAGCTTCCCAAATGTCCAACTTAAGGACTTAAACTAAAAGTGCTTAGGTGGGAGACACTCCACCATGGTAAACTCTTTCCACCCTCTTTTAGATTTGGTTAATAAGTGATTGGAGTTGCCATTGTAGGTAGTTTTTGTTATTTTCTATACTCTTATGCATTTTGCTTTTATTGATAGGTTGTTTGTGCATTCATGTTTTGATTAGAATAGTTGTTGTTGAATTGCATTTTGCTTATAGTATAAGTTTTCTTTTTAGTATGTTTGAAAATTTTTCAAAAACCAAAAAGATTTGTTGTTAAATTTGATTTTTGATTGTTTTAGAATGCTTATAGATTAGGAGAATGCCCTGTTTTTCAAAAAAAAAAAAAAAAAATCGGTCATCGGCGCCCAAGCGCGCAGTGCGCGCGCGCGCCATTGTGGTTTCACAACTCTTAGTACTAAAACCCGAGAGTTGTGCCCACTTTATGCCTACTCTGTGCCAGGCGATCCGTGCGTAAGCACGCATGGCGCGTGCGCGCCGATTGTCCCTATCGCATCCACGCCCTAGCACGCATGGCGCACGCGCGCGGATTGTTTTTGCTGTATCCGCGCCCAAGCACGCATGGCGCGCGCGCGCGGATTGTACCTGCTGCATCCGTGCTTAAGCACGCATGGCGCATATGCACGGATTTGCACCCTGTTTTTCTCCTTTCTCCTTCTTTCTTCTTTTCTTCTTCTTTCTTTCTACTTTTTTTTTCTTTTTCTTTTTCTTCTTCTTCCTCTCTTGAAAAAAAAATTAAAAAAATATATAAAAATAAAATAAAATAATAATAATAAAAAAATAAATAAAGAAAAATTTTTTAAAAAAATTTTAAAAAATAATAATAAAAATTTTTTTTTTCTTTTCTTCCATTTTCTTTTATTGCATTTGCCTATTTTCATTCATTGCATTTTAATTTTGTTTTTATAGCTTGTTCATATTTTCTTTTCTAAGTTCTTGTTTTAATAATGGTGTTGGATTCTTATATTCAATTGTTGAGGATTTCTTGGTTAATCATGGTGCTTTGTGACTTGTTTGACATTAATTATAATATTTGCTCTACACACAAGATTAGTGCTTTAGTCCTTCCTGACTCATGATCCCTTGTTTTTATACTTTATCATCATTGAGTTAGGATGGGACCAAATGCTCCCACGCTTACCACTAATCTTGTTTGTGTCAATTATTGATTAAGCTTGATGCTCAATATGCTCTTCATGCTCTAACTTGTTCTTGCATCAAGTATTAGGTTATATGCCCTTTGCCTATATTGCTTTCTCACTTACATGCGTAGCTAACATGTAGTGAGAACCTTACTCTTATTTGGCATTAGCCCCCGCCTATGTTTTATTGCTTTGATATCTTTGTTGTAAGCTTAATTTCCTTTCTTTCTCTTTCCTTTTAGGTTGGCCACCAAGAAGGAAAGGGATGGAAAAGCGTCTAAATGGGGCAACAAACAAGTCCTTTCGCACAACCTTTTGGAGGAACTCATCAATTGTAGCAACCCATCCACCTTGCTCTTCTTTGCATGCACCGAGGACGGTGTAAAATTCTAAGTGTGGGGAGGTCGTCCGACCGACCTCTATGGGTAATAACTTCCTTTTTCAACACCAATTTTTAATTTTTGTCTTTGTTAGATTAGTTGTTGCATTGCATGATAGATTGCATGTTAGTTAGAATTTGTATATATTTTTACCACTTCCTTTTTATGTTAGTACTACTTGGTTAGGGTGATGATTTCTTTTCCAAGAAACTGTTTTTAGGGTACCCTACCAATTTGGAAAAAAAATTTCTTGTTGAACTTGCTTGAAGAATATATTTTGGAACATGGTTTTTGAGCTAAGAACACAAGCATGTGAGTTTTGAGCCTAATTGTGTGGTTACATCTTATAACCACTTATTTTCATTCTTGTGTGCATTATTCTCTTTCTATGATTGTAATCTTTGATTTGTTTGATTCTTTATGTCCATTATTCCATGTATACATGCATTTATAGGATTGAGGCCATTATTTTATTTAGCTCACTTACCCAAATAGCCTATCTTTCATCAACCATTGTTAGCCAATTTTGAGCCTATTGAATCCCTTTTGTTCTTAATTATAGCACATCACTACCCCTAAATGAAAAACAATAAATGTCCTTAATTTGGGTCTTTGATTAGCTCAGGCTAGTGAGGGTGTGTATCATTTGAGTATGGGAAGCTTGGGACATTGGTTGAGGTAAAAGTGTATTTTGTATTTTGTTGAAGATTTTTTGGGAATTGGGTACATGCTTATGCATTAATTATGTAAAACCATATGCATTGATACTTTTGTATATACTTTTGAAAAAAAATGTATGGAAAAAAAATAGAAAAAAATTATAATAATAAAAAGAAATAAAATAAAAGAAATAAAAATATAGAAAAAGAAAGCAATAAAAAGGGGACAAAAAATGCCCCAAAGTAAAGTTCAATAAAAATCAATGCATATGGAATGTTAATTAAAGAGGATGCATGAGTATGTGAAAAAGTGGGAATCATGGGCAGCTAGGTTGTGTATTAGAATTGTATAGGTTGTTACATGTGTTAGGTGAGAGCTTAGGCTAATCAAAGATACAAATTTCATGCTCACTTGACCATATGCATCCTACCTTGATCCTAGCCCCATTACAACATATGAATAAGTCCTCATGATGAATGTATGCATGCATTGAATAATTGTTGATTGTTAGAAGAAAAACAAATCTTGGAAAGCATGAGTAGAAGAGAATTGAGTGAATCGACCCTATACACTTGACCAACTAGAGCGGATACACATCCGGTGAGGGTTCGATGCTCAATTCCTTGTTCCCAGCTTTCATGAGCTTTCTTCTTGCAAGTCTAATTGAACTTCTTTTTGATATTTGAATTGGTAGAGTTTGTGAGTCGTCATATGACCTTTGCCCTAATTGCTTATATATGTTCTTGGAGATTGATTTACTTTTAACCAAGTAGGTAGATTCATTTTACATTTAGTTGCATGCATGTAGATAGGTTTATATAGTTTATTTGCATTGAATAAATGTTCATACCCCTTTCTTGTCCTTCTTTATTCTTAGCATGAGGACATGCTTGGTTTAAGTGTGCGGAGATTTGATAAACCCCAATTTTGTGGTTTATCTTGTGCTTATTTCGGGGGATTTTATCACCTTTTCCCACATTTATTCAATAAAATAGAATCGTTTTGCAATTCTCCCTTGATTTGTGCTTAAATGTGAAAACATGTTTTTTAGGCCCTAAAATTGGTAATTTTAATTCATTTTAATTCTATTCGATGCCTTGATGTATTTGTTGAGTAATTTCAGGTTCATAAGGCAAGTATTGGATGGAAGAAGTGAGGAGAAAAGCATGCAAGTGGGAGAACTCATGAAGAAATGAAGGAACCGTAAAACTGTCAAGCCCGACCTCTTCGCACTCAAACGAGCATAACTTGAGCTACAGAGGTCCAAATGAGGTGGTTCCAGTTGCGTTGAAAAGCTAACATCCGGGGCTTCGAAATGATATAAATTTTGCCATATGTTGCTTCGCGTTCAGGGGCGCGCACGCGCACTTTACGCGCGCGCACCGATGCTGTCCGTTGCCCACTTTTATGAAATCGCCCCCAGCGATTTTGTAGCTCATTTTGGGCCCAATCTAACCCATTTCTGATGCTATTGAACCCAAGGATTGAGGGGGGAATGAACCAAGTAGTCATAGTTTAGTTTTTCATCATGTTTTAGGGTAGAATTCTAGAGAGAGAAGCTCTCTCTTCTCTCTAGAATTTAGGGTAGTTTAGGTTTAATTTCTTAAATCCAACTTTTAATTCTTGTTTTGATTTAGTTCTTCCTTTTAATTTCTTGTTATTACATCTCTACTCTTCTAGTTTTACTTGTCATTTCCATTATTTTGCCATTTTTATGTTTATGAACAATTGATGGATCTTAATTTTCTTTAATGCAATTTTATGTTTGATGTTCTTTTAATTGATGATTTGAATTGTTGATTTACTTTTCTTGCAATTGGTAGTTGATAGATTTTACTATTTCTTGTCATTTATTATGCTTTCCTTTTATGCCTTCCAAGTGTTTGATAAAATGCTTAGTTGGTCTTTAGAGTAGATTTTGAGCATTCTTAGCTTGGAAAGAGTAATTAGGCAATCTTGAGTTATGAAAACCCAACTTATGTTGGTGATCTAGAGTTGTTAGCTAATATTGTTTCCATTGACGCTAATCTTTTGCTAATTTAATTAGTGAGTTGATTAGGACTTTTGGAATATTGTTTCCATTGACGCTAATCTTTTGCTAATTTAATTAGTAAGTTGATTAGGACTTTTGGATTGAGATTAGCTAGTCTTATTAGACTTTCTCTCATGGAAGATAATATGATACATTCTTCCAATGTTGGAGATGACGTAATAAGACAAATTCTTGTTATTATTGTGGTATGATTGATTAGTCTTGTTTGACTTTCTCCTTATTTGTTGGAGTTGACTAAATAAGATGAATTAATCATTGCATGATTAGGATAGAAAGCCTATGTTCTCAATCTTTGCCATGAATGTCTCTCTCTTTATTACTTGCTTTCTTTAGTTACTTGTTTGATTTACTCTTCTTGTCATTTAATTTTTCTTGCCATTTATTTTCTTGCAAAAATATAAAACCAACCCCCTTAACCCCTTCATAGCCAATAATTGATCACTTCATTGCAATTTCTTGTGAGACGACTCGGAGTCTAAATACTCCGGTTAATTTTCATTTGGGGTTTGTTAATTGTGACAACCAAAATTTTTGTATGAAAAGATTCTTGATTGGTTTGGAAACTATACTTCACAACGAGAATTCACTCATTTGAGGAAATTCTAAACCGTCAAGAATTCGTTCGTCAACACACAAGAATAAAATAATTATGGTTAAATAATGTAACCATGCATAAAGGCTCAAATCTTCACAGGTTGTGTGTTCTTTAGCTCAAAAATAATCATGTTGCAAATACAACTTCAAGCAGATTTGTCATACATTTTCTTTTAAAAAATTAGTGAAATTTTGCTCCAAAAGATAGAGTCTTAGAAGAAACTTATTGCCTTTTTAATCAAGTAGAGCATGCATGCAACTAACCTATTACTATGCAATTTATTCTATTCTATAAAAGAAAGAAAATCTAACTAAATATCCTAATTTATTGGTGCTAGGGAAGAAAAATTACCTCCGGAAGTCAGGTACTGACCGACCTCCCCACAATTAAGGCTTTGCACCGTCCTCGGTACCATCTGTCAAGAACAGGGGTGGGTTGGTAGCAGTATCTCCACAGTTGGGACCATCATGGCTCCCTGTGCTAGTAAAGGAAGTGGAGTCCGGAGTGTCTGAGTCCTTGAAGTGTCCCTTGAGTAGCTCCTTGAGGTGTTTGAATCGGCGCTCGTTACGATGCTCTCTTAACTTCGCTTTCTGTTCTTGCCGATCCAACCTTTTGATTATCTGCTGGAGCAGTTCGCCTGTTGTAGGTGCTTGTGGTGCTGAAGAAGGAATATCTTCAACCGGAGCAGTGGGAAGGTTCGTAGTGGCTGCTGGAAGTCTAAGGTACTTCCCATTGGGGACATACTGATCATCCCGTGGAAGCATGGATTTGGTGTCTCCAGCTCTGTAGGAAACTCCGGCTGCTGAGACAAGATCTGAAACCAAGGCAGGAAAAGGTAAGTTGCTTGCAATTTGTACGTGTCCCATGGCATTTCGGATTTGTCTTGGTAGATTCAGAGGCTGGTCTGTAAGGATGCACCATAGTATAACGGCCATGTCTGCAGCGAAGGAGGACTCGTGAGTGTTTGAAAAGACGTAATGGGACATGATCTGTGCCCATACGCGAGCCTCCAAGGTAAGTGCTGAAGCTGATATTCCCTTAGGGCGGGTACGATGGTATCCGTAGATCCAACGGCTGCCAAGTAGTGCGATAACTCTGAGAACAGCTTCCCAGTCAAATTGGTACATCTGGTGCTTGAGTGCGGCTTCTTGAAAGACGTCCAATCCTTCTGGAATAGGGGGAAGACTCAAAGCTTGTTGAATAACCTCTTCTTGAATGGGGACTTGCTTCTAACGGACAAAGACAGACTGCAGGGTAGGCAGGTAGAAGTTAGAGTAGAACTCAACTACCCAAGAAAGATTAACCTGCTTCTGTTGTCTCTGTAGGAAACCCCATTGTCTTCGTTCAATTTGCGGCTCAACAAAAGTAGCAATATTGGGCGAGAGGATAAAAAGGTGTTCGTTGTTGTAACTCCTTTCAGCTAGAATAGGGAACATCTGCTCACAGTAGCGATTTGGAAATCGCGCAGTGTCCTTTGCTGGAAAGGCTTTCTCCTTTTCATCAACCTTTATGATCCTCTTAACTCTTTTTGTTGAGGGCTTGACTGCAGTTGAAGAAGGCTCTGCCACTAGTGCTCTTTTAGTTCCTCTTCTTGCTGGAGGTTTGGGAGTAGCTTTCTCTTTTCCTTTCTTGGTGGCCATCCTGAAAAAAGGAAGAGAAAGTAAATTAAATTCAAAGAGATATATAGCAAGGAAGAGAACGGAAAAGGTGGTGATGGATGCACATTAGGAGGTAACTGACATTAACACACGCTCATGAGTACATGTGAAAAGTCATCAAAGGAGAATAGCTAGTGCATATAACGACAAGTGAATGCAAGGTGTTTATTGGCATGCTGGAAAAGGGCATGAGTAGCATAGCCCAAGCATTACTTTGTAACAAACCATCACGTTTGTATTGACAATTAAATTCAATTAATATAATAGTAAAGGGAATTTGTGAAAAGCAAGCATTGAATAGTAGAATAACATAGAGAAGTGCATAATGCCATATGGACTTTTTCACAAACACATAGCATGCAAGGTAAATAAAGTATAGAAAGTATTAAAGTGAACATGCAAGCAACCCCTTAAAGAAAATAATATATAATTGTCAAGCGATTTGCAACAATCCACAAGCATATAAGGAAAAATAATGACTCAATTAAAATTCTAACACCATGTAAAAAGGAAAGAAGAAGAAAGAAAATATGAATAATGAAAAGAAAAAGAAAAGAAAAGAAAATAACATATAAAATAAGAAAAATGATAGAAAAGAAAAGGATGAAGAAGAAAATAAAACCTTGTTAATGGAGGTGAGGGAGAGAGAGTGAAAGGTGAAATAGAAGGAAGAAGGTAGGTGGAAGAAATAAGGAGGGAAAAAAGAAAATAGGATTTGGAGAGAAAAAGATATGATAATTGGCAAAATTAGGTTGAGCTGTGCGGCGCAAGCGACGCGATCGCATGGGGCACGCGGTCGCGCGACTTGCGCTTAAGGTGATGGACGCGGTTGCGTCGGTCCCTCGGTCGCGTGACCCAGTTTGTGCTAGTGGCGCGAGGGGTTGTCTCGCACTCGCACAACTCTCTGTTCAATATCATTAAATGCCAAATTTTAGGTGACGCGATCGCATGGGGCATTCGATCGCGTGAGTGGGCAATTTATGGGGTACGACGCAGCCGCTTGGGGCACGTGGTCGCGTGAGGGGATTGCGCGTCCAGCGCCAATCCAGCACCACTCTAGCACAACTTTCAGCTGTGCACCCTTTCTACGTCGAAAATCAGGGCACGCGGTCACGTGGGAGGTCATTATGCCCATATGATGCGGTCGCGTCAGCGACGCGGTCGCGTGGGGTGAATTGTGCCATTGCCACTCCTCCAGCCACGCTCCAGCGTGACTCTCTGTATGTTTTTATTTTTCCCTCCTCTCCTTGTGACGTGGACGCGTCGCTGATGCGGTCGCGTCGCGTGGCATTTTTCTTTTTTTTTTTCTTTTTTTGTTTAAATAAAAGTATGTAAATGCAGATGCACGAAATATACTAATAAAGAGAAGAGTTATTGGATAAGAAAACTAAAAATAGAGAAAAGAACGATCATACCATAGTGGGTTGTCTCCCACCTAGCACTTTGCTTTAACGTCCGTAAGTTGGACGCTCCACTAGCTCAGTCTTTGGCTATGTGGGGATCTTCCAAGAGGAAGATCTCGAGTTCCTTGTCTTTCTTCCGCTTTTCGCCATGGTACAGCTTTAAACGATGTCCATTAACTTTGATAAGCTCCGAGCTCGAAGGATGGCTAAGGTGATAAACTCCGTACGGTTCGGCCTTCTCTACTCTGTATGGACCTTCCCATCTTGATCTCAACTTGCCTGGCATGAGCCTCAGTCGAGATTTGTAAAGGAGGACCGAGTCCCCAGGTTGGAACTCTTTCCTCTTGATATTTTGGTCATGTACAGCCTTCATCTTTTCCTTGTGTAGCCTTGAGTTCTCATAAGCTTCTAGGCGAAGGCTCTCCAGTTCTTGCAGTTGCAACTTCCTTTCAACTCCGGCTTTCTCAATTCCCATGTTGCACTCCTTGATTGCCCAAAAGGCTTTGTGCTCTATTTCCACTGGAAGATGACAAGCTTTTCCATAAACTAAGTGAAAAAGACTCATCCCAATGGGTGTTTTATATGCTGTTCTGTATGCCCAGAGTGCATCTTGTAGCCTGGTGCTCCAGTCTCTTCTATGAGGCTTTACTCTCTTCTACAAGATACGCTTTATCTCTCTCTTTGACACCTCGGCTTGCCCATTGGTCTGAGGATGGTATGCTGTCGCAACCTTATGAATTATCCCATGCTTCTTCATTAGTCCTGTTAGTTTCCTGTTACAAAAATGGGTGCCTTGATCGCTCACGATTGCTCGTGGGGATCCAAAGCAACAGATAATATGGTTTCTCACAAAGGAAACAACAGTGTTAGCATCATCAGTGCGGGTAGGAATTGCTTCCACCCATTTGGAAACATAATCCACAGCTAACAATATATAAAAATAACCATTAGAATTTGGAAATGGACCCATGAAGTCAATGCCCCAAACATAAAAAATTTCACAGAAAAGCATATATTGTTGAGGCATCTCATCCCTCCTGGATATATTACCAAATTTTTGGCATGGGAGGCAAGATTTACAAAATTCAGCAGCGTCTCTAAAAAGAGTAGGCCACCAGAATCCACAGTCTAAGATTTTTCTAGCAGTTCTTTGAGGGCCAAAATGTCCTCCACTCTCAGATGAGTGACAGGCCTCTAAGATGGACTTGAATTCTGATTGAGGCACACACCGTCTAATTACCTGATCAGCGCCACATCTCCATAACTATTGGTCATCCCATATATAATATTTAGACTCGCTTTTCAGCTTGTCTCTTTGATGCTTAGAAAAGTTTGGAGGAAATGTGCGGCTAACTAGATAATTAGCTAGAGGTGCATACCAAGGGGATACTTCAGATACTGCTTGCAGGTTATCAAATGGAAAATTATCATCTATAGGAGTAGAATCATCCTTAATGTGTTCAAGGCGACTCAAGTGGTCTGCCACTAAATTCTGGTTACCACTCCTATCCTTTATTTCTAAATCAAATTCTTGTAATAACAGTATCCAACGTATAAGCCTTGGTTTGGACTCCTTTTTAGATAATAGATACTTTAAAGCTGCATGGTCCGAATACACTACTACTCTAGTACCAAGTAAATAAGCTCGGAATTTATCCAGAGCAAAAACAATAGCAAGAAGCTCTTTCTCAGTAGTAGTATAATTGGACTGGGCAGCGTCTAAAGTTTTAGACGTATAAGCAATAACAAAAGGATCCTTACCTTTGCGCTGAGCCAGCATTGCTCCTACTGCATGGTTGGAAGCATCGCACATGATTTCAAACGGCTGGCTCCAGTCTGGTCCTCTCACAATTGGAGCTTGAGTCAGGGCGGTCTTCAGTTTATCAAACGCTTGCTTGCAATCTTCACTGAACTCGAACTCAATATCCTTCTATAGTAATCTGGATATGGGAAGTGCTACCTTACTAAAGTCCTCAATAAATCTCCTGTAAAAACCTGCATGGCCAAGGAACGAACGGACTTCCCTCACAGAAGAGGGGTAAGGTAAACTAGAAATAACATTCACCTTTGCTGGGTCTATAGAAATGCCATTATTAGATACCACATGTCCTAATACAATCCCTTGTTTTACCATAAAATGACATTTTTCAAAATTTAATACAAGGTTTGTATTAACACATCTATCTAATACTCTAGATAATCCATCTAAGCAAAGGCTAAAAGAATCACCATAAATGCTAAAATCATCCATAAAAACCTCCATACAGTCCTCAATAAGATCAGAGAAAAGACTCATTATACACCTTTGGAAAGTAGCTGGTGCATTGCACAAGCCAAAGGGCATTATCTTGTAAGCATAAGTCCCAAAAGGACATGTAAAAGTAGTCTTTTCCTGATCCTCAGGAGCTATATGAATCTGGAAATAACCTGTGTAACCATCTAAAAAGCAATAATGTGATTTACCTGACAGGCGATCCAGCATTTGATCAATAAATGGAAGTGGGTAGTAATCCTTACGGGTGGCTTGGTTGAGACGCCTGTAATCAATGCAGACTCTCCAAGGATTCTGAGCTCTAGTTTCTATGAGCTCTCCATGCTCATTCTTCACTGTAGTGACTCCAGACTTCTTGGGCACCACTTGTACTGGGCTAACCCATTCACTGTCTGCTCTATGATTGAAAACTTGATTCCTAAGCCTTTAAATTGTGTATTTTTAATTCCCCTTTATACCATTCGATGCCGTGATCTGTGCGTTAAGTGTTTTCAGGCTTTATAGGGCAGGGATGGGTTAGAGGATGGAAAGGAAGCTTGCATAAATGGAAGGAGCACAAGAAATAAAAGAGACAAACAGCGAGGAGCGACGCGCACGCATGGCTCACGCGTGCGCATGAATTGGAGTTTGCACGGCGACGCGTTCGCGTACCTGACACATACGAATGTCTAGAGCAGAAGACAAGCGACGCGTACGCGTGACTGACGCATACACGTGACCAGGATTTTTGTCAATCAACGCGTACGCGTGACTGATGCGTACGCGTGACATGCGCGACCTGTAGAAATCACAGAAAATGCTGGGGACGATTTTGGGCCAAGTTTGGACCCAGTTTTCGGCCCAGAAACACAGACTAGAGCCTAGGGACAAGCAGAGACTCAACACACATTCTCATTCGTATAGTTTTAGTTTTAGTTTTGAATCTTAGATAGAAATTACCTCTTCCTCTAGGTTTTCTTCACATTCATAGATTTCTAGTTTTATGCCTGTGCTTTGGATATTGAGAAGAGTCATTACCTCCATTGAAGTTTCCATTATTCTAGTTTGCTTTCTTATTCCTTTACTCTTTTAATTGTCCATTAACCCTATTCAAATAAGTATGTTTATGATTTTGGGATTTATTAATGCAAAGAATTATTTTTACTTTTAACTGATTTTCAGTTATTATTTAATTCATCATGTCTTATTTTTATTCCCTTAATATGCCTGTGAACATTATATTCATGTCAATGGAGTAGACTCCCAACTTGAATTGGGGGTTGATTAAAAGGAGACCTTAGATTTGGAATGCTCAAGTGATTTGTTAAATTGGAAGTTGTTGGCTAACTCTCCAGTCTCTGACTCTAATCCTTCCTAAGGAGAGGATTAGGACTTGGGATTCAGAGTTGATTAGTTGGTTGCTTGACTTTCCTTTATTTAGTAAAGGATGACTAAGTGGAACAACAACCTGTTGCTATTCCACTTGGGAAAACTAATAAGGATAGAACTTCCAATTAATCTACCCCCGGTCAAGGCTTTTATTTGATTATATAGATTCTCTCGTTAATTTTCATTACCTTAAATTACAATCATTTAATTTCCTGTTCTCCAACTCTTAAAAATTTCTCGAAAAACTCCTGATTAATTAAACAGCACTCTTTTGTCAACTCGTTGGGAGACGACCTGGTATTCCTACTCCCAGTATTTTTTTTCTAATTTTGTGACAACCTTTCTAAATTGATAAGTGGATTTTTGCTGGTTAAGAACTGTACCTGCAACGTATTTCTTATATTAATTTCTTAATCAGTTATTTTTCGCCACGTCAATTTTTGGCACCGTTGCCGGGGAGTTGCAATTGCGTGCTAAATTATTAGTTGGCGTACATTTTTTTTAATTTTTGCATATTTTATTTTATTTTATTACCATGAGCTGTATGTTTCTTTCATTGAATGACGCGTTCACTACCTGATCCGAGCTTAGCCGCGTTTGATCCTGAAATTGAAATAACTATTTCACGTATTAGGCGAGCTCGGCGTCGGTTAGCCTCTGAGGGTGGTGAAGTGGTTACTACCAATTCACCAGTCTTATCAGAAAGTGAATTTGAAGCGGCATTTGAGGAAGAAACAAGCTTCTCTACTACTGATTCTGTTGATATACGTGCAGGTGATATGGCAGTGCCCAAAAGGATTAGACTATAGGAAGCAGGAGCCCCAGACTTTACATTGCAACCGTATCAAGCGCGTCACCCAAATCTGGCTGCAGATTTTGATCTGAAGACTGCGCTAATCAACTTACTACCCAAGTTTCATGGCTTACCTGCTCAAGAGCCTATCAAGCACCTTAGGGATTTCCAGATAGCCTGCTCTACTACTAGGCATCATGGTGCAGAAGAGACTACTATTTGGCTGTATGCCTTCTCGTTTTCTCTTAAGGGAAAGGCAAGGGAGTGGTTCTATACTCAACCGGAAGCTGTCGTTATCAACTGGGATCTGATCAGAAGAGAGTTCCTGGACAAATACTTTCCAGCTGAAGTTACAGACAGACTGAGGAAAGAGATCTCCTGTATTATCCAAGGAAAGTCAGAAACCCTTTATAAGTGTTGGGAACGCTTTAGGAACCTCAGGATAAGACTACATTAGATGCTGCAAGTAATGGCTCTCTGAAGAAGTACAAGACGGCGACAAAAGCATGGCAGCTGATTGCCAATCTAGCTGAATCTACCCGGAATGCTAGGCATAGGACCAACCATCCCAAGGCTGTTGTGGAGGTTTCCTCTAGTAGTGAGACTGCTGCTCTCACACAGACTCTGGGAGAGCTGACTAACATACTGAAGCAGCTCCAACTGAATCAACAATAATCTCAGCCTCCCTCACCCCAACATAATCAATAACTGGTTCCTCAGAGTGTGCTGGATATATGCCGATTATAATCATTACACTGATGAGTGTCCGCAGCTCCAACAAGAAGATAACACCTTCGTAGCTACTCATAACTTCTATGACCGCCCGAATCAAGGATACTATCAACAAGGTAGCAATTATAACCAAGGTTAGAACTATAACCAAGGTTGGCAAGACAACTTTAACCATGGGTGGAGAGATAATTCCACCCAAGGCTAGAGGGATAACTCCAACCAAGGATAGAGGGACAACTATAACAGAGGAGGCAGAGACAACCAGGGAAA
Source organism: Arachis hypogaea (assembly GCF_003086295.3). NCBI lineage: Eukaryota > Viridiplantae > Streptophyta > Magnoliopsida > Fabales > Fabaceae > Arachis > Arachis hypogaea. Next base: position 89,278,723 of record NC_092046.1, on the reverse strand, counting down.
TCAGAGGTGGAATAATAATAATAATCAGCAGCACCGGAATCAGCAGAACCCTCCCTATCAAAAGCAAAACCAGAACTAGCCTTACAGAGCACCTCACCTAAGGTAGTCTCAATTGCCTCAAGACAACCAACAGCAGGCTTGATGAGCGGATAATTTATACGCTTTTTGGCATTGTTTTTAGTATGTTTTTAGTATATTTTAGTTAGTTTTTATTATGTTTTTATTAGTTTTTAAATAAAAATCACTTTTCTGGGCTTTACTATGAGTTTGTGTGTTTTTCTGTGATTTCAGGTATTTTCTGGCTGAAATTGAGGGACTTGAGCAAAAATCTGATTCAGAGGCTGAAAAAGGATTGCAAATGATGTTGGATTCTGACCTCCCTGGACTAAAAGTGGATTTTCTGGAGCTACAGAAGCCCAATTGGTGCGCTCTCAATTGCGTTGGAAAGTAGACATCCAGGGCTTTCCAGCAATGTTTAATAGTCCATACTTTGCCCAAGATTTGATGGCCCAAATTGGCGTTCAAAGTCAGCATCAGAATTCCTGGCGTTAAACACCGGAACTGGCACAAAAGTGGGAGTTAAACGCCCAAACTGGCACAAAAACTGGCGTTTAACTCCAAGAGAAGTCTCTACACGAAAATGCTTCAATGCTCAGCCCAAGCACGCATCAAGTGGGCCCGGAAGTGGATATTTACGTCATTTACTCATTTCTGTAAACCCTAGGCTACTAGTTCTCTATAAATAAGACCTTTTTGCTATTGTATCTTTACCTCATGACACATTACACGTTTCATTTTGTATCTTCTATGGCATGAGTCTCTAAACCCCATGGTTGGGGGTGAGGAGCTCTGCTGTGTCTTGATGGATTAATGCAATTACTACTGTTTTTCCCATTCAATCATGCTTGTTCTATTCCAAGATACCACTTGTTCTTCAACCTGATGAATGTGATGATCCGTGACACTCATCACCATTCTCACCTATGAAAATGTGCCTGACAACCACCTCCGTTCTACCTTCGATTGAGTGTGTATCTCTTGGATTCCTTATTCAGGATCCTCGTGGTATAAGCTAGAATCCATTGACGGCCATTCTTGAGAATCCGGAAGGTCTAAACCTTATCTGTGGTATTCTGAGTAGGATTCAAAGATTGAATGACTGTGACGAGCTTCAAACTCGCGAGTGTTGGGCGTTAGTGACAGACGCAAAAGAATCACTGGATTCTATTCCGACATGATCGAGACCCGAGAGATGATTAGCCGTGTTGTGACAGAGCGCGTTGAACATTTTCACTGAGAGGACGGGAGGTAGCCATTGACAACGGTGAAACCCAACATACAGCTTGCCATGGAAGGAGCCTTGCGTGCTTGAAGAAGAAGACAGTAGGAAAGCAGAGATTCAGAAGATGGAGCATCTCCAAAACCTCAACCTGTTCTCCATTACTGCAAAACAAGTATTTATTTCATGTTCTTCTACTTTTTACAATTAAATCTCAGAGTTATTGATATCCTGACTAAGAGTTACGAGATAACCATAGCTTGCTTCAAGCTGACAATCTCCGTGGGATCGACCCTTACTCACGTAAGGTATTACTTGGACGACCCAGTGCACTTGCTGGTTAGTTGTGCGGAATTACAAAAGTGTGATTGTGATTTCGTGCACCAGGTTTTTGGCGCCGTTGCCGGGGATTGTTCGAGTTTGGACAACTGACGGTTTATCTTGTTGCTTAGATTAGGAATATTTTATTTTTGTTGGTTTAGAGTCTTTTATTTGAGTTTAGTTTCATATTTTAAGTTTGGTGTCAATTGCATGTCTTTTAGTTCTTTCTTGATTTTTAAAAAATTCTAACTTTGGTGTCTTCTTTGTGTTCTCTTTTAATTTTTCGAAAATTTGTGCTTTATTTTCTAAAAATTTTAAGTTTGGTGTTTTCGTGATTTTATTTACTTAAAAATTTTTCAAAAATTTGTTCTTGGTGTTCATCTTGATCTTCAAAGTGTTCTTGGTGTTCATCTTGACAATAAAAGTTTTCTTGTTTGTTCTCTGTGTTTTGATTCAAAATTTGTAAGTTTGGTGTCATTTTGTTGTTTTTCTCTTTCCTCATTAAAATTCAAAAATAAAAAAAATATCCTTTCCTTTTTTACTCATAATTTTCGAAATTTTGCATTAATTTAGTCAAAGATTTTTAAAATAATATTTTTTTATTCAAGTCAAAATTCTAATTTCAAAAAAAATTTATTTTTTTTTCAAATCTTTTTCAAAAAAATCAAATCTTTTTAATTTCTTCAATCATATATTTTCAATCAAATCTTTTTCAAAATAATTTTCAATCATATCTTTTTAATTGCTAATTTCAAAATCTTTTTAATTTATTAATTAATTTAGTTTTCAATTTGCTTTGATTTTATTTTCTTTTAGTTTTTGAAATTTTATTTTATTTCCATTTTATTTTATTTTATTATTTTCGGTCACTTTTAATTATATAAAATAAAAAAATTAAAAATATAATTCATATCAATTCCCTTTTCTCCATCATGGACATAAGTGGAAGTGAACAGTCCAGAAGGACTCTGGGGTCATATGCTAACCCCATTACAGCTACATATGGGAGTAGCATCTGTATACCCCCTATTAAAGCAAGCAGCTTTGAGCTAAATCCTCAACTCATTATCATGGTGCAGCAAAATTGCCAGTATTCCGGTTTTCCACAGGAAGAACCAACTGAGTTTCTGGCATAGTTCTTACAAATTGCTGACACAGTACGTGATAAAGAGGTGGATCAGGATGTCTACAGATTATTACTATTTCCATTTGCTGTAAAAGATCAAGCTAAGAGGTGGTTAAATAACCCACCCACAGCAAGCATAAAAACATGGAGACAATTAACAGACAAATTCCTGAATCAATTTTACCCTCCAAAAAGGATGACACAGCTAAGGCTGGACATCCAAGGCTTTAAACAAGAGGATCATGAATCCCTTTATAATGCCTCGGAGAGGTACAGAGGTATGCTAGGGAAATGCCCCTCTGAAATGTTTTCAGAGTGGGTACAGTTAGACATCTTCTACTATGGGCTTACAGAAAAAGCTCAGATGTCTCTAGACCACTCAGCAGGTGGATCTATACACATGAGGAAAATGATTGAAGAGGCTCAAGAGCTCATAGATACGGTTGCTAGAAATCAACATCTATACTCAAGCAGTGAGTCCTCTATAAAAGAAGAAGCCATGGCAGTAACTACTGATCCTAATCCTCAAGAACAGATTGTTGAACTTAATCAACAATTACTCCTGATGACAAAACAGTTAACCAAATTCAAAGAGATGCTCCAAGAAACTAAAATTGCTAACAAAAATATAGAATCACAGTTGAATCAGACAAAACTGCAGCTATCTAAACAGATAACAGAATAGTGCCAAGCAGTTCAACTAAGGAGTGGGAAGACATTGAACAATTTAACTCAAAATGGTAAAAAGCCAAGAAAGGAACAACTGACAGAGGATGACCAAACCACTGCCCAAAATCCCTCTGAGGACAGTAAGACCCTAGAGAAGAATACTTCTGGCGTTCAAATGCCAGAAAAGGGGGAAAAGCTGGCGTTAAACGCCCATTCTGTACCCAATCCTGGCGTTCAAATGACAATGAGGAATCAGACACCTGAGAGTGCTGATAGTAACCCCTCTAAGAAGGCTTCTCCAACCACCTCTGTAGGGAATAAACCTGCAGCAACTAAGGTTGAAGAATATAAAGCCAAGATGCCTTATCCTCAGAAACTCCGCCAAGCGGAACAGGATAAACAATTTGCTCGCTTTGCAGACTATCTCAGGACTCTTGAAATAAAGATTCCGTTTGCAGAGGCACTTGAGCAAATACCTTCTTATGCTAAGTTCATGAAAGAGATCTTAAGTCATAAGAAGGATTGGAGAGAAACTGAAAAGGTGTTTCTCACTGAAGAATGCAGTGCAGTCATTCTGAAAAGCTTACCAGAGAAGCTTCAAGATCCAGGAAGCTTTATGATACCATGCACATTAGAGGGCGCTTGTACCAAGACAGCCCTGTGTGACCTTGGAGCAAGTATCAACCTAATACCTGCATCCACTATCAGAAAGCTTGGGTTGACTGAAGAAGTCAAACCAACCCAGATATGTCTCCAACTTGCTGATGGCCCCATTCAATATCCATCAGGCATGATTGAGGACATAATTGTCAAGGTTGGGCCATTTGCCTTTCCCACTGACTTTGTAGTGTTGGAGATGGAGGAGCACAAGAGTGCAACTCTCATCCTAGGAAGACCTTTCCTAGCAACTGGACGAACTCTTATTGATGTACAAAAAGGGGAAGTAACCCTGAGAGTCAATGAGGATGAGTTCAAGTTGAATGTTGTCAAAGCTATACAGCATCCAGACACATCAAATGACTGCATGAGCACTGATGTTATTGACTCTTTGCTGGAAGAGATCAATATGACTGAGAGTCTTGAATCAGAGTTAGAGGATATCTTTAAAGATGTTCAGCCTGACCTGGAGGAACCAGAGGAAATAAAAGAACCTCTGAAAATTCCTCAGGAAGAGGATAAGCCTCCTAAACCCGAGCTCAAGCCACTACCACCATCCCTGAAGTATGCATTTCTGGGAAAAGGTGACATTTTTCCAGTGATCATAAGCTCTGCTTTAAATTCACAGGAAGAGGAAGCACTGATTCAAGTGCTGAGGACACACAAGACAGCTCTTGGGTGGTCCATAAGTGATCTTAAGGGCATTAGCCCAGCAAGATGCATGCACAAAATCCTATTGGAAGATAATGCCAAGCCAGTGGTTCAACTACAGAGGCGGCTAAATCCAGCCATGAAGGAGGTGGTGCAGAAAGAGGTCACTAAGTTACTAGAGGCTGGGATTATTTATCCCATTTCTGATAGCCCCTGGGTAAGCCCTGTCCAAGTTGTCCCCAAGAAGGGAGGCATGACAGTGGTTCATAATGAAAAGAATGAACTAGTTCCTACAAGAACAGTTACAGGGTGGCGTATGTGTATTGACTACAGAAGGCTCAATACAGCCACCAGGAAGGATCATTTTCCTCTACCATTCATAGACCAAATGCTAGAAAGACTAGCGGGTCATGATTATTACTGCTTTTTAGATGTCTATTCAGGCTATAATTAAATTGCAGTGGACCCTAAAGATCAAGAGAAAACAGCATTCACCTGTTCTTCTGGCGTATTTACCTACAGAAGAATGCCTTTTGGTCTATGCAATGCATCTGCAACTTTTCAGAGGTGCATGCTCTCCATCTTCTCTGATATGGTAGAGAAGTTCCTGGAAGTCTTCATGGATGACTTTTCATTATTTGGAGACTCATTTAGCTCCTGTATTGATCATCTAGCACTTGTCCTGAAAAGGTGCCAAGAGACTAACCTGGTCTTAAACTGGGAGAAATGTCACTTTATGGTGACTGAAGGAATCGTCCTTGGGCACAAAATTTCAAGCAAGGGAATAGAGGTGGATCAAGCAAAGGTAGAGGTAATTGAAAAATTACCACCACCTGCCAATGTTAAGGCAATCAGAAGCTTCTTGGGGCATGCAGGATTCTACAGAAGGTTTATAAAGGATTTTTCAAAAATTGCAAAACCTCTGAGTAACCTGCTAGCTGCTGACACACCATTTGTGTTTGACACAGAGTGTCTGCAGGCGTTTGAGGCCCTGAAAGCCAAATTGGTCACAGCACCAGTCATCTCTGCACCAGACTGGACATTACCATTCGAACTAATGTGTGATGCCAGTGACCATGCCATTGGTGCAGTGTTGGGACAGAGGCACAACAAGCTTCTGCACATCATTTAATATGCTAGCCGTGTTCTAAATGACGCACAGAAGAATTACACAACCACAGAAAAAGAGTTACTTGCAGTGGTTTATGCCATTGACAAGTTTAGATCCTATTTAGTAGGATCAAAAGTGATTGTGTACACTGATCATGCTTCTCTTAAATACTTACTCACAAAGCAGGATTCAAAACCCAGGCTCATAAGATGGGTGTTGCTTCTGCAAGAGTTTGATATAGAAATAAGAGACATAAAAGGGACAGAGAACCAGGTAGCTGATCACTTGTCCCGGATAGAACCAGTAGCTGGGGCGTCCCTCCCCTCTACTGAGATCTCTGAGACCTTTCCAGATGAGAAAATCTTTGCCATTCAGGAAACACCATGGTTTGCAGACATTGCAAACTATAAAGCTGTGAGGTTCATACCCCAGGAGTATAGCAGGGTGCAAAGAAAAAAAATTAATTTTAGATGCCAAGTACTACCTATGGGATGAGCCATATCTCTTTAAGAGATGTGCAGATGGAATGATCTGCAGATGTGTACCTAGAGAGGAAGCACAAAAGATCTTATGGCATTGCCATGGATCACAGTATGAGGGACATTTCGGAAGTGAGCGAACAGCCACTAAGGTCCTCCAATGTGGCTTCTACTGGCCTACTCTCTATAGGGATGCCCGAGAGTTTGTGCGTAACTGTGACAATTGCCAAAGAGCTGGTAACTTGCCTCATGGTTACGCCATGCCTCAACAAGGGATCTTAGAGATTGAGTTGTTTGATGTATGGGTTATTGACTTCATGGGTCTTGTCCCACCATCATACTCAAACACTTATATTCTGGTGGCAGTAGACTATGTATCTAAATGGGTAGAAGCAATTGCCACACCCAATAATGATACTAAGACCGTGCTGAAATTCCTCCAGAAACACATCTTCAGCAGGTTTGGTGTTCCTAGAGTACTAATCAGTGATGGGGGCACTCATTTCTGCAATAAACAGCTGTCCTCTGCTATGGTCAGATATAGGATTAACCACAAAGTGGCAACTCCGTATCATCCACAGACAAATGGGCAAGCTGAAGTCTCTAATAGAGAGCTAAAAAGAATCCTGGAACGAACTGTAATTGCCCGCAGAAAGGATTGGGCAAGGAGCTTGGATGATGCTCTATGGGCATATAGAACAGCATTCAAGACCCCTATAGGAACTTCTCCATACCAACTTGTGTATGGGAATGCCTGTCATCTGCCCGTGGAACTGGAGCATAAAGCCTACTGGGCAACCAGATTCCTAAACCTGGATGCTAAGTTAGCTGGTGAAAAAAGATTGCTCCAGCTAAATGAGCTAGAGGAATTCAGACTCAATGCCTTTGAAAATGCCAAAATCTATAAGGAAAAGGCAAAGCAGTGGCATGACAAGAAGTTGTCATCCAGAGTTTTTGAGCCAGGACAAAAAGTTCTGCTCTTCAACTCTAGGCTCGGACTATTCACAGGAAAACTGAAATCCCGATAGAGGGGTCCGTATGTGATTACAGGAGTGTCACCATATGGATATATTGAGCTTCAAGATATTGATTCTGATAAAAAGTTCATTGTTAATGGACAGAAGATCAAACATTATCTTGAAAGCAATTTTGAGTAGGAATGCTCAAAGCTGAGGCTTGAATGAGTCTCAGCAGAGGTCCAGCTAAAGACAATAAAGAAGCACTTGCTGGGAGGCAACCCAGTCATTGGAAGGTTATTTGATCTACTTAATAGAAGTTTAATATATATTCTTTAAGGTTGATCATTAAAATTGAAGGAATTCACAGAGTTACAGAAGGATTCAATGAAAACAAGCAGAGAAAAGAAGCTTTCTGGCAAGAAAATGCCAGTAAGGGACACTCTGGGCGTTAAACGCCAGAATGGATACCATTTTGGGCGTTTAATGCCAATAAAGGCACCATTTTGGGTGTTAAACGCCAGAATGGGCACCATTCTGGGCGTTTAATGCCAGAATTGCAGCATCTTGGGCGTTTAGCAAAACGCCCAGTGATAAAGGGGTTTCTGGCGTTTAACACCAGCCAGGTGCCCTGGTTGGGCGTTAAACGCCTATAATGGCCACCAAATGGGCTTTAAACGCCATAATGGATACCATTCTGGGCGTTTAACACCCGAAAGGCAGGGGAAGGAGATTTTGCTTTCCACTTCAAATTTTTTCACACTTTCATGTTTTGACCCATAATTTCCTACATGAACATGTTACAAATTTTCTTCATTCACCCTCATATTTCAAAAATTCAACAATTTCCTCAATTATTTTTCAAATCTCTTTCAAATCCTTTCTAAATCTTCTTAAAAAACTCAAGTATTTTCTCAAATTCCTTCCACATCTTCTCAAATCTTTTCCAAAACTTGCGAAATCCCTCCTCCTCCCTTATAAATACACATTCGGCCATCCCCCTCTCTTCACCATTCGAATTTGCTTCTCCTCCTTTCTCTCCCCTTTCCTTTCTTTTGCTTGAGGGCAAGCAAACCTCTAAGTTTGGTGTGCTTTTCCGTGATCACTAAACTAAGGCTCATCATGATCATGGCCCCTAAGGGAAAACAATCCAATTCAAGAGGCAAGAAAGAGAATACTCCAAAGAATTTTTGGAGTCAAGAGAGGTTCTTAACCAAAGAACATGCGGACCATTACCTCAAAATAATGGGTCTAAGGTCAGTGATCCCGGAAGTTAAATTCGATCTGAAAGAAGATGAATATTCGGAGATCCAAGAGCAAATTTGAAACAGAGGATGGAAAATTCTAGCAAATCCTGAGACAAGGGTTAGAAGAAACATGGTTCAGGAATTTTACTCAAATCTGTGGCTGACAGATAAGCAGAGAATGACTGGAACTGCTTTCCATACCTACAGGACCATGGTCAGAGAGAGAACTATTTACTTCTATCTAGACAAAATAAGAGAGGTCTTCAAACTACCTCAACTACAAGATGATCCTGACTCCTTTAACTGGAGAATGGTGAGAGCAGATAAGGGGTTGGACCAAGTTCTAGAGGACATATGCCTCCCTAGAACTAAGTGGATAACCAATTCAAAAGGTGTCCCAAACCAACTCAAGAGGGGAGATCTCAAACCAGTTGCAAGAGATTGGCTAGACTTCATTCGGCGTTCTATATTGCCCACTAGCAACTGTTCTGAGGTCACTATCAAGAGGGCAGTGATGATTCACTGCATTATGCTGGGAAAAGAAGTGGAGGTTCATCATCTGATTTCTTGTGAGATTTACACAATTTCAAATAAGAACTCCACTGAAGCCAAACTGGCTTACCCAGGCTTAATCTCTCTTCTATGTAAAGATGTTGGGGTGAGGATGGGAGTAGATGAATTTATCCCAATTGATCATCCAATCACCAAGAAGTCAATGGAAGGACAAATGCAAGACAACTCTATCAAGAGGAGGGCGCAGGAATTCCTTCCTGAACTTCCTGAAATTGACTACTGGGCCCGCCTAGAAGCATCTGTTGCCAAGCTGCAAGAAGCCATGGAATGAATCAAGGAAGAACAGGATAATCAAAACTGCATGCTCTGCAAATTGCTGAAGGAACAAGAGAAGCAGGGGCGTGAGCTATAGGAGCTAAAGCGCCAGAAGCTCTCCCTTGAAGGGTCAAACACCCCACAAATTGAGGGAGCATCCACTTCTCAAAATCAAGGTTGTTGAGTCCTAACTCTGTGATAACCTTTATTAATAGGAACCTATTTTAGAGTCATTTAAATTTCTGTTTTTATTTTTCTGTCTTCTATTATTATTGGTCTTCTCTTATATTTATTTTTGAGTCTTGTCTTTATTCTATGATTAATAAAATTTAGTGTCTATGCCTTAAAGCTATGAGTGTCCTATGAATCCATCACCTTTCTTAAATGAAAAATGTTTTTAATTAGAAAAGAGAAAAAGAAGTGCATGAATTTCAAATTTTAAAACAGTTTAATTATCTTGATGTGGTGGCAATGCTATTGTTTTTCTGAATGAATGCTTGAATAGCGCATAATTTTTTAATTTGATTATTTATGAATGTTAAAATTGTTGGCTCTTGAAAGAATGAAAGGAAAAGGAGAAATGTTATCTGATGATCTGAAAAATCATAAAATTGATTCTTGAAGCAAGAAAAAGCAGTGAAAAGCTTGGAAAAAAAAAAGAAGAAAAACCAAGCAGAAAAAGCCAATACCCCTTTAAACCAAAAGGCAAGGGTGATAAAAAGGATCCAAGGCTTTGAGCATCAGTGGATAGGAGGGCCCACAGGAATAAAATCCTGGCCTAAGCGGCTAAAACAAGGTGTCCCTAACCATGTGCTTGTGGCGTGAAGGTGTCAAGTGAAAACTTGAGACTGAGCGGTTAAAGTCGAGGTCCAAAGCAAAAAGAAGAGTGTGCTTAAGAGCCCTGGACACCTCTAATTGGGGACTCTAGCAAAGCTGAGTCACAATCTAAAAATGTTCACCCAGTTATATGTCTGTGGCATTTATGTATCTGGTGGTAATACTGGAAAACAAAGTGCTTAGGGCCACGGCCAAGACTCATAAAGTAGTTGTGTTCAAGAATCAACATACTTAACTAGGAGAGTCGGTAACACTATCTGGATTCTGAGTTCCTATAGATGCCAATCATTCTGAACTTCAAAGAATAAAGTGAGATGCCAAAACTGTTCAGAAGCAAAAAAAAAAAAAAAGAGCTAAAAGCCCCGCTCATCTAATTAATACTGATCTTCATAGATATTTTTGGAATTCATTGTATATTCTCTTCTTTTTATCCTATTTTGTTTTCAGTTGCTTGGGGACAAGCAACAATTTAAGTTTGGTGTTGTGATGAGCGGATAATTTATACGCTTTTTGGCATTATTTTTAGTATATTTTAGTTAGTTTTTATTATGTTTTTATTAGTTTTTAAATAAAAATTACTTTTCTGGGCTTTACTATGAGTTTGTGTATTTTTCTGTGATTTCAGGTATTTTCTGGCTGAAATTAAGGCACCTGAGCAAAAATCTGATTCAGAGGCTGAAAAAGGACTGCAGATGCTGTTGGATTCTGACCTCCCTGGACTAAAAGTGGATTTTTTGGAGCTACAGAAGCCCATTTGGCGCACTCTCAATTGCGTTGGAAAGTAGACATCCAGAGCTTTCTAGAAATATATAATAGTTCATACTTTGCCCAAGATTTGATGGCCCAAACTGGCGTTCAAAGTCAGCATCAGAATTCCCGGCGTTAAACGCCGGAACTGGCACAAAAGGGGGAGTTAAACGCCCAAATTGGCACAAAAGCTGGCGTTTAACTCCAAGAGAAGTCTCTACACGAAAATGCTTCAATGCTCAGTCGAAGCACACATCAAGTGGGCCCGGAAGTGGATATTTACGTCATTTACTCATTTCTGTAAACCCTAGGCTACTAGTTCTCTATAAATAAGACCTTTTTGCTATTGTATCTTTACCTCATGAGACATTACACGTTTCATTTTGTATCTTCTATGGCATGAGTCTCTAAACCCCATGGTTGGGGGTGAGGAGCTCTGCTGTGTCTTGATGGATTAATGCAATTACTACTGTTTTTCCCATTCAATCATGCTTGTTCTATTGCAAGATACCACTTGTTCTTCAACCTGATGAATGTGATGATCCGTGACACTCATCACCATTCTCACCTATGAAAATGTGCCTGACAACCACCTCCGTTCTACCTTCGATTGAGTGTGTATCTCTTGGATTTCTTAATCAGGATCCTCGTGGTATAAGCTAGAATCCATTGGCGGCCATTCTTGAGAATCCGGAAGGTCTAAACCTTGCCTGTGGTATTCTGAGTAGGATTCAAGGATTGAATGACTGTGACGAGCTTCAAACTCGCGAGTGTTGGGCGTTAGTGACAGACGCAAAAGAATCACTGGATTCTATTCCGACATGATCGAGAACCGACAGATGATTAGCCGTGCTGTGACAGAGCACGTTGAACATTTTCACTGAGAGGACGGGAGGTAGCCATTGACAACGGTGAAACCCAACATACAGCTTGCCATGGAAGGAGCCTTGCGTGCTTGAAGAAGAAGACAGTAGGAAAGCAGAGATTCAAAAGATGGAGCATCTCCAAAACGTCAACCTGTTCTCCATTACTACAAAACAAGTATTTATTTCATGTTCTTCTACTTTTTACAATTAAATCTCAGAGTTATTGATATCCTGACTAAGAGTTACGAGATAACCATAGCTTGCTTCAAGCCGACAATCTCCGTGGGATCGACCCTTACTCACGTAAGGTATTACTTGGACGACCCAGTGCACTTGCTGGTTAGTTGTGCGGAATTACAAAAGTGTGATTGTGATTTCGTGCACCAGGTTTTTGGCGCCGTTGCCGGGGATTGTTCGAGTTTGGACAACTGACGGTTTATCTTGTTGCTTAGATTAGGAATATTTTATTTTTGTTGGTTTAGAGTCTTTTATTTGAGTTTAGTTTCATATTTTAAGTTTGGTGTCAATTGCATGTCTTTAGTTCTTTCTTGATTTTTAAAAAATTCTAAGTTTGGTGTCTTCTTTGTGTTCTCTTTTAATTTTTCGAAAATTTGTGCTTTATTTTCTAAAAATTTTAAGTTTGGTGTTTTTGTGCTTTTATTTACGTAAAAATTTTTCAAAAATTTGTTCTTGGTGTTCATCTTGATCTTCGTTCTTGGTGTTCACCTTGACATTCAAAGTTTTCTTGTTTGTTCTCTGTGTTTTGATTCAAAATTTCTAACTTTGGTGTCATTTTGTTATTTTTCTCTTTCCTCATTAAAATTCAAAAATAAAAAAAAATATCCTTTCCATTTTTACTCATAATTTTCGAAATTTTGCATTAATTTAGTCAAAGATTTTCAAAATCATATTTTTTTATTCAAGTCAAAATTCTAATTTAAAAAAAAATTTATTTTTTTTTTCAAATCTTTTTCAAAAAAATCAAATCTTTTTAATTTCTTCAATCATATGTTTTCAATCAAATCTTTTTCAAAATAATTTTCAATCATATCATTTTAATTGCTAATTTCAAAATCTTTTTAATTAATTAATTAATTTAGTTTTCAATTTGCTTTGATTTTATTTTCTTTTAGTTTTCAAAATTTTATTTTATTTCCATTTATTTTATTTTATTATTTTCGGTCACTTTTAATTACATAAAATTAAAAAATTAAAAATATAATTCATATCAATTCTCTTTTCTCCATCATGGACATAAGTGGAAGTGAACAGTCCAGAAGGACTCTGGGGTCATATGCTAACCCCATTACAGCTGCATATGGGAGTAGCATCTGTATACCCCCATTAAAGCAAGCAGCTTTGAGCTAAATCCTCAACTCATTATCATGGTGCAGCAAAATTGCCAGTATTCCGGTCTTCCACAGGAAGAACCTACTGAGTTTCTGGCACAGTTCTTACAAATTGCTGACACAGTACGTGATAAAGAGGTGGATCAGGATGTCTACAGATTATTACTGTTTCCATTTGCTATAAAAGATCAAGCTAAGAGGTGGTTGAATAACCAACCCACAGCAAGCATAAAAATATGGAGACAATTAACAGACAAATTCCTGAATCAATTTTACCCTCCAAAAAGGATGACACAGCTAAGTCTGGACATCCAAGGCTTTAAACAAGAGGATCATGAATCCCTTTATAATGCCTGGGAGAGGTACAGAGGTATGCTAGGGAAATGCCCCTCTGAAATGTTTTCAGAGTGGGTACAGTTAGACATCTTCTACTATGGGCTTACAGAAAAAGCTCAGATGTCTCTAGACCACTCAGCAGGTGGATCTATACACATGAGGAAAACGATTGAAGAGGCTCAAGAGCTCATAGATACGGTTGCTAGAAATCAACATCTATACTCAAGCAGTGAGTCCTCTATAAAAGAAGAAGCCATGGCAGTAACTACTGATCCTAATCCTCAAGAACAGATTGTTGAACTTAATCAACAATTACTCCTGATGACAAAACAGTTAGCCAAATTCAAAGAGATGCTCCAAGAAACTAAAATTGCTAACAAAAATATAGAATCACAGTTGAATCAGACAAAACTGCAGCTATCTAAACAGATAACAGAAGAGTGCCAAGCAGTTCAACTAAGGAGTGGGAAGACATTGAACAATTTAACTCAAAATGGCAAAAAGCCAAGAAAGGAAAAACTGATAGAGGATGACCAAACCACTGCCCAAAATCCCTCTGAGGACAGTAAGACCCTAGAGAGGAATACTTCTGGCGTTCAAACGCTAGAAAAGGGGGAAAAGCTGGCGTTAAACGCCCATTCTGTACCCAATCCTAGCGTTCAAATGCCAATGAGGAATCAGACACCTGAGAGTGCTGATAGTAACCCCTCTAAGAAGGCTTCTCCAACCACCTCTGTAGGGAATAAACCTGCAGCAACTAAGGTTGAAGAATATAAAGCCAAGATGCCTTATCCTCAGAAACTCCGCCAAGCGGAACAGGATAAACAATTTGCTCGCTTTGCAGACTATCTCAGGACTCTTGAAATAAAGATTCCGTTTGCAGAGGAACTTGAGAAAATACCTTCTTATGCTAAGTTCATGAAAGAGATCTTAAGTCATAAGAAGGATTGGAGAGAAACTGAAAAGGTGTTTCTCACTGAAGAATGCAGTGCAGTCATTCTGAAAAGCTTACCAGAGAAGCTTCAAGATCCAGGAAGCCTTATGATACCATGCACGTTAGAGGGCGCTTGTACCAAGACAGCCCTGTATGACCTTGGAGCAAGTATCAACCTAATACCTGCATCCACTATCAGAAAGCTTGAGTTGACTGAAGAAGTCAAACCAACCCGGATATGTCTCCAACTTGCTGATGGCTCCATTCAATATCTATCAGGCATGATTAAGGACATAATTGTCAAGGTTGGGCCATTTGCCTTTCCCACTGACTTTGTAGTGCTGGAGATGGAGGAGCACAAGAGTGCAACTCTCATCCTAAGAAGATCTTTTCTAGCAACTGGACGAACTCTTATTGATGTACAAAAAGGGGAAGTAACCCTGAGAGTCAATGAGGATGAGTTCAAGTTGAATGCTGTCAAAGCTATACAGCATTCAGACACATCAAATGACTGCATGAGCACTGATATTATTGACTCTTTGCTGGAAGAGATCAATATGATTGAGAGTCTCGAATCAGAGCTAGAGGATATCTTTAAAGATGTTCAGCCTGACCTGGAGGAACCAGAGGAAATAAAAGAACCTCTGAAAATTCCTCAGGAAGAGGATAAGCCTCCTAAACCCGAGCTCAAGCCACTACCACCATCCCTGAAGTATGCATTTCTGGGAAAAGGTGACATTTTTCCAGTGATCATAAGCTCTGCTTTAAATTCACAGGAAGAGGAAGCACTGATTCAAGTGCTGAGGACACACAAGACAGCTTTTGGATGGTCCATAAGTGATCTTAAGGGCATTAGCCCAGCAAGATGCATGCACAAAATCCTATTGGAAGATAATGCCAAGCCAGTGGTTCAACCACAGAGGCGGCTAAATCCAGCCATGAAGGAGGTGGTGCAGAAAGAGGTCACTAAGTTACTAGAGGCTGGGATTATTTATCCCATTTCTGATAGCCCCTGGGTAAGCCCTGTCCGAGTTGTCCCCAAGAAGGGAGGCATGACAGTGGTTCATAATGAAAAGAATGAACTGGTTCCTACAAGAATAGTTACAGGGTGGCGTATGTGTATTGACTACCGAAGGCTCAATACAGCCACCAGGAAGGATCATTCTCCTCTACCATTCATAGACCAAATGCTAGAAAGACTAGCGGGTCATGATTATTACTGCTTTTTAGATGGCTATTCAGGCTATAATCAAATTGCAGTGGACCCTAAAGATCAAGAGAAAACAGCATTCACCTGTCCTTCTGGCGTATTTGCCTACAGAAGAATGCCTTTTGGTCTATGCAATGCACCTGCAACTTTTCAGAGGTGCATGCTCTCCATCTTCTCTGATATGGTAGAGAAGTTCCTGGAAGTCTTCATGGATGACTTTTCAGTATTTGGAGACTCATTCAGCTCCTGTATTGATCATCTAGCACTTGTCCTGAAAAGGTGCCAAGAGACTAACCTGGTCTTAAACTGGGAGAAATGTCACTTTATGGTGACTGAAGGAATCGTCCTTGGGCACAAAATTTCAAGCAAGGGAATAGAGGTGGATCAAGCAAAGGTAGAGGTAATTGAAAAATTACCACCACCTGCCAATGTTAAGACAATCAGAAGCTTCTTGGGGCATGCAGGATTCTACAGAAGGTTTATAAAGGATTTTTCAAAAATTGCAAAACCTCTGAGTAACCTGCTAGCTGCTGACACACCATTTGTGTTTGACACAGAGTGTCTGAAGGCGTTTGAGGCCCTGAAAGCCAAATTGGTCACAGCACCAGTCATCTCTGCACCAGACTGGACATTACCATTCGAACTAATGTGTGATGCCAGTGACCATGCCATTGGTGCAGTGTTGGGACAGAGGCACAACAAGCTTCTGCACGTCATTTATTATGCTAGCCGTGTTCTAAATGACGCACAGAAGAATTACACAACCACAGAAAAAGAGTTACCTGCAGTGGTTTATGCCATTGACAAGTTTAGATCCTATTTAGTTGGGTCAAAAGTGACTGTGTACACTGATCATGCTGCTCTTAAATACTTACTCACAAAGCAGGATTCAAAACCTAGGCTCATAAGATGGGTGTTGCTTTTGCAAGAGTTTGATATAGAAATAAGAGACAGAAAAGGGACAGAGAACCAGGTAGCTGATCACTTGTCCCGGATAGAACCAGTAGCTAGGGCGTCCTTCCCCTCTACTGAGATCTCTGAGACCTTTCCAGATGAGAAACTCTTTGCCATTCAGAAAATACCATGGTTTGCAGACATTGCAAACTATAAAGCTGTGAGGTTCATACCCCAGGAGTATAGCAGAGTGCAAAGAAAAAAAATTAATTTCAGATGCCAAGTACTACCTTTGGGATGAGCCATATCTCTTTAAGAGATGTGCAGATGGAATGATCCGTAGATGTGTACCTAAAGAGGAAGCACAAAAGATCCTATGGCATTGCCAAGGATCACAGTATGAGGGACATTTCGGAAGTGAGCGAACAGCCACTAAGGTCCTCCAATGTGGCTTCTACTGGCCTACTCTCTATAGGGATGCCCGAGAGTTAGTGCGTAACTGTGACAATTGCCAAAGAGCTGGTAACTTGCCTCATGGTTACGCCATGCCTCAACAAGGGATCTTAGAGATTCAGTTGTTTGATGTATGGGGTATTGACTTCATGGGTCTTGTCCCACCATCATACTCAAACACTTATATTCTGGTGGCAGTAGACTATGTATCTAAATGGGTAGAAGAAATTGCCACACCCAATAATGATACTAAGACCGTGCCGAAATTCCTCCAGAAACACATCTTCAGCAAGTTTGGTGTTCCCAGAGTACTAATCAGTGATGGGGCACTCATTTCTGCAATAAACAGCTGTCCTCTGCTATGGTCAGATATGGGATTAACCACAAAGTGGCAACTCCCTATCATCCACAGACAAATGGGCAAGCTGAAGTCTCTAATAGAGAGCTAAAAAGAATCCTGGAACGGACTATAATTTCCCTCAGAAAGGATTGGGCAAGGAGCTTGGATGATGCTCTATGGGCATATAGAACAACATTCAAGACCCCTATAGGAACCTCTACATACCAACTTGTGTATGGGAAGGCATGTCATCTGCCCGTGGAACTGGAGCATAAAGCCTACTGGGCAACCAGATTCCTAAACCTGGATGCTAAGTTAGCTGGTGAAAAAATATTGCTCCAGCTAAATGAGCTAGAAGAATTCAGACTCAATGCCTTTGAAAATGCCAAAATCTATAAGGAAAAGGCAAAGCAGTGGAATGACAAGAAGTTGTCATCCAGAGTCTATGAGCCAGGACAAAAAGTTCTGCTCTTCAACTCTAGGCTCAGACTATTCACAGGAAAACTGAAATCCCGATGGAGGGGTCCGTATGTGATTACAGGAGTGTCACCATATAGATATATTGAGCTTCAAGATATTGATTCTGATAAAAAGTTTATTGTTAATGGACAGAGGATCAAACATTATCTTGAAAGCAATTTTGAGTAGGAATGCTCAAAGCTGAGGCTTGAATGAGTCTCAGCAGAGGTCCAGCTAAAGACAATAAAGAAGCGTTTGCTGGGAGGCAACCCAGTCATTGGAAGGTTATTTGATCTACTTAATAGAAGTTTAATATATATTCTTTAAGGTTGATCATTAAAATTGAAGGAATTTACAGAGTTACAGAAGGATTCAATGAAAACAAGCAGAGAAAAGAAGCTTTCTGGCAAGAAAACGCCAGTAAGGGGCACTCTGGGCGTTAAACGCCAGAATGGATACCATTCTGGGAGTTTAACGCCAGTAAAGGCACCATTTTGGGTGTTAAACGCTAGAATGGACACCATTCTGGGCGTTTAACGCCAGAATTGCAGCATCTTGGGCGTTTAGCAAAACGCCCAGTGATAAAGGGGTTTCTGGCGTTTAACACTAGCCAGGTGCCCTGGCTGGACGTTAAACGCCCATAATGGCCACCAAATGGGCTTTAAACGCCATAATGGATACCATTATGGGCGTTTAACACCAGAAAGGCAGAGGAAGGAGATTTTTCTTTCCACTTCAAATTTTTTCACACTTTTATGTTTTGACCCATAATTTCCTACATGAACATGTTACAAATTTTCTTCATTCACCCTCATATTTCAAAAATTCAACAATTTCCTCAATTATTTTTCAAATCTCTTTCAAATCCTTTCCAAATCTTCTTCAAAAACTCAAGTATTTTCTCAAATTCTTTCCACATCTTCTCAAATCTGTTCCAAAACTTGTGAAATCCCTCCTCCTCCCTTATAAATACACATTCGGCCATCCCCCTCTCTTCACCATTCGAATTTGCTTCTCCTCCTCTCTCTCCCCTTTCCTTTCTTTTGCTTGAGGGCAAGCAAACCTCTAAATTTGGTGTGCTTTTCCGTGATCACTAAGCTAAGGCTCATCAAGATCATGGCCCCTAAGGGAAAACAATCCAATTCAAGAGGCAAGAAAGAGAATACTCCAAAGAATTTTTGGAGTCAAGAGAGGTTCTTAACCAAAGAACATGCGGACCATTACCTCAAAATAATGGGTCTAAGGTTAGTGATCGCGGAAGTTAAATTCGATCTGAAAGAAGATGAATATCCGGAGATCCAAGAGCAAATTCGAAATAGAGGATGGGAAATTTTAGCCAATCCTGAGACAAGGGTTAGAAGAAACATGGTTCAGGAATTCTACTCAAATCTGTGGCTGACAGATAAGCAGAGAATGACTGGAACTGCTTTCCATACCTACAGGACCATGGTCAGAGAGAGAACTATTTACTTCTATCTGGACAAAATAAGAGAGGTCTTCAAACTACCTCAACTACAAGATGATCCTGACTCCTTTAACAGGAGAATGGTGAGAGCAGATAAGGGGTTGGACCAAGTTCTAGAGGACATATGCCTCCCTGGAACTAAGTGGATAACCAATTCAAAAGGTGTCCCAAACTAACTCAAGAGGAGAGATCTCAAACCAGTTTCAAGAGGTTGGCTAGACTTCATTGGGCGTTCTATATTGCCCACTAGCAACCGTTCTGAGGTCATTGTCAAGAGGGCAGTGATGATGCACTGCATTATGCTGGGAAAAGAGGTGGAGGTTCATCATCTGATTTCTTGTGAGATTTACACAATTGCAAACAAGAACTCCACTGAAGCCAAACTGGCTTACCCAGGCTTAATCTCTCTTCTATGTAAAGATGCTGGGGTGAGGATGGGAGTAGATGAATTCATCCCAATTGATCATCCAATCACCAAGAAGTCAATGGAAGGACAAATGTAAGACAACTCTATCAAGAGGAGGGCGCAGGATAATCAAAACTGCATGCTCTGTTGCCAAGAACTTCCTGAAATTGACTACTGGGCCCGCCTAGAAGCTTCTGTTGCCAAGCTGCAAGAAGCCATGGAACGAATCAAGGAAGAACAGGATAATCAAAACTGCATGCTCTGCAAATTGCTGAAGGAACAAGAGATGCAGGGGCGTGAGCTATAGGAGCTAAAGCGCCAGAAGCTCTCTCTTGAAGGGTCAAACACCCCACAAATTGAGGGAGCATCCACTTCTCAAAATCAAGGTTGTTGAGTCCTAACTCTGTGATAACCTTTATTAATACGAACCTATTTTAGAGTCATTTAAATTTCTGTTTTTATTTTTCTGTCTTCTATTATTATTTTGTCTTCTCTTATATTTATTTTTGAGTCTTGTCTTTATTCTATGATTAATAAAATTTAGTGTCTATGCCTTAAAGCTATGAGTGTCCTATGAATCCATCACCTTTCTTAAATAAAAAATGTTTTTAATTAGAAAAGAGAAAAAGAAGTGCATGAATTTCAAATTTTAAAACAGTTTAATTATCTTGATGTGGTGGCAATGCTATTGTTTTTCTGAATGAATGCTTGAACAGTGCATAATTTTTTAATTTGATTGTTTATGAATGTTAAAATTGTTGGCTCTTGAAAGAATGAAAGGAAAAGGAGAAATGTTATCTGATGATCTGAAAAATCATAAAATTGATTCTTGAAGCAAGAAAAAGCAGTGAAAAGCTTGCAAAAAAAAAAGAAGAAGAAAAACCAAGCAGAAAAAGCCAATACCCCTTTAAACCAAAAGGCAAGGGTGATAAAAAGGATCCAAGGATTTGAGCATCAGTGGATAGGAGGGCCCACAGGAATAAAATCCTGGCCTAAGCGGCTAAAACAAGCTGTCCCTAACCATGTGCTTGAGGCGTGAAGGTGTCAAGTGAAAACTTGAGACTGAGCGGTTAAAGTCGAGGTCCAAAGCAAAAAGAAGAGTGTGCTTAAGAGCCCTGGACACCTCTAATTGGGGACTCTAGCAAAGCTGAGTCACAATCTAAAAATGTTCACCCAGTTATGTGTCTGTGGCATTTATGTATCCGGTGGTAATACTGGAAAACAAAGTGCTTAGGGCCACGGCCAAGACTCATAAAGTAGTTGTGTTCAAGAATCAACATACTTAACTAGGAGAGTTAGTAACACTATCTGGATTCTGAGTTCCTATAGATGCCAATCATTATGAACTTCAAAGGATAAAGTGAGATGCCAAAACTGTTCAGAAGCAAAAAAAAAAAAAGCTAAAAGCCCCGCTCATCTAATTAAAACTGATCTTCATAGATGTTTTTGGAATTCATTGTATATTCTCTTCTTTTTATCCTATTTTATTTTCAGTTGCTTGGGGACAAGCAACAATTTAAGTTTGGTGTTGTGATGAGCGGATAATTTATACGCTTTTTGGCATTATTGTTAGTATATTTTAGTTTGTTTTTATTATGTTTTTATTAGTTTTTAAATAAAAATCACTTTTCTGGGCTTTACTATGAGTTTGTGTGTTTTTCTGTGATTTCAGGTATTTTCTGGCTGAAATTGAGGGACCTGAGCAAAAATCTGATTCAGAGGCTGAAAAAGGACTATAGATGCTGTTGGATTCTGACCTCCCTGGACTAAAAGTGGATTTTTTGGAGCTACAGAAGCCCAATTGGCGCACTCTCAATTGCGTTGGAAAGTAGACATCCAGAGCTTTCCAGAAATATATAATAGTTCATACTTTGCCCAAGATTTGATGGCCCAAACTGGCGTTCAAAGTCAGCATCAGAATTCCCGGCGTTAAACGCCGGAACTGGCACAAAAGTGGGAGTTAAACGCCCAAATTGGCACAAAAGCTGGCGTTTAACTCCAAGAGAAGTCTCTACACGAAAATGCTTCAATGCTCAGTCGAAGCACACATCAAGTGGGCCCAGAAGTGGATATTTACGTCATTTACTCATTTCTGTAAACCCTAGGCTACTAGTTCTCTATAAATAAGACCTTTTTGCTATTGTATCTTTACCTCATGACACATTACACGTTTTATTTTGTATCTTCTACGGCATGAGTCTCTAAACCCCATGGTTGGGGGTGAGGTGCTCTGCTGTGTCTTGATGGATTAATGCAATTACTACTGTTTTTCCCATTCAATCATGCTTGTTCTATTCCAAGATACCACTTGTTCTTCAACCTGATGAATGTGATGATCTGTGACACTCATCACCATTCTCACCTATGAAAATGTGCCTGACAACCACCTCCGTTCTACCTTCGATTGAGTGTGTATCTCTTGGATTCCTTAATCAGGATCCTCGTGGTATAAGCTAGAATCCATTGGCGGCCATTCTTGAAAATCCGAAAGGTCTAAACCTTTCCTGTGGTATTCTGAGTAGGATTCAAGGATTGAATGACTGTGACGAACTTCAAACTCACGAGTGTTGGGCGTTAGTGACAGACGCAAAAGAATCACTGGATTCTATTCCGACATGATCGAGAACCGACAGATGATTAGCCGTGCTGTGACAGAGCACGTTGAACATTTTCACTGAGAGGACGGGAGGTAGCCATTGACAACGGTGAAACCCAACATACAGCTTGCCATGGAAGGAGCCTTGCGTACGTAAAGAAGAAGACAGTAGGAAAGCAGAGATTTAGAAGACTGAGCATCTCCAAAACCTCAACCTGTTCTCCGTTACTGCAAAACAAGTATTTATTTCATGTTCATCTACTTTTTACAATTAAATCTCAGAGTTATTGATATCCTGACTAAGAGTTACGAGATAACCATAGCTTGCTTCAAGCCAACAATCTCTGTGGGATCAACCCTTACTCACGTAAGGTATTACTTGGACGACCCAGTGCACTTGCTGGTTAGCTGTGCGGAATTACAAAAGTGTGATTGTGATTTCGTGCACCAAGGCTCCTCAGATCACTTATCCCCCTTCCTCTTCTAATGATGAGATACTTCGTTCTCTTGCACAAGGACAACAAAA
Source organism: Arachis hypogaea (assembly GCF_003086295.3). Taxonomy (NCBI): domain Eukaryota; kingdom Viridiplantae; phylum Streptophyta; class Magnoliopsida; order Fabales; family Fabaceae; genus Arachis; species Arachis hypogaea. The sequence goes on along the minus strand of NC_092046.1, from coordinate 89,255,981 downwards.
CATTCAGACTACACTTACCTCTACCATAAATGGTCTGGATGCCACTTTACAAGCTCTCGTCTCCAGGATGGATTCATTTTCCGCTCACAATAATCAGCCTTCAAACTCCAATGGAATACCTTCTCAACCTATACCTAATCCTAAAAGTGGAATCAATGCCATCACTTTGAGGTTTGGAACCACACTACAAGAGAGGAATCATGAGAAGCCAAGCTTGCAAGGAAACGCCCCAGTTGAGGACATGGTTGAAGTGGAGGATGTTGAAGAGGAAGATAAATTACAAGACATGGTTGAAGAAGAAGAAACTCAACCAAGGAATGGAAAACCAAAGGAAGCTGAAGTCATAAGAGACGCCATTCCTATCCCATTTCCACACCTTGCAAAGAAGCCCAGAAAACAGATGGAACTCGATCCCAAAATGGTAGAAATCTTCAAAAAGGTTGAGGTAACTATTCCCCTTTTTGATGCAATTCAGTAAGTACCTAAATATGCATGCATAAGGATAAGATTAATGAATTAGAAACTATTCCTTTAGGTAGTTCTATATCTTCTTTAATGGGGGATATACCTAAAAAATGTAGTGATCCAGGTCCATGCATGGTTAACTGTACCAAAGGGGTGTAATATTTTCTGACTGCATGTGTGATTTAGGAGCGTGCGTGAGTATTATGCCATTGTCTGTATATGATGCTTTGAGTCTCCCTCCCTTAAAAAGGTCGGCAGCTCGTTTTATTTTAGCAGATAAAAGCATCATCAGAGTGGTTGGAATTGCTGAGGATATGCTAGTGAGCATTAAGGGGCTCACATTTCCTATTGACTTCTATATTTTGGAGATGCCCCCTAATGACTCAGGAAGACCATCATCCATCCTGCTTGGAAGGCCCTTCCTGAAGACTTCAAAATTCAAATTAGATGCCTTCTCAGGAACTTACTCCTTTGAGATAGATGGCAGAGCAGTGAGCTTCAACTTGGATGAAGCTATGAAGCACCCTCTGGAAGATCATTCCATCTTCTAGTGCGACATCATTGATGAGACTGTAGCTGCAGTTCACAAAGAAGAAATAGAAGAGATGCACATGGAGCATGGTCCAAGTGTGGGGAAACCCTTTGAACACAATGAGGACACTTTGCCATTATCACTAGCTCCAGATGATCAAGTGCCTAGCCATGAGCAGATAATGGAGTTAAAGCCCCTTCCACCCTACCTCAAGTATGCTTACCTTGAGGATAATCAGAAGCTCCCAGTTATCATTGCAAGGGAACTCACATCCCAACAGGAGGAGCAGCTGCTTAGTATGTTGAGAAGACACAAGAAGGCAATTGGGTGGAGCTTGGTGGATATAGTAAGCATCAGCCCTCAAGTTTGTGAGCACAGGATATTTTTAGAAGAGGGAGCAAGGCCTGTCTGTCAACCTCAAAGAATACTGAATCCCACCATCTTAGAAGTTGTCAAGAAGGAAGTGACCAACTACTTGAAGCTGATATCATTTATCTAATCTCAGATAGCAAATGGGTTAGCCCAGTACAAGTGGTGCCCAAGAAGTCTGGAGTCACAACAGTGAAGAATGAGCATGGAGAGCTCATTACAACTAGAGTGCAGAATTCATGGAAAGTTTGCATTGATTACAGATGCCTCAACCAAGCTACTCACAAGGGTCATTACCCCTTGCCATTTATTGATCAGATGCTTGATCGCTTGTTAGGTACATCACATTACCACTTTTTAGATGGTTATACAGGCTATTTCCAAATTCATATAGCTCCTAAAGACAAGGAGAATACTACTTTTGCATGTCTCTTTGGAACGTATGCTTACAAGAGGATGCCTTTTGGCTTATGTAATGCACCGGCTACTTTTCAAAGGTGCATGATGAGTCTTTTTTCAGATCTTATTGAGAGCTGTATGGATGTTTTCATGGATGATTTTAGCATATATAGTGATTCATTTAGCTTTTAATTGGATAGTTTAGCTAGAGTATTAGACAGGTGTGTTAGTTCAAACCTTGTATTAAATTTTGAAAAATGTCACTTTATGGTAAAACAAGGTATTGTACTAGGACACGTTGTTTCTAATACTAGTATTTCTGTAGATCCAGCAAAGGTAGATGTCATTTCTAGTTTACCTTACCCCTCCTCCGTGAGGGAAGTCCGTTCATTCCTTGGTCATGCAGGTTTCTACCAGAAACTCATTAAGGACTTCAGTAAGGTAGCATTGCCTTTATCCAGACTGCTGTAGAAAGATGTTAATTTCGAGCTGAGTAAGGACTGCATGGAAGCGTTTGATAAGGTGAAGGTTGCCTTAACACAAGCTCCGATTGTGAGAGGACCAGACTGGAGCCAGCCTTTTGAGATTATCTGTGACGCCTCCAACCATGCAATGGGAGCGGCGCTGGCTCAGTGCGAAGGTAAGGATCCTTTCATAATTGCATATGCTTCTAAGACATTAGACGCTGCTCAATCTAATTACACTACCACTAAAAAAGAGCTTCTGGCTATTATTTTTGCTCTGGATAAATTCCGAGCCTATTTACTTGTTACTAAGGTGGTAGTGTACTCAGATCATGCAGCTTTAAAATATTTATTAGCTAAAAAAGAGTCCAAACCAAGGCTAATACGTTGGATATTGCTGCTGCATGAATTTGATTTAGAAATTAAGGATAGGAGTGGTTCCCAGAATTTAGAGGCAGACCACTTGAGTCTCCTTCAGCACATTAAGGATCACTCCACTCCTATCAATGATGCTTTTCCATTTGATAGCTTGCATGCAATATCTGAAGTAGTCCCTTGGTATGCGCTTATAGCTAACTATCTAGTTAGTCATACTTTCCCTCCCAATTTTACTAAGCATCAGAAGGACAAGCTGAGAAGCGAGTCCAAATATTATATATGGGATGACCCATATTTGTGGAGATATGGTGCTGACCAGATAATTAGAAGGTGTGTGCCTCAATCAGAATTCCAGTCCATTTTAGAGGCTTGCCACTCCTCGGAGAGTGGTGGACATTTTGGCCCTCAAAGAATAGCTAGGAAAATTTTAGACTGTGGATTCTAGTGGCCTACTCTTGTTAAAGATGCTATTGCCTTCTGTAAATTTTGTTCCCCATGCCAGAGGTTCGGTAATATATCTAAGAGGGATGAGATACCCCAACAAATTATGTTGTTCTGTGAGATTTTTGATGTTTGGGGCATTGACTTTATGGGTCCATTCCCAAACTCTAATGGTTTCTCATATGTATTGTTAGCTGTTGATTATGTTTATAAATGGGTGGAAGCAATTCCTACCCATACTGATGATGCTAACACTGTTGTCTCTTTTGTTAGAAATCATATTATCTGTCGCTTTGGATCACTACGAAAAATCGTGAGTGATCAAGGCACTCACTTTTGTAACAGGAGATTAGCAGGTCTACTGAAGAAACACGGCATTGTTCATAAGGTGGCGACTACTTACCACCCCCAGACTAACAGACAAGCCGAGGTGTCGAACAGAGAGATAAAGCATATCCTGGATAAGATAGTCAAGCCTTATAGGAAGGATTGGAGTACCAGGCTTCAAGATGCGCTTTGGGCATATCGGACAGCATACAAGACACCAATCGGGATGAGCCCCTTTCGCCTGGTTTATGGAAAAGCTTGTCACCTCCTAGTGGAGGTGGAACATAAAGCTTTCTAGGCTGTAAGGGAAATCAACATGGGATTTGAGAAGGCCGGAGCTGAAAGGAAGCTGCAACTACAAGAATTAGAGAACCTTCGCCTAGAAACATATGACAACTCCAGGCTATACAAAGAGAAGATGAAGGCTGTGCATGACAAGCACATCAAGAGAAGAGAGTTCAGACCTGGAAAATTAGTTCTCCTTTACAACTACTAACTGAGACTCATGCCAGGCAAGCTGACATCCAGATGGGAAGGTCCCTATAGAGTAGAGAAGGCGGAGCCATATAGAGTCTTTCGCCTGAGTCATCCTTCAAGCTCCAAATTCATCAAAGTCAATGGACATCACTTAAAGCTATATCATGGTGAGAAGATGAAGAACACCAAAGAGCTAGAGATCTTCCTCTTAGAGGATCCACCAACAGCAGAAGACTGAGCTAGTGAACCGTCCAACTTAAGGATGTAAAAGCAAAGTGCTAGGTGGGAGACAACCCACCATGGTACGATCTTTCATTTTTCTTAGTTCTATTTTAGTTTATTTCTATCAGTGTTCAGCCATAATTTCTATATTCTGCATTCTGCATATAAAAGAAAAACAACACGCACGACGCACAAGTGTCGCTGACGCATCCGCGTCATATATGCGTACGAGATAAAGAGGAATGAAATAGAGAGTTGCGCGAGAACAGGGCAAGAGGCGTGCTGTAGGCAGAAGCAAGCCCACGCGTACGCGTCCCTGACGCGTACGCGTCACTTGCGGAATCACCAGTCCACATGTGCGCGTCCCTCACGCGTACGCGTGACCCTGTAAATCGGCGTAAATGGGTGTATGGCCAGAGAATTATGATGGTGTGGGGCTGGAATTGTGTTGGGAGCAGAAACCTTATCACGCGTACGCGTCCCTGACGCGTGCGCGTCATTTTTTCCAAACTGGCCATCCACGCGTGTGCGTGCCTGACGCGCACGCATCGTTTGAGATTTAGGCCCCATGCGCACAACAAACAGAGAGTTGTGCGTGCGCGAAGCTGCCTTCGCGCCAATTGCACAACCCATGTAACGCATGCGCGTCCTTGACGCTTACGCGTCGCCTAAAAATAACGCGATCCATGCGTACGTGTCGCATGCGACGCACAAGTTATCCACTTCAGCACCTGATTTCAAATCTCCTCTCCCCCAATCCTAATTCCTTTCAATCCTAATTATTTCTTCTTATTTCTTTCTTTCTTCTTCCTTATTCTTTCTTACTTTCTACTACTTTCTTCTTTCACTCTTCATCTTCTTCATCAAGGTTCTTTTCTTCTTCTCTTATACCCTTCCATTCTTGCATTTATTTTTTCTTTCTTCTTTATTTTTCTCTTAAATTCATTATTTATGGTTTCTTTTTCTTTTTCATGCATTCTTATGTTGGTATTGGAGTTTTATTTGGTTATTACCTTACTATAATGAAGCTTTTGGATATTATGAGGAGTGATTTGACAATTGATATTTTAATTTGGCTCTCATATACATTTGGATTACATTATTTTCATTCCTATTTTAACTTGCTCACCAAGTGTTTGTGAAAAAGCATGTATGGCATCTTGAACTCTATTTTGTTTTACTCTTTTACTTGAATGCCTCTTTTTCACATCACTTGCACCCACATGTATTTTGGATTATCATTCACAATTGTCATCATTACGCATGCTCTTTAATTTTGCACATTTATTACTTGATGCTTGAGTTATGCCTCTCATGCCCCTTTTTACATGCTTTTAACCTCTTGCATCTAATTATTATGAATTGCCTTTTTGATCTTAATTGAGGTCTCACCTACATATTGTAGCTACCATGTATTTGAGCTAACATCTTTCCTTTGGCATTCATTATCACTTGGAATTTCTCCCTTCCGGTTCTTTAGTTATCTATATTTAATATTTTCTCTTTTCTTTCTTCTTTAGACATGGGTACCAAGAAAGGAAAAGAGAAAGCCACTGACAAGAAACCAGCAAGGAGAGGAACCAAGAGAACAATGGCAAAGGCACTTCCATCTACCAGTGTCAAGCCACCAACAAAGCGGGTGAAGGGGATTATTAAATTTGATGAATCAGAAAAAGCTTTTCTCGCCCGAGACTCCACACGGTTTGCTAACTGTTATTGCGAACAGATGTTCCCCATCCTAGCCGAGAGGAACTACAACAATGAGCATCTACTCATTATCCCAACACATTTTGTTGACTTTGTAGAGCCCCGAATTGAAAGGAGACAGTTGGGATTTTTGAGGAGGCAGCCGCGAGAGGCCAACTTATCATGGGTAGTTGAATTCTACTCGAACTTCCATTCGCCTACTCTGCAAATTGTCTACGTTCGTTATCAGCAAGTCCCTATCTTCGAGAGTGCCATACAGAGAGAACTAGATCTTCCACCTAGCCCAGAGGGATGGGACTCCTATCAAGAGCCATCTTTCAAGTGCCAGACATACCAGTTCGACTGGAATAGCGTCCTGGGTGTCGTAGCTCAACCTAGCAGCAAGTGGATCTACGGACAGCATAAGACTCAACCTAAGAGCATCTCAGCCCAGTCACTCACCTTGGAGGCTCGCGTGTGGGCACAAATTATGTCCCACTATGTCTTTCCTAGTACTCACGAGTCGACCTTCACAGCAAACATGGCTGTCCTTATCTGGTGCATCCTGACAGAGCCAACCCTCTACCTGCCCCGACACATCCAGGCTGCCATGGGATACGTACAGATAGTGGGTAACCTGCCTTTCCCTACCTTGGTTTCAGATTTGGTCTCTGCAGCAGGTGTGTCCTCTCGGGCAGGCGACACAATAGTCATGATCCCTAGGGCCGACCAGTATGTCCGAATGAGAAGTACATCAGGCCACCAGTTCCCTCTGCGAGCCAGCTTGCAGGCGCATCTTTGGATACCCCTCCTACTTCCACTCCACCATCATTCACACCACAAGCACCATCCATCCATCATATGTTCCTTCAGATCCTCGAGAGGTTCGACCGGCAAGACCGGCGAATGGAGCAGATGGAGCGCCGTAACAAGCACCGATACAACTATTTAAAGGACCTCATAGTTGGTACACACACACCTCCAGAACCAAAGGACACCCTAGATTCCCCTTCATCCAGTAATACAGAGAGCCAAGGCAAACCAGACACTAGAGGTGATGCTTCCAGCCCTCCCTTGCTCCTTACTGATGGCACGGAGGACCGTGCCAAGCCTTAAGTGTGGAGAGGTCAGTCCTTGACTTCCGGAGGTAACTTCTCTTTCTTAACACCAACATTTGACTTTTTCTGTTGTTAAATAGGATAGATTGCATGATAATAATTGTTTGCATGTTTGTTTTGCTTGGTTGAAGTAATGAGTTCCTTTCAAGACCCTTTTTATAGCATTTCACTAATTTAAATTGAACATTTGTGTTAAACGTGTTTGAAGATTGTAAATTAGAACATGAATTATAGCTAAGAACACACAATCTGTGATATTTGAGCTTAATTACATGGTTACATTATTTAACCATAATATTTTATTCTTGTGTGCTTTCTTCTCTATGATTGTAATCTATATTTTGTTCCAATCTATATGTCCATTGTTTAGTGCATTTACATGCTTGCATATGATTGAGGCCATCATTTGATTTTAGCTCACTTATCCCAAATAGCCTACCTTTTCAATCACCTTTGTTTGCCACTTTGAGCCTTTTAATTCCCTTTTGTTCTATATTTTACCACATCACTAGCCTTAAGTGGAAAAACAAGTAATTACCTTATTTGAATCACTGGTTAGCTTAAGATAGTGTGTTAACTAAGTGTGGGGAAACTGTGGGAACTTGGGTTGATGAAAGTGTACAGTATTTCATTGAAAAAATATTGGGAATTTGGGTACCTACTCATGTGAGACCAAAAAATATTAAAAATCCATGTGCATTGATAAGTTATCTTTACTTTTATATTTTAATCAAAAAATAAATAAATAAATAAATAAATAAGTAAATAAATAAGGGGACAAAAGTACCCCAATGCTAAGTTTAATAAAAGATCAATGCATAGGTGGTGAAGTTAAAAAAAAAAATTTGGTACATGAGTGTGTAATGCAAAAGTGGGGATTTTGGGTATCTAGGCATGATTTTAGAGTTATATAGAGTGTGTGCGTGTGTTAGGTGAAAGCTTAGGTTAATCAAAGATTCATATTATAGCTCACTTGGCCATCATATATCCTCACCCTTACCTTAGCCCCATTACAACCTTGAAAAGACCTCATGATGTCTGCATTGGTATACTAAATATTTGTTGATTGGTTAGATGAAGAACAAAGTTTAGAAAACATGACTAGAGAAGAGTAGTGTGATCAACCCTAGACACTTCAGCGAGTAGACTGCATATACACTTCCTGTGAGGGTTCAATGCTTGATTCTATGTTCCCTGCTTTCATGAGCTATCTTCTTACAAGTTTTCTAGTCTTTTATTGTATGGTTTGAATTAGTGGAATCTGATTTATGTTTGTCTTGGAAAACTTATTTGCTTTTAACCAAATAGACATAATCATCTTAGCATATAGTTGCATTCATATATAGGTTGCATTTCATGAGTCCTACTTTTCCCTATTGATTCTTTTGATCTCCTTGAGCTTAGCATGAGGATATGCTAATGTTTAAGTGTGGGGAGATTGATAAACCACTATTTTATGGTTTATCTTGTACTCAATTGAGTGGTTTTTATCAAGTCTTTGCACACTTATTCATACAAATTGCATGCTTTTACAATTCCTTCCTAATTCTGCTCTATGATTGAAAACTTGCTTCCTAAGCCTTTAAATTGTGTATTTTTAATTCCCCTTTATACCATTCGATGCCGTGATCTGTGCGTTAAGTGTTTTCAGGCTTTATAGAACAGGAATAGCTTAGAGGATGGAAAGGAAGCTTGCATAAATGGAAGGAGCACAAGAAATAAAAGAGACAACCAGCAAGGAGCGACGCGCATGCATGGCTCACGCTTGCGCGTGAATTGGAGTTTGCACGACAACAAGTGCATGTACCTGACACGTACGTGTTACTAGCGCAGAAGACAAGCGACGCGTATGCGTGACTGACGCATATGCGTGACCAGGATTTTTGTCAATCAACGCGTACGCGTGACTGACGTGTACGCGTGACATGCGCGACCTGCAGAAATCATAGAAAATGCTGGGGACGATTTTGGGCCAAGTTTGGACCCAATTTTCGGCCCAGAAACACAGACTAGAGCCTGGGGACAAGCAGAGACTCAACACACATTCTCATTCGCATAGTTTTAGTTTTAGTTTTAAATCTTAGAGAGAAATTACCTCTTCTTCTAGGTTTTCTTCACATTCATAGATTTCTAGTTTTATGCCTTTACTTTGGATATTGAGAAGAGTCATTACCTCCGTTGAAGTTTCCATTATTCTAGTTTGCTTTCTTATTCCTTTACTCTTGTAATTGTCCATTAACCCTATTCAAATAAGTATGTTTATGATTTTGGGATTTATTAATGCAAAGAATTATTTTTACTTTTGATTGATTTTCAGTTATTATTTAATTCATCATGTCTTATTTTTATTCCCTTAATATGCCTGTGAACGTTATATTCATGTCAATGGAGTAGACTCCCAACTTGACTTGGGGGTTGATTAATAGGAGACCCTAGAGTTGGAATGCTCAGGGGATTAGTTAAATTGGAAGTTGTTGGCTAACTCTCTAGTCTCTGACTCTAATCCTTCCTAAGGAGAGGATTAGGACTTGGGATTCAGAGTTGATTAATTGGTTGCTTGACTGTCCTTTATTTAGTAAGGGATGACTAAGTAGAACAACAACCTCTTGCTATTCCACTTGGGAAAACCAACAAGGATAGAACTTCCAATTAATCTACCCCTGGTCAAAGCTTTTATTTGATTATATAGATTCTCTCGTTAATTTTCATTACCTTAAATTACAATCATTTAATTTCCTATTCTCCAACTCTTAAAAATTTCTCGAAAAACTCCTGATTAATAAAATAGCACTCTTTTGTCAACTCGTTGGGAGACGACCTGTGATTCCTACTCCCAGTATTTTTATTCTAATTTTGTTTCAACTCGTTAATTTTCATTACCTTAAATTACAATCATTCTAATTTTCGCGTGACCCTGCCCTATTTCACCACTCTTCTTTTCTTTTCTTCTTTCCATTTCTTTTCTTCTTCTCTCTTCTCTTTCTCTTTCCCTCCTTCAACTATCATCCAACACTACCAATCACCATCTATCACCATTTCTTTTAGTTAGTTGGATTAGTTAGTTATTTAGTTAGTTTGACTTATGTTTAATTTTCTGTTTTTCATGACAAGTGTTGGATTATTAATCTTGGTTGCTGTTTATTGCTGCTAATTATTGATGAGATGTTATTTTAACTTCATTGTTGTTAATTTTCAGTGTTGGACTTCTTTTATTGAGGTTATCTTTTGTTACTTGGTCTTGAATTTTTCATGTTTGACATCTTTGCATACCAAGTACTTATACATTGCCTTCAAGTACCTTAACTCTTTTTAATTGCATGCTTTGGCCACCATGCATTCATCATCCATTGTTAGGCAATTGTGTATTATCAATGCATTTTTGTTAGGTGATGCTTGTTTATGATTGACCTTTATTTACATCACCTATTTCATGCATTGAGATTTTGGAATTGTGGAATTGGATCGAAAGCTTACCTAGTGACATATTTTTGAGCTTTCTGAGCTTTGTGGACCATGCTTGCTATGTGATTGGTTTTCACTTCTATCTTCTTTTGCCTAAGTTCCATAGCACCTATGTGTTCCACTTATATGTCACTTAGGTGTTGCAACAACTTCAATATATGTCATTGTTTGATTTATGAGCTCTATATTTCGTTTGGTTCACTAAGTTTACTTACACATCAATCAATGTCCATTCATTATTCAATTCATAATTGCTTGATTATTTTCTTTAATGCTTTCATGCTTCTTTATAACTTATTTGCTTATCTTAACTTACAAGTTTTCTTTGAAGTATTTCAAGCACACTAGAATGAGTGAAGTGCACCCTTCTTTTGTATAATTGTGACAAGGCTTTTAAACACTAGGGTGTGAGTTCTAAACCGTGCACAATCTTAAAACACACACACTTATATTTCATAAAGGATGATTTGTCATAAGCAAAAATGGAAGCGGGAGAAAGAACATGCAGCAATCGGTTGATCCACCAGCTGAAGGTGGCAATCCAGAAAGTCGCCGTACCCCCTTGTTCATCTTTGAATGCATCGAGGACGGTGCAAAATTTTAAGTGTGTGGAGGTCATCTGACCGATCGGCATTTTTGGGTGACAATTTTCTAATCCCAACACTTTTACATTTCATTTTTAGGTGATTTAGGATTTTTAGTTGCATTTTTTTTAGTTTGCATATATATAATAAGTTTAGTCAAAATAATGAAAATTTTCAAGAAATTTATCTATAGGGTACCCCAATTGATTTGAGAAAAAAAAATTTTTTTCTTTAGAATTTGCTTGAACTATACATTGTGGATCATGTTTTTTAGCTAAGAACATAAGCATATGAGTTTTAAGCCTAATTGTGTGGTTATATCGTATAACCACTATTTTCATTCTTGTGTGTATTATTCTCTTTCTATGATTGTAATCTTTGATTTGTTTGATTCTTTATGTCTATTATTTTGTGTATGAATGCATTTATATGATTGAGGCCATCGTTTCAAATAGCTCACTTACCCAAATAGCCTACCCTTTTATCTTTCATTGTTAGCCAACTTTGAGCCTATGCTAAACCCATTTGTTCTTAATTTTAGCATATTACAAGCCTTAAAGCGAAAAATAATAAATGTCCCTTATTTGGATCTTTGATTAGCTTAGGCTAGTGAGAGTGCTTATCATTTAACTGTGGGAGAGTTGGGAACATTGGGTAGAGATAAAAGTGTATTTTTGTATTTTTGTTGAAAATTTTAGGAATTGGGTACATACTCATGCATTAAATGTTTAAATCATATGCATTGGTACTTTTTTTATATAAGTCATCAAAAAGGAAAAAAATGTAGAAAAATAAAATGGAAAAAAAATAGAAAGAAAAAAATAGAAAAAGAAAAAGAAAAAAAAGAAAAGCAATAAAAAGGGGACAAAATGCCCCAAAGTGAAGTTCAATAATAATCAATGCATATGGGTTGTGATTGAAAAGAATGCATGAGTGTGTGGAAAAAGTGAAGAATGGGTAGTTAGGTTTGTTTAGAATTGTATAGGTTGTTATATAGGTTAGGTGGGAAGCTTAGGTTAGTCAAAGATTCAAATTTCAAGCTCACTTGACCATATGCATCCTACCTTGACCCTAGCCCCATTACAACCTATGGATAAGTCCTTATGATATTTGTATGCATGCATGAAATGTTGTTGATTGTTAGATGAAAAACAAATCATAGAAAGTATGATTAGGGAAGGATTGAGTGAATCAACCCTATACACTTGAGTGACTAGAGCGGACACACATCCAGTGAGGATTCGATTGCTCAATTACATGTTTTCACCCATCATCATCTCTTTTCTTGCAATTTTGTAAAATCTTTTTAATGACTCAATTCAATTGTCGGTTTGATTTGATTGCTAAACCTTAAGCCCTTATATTCATATATGTATTCTTGGGAATTGATTTATTTTGACCAAGTAGTTACATGCATTTAGATAGATTGCATTTAGATAGAGTGCATATAGATAGTTTACTTGCATTGAATAAATGTTGATGCCCTTTGTCTCTTTCTTGAATTTAGCATGAGGACATGCTTAGTAAAGTGTGGGGAGGTTTAATAAACCCCAATTTTGTGGTTTATCTTGTGCTTAATTTGGGAGATTTTATCAACTTATCCCACATTTATTCAATGAAATAGCATAGTTTTGTAATTCTCCCTAAATGTGTGCTTAAGTGTGAAAACATGCTTTTTAGTCCTTAAAATAGCTAAATTTAATTCACCTTAATTCCATTCGATGCCTTGATATGTTTGTTGAGTGATTTTAGATTCATAAGGCAAATATTGGATGGAGGATGTGAAGAGAAAAGCATGCAAAGTGAAGAATTCATGAAAAAATGAGCATTTGGAGGATTCAAGCCCACATGCACGCATCACCCATGCGTATGTGTGAGAAGGACACTTGCAAGCCACGGGCACGCGTCATCCACGCGTACGCGTGAGGAGGAATTTTGGCCAATGACGCGCACACGTCATCCACGCGTGTGACAAGCAGCATGGTAGCACGAATTCCCACACTTTTGTACTGTTGTACTAGCAAGTACACTGGGTCATCCAAGTAATACCTGAGCGACTCAGGGTTGATCCCACTGAGATTGTGGTTTGAAGCAAGCTATGGTTATCTGGCAGGTTTTAGTCAGGCAGATCAAAAAGTTTATATGTTTTCATTCATTAATAGAAACTATTTAATGAAGGAATAAAGAAAAAGTGGTAGAAAATACTGATAGGAATAGGGTTAAGGATTGGAGTTGCTTTGTCTTTCTAAATTAACTCTAGTACTACTGTCTTTTTTACTTGTGAATGATCTTCTTCTATGGCAGGCTGTATATGATCAACGCCATGGGCCGTGGTCATTGATCTCCTCTGCTACAGATTGAATGCCATTGGCCGTGGTCATCCAATCTGACGAAGGGTGAAGCGCATAGCAGTCCATTCTCTTGGTGATCCTACTCAAAACGCCACAGACAAGGTCGAATCTTTCCCAAGCTTCATAGGGGGATTCACATTCTCTTTGGCTAAAGGTTTGAACTTCCACACTAATTTTGCTCATCCTTTGAGGAGGAAAGAATTTAGCGAGAAAAGCATTAACTAGCTTTTCCCAATAATCTCTCTAGGTTAGGCATCCAACCATAGCTTAGCTCTGTCTCTTAAAGCAATGGGAAAAAGCATAATCTTGTAGACATTAAGATTAACTCCATTAGTCTTTACAGTATCACAGATCTATAAGAACTCAGCTAAAAGCTGATGTGGACCTTCCATTGGAAGTCCACGAAATTTGTAGTTCTGCTGTAGAAGAGAGACTAACTAAGGCTTAAGCTCAAAATTGTTAGCTCCAATGGCAAGTACATCAATGCTTCTGCCATAAAAGTCAGAGGTAGGCATGGTAAAGTCACCAAGAACCTTTCTAGGCTCCTCTTGAGGTTCGGCCATGTCCTCTGTTTCTTGTTCAAAACTTTCTGAAAGGTCTCTTCCTGAGTGTTGTGCTTTAGCTTGATGTAGGCGCCTCCTTAGAGTCTTCTCAGGTCCAGGATTAGGAGTCAAGAGGGGTTCTTTATCCCTATTCCTGGTCATAAACAAGAAGAAAAGAAAAGAAAGGAAAGAAGAAAATTTTCTGTACCAATAGGCAAGAAGCTCCTCCTTAAAGTGAGATGTGAATAAAGAAGATAGAATATTCGAGAAAAGTAAAGATGGAAGAAGAAGATAGAAAAGAAATAAAAGAAGTAAAATAAGGATACTTTGAAAATAGGGGATAGAAGTAAATAAGAGAAAGAAAATGAGAAGGAAGAATAGAGAAGGGGGTAGAGTTCGAATAATATAGAGGTAAGAAGAAGAGCAGCGGTATAAATAGAAAGAGTAAATAAGAATTAAAATATTTTTGTTTTTATTTTATTTATTTAATTAATTAATTTTCGAAAATTAATTTAAAAAGAATTGAAAATTATTGAATGAATTTTTGAAAATAGAAGAGAGAGAAGAAGGAGAAGTTTTTGAAAATTAAGTGAGAGAAGAGTTAGTTAGGTAGTTTTGAAATAGATGAGAGAGAAGAAGGAGAGAAGTTTTCGAAAATTAAGAATAGATGAGAGTTAGTTAGGTAGTTTTGAAAAAGATGAGAGAGAAGATAAGATATTAATTAAGAAAAGATTTTAATTTTAAAATAAGATAGAAGATAAAATAAAAAGAGATTTGAAATTAAAATTTGAAATTCGAAAAAGATAAGATAAAAAAATTAAAAAGATTTGAAATTTAATTTTGAAAAAGATATGATTTTTAAAATTTGAAATTTGAAAAAGATAAGATAAGATTTTTAAATTTTAAAAAAGATAAGAAAAAGATAAGATTTTTATGAAAGATGAGATTGTTAATTTTGAAAAGATTTGGTTTTTAAAAACTTGACAACTAAGATAAGATAAGATAAAATTTTGAAATTAAAATCTAAATTTTTAATGAGATTTTCGAAAATTATGGTTAGAATTAAGTTTGAAAAGATATTTTTTTATTTTTGAATTTAATGATGAAAGAGAAAAACACACAAAAGACACAAGACTTAAAATTTTTAGATTTAGCACCCTTGATTTTTGAAAATTTTGGAGGGAAACATATAGGGACACCAAACTTAAAAATTTTAAGATCAAAACACAACTAAGACTCAACAACACTTTGAAGACTAACAAGAACACAAAGAACAAAATTCAAAGACTCAAAGAACACAAGAACATAAAAAGAACACCAAACTTAAAATTTTTAGAAAACTAAACATAAATTTTAGAAAATCAAAAGAAAATAAACAAGAAAACACCAAACTTAAAGACTTGACACAAGATTTAAACAAAAAAAATATTTTTGAAAATTTTTAGAAAGAAAGACTCTAAAGGAACGAAAATTTCAACAAGAATAAAAACAAAAGACTTAAATTAAGAACAAAGATTAAACAAAGAAAATAAAAAAATATTTTTGAAAAACTTTTTGGATTTTTCAAAAAATAGAGAAAAAGAAAATAAAAATAAAAGACTCAAATCCAAAAAAGAAAGTTATAATCTTGCAAAAATTAAAGACTCAATAAGAACATAAAGTGAACAAAGAAAAGAAAAATATTTTTGAAAAAGATTTTAATTTTTTTTTTCGAAAATTATAGAAGAAGAAAATAAAAATAAAAGACTCAAATAAAATAAAAATTACATGATCTAGAGAGCAAGAAAATTTTTCAATTTGTCCAAACTCAAACAATCCCTGACAACGGCACCAAAAACTTGGTAGCACGAATCCCCACACTTTTGTACAGTTGTACCAGCAAGTGCACTGGGTCGTCCATGTAATACCTGGGCGAGTCAGGATTGATCCCACGGAGATTGTGGTTTGAAGTAAGCTATGGTTATCTTGCAGGTCTTAGTCAGGCAGATCAGAAGGTTTATATGTTTTCATTCATCAAGAGAAACTATTTAATGAAGGAATAAAGAAAAAGAGGTAGAAAATACTTATTGGAATAGGGTTAAGAATTGGAGTTGCTTTGTCTTTCTGAATCCACTCCAGTACTACTGTCTTCTTTACTTGTGAATGATCTTCTTCTATGGCAGGTTGTATGTGATCAACGCCATGGGCCGTGGTCATTGATCTCCTCTGCTACAAATTGAACGCCATTGGCCGTGGTCATCCAATCTAACGAAGGGTGAAGCGTATAGCAGTCATTCTATTGGCGATCCTACTCAAAATGCCATAGACAAGGTCGAATCTTCTGAATCAGAGGATGTTGCTTCTTAGGATTCTAGCCTATCCCTGGAAATCAGCTGAGCTGGTGTCTCGAGAAGTCCCCAACGAAGTCGTGGATTAACCGTCTGAGAGATGCAAAAACATAACTATTGGCTCGTGCTTTCTAGTCACGTATTCACATGAACCCAAGTTGACGCAGGTGTTTGCCCGGAACGTTCATCTTAATGTGATGAACAGAGCTAATTGGTTAGATCATCCTATTCACCACGATGAAGATCGGATTATACATCTTAAAGATAGATCAAACACGGATCGAAGAAGAAACAGTAATACTTTTATTAATTCATGGGACTCAGCAGGGCTCCTCCCCTCAACCTAGGAGGTTTAGAAACTCATAATGAAGTAAAATACATTGTAAAACTCGAAAATAGCATAAAAAGGTTTAATTTACATAGACATAATCCCTTAAATACTAAACAAATGACTAGTAAGGGTAAAACAGTCTATTTAGTGCTAAAATCCACTTCTGGGGCCCACTTGGTGAGTATTTAGGCTGAGTTTTCATGAGATCCACGTGCTATGAGGTCTTTTGGGCGTGGAACGCTAGCTAGGGGGTCCTCTTTAGGCGTTTGTACATTGGTCTCTGCTCTTTGGGCGCTGGACGCCTAGAAGGGGGCAGGAAGCTGGCATTGAACGCTAGTTTTGGGCCTTCTAATCCGAAGAAAAATATGAACTATTAAATATTATTGGAAATCTCTAGAAGTCAGCTTTCCATAGCCGTTGAGAGCACTACATTTGGATTTTTGTAGCTCCAGAAAAGCTCTTCCGAGTGCAGGCAGGTCAGATCTGGACAGCATTTGCTGTGCTTTCTCTGTCTCTGAATCAGACTTCTTCTCCAGCTCCTCAATTTCAGCCAGAAAATACCTAAAATTGTCCAAAAACACAAAAACTCATAGTAGAAACCAAAAATGTGAATTTAACACTAAAACCTATAAAAACTAAATAAAAACTACTAAAAACTATACGAAAGTGATGCCAAAAAGCGTATAAAATATCCGCTCATCACAGCACATGACCTCATTAAAGTGAATTCAATGGGGCGATATTTGTGCTACCCAGGCCCAAATCGAACTCGTTTCTGAGGCTATTTCATGCAGAATTGAAGATTGGACAAAGGGGGAGCAATTAGTTTAGGGTAGGAAGCATGTAGGGTAGTTTTCTAAAGATAGAAGCTCCCCCTTCTCTCTAGAATTAGGGTTCTTAGGTTTATTTTCTTCTTAGATCTAGGTTTAATTTCTTATTTCCATCTTATTTCTTTTACATTTTCATTCTCTAGTAGTTTAATTCCCTAGTTTCTTCTTGTTAATTTCTCTTTTTATGGCTCTTTTTTTATGTTTATGAACTCTTTGTTGGATTTGGGTTTTCTTTAATGCAATTTGATGTTTTATGTTCTTATGGTCAATTTCTTTGTTTATTGTTGATTCCTTGCATTGGGTAGTTGTAGATTTTATTATTCTTGCGATTTTACCATGCTTTCCTTTTATGCCTTCCAAGTGTTTGACAAAATGCTTGGTTAGATGTTAGAGTAGATTTTTTAGCATTCTTGGCTTGAAAAGAGAAATTAGGTGATCTTGAGTCATGAATACCCAACTTGTGTTGGTGATCTAGAGTTGTTAGTTAAGATTGTTTCCATTGACTCTAATCTCTTGCTAATTCAATTAGTAAGTTCATTAGGACTTTTAGATTGAGATTAACTTGTCTTATTTGACTTTCTTCTAATGTTGGAGATGATATTGTAATTTCTCCCGATGTTGAAGATGAATTCTTGTTAATCATTGTATGATAATTAATGACTAAGATAGAAAGCCTATATTCTCAATCCTTGCCATGAATGCCTCTTTTTATTATTTTTTTGTTTTCTTTATTTTCTTGCCATTTACTTTCTTGTCCCTTTTTACCAACCCACCCCTTGGATACCATAACCAATAATATACATACCTCACTACAATTCCTTGAGAAGACGACCCAGGACTAATACTCTCAGTTATTTTTATTGGGTTGGACTTGTGATAACCAAAACTCTAAACTTTGATTGAGTATTATTTGTTGGTTGGGAACTATACTATCAACGGAATTATTTTTTGTGAAATTCCTAACCGACGATAATACTTATTTCAAGTGGCTTCCTCCATTACTAATTAATGTGCTTGGGACACCAAACTGACTGAAAATATATCTCTAAAAAAAGCTTAGCACCACTTTAGCATCATTAGGGGGTAAAGCCACTGCTTGCACCCACTTAGACATATAATCAACTGCCACCAGAATGTAAGTATTTGAGTATGAGGATGGGAAAGGCTCCTTGAAGTCAATATACCACACCTCAAACAACTTAATCTCCAATATTCCTTGCTGTGGAGTCTCTTAGTTATGGTGGAGATTCCCAACTCCTTAGCACTTGTCATAGTTCCTCAGAAAAACCCGAGCGTCTCTAAAGAGAGTCTGCCAATAAAAACTGTTCTAGAGAACCTTAGTTGCCATTTTCTCATCACCGAAGTGGCCGCCATACTCGGAATCATGACAATGCAAGAGAATCTGATGTGTTTCCACATCTGAGACACAACGCCGGATAATACTATCTAAGCATCTCTCGAAAAGATAAAGTTTCTCCCACAAGAAGTACTTGGTATCAATGAGTAGCTTCTTAACTTGTTGTTTTGTGTACTCCTTGGGGATAAACCTCAAGACCTTGTAATTTGCAATATCTACAAACCACAGAGCCCTTTGAATCACAAGGAGTTGCTCATCCAAAAATGTCTCAGTCATAGGAGTGGGTTGTTGCTTTTCCTCTTCAGGCTCAATCTGGAAAGATGGTCAGCCACTTGGTTCTCTGACCCTTTTCTATCTCTAATCTCAATATCAAACTCCTGAAAAAGGAGAACCCACTGGTGCGGGATGTAGAATTCTAACAGCTTAACTGGCAAGTGCATTGGGTCATCCAAGTAATACCTCAAGTAAGTGAGGGTCAATCCCACGAGAATTGTCAGACTGAACAATAATGGTTATCTAATTGGCTTAGTCAGGTAGATAGAAAAGGGTTGTTAATGGTTGAAAGTGCACAAAACAGTAATCAAGAATGTAAAGAAATCAAATAACAGGTTTGGTGTAAAAAAGTGAGAAAAAATAGTTAAGGCTTCGGAGATTTTTACTTTTTCGGATTAAAAGTTCTTACCAACCATTTTAACAACGAATGATTCATTCCATGGCAAACTGTAAATGACTAAATCCTAATCTCTTAGGGATTTAGCCTCCTCTAGCGTTCATTCACTGCCACTCTCGTGGTCACTTAATTCCGATTAGAGGGTGGTGCACGAAATTACAATCATACTTTTGCAACTCCACACAACTAACCAGCAAGTGCACTGGGTCGTCCAAGTAATACCTTACGTGAGTAAGGGTCGATCCCACGGAGATTGTCGGCTTGAAGCAAGCTATGGTTATCTTGTAACTCTTAGTCAGGATATCAATAGTTCTCAGATTTAGTTGTAAAAAAAAGTAAAAGAACATGAAATAAATACTTGTTATGCAGTAATGAAGAACAGGTTGAGGCTTTGGAGATGCTTTGTCTTCTGAATCTCTGCTTTCCTACTGTCTTCTTCTTCATGCACGCAAGACTCCTTCCATGGTAAGTGGTGCACGAAATTGTGATCATCAATGGCGCCATCAACATGGTACGCTCAATTGTAATCTCAACTTTTTATCACAACTTTGCACAACTAACCAGCAAGTGCACTGGGTCGTCCAAGTAATAACCTTACGTGAGTAAGGGTCGATCCCACGGAGATTGTTGGTATGAAGCAAGCTATGGTCATCTTGTAAATCTCAGTCAAGCGGATATAGAATGGTTATGGAGTTTTCGAATATTAATAATAAAATAGGCATAGAAATACTTATGTAAATCATTGGTGAGAATTTTAGATAAAAGCATGGAGATGCTTTCGTCCCTCTAAACCTCTGCTTTCTTGCTGTCTTCATCCAATCAGTCTTACTCCTTTCTATGGCTGGCTTTATGTAAGGACATCACCGTTGTCAATGGCTACTTTTAATCCTCTCTAGAAAATGGTCCGATGCGCTGTCACTACATGGCTAATCGTCTGGAGGCATCACCCTTGTCAATGGCTGCATCCCATCCTCTTGTGAAAATGGTCCAAATGCTCTGTCACAGCACGGCTAATCATCTGAGGTTCTCGATCATACTGGAATAGGATTCACCCTCCTTTTGGGTCTGTCACTATGCCCAGCACTCGCGAGTTTGAAGTCCGTCACAGTC
Source organism: Arachis hypogaea (assembly GCF_003086295.3). Lineage (NCBI taxonomy): Eukaryota > Viridiplantae > Streptophyta > Magnoliopsida > Fabales > Fabaceae > Arachis > Arachis hypogaea. Next base: position 89,235,539 of record NC_092046.1, on the reverse strand, counting down.
ATTCAATCCCAGAGTCCTACTCGGAATACCACAGACAAGGTTTAGACTCTCCGGACTCTCATGAATGCCGCCATCAATCTAGCACATACCACGAAGATTCTGATTAAGAGATCCAAGAGATAATCATTCAATCGAAGGTAGAACGGAAGTGGTTGTCAGGCACGCGTTCATAGGGAATGATGATGATTGTCACGCTCATCACACTCAGGTTGAAGTGCGAATGAATATCTTAGAAGCGGAATAAGTTGAATTGAATAAAAAAATAGTAGTACTTTGCATTAATCTCTGAGGAACAGCAGAGCTCCACACCTTAATCTATGGAGTGTAGAAACTCTACCGTTGAAAATACATAAGTGAAAGGTTCAGGCATGGCCGAATGGCCAGCCCCCAAAACGTGATCAAAGATGATCCAAAGATCATAAGATGTCTAATACAATAGTAAAAAGTCCTATTTATACTTAACTAGTTACTAGGGTTTACAGAAGTAAGTAATTGATGCATAAATCCACTTCCGGGGCCCACTTGGTATGTGCTTGGGCTGAGGTTGAATGTTACACGTGCAGAGGCTCTTTCTAGAGTTGAACGCCAGGTTGTAACGTATTTCTGGCGTTCAACTCTGGTTTGTGACTTGTTTCTGGCGTTTAACTCCAGACAGCAGCATAGAACTGGCATTCAACGCCCTTTTACATCGTCTAAAGGCGGCCAATATGGACTATCATATATTGCTGGAAAGCCCTGGATGTCTACTTTCTAACGCAATTGAAAGCGCGCCATTTTGAGTTCTGTAGCTCCAGAAAATCCACTTTGAGTGCAGGGAGGTCAGAATCCAACAGCATCAGCAGTCCTTCTTTTACCTCTGAATCTGATTTTTGCTCAAGTCCCTCAATTTCAGCCAGAAAATACCTGAAATCACAGAAAATTACACAAACTCATAGTAAAGTCCAGAAATGTGAATTTAACATAAAAACTAATAAAAACATCCCTAAAAGTAACTAGATTCTACTAAAAATATCTAAAAACAATGCCAAAAAGCGTATAAATTATCCGCCAATCACAACACCAAACTTAAATTGTTGCTTGTGCCCAAGCAACTGAAAATCAAATAGGATAAAAAGAAGAGAATATACTATAAATTCCAAACTATCAATGAAACATAGATCCAATCAGATGAGCGGGACTTGTAGCTTTTTGCCTCTTGAATAGTTTTGGCATCTCACTTTATCCATTGAAGTTCAGAATGATTGGCTTCTATAGGAACTCAGAGTTCAGATAGTGTTATTTATTCTCCTAGTTCAGTATGATGATTCTTGAACACAGCTATTTTATGAGTCTTGGCCGTGGCCCTAAGCACTTTGTTTTCCAGTATTACCACCGGATACATAAATGCCACAGACACATAATTGGGTAAACCTTTTCAGATTGTGACTCAGCTTTGCTAAACTCCCCAATTAGAGGTGTCCAGGGTTCTTAAGCACACTCTTTTTTTGCTTTGGACCTTGACTTTAACCGCTCAGTCTCAAGTTTTCACTTGACACCTTCACGCCACAAGCACATGGTTAGGGACATCTTGGTTTAGCCACTTAGACCAGGATTTTATTCCTTTAGGCCCTCATATCCACTGATGCTCAAAGCCTTGGGATCCTTTTTATTTGCCCTTGCCTTTTGGTTTTAAGGGTTATTGGCTTTCTGCTCTTGCCTCTTGGGTTTTAAGAGCTTTTGGCTTTTTCTATTTGCCTTTTCTTTGTCTTTCTATTTTTTTTTTCGCCTATTTTTTTTTTTCTGCAAGATTTGTTCTTTGCTGCTTTTTCTTGCTTCAAGAATCATTTTTATGATTTTTCAGATTATCAAATAACTTGTCTCCTTATCATCATTCTTTCAAGAGCCAACATATTTAACATTCATGAACAACAACTTCAAAAGACATATGCATTGTTCAAGCATTCATTCAGAAAACAAGAAGCATTGTCACCACATCAATATAATTAAACTAAGTTCAAGGATAAATTCGAAACTCATGTACTTCTTGTTCTTTTGAATTAAAACAGTTTTTATTTAAGAGAGGTGATGGATTCATATTCACTACTTTAAGGCATAGTTACTAAATACTAATGATCATGTAATAAGACACAAACTTAGATAAGCACTTATCATAGAAAACGAAAAATAGAGAATATAAGAACAAGGAATGAGTCCACCTTAGTGATGGTGGCGTTTCCTTCTTGAGGAACCAATGTTGTCCTTGAGCTCTTCTATGTCTCTTCCTTGTCTTTGTTGCTCCTCCCTCATTGCTTTTTGATCTTCTCTAATTTTATGAAGGATGATGGAGTGCTCTTGATATTCCACCCTTAGTTGTCCCATGTTGGAACTTAATTCTCCTAGAAAGGTGTTGATTTGCTCCCAATAGTTTTGTGGAGGAAAATGCATTGGAGGCATCTCCGGGATCTCATGGTGATGAGCTTCATGCGTCTCTTGAGATCCATGAATAGGCTCTCTTGCTTGCTCCATCCTTTTCTTAGTGATGGGTTTCTCTTCCTCAATGGGAATGTCTCCTTCTATGTAAGCTCCAGCTGAGTAACATAGATGGCAAATAAGATGAGGAAAAGCTAGCCTTGCCCCAGGAGAGGGCTTTTCAGCTATTTTGTAGAGTTCAAGGGAGTTGACTTCATGAACTTCTACTTCCTCTCCATTCATGATGCTATGAATCATGATGGCCCGATCCACAGTAACTTCGGATTGGTTGCTAGTGGGGATGATGGAGCATTGTATGAACTCTAACCATCCTCTAGCTACAGGCTTGAGGTCTAGTCTTCTTAGTTGAACCGGCTTGCCTTTGGAGTCAATCTTCCATTGAGCTCCTTCCACACATATGTCCATGAGGACTTGGTCCAACCTTTGATTAAAGTTGACCCTTCAAGTGTAGGGGCGTGCATCTCCTTGCATCATAGGCAAGTTAAACGCCAACCTCACATTTTCCGGACTAAAATCTAAGTCCCCGAACCATGGTGAGATAATTCTTTGGGTCCGGGTTCTTACTTTGATCATGGTTCCTAGTGATCCATGCATTGGCATAGAACTCTTGAACCATTAGGATGCCGACTTGTTGGATGGGGTTTGTTAGAACTTCCCAACCTCTTCTTTGGATTTCATGTCGGATCTCTGGATACTCATTCTTCTTGAGCTTGAAAGGGACCTCAGGGATCACCTTCTTCTTGGCCACAACATCATAGAAGTGGTCTTGATGAGCTTTGGAGATGAATTTTACCATCTCCCATGACTCAGAGGTGGAAGCTTTTGTCTTCCCTTTCCCTTTGAGGATTCTCCGGTCTTAGGTGCCATCAATGGTAATGGAAAAACAAAAAGCTTATGCTTTTACCACACCAAACTTAGAATGTTGCTCGCCCTCGAGCAAGAAAAGAAAGAATAGATGAAGAAGAAGAAGAAATGGAGGAGAAGGAGAGAGAGGTGTGTTTCGGCCAAGAAGGGGAAGAGAGGGTTGTGTTGTGTGAAAATGAGGAAGAATGGAGGGCTTTATATAGTGGGGGGAGAGGGTGTTAGGTTCGGCCATTTAGGGTGGGTTGGGTGGGAAATTGATTTTGAATTTTGAAGGTAGGTGGAGTTTATGAGGTAGGTTTATAGGGAAGAGTGGATGGATGTGAGTGGTGAAGTGGTGATAGGGAAGAGAGATTGAGGTGATTGGTAAAGAGTTTTGGGGAAGAGTGTTTACGGGATTGGGAAGAAGTGAGTGGAGGTAGGTGGGGATCCTGTGGGGTCCACAGATCCTGAGGTGTTCAAGAATTTACAACCTTGCACCTAATTAGGCATGCAAAATGCCCTTGCACACAAATCTGGGCGTTCAGCGCCAGATTGGTGCTTGTTCTGGGCGTTGAACGCCCATTTGTTAGCTATTTCTGGCGTTGAATGCCAGAACCATGCTTGTTCTGGGCGTTCAGCACCAGCTCTTTTCTAGGGTGCAATTCTGGCGTTCAAACGCCCAGATGCTGCCCATTTTGGGCGTTCAGCGCCAGAACCATGCTCTGTTCTGGCGTTGAACGCCAGCCAGATGCATCTTACTGGCGTTTAAACGCCAGTAAGGTCTTCCTCCAGGGTGTAATTTTTTCTTCTGCTGTTTTTGATTCCATTTTTAATTTTTATATTTATTTTGTGACTCCACATGATCATGAACCTATAAAGACATATAACTAAGAAAAAATATAGTTAGATAAATAAAAATTGGGTTGCCTCCCAACAAGCGTTTCTTTAATGTCAATAGCTTGACAGTGGGCTCTCATTGAGCCTCACAGATGTTCAGAGCATTATTGAGACTCTCCAACACCAAACTTAGAGTTTGGATATGGGAGTTCAACACCACATTTAGAGTTTGGTTGTGGCCTCCCAACACCAAACTTAGAGTTTGACTGTGGGGGCTCTGGTTGACTCTGCAATGAGAGAAGCTTACTGTGCTTCCTCTCCATGGGTACAGAGAGAGATCCTTGAGTTTTAAACACAAGGTTGTCCTCATTTGATTGAAGGATCAATTCTCCTCTGTCCACATCAATCACAGCTCTTGCTGTGGCTAGGAAGGGTCTTCCAAGGATGATGAATTCATCCTCATTCTTCCCAGTATCTAGGACTATGAAATCAACAGGGATGTAAAGGCCTTCAACCTTTACTAACACGTCCTCTACTTGTCCATAAGCCTGTTTTCTTGAATTGTCTGCCATCTCTAATGAGATTTTAGTGGCTTGCACCCCATAGATTCCCAGTTTCTCTATTACAGAGAGGGGCATGAGGTTTATCCCTGAACCAAGGTCACACAGAGCCTTTTCAAAGGTCATGATGCCTATGGTACAAGGTATTAAGAACTTTTCAGGATCCTGTTTCTTCTGAGGCAATCTCAGTTGATCCAGATCACTTAGTTCATTGGTGAACAAGGGAGGTTCCTCTTCCCAAGTCTCAATACCAAATAATTTGGCATTCAGCTTCATGATTGCACCAAGAAACTTGGCAGCTTGCTCTTCAGTAACATCCTCATTCTCTTCAGAAGATGAATACTCATCAGAGCTCATGAATGGCATAAGGAGGTTTAATGGAATCTCTATGGTCTCTAGATGAGTCTCAGATTCCTTTGGTTCCTCAAAGGGAAGCTCCTTATTGATCACTGGACGTCCCAGGAGGTCTTCCTCCTTGGGATTCACGTCCTCTCCTTCCTTTACAGGTTCGGTCATGGTGATTAATTCAATGGCCTTGCACTCTCCTTTTGGATTTTCTTCTGTACTGCTTGGGAGAGTACTAGGAGGGAATTCAGTGATCCTTTTACTCAGCTGGCCCACTTGTGCCTCCAAATTTCTAATGGACGACCTTGTTTCATTCATGAAACTCACAGTGGCCTTAGATAGATCAGAGACTAAGTTTGCTAAATTAGAAATATTTTGTTAAGAGTTCTCTGTCTGTTGCTGAGTGGATGATGGAAAAGGTTTACTATTGTTAAACCTATTTCTTCCACCATTATTAAAGCCTTGTTGAGGCTTTTGATCCTTCCATGAGAAATTTGGATGATTTCTCCATGATGGGTTATAGGTGTTTCCATAAGGTTCACCCATATAATTTACCTCTGCTATTGCAGGGTTTTTAGGATCATAAGCTTCTTCTTCAGAAGATGCCTCTTGAGTACTGTTGGATGCAACTTGCATTCTATTTAGACTCTGAGAAATCATATTGACTTGCTGAGTTAATATTTTGTTCTGAGCCAGTATGGCATTCAGAGTATCAATTTCAAGAACTCCCTTCTTCATAGGCGTCCTATTACTCACAGGATTCCTATCAGAAGTGTACATGAACTGGGTATTAGCAACCATGTTAATGAGTTCTTGAGCTTCTGCAGACGTTTTCTTTAGGTGAATGGATCCACCTGCAGAAGTATCCAATGACATCTTAGCCAATTCAGATAGACCATCATAGAATATGTCTAGGATGGTCCATTCTGAAAGCATGTCAGAAGGACACTTTTTGGTCAGTCCTTTGTATCTCTCCCAAGCTTCATAGAGGGATTCACCTTCTTTCTGTCTGAAGGCCTGAACATCCACTCTAAGCTTACTCAGCTTTTGAGGAGGAAAGAACTTGGCTAAGAAAGCCTTGACCAGCTTATCCCAAGAGTTCAGGCTATCCTTAGGTTGAGAGTCCAACCATACTCTAGCCCTGTCTCTTACAGCAAAAGGGAAAAGCATGAGCCTGTAGACTTCAGGATCTACTCAATTAGTCTTAACAGTATCACATATCTGCAACAATTCAGTTAAGAACTGAAAGGATCTTCAGATGGAAGTCCATGAAACTTGCAGTTCTGCTGCATCAGAGAAACTAATTGAGGTTTCAGCTCAAAGTTGTTTGCTCCAATGGCAGGAATGGAGATGCTTCTTCCATGTAAATTGGAATTAGGTGCAGTAAAGTCACCAAGCATTCTCCTTGTATTGTTGTTGGTTTCGGCTGCCATCTCTTTTACTTGTTCGAAATTTTCAATAAGGTTGTCTCTGGATTGTTGTAATTTAGCTTCTCTTAGTTTCCTCTTCAGAGTCCTTTCAGGTTCTGGATCAGCTTCAACAAGAATGCCTTTTTCTTTGTTCCTGCTCATAAGAAAGAGAAGAGAACAAGAAAAGAAGAGGAATCCTCTATGTCACAGTAAAGAGGTTCCTTATTGTTAGTAGAAGAAGAAAAGGAATAAGGGTGAAGAAGAATGAAGAATCCAAACACAAGGGTAAGGATAGGAGCAGTGATGTGAGATGAAGAGAAGTGTTAGTACATGAATAAATAATTAGAAGGAGATGAGGGAGAAGGATTTTCGAAAATTATTTTTGAAAAAGGATTAGTGATTTTCGAAAATAGTTTTTGAAAAAAGGTTAGTTTTCGAAAATTAAAATCAAAAATTAAAATAATTAGTTAATTAAAAAGAAATTTTTGAAAAGAGGGAAGATATTTTTGAAAATTAGAGACAGAGAGAGTTAGTTAGGTAGTTTTGAAAAAGATAAGAAACAAACAAAAAGTTAGTTAGTTAGTTGAAACAAATTTTGAAAAGATAAGGAGTTAGGAAGTTAGAAAAGATATTTTGAAATTAAGTTTTTGAAAAAGATATGATAAGAAGATATTTTTGAAAAGATATGATTGAAATTAGTTTTGAAAAAGGTTTGATTTTTAAAATCACAATTAATGACTTGATTCACAAGAAATCACAAGATATGATTCTAGAACTTAAAGTTTGAATCTTTCTTAACAAGTAAGTAACAAACTTGAAATTTTTGAATCAAAACATTAATTGATGATGTTATTTTCGAAAATTATGTGATAAAGATAAGAAAAAGATTTTTGAAAAATATTTTAAAATTTTCGAAAATAACTAAGAAAAATGAAAAAGATTTGATTTTTGAAAAAGATTTTGAAAAAGATAAGATTTTTAAATTGAAAATTTGATTTGACTCATGAGAAACAACTAGATTTTTAAAAATTTTTGAAAAACTCAAATCTAATATTCGAAATTTTGGGAGAGAAAAAGGGAAAGATATTTTTTTGATTTTTGAATTTTTAATGATGAGAGAGAAAAACATGAAAATAATGCAATGCATGAAAATTTTTGGATCAAAACAATGAATGCATGCAAGAATGCTATGAATGTCAAGATGAACACCAAGAACACTATGAAGATCATGATGAACATCAAGAACATATTTTTGAAAATTTTTATATGCAAAGAAAACATGCAAGATACCAAACTTAGAAATCTTTCATGTTTAGACACTATGAATGCAAAAATGCACATGAAAAACAAGAAAAGATGCAAAACAAGAAAACATCAAGATCAGACAAGAAGACTTACCAAGAACAACTTGAATATCATGAAGAACACTATGAATGCATGAATTTTTCGACAAATGCAAGATGAACATGCAATTTACACCAAACTTATAACATGACACATGACTCAAACAAGAAACATGAAATATTTTTTATTTTTATAATTTTATGATTTTTTTTGTATCTTTATTTTATATTTTTTTCGAAAATCATTTGAAGAAGAAAAATAAGGATTCCAAAATTTTTAATATGAATTCCAGGAATCTTATGCTCTTTAGTCTAAAGCTCCAATCAACGGGTCAGGCATGGCTTAATAGCCAGCCAAGCTTTAGTATGTAACTCAGACATGACACGCCTAACATGCCCTATCCAAAAGAATTAGACATGGCTTTACAACCAGGCAGGCTTCAACATTCTTCATGAAACACTAGAATTCATTCTTAAAAATTCTGAAGAAAAATATATTTTTGAAAACATTTATTTTAAATTTTTTTTTTTCGAAAACAAAGGAGAAAATTTTTGAAAGATTTTTGAAAAAATTTTTTTTTGAAAACTTTTTGAAAATAAGAAGAAAATTACCCAATCTAAGTAACAAGATGAACCGTCAGTTGTCCAAACTCGAACAATCCCCGGCAACGGCGCCAAAAACTTGGTGCACGAAATTGTGATCATCAATGGCGCCATCAACATGGTACGCTCAATTGTAATCTCAACTTTTTATCACAACTTCGCACAACTAACCAGCAAGTGCACTGGGTCGTCCAAGTAATAAACCTTACGTGAGTAAGGGTCGATCTCACGGAGATTGTTGGTATGAAGCAAGCTATGGTCATCTTGTAAATCTCAGTCAGGCGGATATAGAATGGTTATGGAGTTTTCAAATATTAATAATAAAATAGGGATAGAAATACTTATGTAAATCCTTGGTGAGAATTTCAGATAAAAGCATGGAGATGATTTCATCCCTATAAACCTCTACTTTCCTGCTGTCTTCATCCAATCAGTCTTACTCCTTTCTATGGCTGGCTTTATGTAAGGACATCACCGTTGTCAATGGCTACTTTTAATCCTCTCTGGAAAATGGTCCGATGCGCTGTCACTGCATGGCTAATCGTCTGGAGGCATCACCTTTGTCAATGGGTGCATCCCATCCTCTTGTGAAAATGGTCCAAATGCTCTGTCACAGCACGGCTAATCATCTGAGGTTCTCGATCATACTGGAATAGGATTCACCCTCCTTTTGCGTCTGTCACTACGCCCAGCACTCGCGAGTTTGAAGTCTGTCACAGTCATTCAATCCCAGAGTCCTATTCGGAATACCACAGACAAGGTTTAGACTTTCCAGACTCTCATGAATGCCGCCATCAATCTAGCTTATACCACAAAGATTCTGATTAAGAGATCCAAGAGATAATAATTCAATCGAAGGTAGAACGGAAGTGGTTGTCAGGCACGCGTTCATAGGGAATGATGATGATTGTCACGCTCATCACACTCAGGTTGAAGTGCTAATGAATATCTTAGAAGTGGAATAAGTTGAATTGAATAAAAAAGCAGTAGTACTTTGCATTAATCTCTGAGGAACAGCAAAGCTCCACACCTTAATCTATGGAGTGTAGAAACTCTACTGTTGAAAATACATAAGTGAAAGGTTCAGGCATGGCCGAATGGCCACCCCCAAAACGTGATCAAAGATGATCCAAAGATCATAAGATGTCTAATACAATAGTAAAAAGTAATATTTATACTTAACTAGTTACTAGGGTTTACAGAAGTAAGTAATTGATGCATAAATCCACTTTCGGGGTGCACTTGGTGTGTGCTTGGGCTGAGCTTGAATGTTACACATGCAGAGGCTCTTTCTGGAGTTGAACGCTAGGTTGTAACGTATTTCTGGCGTTCAACTCTGGTTTGTGACTTGTTTCTGGCGTTTAACTCCAGATAGCAGCGTAGAACTGGCGTTCAACGCCCTTTTACGTCATCTAAACTCGGCCAAAGTATGGACTATTATACATTTCTGGAAAGCCCTGGATGTCTACTTTTTAACGCAATTGAAAGCGCGACATATTGAGTTCTGTAGCTCTAGAAAATCCACTTTGAGTGCAAGGAGGTCAGAATCCAACAGCATCAGCAGTCCTTCTTTTACCTCTGAATCTGATTTTTGCTCAAGTCCCTCAATTTCAGCCAGAAAATACCTGAAATCACAGAAAAACACACAAACTCATAGTAAAGTCTAGAAATGTGAATTTAACATAAAAACTAATAAAAACATCCCTAAAAGTAACTAGATTCTACTAAAAACATACTAAAAACAATGCCAAAAAGCGTATAAATTATCCGCTCATCAGTAAGCTTTATGTTTGGCATCACCATTGTCAATGGCTACATCCCATCCTCTCAGTGAAAATGTTCCAAATGCGCTGTCACCGCACGGCTAATCATCTGTCGGTTCTCGATCATGTCGGAATAGGATCCATTGATCCTTTTGCGTCTGTCACTACGCCCAACACTCGCGAGTTTGAATCTCGTCACAGTCATCCCTTCCCAGATCCTACTCAGAATACCACAGACAAGGTTTAGACGTTCTGGATCTTAGGAATGACCGCCTATGATTCTAGCTTATACCACGAAGACTCTGATTTGAATCATGAGGCTAAGAGATATGCATTCAATCTAAGGTAGAACAGAGGTGGTTGTCAGGCACGCGTTCATAGGTGAGAATGATGATGAGTGTCACGGATCATCACATTCATCAAGTTTAAGTGCGAATGAATATCTTAGAATGGAAGCAAGCGTAATAGAATGGAAAACAGTAGTAATTGCATTAATTCTTGAAGAACAGCAGAGCTCCTCACCCCCAACAATGGGGTTTAGAGACTCATGCCGTAGAGAACACAACAAGAAACATGTAAAGTATCATGAGGTACAATATGAATCACTGAAAGTAGTATTTATAGTAAATTAGTGACCTAGGGTTACAGAAAATGAGTAAGCTAGGGTGTTAACTGTAAAATTCCACTTCTGGGGCCCACTTGGTTTGTGCTCGGGCTGAGCATTGAAGCTTTCATGTGTAGAGACATTTCTTGGAGTTAAACACCAGCTTTTACGCAAGTTTGGGCGTTTAACTCCAGCTTTTGTGCTAGTTCTGGAGTTAAACCCCAAAATTCTTGAGCTGACCTGGAACGCCTGTTTGGGCCATCAAATCTCGGGTAAAGTATGGACTATTATACATTGCTGGAAAGCCCAGGATGTATACTTTCCAACGCAAGTGAGAACGCGCCAATTGGGTGTCTGTAGCTCCAGAAAATCCACCTCGAGTGCAGGGAGGTCAGAATCCAACAGCAACTGCAGTCCCTTTTCAGCCTCTGAATCAGATTTTTGCTCAGGTCCCTCAATTTCAGCCAGAAAATACCTGAAATCACAGAAAAACACACAAACTCATAGTAAAGCCCAGAAAAGTGATTTTTATTTAAAAACTAATAAAAACATAATAAAAACTAATTAAAATGTACTAAAAACATACTAAAAACAATGCCAAAAAGCGTATAAATTATCCGCTCATCACAACACCAAACTTAATTTGTTGCTTGTCCCCAAGCAACTAAAAATCAAATAGGATAAAAAGAAGAGAATATACATTGAATTCCAAAAACATCTATGAAGATCAGTATTAATTAGATGAGCGGGGCTTTTAGCATTTTGCCTCTGAACAGTTTTGGCATCTCACTTTATCCTTTGAAGTTCAGAATGATTGGCATCTATAGGAACTCAGAATCCAGATAGTGTTATTGATTCTCCTAGTTAAGTATGTTGATTCTTGAACACAGCTACTTTATGAGTCTTGACCGTGGCCCTAAGCACTTTGTTTTCCAGTATTACCACCGGATACATAAATGCCACAGACACATAACTAGGTGAACCTTTTCAGATTGTGACTCAGCTTTGCTAGAGTCCCCAATTAGAGGTGTCCAGAGCTCTTAAGCACACTCTTTTTATTTTTTTTTGCTTTGGATCACGACTTTAACCGCTCAGTCTCAAGTTTTCACTTGACACCTTCACGCCACAAGCACATGGTTAGTGACAGCTTGGTTTAGCCGCTTAGGCCAAGATTTTATTCCTGTGGGCCCTCCTATCCACTGATACTCAAAGCCTTGGATCCTTTTTATTTTTCCCTTGCCTTTTGGTTTAAAGGTCTATTGGCTTTTTCTGCTTGCTTTTTCTTTTTCTTTCTTTTTCTCCCTCTTTTCTCTTTTTTTTGCATTTTTTATGCTGCAAGCTTTCTATTCACTGCTTTTTCTTGCTTCAAGAATCAATTTTATGATTTTTCAGATCATCAGATAACATTTCTCCTTTTCCCAACATTCTTTCAAGAGCCAACAATTTTAACATTCATGAATCAACAAATTCAAAAATATGCACTGTTCAAGCATTCATTCAAAAAAACGAAAGTATTTCCACCACATCAAAATAATTAATCTATTTTAAAATTCGGAATTCATGCACTTCTTTTTCTTTTTCAATTGAAAACATTTTTCATTTAAGAGAGGTGATGGATTCATTTTCATAGCTTTAAGGCATAGACACTAAGACACTAGTGATCATGTAATAAAGACACAAACATAGATAAACATAAAGCATAAAAATTCGAAAAAAACAGAAGATAAAGAACAAGGAGATTAAAGAACGGGTCTACCTTAGTGATGGCGGCTAGTTCTTCCTCTTGAAGATCTTATGGAGTGCTTGAGCTCCTCATTGTCTCTTCCTTGCCTTTGTTGCTGCTCTCTCATGACTCTTTGATCTTTTCTAATTTCATGAAGGAGGTCCACCCTTAGTTGTCCCCTATTAGAACTTAATTCTCCTAGGGAGGTGTTAATTTGCTCCCAATAGTTTTGTGGAGGAAAATGCATCCCTTCAGGCATCTCAGGGATTTTGTGATGATAATTTTCCTCATGCTCTTGTTGAGGTCCATGAGTGGGCTCTCTTGTTTGCTCCATCCTTTTCTTAGTGATGGGCTTGTCCTCTTCAATGAGGAGTCTTGGCCACAACTTCATAGAAGTGGTCTTGATGGACCTTTGAGATGAATCTCTCCATCTCTCATGACTCGAAGGTGGAAGCAATTGCCTTTCCATTCCTCTTTCTATAGGTTTCTCTGGCCTTAGGTGCCATAAATGGTTATGGAAAAACAAAAAAAGCTGAGCTTTTCCACACCAAACTTAAAAGGTTTGCTCGTCCTCGAGCAAAAGAATAAAGAAAGGAGGAGAAGAAGAAGAGTTGGATGAGATGGAGGTGTGTGAATTATTCGGCCAAGGGGGGTTTTAGGTGGTTAAGATGTGGAAAAGGAAGGAGTGATGGTTTGAATTTGAGTGGGTGGGTGTAGGTGGTTTGTATGACGGTTTTGGAGGAGTAATAGAGGTGATTGGTAGAGGTTATTTGGGGAAGAGTATTATGAAAAGGTGTGAAGAAGTAAGAGAGTGATTTGAGGTTGGGGATCCTGTGGGGTCCACAGATCCTGAGGTATAAAGGATTTCCTATTCCTGCACCAATTAGGCTTGCAAAACGCCCTTTGCTGCCAATCCTGGCATTAAATGCCAGGTTGCTGCCCATTTCTGGCGTTTAACGCCAGCTTCATGCCCTTTTCTGGCGTTAAACGCCAGTCTGGTGCCCATTTCTGGCGTTAAACGCCCAAAATGGTGCCAGACTGGGCGTTTAACTCCCATTCTGCTGCCTTTACTGGTGTTTAAATGCCAGTAGGCTTCTCCTCCAGGGTGTGCTGTTTTTCATTCTGTTTTTCAGTTTGTTTTTGCTTTTTCAATTGTTTTTGTGACTTCATGATGCGCATAAACTAGTTATGCCACGATTTAGGAAATTGCACGATCGGCAAAATTCCTTCCGGCAAGTGCACCGGTTATCGTCAAGTAAAAACTCACAATAGAGTGAGGTCGAATCCCACAAGGATTGGTTGAGTGAGCAATTCGGATTAGAAGTGTGTTCTAGTTGAGCGGAATCAAGATTTAGATGAGAATTGCGGAATGTAAAATTTGCATGAATTAAAGAGCGAGAAGCTAAATTGCTGAAATTAAAAGGGATGGGGGTGATTGCATGAATTTAATTGCAGAATGTAAAGAGAAAGTGGAAATCAGAAATGGGGAATTCATTGGGTTATAGGAGATATTGAGATCTCCGAATCAAAACATGTTTATCTCTTCCTCAACCAATGCGTTCATTGAATTTTGCTTGGCAATCTTATATGATTGGATCCCAATCCCTTGGCTCACCAATTCTCTCTAAAAACAAACAAATTCCCAATCCCTTGGTTTAAATGTTCATAAGAAGAGATGATGCTCGATCACTGATTATACCACACAGTTTCATGAACCACAATTTGGTAGGATTACATGTCACAATATCCATCCAAACCCCAATCCAATTCACTGTGAGAAAGCTTCTCTAGCATGAATCCTCCATTCCTTTCCCAAGGTTTCGAAGGATTCCAATTATGGGTAGTTTCTTTCCCAAGACAACTACCCAATGGAATTAGATCGAGAAGCTTTCTAACAAAATTCAAGAGAAAAGATTGAAGAAGAAGATAAACTATTATTGATTCATTGAATTACAATAGAGCTCCCTAACCCAATGAAAAGGGGTTTAGTGAGTCATAGCTCTGAATTCAATTTACAAAGATAAAAGAAAATGATCCAAAGTTCTCCGTGTGTAAGTCCCCCTCAGGGGCTGGATTCCCCTTCAATCCCCCGTTTTTTTCCTCAAATGCAGAAACTAAGGCCTTTAAATAGGCTCCCTAAATTACAAAATGAAAATGAAATTCAAAGCAAATTACAATCAAATGAAAATAAACTATTCTAGATGATTCTTGTGGCCTTGATTTGGTGTTGTTGATGGGCCTTGCTTGCTTGAAGGGTAGAGTGACATAATTGATCCAAAAAGGATAATGATCCATTAAACTACACTCAAACGTTGCACCCCCCTTTCTTGAGTCGTCACTTTGTTCTCTTGTCAACCTTGCCAATTTGATGCCAAATATAAACTATTATACCTCGTTGGAAAGCTATGGATGTCAGCTTTCTAACGCAACTGGAAGCACCTCAATTGGATTTCTACAACTCGAGTTATACTCCATGGAAGGTGAAGAGGTCAGCTGGCCTGATTGCATGTTGGTACTATGCTCTTCTATGCACATTACGGGGCTGTTTTCTACCTCAATTTTTAGTATCCACCATGCATGCCATATATGCTTGGAAAGCTCTAGATGTCTTCTTTCCAATGCATTTTGAATCACCTCATTTGGAGTTTTGTAGCTCAAGTTATTTATGTTTGAAGAAGGCATGGTCAAGCTGTTCCATATAACACGTTTAAGCTCCAGTTTAAGCTTAAACTGGAGCTTAAACGCTGGCACTCCCTGGAGGCACAAGCTCGAGCACGTTTAAGCTTCAGTTTAAGGTTAAACTGAAGCTTAAACGTGGAAATGAGAAAGCAACCCTGGAGGAGAAAAATAGTCGAACACGTTTAAGCTCCAGTTTAAGGTTAAACTGGAGCTTAAACGTGGAATGCTCCTGGTGCCTTTCTTACTTCTGGCGTTTAACCTCCAGTTTAAGGTTAAACTGGAGGTTAAACGTGGAAATGCTCCCCTGGTGAGATTCTCACTTCTGGCGTTAACCTCCAGTTTAAGGTTAAACTGGAGGTTAAACTTCAATTCCAGCATTATATGGCTTGGTAGTTTAAGTTCCAGTTTAAGCTTAAACTGGAACTTAAACTCCACATGTGATATTCAAGCTTCCTTTATTGATTTTGTTGCTTCCTTGCCTAGCCTCTTCTTCCCTGAAATCATCCAAACAATTGCATCAAAGTCTTGCAAAATTTCATGAGAAATCTTCCATTCATAGCATTCAAGTAATATAACTAAAAACTCATGGAATTTGCATCAAAATCTTCATGTTGAATGATTTAAGACAAGCATGACTATTTGGCCCAAATGATTACTTAAGGCTCAAGAAAATGCATAAAATAACTAAAAATAAAAGAAAAAGGCTAGTGAAACTAGCCTAAGATGCCTTGGCATCACTTCACATGATCATCAACCTACAGAAAACATAAAATAACAATGGAAAATAGAAATTAACATAGATAAGTAAAATTGGGTTGCCTCCCAACAAGCGCTTCTTTAATGTTAGTAGCTTGACAGTGGGCTCTCATGGAGCCTCACAGATACTCAGAGCATGATGATGGCCTCTTAACACCAAACTTAGAGTTTGGTTGTGGCCTTCCAACACCAAACTTAGATTTTGAATGTGGGGATTTTATTTGACTCTTTATTGAGAGAAGCCTTTCATGCTTCTTCCTTTTCCTGTCTGCAGACCATAGTGCTTCCTGAATGGCGAAGAGTTGCTCATCCGGAAAGGTTTCAGAGATCTCAGTAGGAGGGTGGGACGCCCCTGCTACTGGTTCTATCTGGGACAGGTGATCAGCTACCTAGTTCTCTGTCCCTTTTCTATCTCTTATTTCTGTATCAAATTCTTGCAGAAGCAACACCCATCTTATAAGCCTGGGTTTTGAATCCTGCTTTATGAGTAGGTATTTAAGAGCATCATGGTCAGTATACACAATCACTTTTGAACCTACTAAATAGGATCTAAACTTGTCAATGGCATAAACCACTATAAGTAACTCTTTTTCTGTGGTTGTGTAATTCTTCTGTGCATCATTTAAAACACGGCTAGCATAGTAAATGACGTGCAGAAGCTTGTTATGCTTCTGTCCCAACACTGCATCAATGGCATGGTCACTGGCATCACACATTAGTTCGAATGGTAATGTCCAGTCAGGTGCAGAGATGACTGGTGCTGTGACCAGCTTGGCTTTCAGGGTCTCAAACGCCTGCAGACACTCTGTGTCAAACACAAATGGCGTGTCAGCAGCTAGCAGGTTCCTTAGAGGTTTTGCAATTTTTGAAAAATCCTTTATGAACCTCCTATAGAATCCTGCATGCCCCAGAAAGCTTCTGATTGCCTTAACATTGGTAGGTGGTGGTAATTTCTCAATTACCTCTACCTTGGCTTGATCCACCTCTATTCCCTTGCTTGAAATTTTGTGCCCAAGGACAATTCCTTCAGTCACCATAAAGTGACATTTTTCCCAGTTTAAGACCAGGTTAGTCTCTTGGCACCTTTTCAAGACAAGTACTAGATGATCAAGACAGGAGCTGAATGAGTCTCCAAATACTGAAAAGTCATCCATGAAGACTTCAAGGAACTTCTCTTCCATATCAGAGAAGATAAAGAGCATGCACCTCTGAAAGGTTGCAGGTGCATTGCACAGACCAAAGGCATTCTTCTGTAAGCAAATACTCCAGAAGGACATGTGAATGCTGTTTTCTCTTGGTCTTGAGGATCTACTGCAATTTGGTTGTAACCTGAATAGCCATCCAAAAAGCAGTAATATTCATGACCTTCTAGTCTCTCTAGCATCTGGTCTATGAATGGTAAAGGAAAGTGATCCTTTCGGGTGGCTGTATTGAGCCTTCTGTAGTCAATACACATACGCCACCCTGTAACTGTTCTTGTAGGAACCAGTTCATTCTTTTCATTATGAACCACTGTCATGCCTCCCTTCTTGGGGACAACGTGGACAGGGCTCACCCAGGGGCTATCAGAAATAGGATAAATAATCCCAGCCTCTAGTAACTTAGTGACCTCTTTCTGCACCACTTCCTTCATGGCTGGATTTAGCCGCCTCTGTGGTTGAACCACTAGTTTAGCATTATCCTCCAATAGGATCTTGTGCATGCATCTTGCTGGGCTAATGCCCTTAAGGTCACTTATGAACCACCCAAGAGCTGTCTTGTGTGTCCTTAGCACTTGAATTAGTGCTTTCTCTTCTTGTGGATTTAGAGCAGAGCTTATGATCACTGGAAAAGTGTCACCCTCTCCCAGAAATGCATATTTCAGGGATGGTGGTAGTGGTTTGAGCTCGGGTTTAGGAGGTTTCTCCTATTTCTGAGGGATTTTCAGAGGTTCTTTTATTTCCTCTGATTCCTCCAGATCAGGCTGAACATCTTTAAAGATGTCCTCTAGCTCTGATTCAAGACTTTCAGTCATATTGACCTCTTCTACCAGGGAGTCAATAATATCAACGCTCATGCAGTCATTTGACGTGTCTGGATGCTACATAGCTTTGACAACATTTAACTTGAACTCATCCTCATTGACTCTCAGGGTCACTTCCCTTTTTTGAACATCAATGAGAGTTCGTCCAGTTGCTAGGAAAGATCTTCCTAGAACCAGAGTTGCACTCTTGTACTCCTCCATTTCCAGCACTACAAAGTCAGTGGGAAAGGCAAATGGCCCAACCTTGATAATCATGTCCTCAGTTATGCCTGATGGGTATTTAATGGAGCCATCAGCAAGTTGAAGACATATCCAGGTTGGTTTGACTTCTTCATCCCAAGCTTTCTGATAGTGGATGCAGGTATTAGGTTGATACTTGATCCAAGGTCACATAGAGCTGTCTTCGTACAAGCACCCTCTATTGTGCATGGTATCATAAAGCTCCCTGGATCTTGAAGCTTCTCTGGTAAGCTTTTCAGAATGACTGCACTGCATTCTTCAGTGAGAAACACTTTTTCAGTTTCTCTCCAATCCTTCTTATGACTTAAGATCTCTTTCATGAACTTAGCATAAGAGGGTATTTGCTCAAGTGCCTCTATAAACGGGATCTTTATTTCAAGAGTCCTGAGATAGTCTGCAAAGCGGGCAAATTGTTTATCCTGTTCCGCTTGGCGGAGCTTCTGAGGATAAGGCATCTTGGCTTTATATTCTTCAACCTTGGTTGCTGCAGGTTTATTCCCTACAGAAGTGGTTGAAGAAGCTTGCTTAAGGGGGTTGTTATCAGCACTTGCAAGTGTCTGACCCCTTTGTGGCGTTTGAACGCCAGGATTGGATGCTTTTTGGGCGTTTAACACCAGATTGCAGCCCTTTTCTGGCATTTGAACTCCAGATTTGGCTACCCATTGGGCGTTTAACGCCACTTTCTTACCCTTTTCTGGCGTTTGAATGCCAGAGTTATTCCTCTTTGGGCTCTTGATGTCCTCAGAGGGATCTTGGGTAGTGGTTTGGTCATCCTCTGTCATTTGTTCCTTTCTTGACTTTTTGCTATTTTGAGTTGAGTTATTCAATGTCTTTCTGCTCCTTAGTTGGATAGCTTGGCATTCTTCTGTTATCTGTTTAGATAGCTGCTGTCTTGTCTGATTCAATTGTGCTTCTATATTCTTGTTAGCATTTTTAGTGTCTTGGAGCATCTCTTTGAATTCTGCTAATTGTTTTGTCATAAAGAGTAATTGCTGATTAAGTTCAACAATCTGTTCTTGAGGATTAGGATCAGTAGTTACTGCCATAGCCTCTTCTTTTATGGAGGACTCACTGTTTGAGTACAGATGTTGATTTCTAGCAACTGTATCTATGAGCTCTTGAGCTTCTTCAATTGTTTTTCTCATGTGTATAGATCCACTAGCTGAGTGGTCTAGGGACATCTGAGCTTTTTCTGTAAGCCCATAGTAGAAGATGTCTAACTGTACCCACTCTTAAAACATTTCAGAGGGGCATTTTCTCAGCATCCCTCTGTACCTCTCCCAAGTATTATAAAGGGATTCATGATCCTCTTGTTTAAAGCCTTGGATGTCCAGCCTTAGCTGTGTCATCCTTTTTGGAGGGTAAAATTGATTCAGGAATTTATCTGTTAATTGTCTCCATGTTTTTATGCTTGCTGTGGGTTGGTTATTTAACCACCTCTTAGCTTGATCTTTTACAGCAAATGGAAATAGTAGTAATCTGTAGACATCCTGATCCACTTCTTTATCATGTACTGTGTCAGCAATTTGTAAGAACTGTGCCAGAAACTCAGTAGGTTCTTCTTGTGGAAGACCGGAATACTGGCAATTTTGCTGCACCATGATAATGAGCTGAGGATTTAGCTCAAAGTTGCTTGCTTTGATGGGAGGTATACAGATGCTACTCCCATATGCAGCTGTAATGGGGTTAGCATATGACCCCAGAGTCCTTCTAGGCTGTTCGTTTCCACTTATGTCCATGATGGAGAAAAGGGAATTGACAAGAATTGCAATTAAATTATATTTTTATTTTTTTATTTTATTTAATTAAAAGTGACCGAAAATAATAAAATAAAATAAAAGGAAAATAAAATAAAATTTCAAAAACTAAAAGAAAATAAAATCAAAGCAAATTGGAAACTAAATTAATTAATCAATTAAAAAGATTTTGAAATTAGCAATTAAAAAGATATGATTGAAAATTATTTTGAAAAAGATATGATTTAGAAGATATGATTGCAAATTAAAAAAAATATGATTGAGAATATATGATTGAAAAAAATTAAAAAGATTTTATTTTTGAAAAAGATTTGAAAAGATCAATTTTTTAAATTATAATATTGACTTGACTAAAAAAAGATATGATTTTGAAAATCTTTGACTAAATTAATGCAAAATTTTGAAATTTATGAGTAAAATAAGGAAAGGATATTTTTTTTTATTTTTGAATTTTAATGCGGAAAGAGAAAAACAACAAAATGACACTAAACTTAGAAATTTTAGATCAAAATACAGAGAACAAATAAGAAAACTTCGAATGTCAAGATGAACACCAAGAACACTTTGAAGATCAAGATGAACACCAAGAACAAATTTTTAAAAAATTTTTAAGTAAATAAAAGCACAAAAATACCAAACTTAAAATTTTTAGAAAATAAAGCACAAATTTTCGAAAAATTAAAAGAAAACACAAAAGAGACACCAAACTTAGAAATTTTAAAAATCAAGAAAGAACTAAAGACATGCAATTTCAAAAAATTAAAAGAAAATAAAAGCATGCAATTGACACCAAACTTAAAATATGAAACTAAACTCAAATAAAAGACTCTAAACCAACAAAAATAAAATATTCCTAATCTAAGCAACAAGATAAACCGTCAGTTGTCCAAACTCGAACAATCCCCAGCAACGGCGCCAAAAACTTGGTGCACAAAATTACAATCACACTTTTGCAACTCCGCACAACTAACCAGCAAGTGCACTGGGTCGTCCAAGTAATACCTTACGTGAGTAAGGGTCGATCCCACAGAGATTGTCGGCTTGAAGCAAGCTATGGATATCAATAGTTCTCAGATTTAATTGTAAAAAAAAGTAAAAGAACATTAAATAAATACTTGTTATGCAGTAACGAAGAACAGGTTGAGGCTTTGGAGATGCTTTGTCTTTTGAATCTCTGCTTTCCTACTGTCTTCTTTTTCATGCACGCAAGACTCCTTCCATGGTAAGCTTTATGTTGGGCATCACCGTTGTCAATGGCTACATCCTGTCCTCTCAGTGAAAATGTTCCAAATGCGCTGTCACCGCACGGCTAATCATCTGTCGGTTCTCGATCATGTCGGAATAGGATCCATTGATCCTTTTGCGTCTGTCACTACGCCCAACACTTGTGAGTTTGAAGCTCGTCACAGTCATCCCTTCCCAGATCCTACTCAGAATACCACAGACAAGGTTTAGACGTTCCGGATCTCAGGAATGACCGCCTATGATTCTAGCTTATACCACGAAGACTCTTATTTGAATCATGAGGCTAAGAGATATGATTCAATCTAAGGTTGAACGGAGGTGGTTGTCAGGCACGTGTTCATAGGTGAGAATGATGATGAGTGTCACGGATCATCACATTCATCAAGTTGAAGTGCGAATGAATATCTTAGAATGGAAGCAAGCGTAATAGAATGGAAAACAGTAGTAATTGCATTAATTCATGAAGAACAGCAGAGCTCCTCACCCCCAACAATGGGTTTAGAGACTCATGCCGTAGAGAACACAACAAGAAATGTGTAAAGTATCATGAGGTACAATATGAATCACTGAAAGTAGTATTTATAGTAAACTAGTGACCTAGGGTTACAGAAAATGAGTAAGCTAGGGTGTTTATTGTAAAATTCCACTTCCGGGGCCCACTTGGTGTCTGCTCGGGCTGAGCATTGAAGTTTTCATGTGTAGAGACATTTCTTGGAGTTAAACGCCAGCTTTTATGCCAGTTTGGGCGTTTAACTCCAGCTTTTGTGCCAGTTATGGAGTTAAACGCCAGAATTCTTGAGCTGACTTGGAACGCCTGTTTGGGCCATCAAATCTCGAGCAAAGTATGGACTATTATACATTTTTGGAAAGCCTAGGATGTCTACTTTCAAACGCAATTGAGAGCGCGCCAATTGGGCTTCTGTAGCTCCAGAAAATCCACTTTGAGTGCAGGGAGGTCAGAATCCAACAGCATCTGCAGTCCTTTTTCAGCCTCTGAATAAGATTTTTGCTCAGGTCCCTCAATTTCAGCCAGAAAATATCTGAAATCACAAAAAAACGCACAAACTCATAGTAAAGCCCAGAAAAGTGATTTTTATTTAAAAACTAATAAAAACATAATAAAAACTAACTAAAATGTACTAAAAACATACTAAAAACAATGCCAAAAAGCGTATAAATTATCCGCTCAACAGAGGGTTAAGTGCAAAACTAGTTTATAGCCACAAAAACCCAAATTACCCAAAGATAATAGAATTATATGTCAGATATCCCAATTAGTTCATGTAATTAGCAATTTAGGAGGAATTTGTTTTCAAGCTATTGTCCAAGCGAGATAACTTTCTCAAGAATCACAATAACTCATGTAGGATAAGGGTCATATTCTCCTTCCACCCAAATTCATAAGATTAAGACCGAAAACAATCCTTGAAACTGAATCAGTATATTAATTAAAATAGAAAAGCAATAGTCTTAATCCATAGAAGATAAACAAAGCTCCTAACCTTAACCGAAGAGGTTTAGTGGCTCAAAACTTGCAGAGAAAACTAGGGTTCTGAGAATTGAAACGTGCGGAAGAGAGAGAAGCTCCCTGATGTGAGAGATCTTTTCCTTTTTATACTAACCTAATTTGATTCGAAAATCAAATAAAATAATAAATCCTAAAACTAAAATATGTTGTTTGTAAATAAAAATTACAAAAGGAAAATAAAATATAACTAATACTAAATGCTAAATCCACTAGAGATACTCCAAGAGTGGGCGTTTCACATTCAAACCAAGCTTGCTGGGGTTAAATGCCATATTGGGTGTTTAGCACCCTAGAGGGAGTAACACCGTGCATGCTGCTGGTGCTAAACGCCAGCTTGGCGTTTAGCACCCCAAGGGGAGTACGCCAACTTTTTTGTTTTAGATCCAAACTCTGCCAAACTGCTCCAAATTTCACCTGAAATTATAAAAGTACTAAAACAACTCAAAGTAGCATCCAAAGAGAATTTTTGCACTAAAATATAATAAAACTTAATAAATTCCAACTAAAAACAACTAGAAAACAAAGGAAAAAGGGGTACAAGATGCAAACTTAAACCGTTGCTTGTCCTCATGCAAGTAAAACAATATAGGAACAAGAAGAGAAAATGCTTAAGACATGAGTTGTCAATTAAGCTCAGGTCTAGTTACTGAGTGGGGCTAATGACACTGTAACTCTGAGTAGCTTCGGCATCTTGCCACACTGTTTGTACAACAGAAGTACCAACAAGTGCACGGGGTCGTCCAAGTAATACCTGAGAGAGTCAGGGTCGATCCCACGAGGTTTGTGGCTTGAAGCAAGCAATGGTTGTCTTGAAGGTCTTAGTATGGAATAAAAAGTTTGTATATAGAATTAGATGAAGTATCATGAAACAATGAAAGGAATACTGTTTGGAATTATATGCTGGGAATAGTAAATAATAGGGATAGAGTTGAGAGTCGGTGTTGCTTTGTCTTTCTGAATGAACTCTGGTATTACTGTCTTCCTTGCTTGTGAATGATCTTCTTCTATGGCAGGCTGTAAGTGATCAAAGCCATTGCCCGTGGTCATTCAATTTGACGGAGGGTGAAGCTCTTAGTAAGTCATTCTCTTGGCGATCCTACTCAAAGCGCCACAGAGAAGGTCGAATATTCTGAATCAGAGAACGCTGCTTCTATGGATTCTAGCCTATACGACGGAGACCCTAATCTCCCCGAGAATTGGCTGAACTGGTGTCTCGAGAAGTCCCCAATGAAGTCATGGATTAACCGTCTGAGATATGTATAAACATAGCTGTTGGCTCGTGCTTTCCGGCCAAGTATTCACACGAACCCAAGGAGACGCGGGTGTTTGTCAGGCACGTTCGTCTCAATGTGCTGAACATAACTAATTGGTTAGATCATCCTATTCACCACGATGAAGATCGGATATACATCTTAGAGATAGATCAAACACAGATCGAAGAAGAAATAGAAATACTTTTATTAATTCATAGGACTCAACAAGGCTCCTCTCCTCAAACCAAAAGGTTTAGAAACTCATACTGAAAGTAAAAAAACAAAGTAAACGTCGAAAAAATAGTGTAAAAGGTCTGATGTTGTCTCCCAAAGATCATGTAAAATACACTTTAAATACTAAACCGATGACTAGTAAGGGTAAAACAATCTATCTATTGCTAAAATCCACTTCAGGGGTCCACTTGTGAGTGTTTGGGCTGAGCTTTGATGAGATCCATGTGCTTAGGCTTCCTTGGGTGTTGAACTCCAGTCCAGGCACCTTTTTGGGCGTTGGACTCTAGCTTGGAATCCCTTTTTAGCGCTAGACACCAGAACTGGTCAGATGGCTGGCGTTGAATACCAGTTTTGGGCCTTCTAATCCGAAGCAAGGTATAGACTAGTATATATTGTTGGAAAGATGTAGAAGTCAACTTTCAATAGCCATTAAGAATGCTCCATTTGAACTTCTGTAGCTCTAGAAAAGATCTTCCGAATGCA
Source organism: Arachis hypogaea (assembly GCF_003086295.3). Taxonomy (NCBI): domain Eukaryota; kingdom Viridiplantae; phylum Streptophyta; class Magnoliopsida; order Fabales; family Fabaceae; genus Arachis; species Arachis hypogaea. Next base: position 89,210,842 of record NC_092046.1, on the reverse strand, counting down.
GGCAGTTTAGATCTGGATAGCATCTGCAATGCTTTCTCTGTCCCCGAATCAGACTTCTGCTCCACCTCCTCAATTTCAGCCAGAAAATGCTTGAAATTGTCCAAACACAGAAAAACTCATAGTAGAATCCAAATATATGAATTTAACACTAAAGCCTATAAAAACTTAATAAAAACTAAATAAAAACTACTAAAAACTATATGAAAATGATGTCAAAAAGCGTATAAAATATCCGCTCATCAGAACACCAAACTTAAACTATTGCTTGTCCCCAAGCAACTAAAAACACAGTAGGATAGAAAAGAAAATTAAGATGCAATAAATTTCTAAGTTTCAAATGAAGCTTAGTTAAAATTAGATGAGCGGGACTTAGTAGCTTTTTGCTTCTGAATAGTTTTTGCATCTCACTATCCATTGAAACTCATAGATGTTAGCATCTTTAGGAACTTAGAATCTAGATGATATTAGTGACTCTCTTAGTTAAGCTTATTTTGATTCTTGAAGACAGTTTTCTGAGTCTTGGCTGTGACCCTAAGCACTCTGTTTTCCAGTATTACCGCCGGATACTTTCATGCCACAGACACCTTACCTAGGTGAACCTTTTTAGATTGTGACTCAGCTTTGCTAGAGTCCCTAAATAGAGCTGTCCAGAGTTCTTAAGCACACTCTTTTTGCTTTGGACCACGGCTTTAACCGCTCAGTCTCAAGCTTTTCACTTGACACCTTCACGCCACAAGTACATGGTTAGGGACAACTTGGTTTAGCTGCTTAGCCAAGATTTTATTCCTTTAGGCCCTCCTATCCATTAATGCTCAAAGCCTTGGGTCCTTTTACCCTTAACTTTTGGATTAAAGGGTTACTAGCTTTTTCAATCTGCCCTCCTTTTCCTGCATTTTTGGGCAGTAATGGATTTTTCTTTTTTTATTATTTTTTCTTTTTCTTTTTCTCCATTTTTTTCTTGCATGCATATAATTTTTTTCTTTTGCAAAATGCTTTTTCTTTTGCTTTTTGCTTCTTTTTCTTGCTTCAAGAATCAATTTTCATATTTTTTAGATTATGAATAAAATTTTTTCTTTTTCCTTATTCTTTCAAGAGCCAACAATCATAAATTTCAACTTCAAATATGCACTGTTTAATCATACATTCAGAAAACAAAAGCAAATGACACCACATCAAACTAATTAAACTAGTCTTATTTTAAACTTGAAATTCATGCATCTCTTAGTTCTTTTCAGATAATTTTTTTTTATTTAAGCAAGGTGAGAGATATATGGAACGTTTTACATCTTTAAAACATCAATGCAAATGATCATGCAACTAGAACAAGAGAGTAGATAAATAAATAGAAAGAAAATAGAAAAATAACAGAGAAGGAGATAAAAGAGAAGGAATCTACCTGAATGATGGTGGCTAGTACTCCTCCTTGAGGATCCTATGTAGTGCCTGATCTCTTCAATGTCACTCCTTTGTCATTGTTGAGGCGGCTGCACAGGTTCATGTGCATGCTCTCTAGTTTGCTCCATCCTCTTCTTCTATAATTAAGAGTGGTAAAAGTTACAAAGCAGAGCTTTTGCATTACCAAACTTAAAAGTTTTTCTCGCCCTCTAGCAAATATGATCAATAGGGAGGAAGAAGGTGGCATAGGTGGAACTTCTGTGGGACCTCTTGGTCCTAAAAGGCTGGGGAATTCCAGATTCCTTGCTTCTCTGCATTGGCGTTTGAACGCCCAAGGGCTCCTCCCTGGCTGGCATGCAACGCCAGCAATGCCCCCTCTTGGGATGCTAAACGCCCAGGAGGGCTTCCTCATTGGCGTTCAACTTTAACACTCTTTCCAGAGTGTTCTATTTTCACTGCTGAAAATTCTGTCTCTGGACTGATGCACATGATCATGACTCTAAGACGGAAAGAAAAATAAAAATGAAAATAAAATAAAATAAGGTTGATTAAAGTTGGATTGCCTCCCAAAAAAGCGCTCTTTTAAAGTCACTAACTTCAACTTCACCTCCTTAAGGAGGTGAGTAAGGGATCAGATTTTTGCCCTTTACAGTGAATTTTCTGCCTGTCCTATCATAAATGAGCTCTACATGCTCTAGAGATAGGACACGACTCACTGTATGTGGTAGGAATGGATTTTTAGTGAAGACAACTCTCATGCCAGGTGAGAGGCCTTCAGTTGGGACTTTCTTGTTCCTCTAGCCTTTAGGTACTTTCTTCTTAGTACCTTTGTGCTTAGAGCGTGTTGAGGGCTGACCAACACCAAACTTACAATTGATGTCTGGGAGCTCTGTAAAGCTCTGCATAGAAAGAGAGGGTTGGCATACAAGGTGTTGCACAGTTGTCCCTTTCCTATTGGAGGGAGAATTAGGATTGGACATCTTAAAAAAGATGTAATCGTCTTCTAATTGGAAAACTATTTTTCCCTTAGCTACATTAATCAAAGCTTTTGCAGTAGCTAAGAAGGGTCTTCCAATGATGATGCAGTCATCCTCATCCTCTTCAATGTCTAAGACAATGAAGTTTGCAAGAATGTAGTGGTTTTCAAGTTTAACCAAGACATTCTCCACTAAGCCATATGGCTTCTTCATGGTCTTGTCTGCCATCTCTAAAGAGACGTATGCAGCTTGTACCTCAAGGATTCCCAACTTCTCCATTATAGAGAGTGGCATTGAGGTTGATGGTTGACCCTAGGTCACACAGAGCCTTTTCAGAGGTCAAGGTGCCTATGGTGCAAGGAATCAAGAAACGTCCAGGGTCTGAAAGCTTCTGAGGTAGCTCTTGCTGAACCAAAGCATGGAGTTTTTTGGTGAGCCGTGGAGGTTCTTCCTCCATAGGCTTTGTACCAAATAACTTGGTATTTAGCTTTACTAGAGCTCCTAGGAAATGAGCAACTTGCTCTTCCCTATTGTCTTCATCCTCACTTGAAGAAGAGTAGTCATCAGAAATTATGCACTACAGAAGTGCATTCAAAAGAACCTCAATAGTCTTTATGGTTTCCTTTGGTTTTGGGCTAGAGGGTTCTTGAGTGGGATTCAAGCACTCAAAGGATGTGCTTGTGTTGGCGTTTAACGCCAGCTCTGTCAGCCTATTGGGGGTTGAACACCCTTGCTGCCCACCTTGACTGGCATTAAATGCCAGTCCCTCTAGTATTCTGGGCGTTGAACGCCCAGCCGAGATGTTCGTGCTGGCATTCAACGCTAGCTTCCCTGGGGTGATGGGCGTTGAACGCCCAGTGAGGAGTTCCTAATTAGCGTTCAGTGCCAGAATGGCTGCTTGATTGGGCGTTGAATGCCTAGTGAGAGGTTCCTCACTTGCGTTCAATGCCAAAAAGCCTTCCTATTTGGGCGTTGAACGCGCAGCCAGTGCTTGCTTTTCTGCTAGGATAGGCATTAAACACCCAGTGAGGTCTTTCTCACTGGTGTTTAATGCCAGGCTTACTGCCATGGTGGGCGTTGAATGCCCAGTGAAGGCTTCTTCACTGGCGTTCAACGCGTTCCCATTATCCTCTAATTCGGCCTCAACCCCCATGGTTATGGCCTTGCACTCTTCTCTAGGATTAACCTTAGTATTACTGGGAAGAATGTCAGGAGGGATCTCTGGGATCCTTGATAAACCATTATTTTATGGTTTATATTGTGTTTAATTGTGTGGTTTTATCAAGTCTTTACCTGCTTATTCATATGATTACCATGTATTTACAATTCCTTCCCAAAATTACTCCATGGTTGAAAACTTGCTTCCTAGAGACTTTTAATTATGTATTTTAATTCTTCTTTATTCCACTCGATGCCGTGACCCCTGTGTTAAGTGTTTCATACTTTATAGGGAATGAATGACTTAGAAATTCGAGATGAGGCTTGCAAAAATGGAAGGAACACAAGAAATTAAGGAGATGACCAGCGAGAAGCGACGCGGACGCATGGATTACGCGACCGGGCGAAATGGAGAAATCGTAGTGACGGGCTCCCGTGCTGGACGCGAACGCATGGATTGGAAATTGTACGAGTGACGCGAATTCGTGGACGACGCGCAGGCGTGGCAAGGCAAAACGCTGGATGACGCGAACGCGTGGATGACGCGTTCGCGTGACATGCGCGATCTGCAGAATTTGCAGAATTCACTGGGGGCGATTTTGGGCCATGTTTTGACCTAGTTTTTGGCCCAGAAAAGCAGATTAGAGCCAGGGAACATGCAGAGAAGAGGGGAGACATTCATTCCGCATAATTTTTAGTTTTTAGATCTGAATTTACTCCTCCTCTAGGTTTTCTCTCTACACATTCATAGTTCTTAGGATTTTGTTTTTATTGCTTTTTGGATTGGGATATTGAGAAGAGTTATTACCTCCGCCAAGACTTCATCATTCTAGTTTGTTTTCCTTACTTGTCACTTACTGTTTCATATCCTTAATTTGTTCAGAATTGCTATTGGATTATTTTTAGAATTTATTAATACAAGAACTATTTTTATTTTTAATTGGTCTTTTGGATTATTATTTATCATGTCTTCATTTATTTCCCTTTCTTATTTTGTGAAGTTTACATTCATAATGAGCGAGTAGTTCCATAACTTGATTAGGAGTTGATTGAAAAGAGAACCTTGAGTTGGAATGCTCAAGAGTAAAATTGTAATTAGGTCTATTGTTGGATTGCCCTATAATCACTGACATTAATCCTTCCCAAGGGAGAGGATTAGAACGTGTGAATAGAAATAGACTTCCAACTTGCTTGACTTTCCTCTACCTGGTAAAGGATAACTAAGCAGAACAACCTTTAATTATCAACTAATCTTGGGAGAACCCCCAACAAGGATAGACTTTCCGACTAATCTACTCCCGATCAAGATTTTTATTTAAATTACATAAATTCTCTGATTTAATTTCCTGTTTATCAAACTCAAAACCATTTTTGAAAACATCTGATTAATAAAATAGCACATCTTTCTGCAACTCGTTGGGAGACGACCTGGGATTCATACTCCCAGTATTTTATTTCTAATTTTGTGACACCCCTTCTAAATTGATAAGCGGATTTTTGTTGGTTAAGAACTGTACTTGCAACGTATCTCTTACATTAATTTCTTAATCCGCCAATTTCCGCCACGTCAATCCTCTTGCTCAGTTGATCAACTTGTACCTCCAAATTTTTAATGGAGGACTGAACGAACTAGATTTTTGCTAGTAAAGAATTTTTAAAATAAGTTCCCGTTGTAAGTATAGTTTCTAAACTAACAGAGAATCCTTTCGTACAAAGTTTTGGTTGTCACTAAAGCGAACCCAATAAAATTTATAACCGAAGTATTTGAACCTCGGGTCATCTCTCAAGGAATTGCAGGGAAGTATGATTTATTATTGGTTATGGAAAAGTATCTTTTTTGGTTTTTTGAATTAGGGAACAAGAAAATAGATTGGCAAGAAAGTAAATTAATAATCATGAAAACCCTTGCAAGGTATAAGAACTGGAAATCCCATCCTAGTTATCCTTATCAATTGTGATGAGAATTGGCTTTTTCTCCCACTTAGTTAACCCTTACTAAATAAAGGAAAGTCATGTGGACCAATCAATGGAATTCCTCAAGTCCTAGTCAACTCCTATGGAAAGACTAGCTTTAGAGGGATCCAAATCAACCCGCAAATTCCAATTATCAATCAACAAATGAGTTTGATAACTCAAGTGTCACCAATTACTCAACCAAAGAAAAAAAAGGGGGGAAATCTAAATTAAATTGAAAGCATCAATAACATGAATTGAAGAAAGCAATCATAAATCTTAAATACCTCAAATTGTATTAAATAAAGAAATCAAATCTAACATGGAGTTCATAGACCAATTTGGCAACATAAGTAATTAACAAGAGAAATAGGTAAACCAAAGTACTAGAATAACTAAAAGTAGAAGAGAAATTAATTAAAGGAACATTGAACCTGGAATTGAGAAGAAATAAACCTAAAACTAAGAGAAATCCTAAATCCTAAAACCTAGAGAGAGGAGAGAACCTCTCTCTCTAGAAACTACATCTAAAAACCTAAAATTGTGAATAATGAATGAATGTGAATGAAAGCCTTGATTCCCTCATTCTCCAGCCTCTATTTTGTGTCCCCGGGCTTGGATTTGGGCAGAAAAGAAGCCCAGAAATTGCTGGGGGCGAATTCTGCAACTTTCTGCACGTGGCGTCTGTCACGCGTACGCGTAGGTCACGCATGCGCGTTATTTGGAGATTTTCCTTGTTACGCGTATGCGTCAGTCACACGTACGCATCGCTTGTGCTTTGCGCTAGGCACGCGTCCGCGTCATCCATGCGCGCGCATCGCTCCATTTTCTTCAAAACTTTATTTTCTCGCGTTCCTTCCACTTTTGCATGTTTCCTTTCTGTCCTGTAAGCCATTCCTACCCTCTAAAGCCTAAAAATACTCAACACATAGATCACGGTATCGAATGGTAATAAAGGATAATTAAAATTAACATTTTTAAGGCCTAGGGAACATGTTTTCACATATATCACAGAATAAGGAAGGAATTGTAAAACCATGCAAATTATGTGAATAAGTGAGCAAAGACTTGATAAAAACCACTCAATTGAGCACAAGATAAATCATAAAATAGTGGTTTATCAAGGACCTTGTTTCATTAATGAAACTATGGGTGGTCCTAATGAGGCTAGAGACTAGAGTGGCTAAGTTAGCGAGGCTCTGCTTAGAGGTCTCCATATTCCTTTGAGAAGATAGGAATGGTGGTTTGTTATGGAACCTATTCTGGTTCCTACCACCTTGTTTGTTATTTAAACCTTGCTGAGGTTTCTGTTGATCCTTCCATGAAAGGTTAGGATGATTCCTCCATGAAGGTTTGGAAGTGTTTCCATAGGGTTCTTCCATGTAATTCACCTCCTCCATGGTGGGTTGGTCAGGATCATAAGCTTCTTCTTCAAGAGAAGCTTCTTGATTACTGCCAGGTGTAGTTTGTATCCCACTGAGATGTTGAGAGATCATGTTGACCTGTTGGGTCAGGATCTTATTCTGAGCTAGGATGGCATTCAGAGCCTCAACTTCATGAACTCCTTTCTTTTTTAGAGATTTTATGATTTACAGGATTTCTCTCAGAGGTGTACATGAATTGGTTGTCTGCAACCATCTCAATGTGTTCTCTAGCTTCTGCAGGCATTTTCTTCAGGTGAAGAGATCCACCTACAGAGCTTTCCAAGGAAATCTTGGATATCTTAGACAAGCCATCATAAAACACGCCTATAAGGGACCATCTGAGAGCATGTCAGGAGGACATCTCCCGATCAGTTGCTTGTATCTTTCCCAAGCTTCATAGAGGGATTCACCTTCTCTTTGTCTGAAAGTTTGAACTTCCACTCTAATCTTGCTCATCCTTCGAGGAGGAATGAACTTAGCAAGAAAAGCATTAACTAGCTTTTCCTAAGAGTCAAGACTCTCTCTAGGCTGAGAATCCAACCAGAACTTACCTCTGTCTCTTAAGGCAAAGGGAAAGAGCATCAGCTTATAGACTTCAGGATCTACTCCATTAGTCTTTACGGTATCACAGATCTGTAATAATTCTACTAAGAACTGATGTGGATCTTCCAGTGGAAGTCCATGGAATTTGTAGTTCTACTGCAGAAGAGAGACCAGCTGAGGCTTAAGCTAAAAATTGTTAGCTCTAATGGTAGGTACAGCAATGCTTCTACCATAAAAGTCAGAGGTAGGCATGGTGAAGTCACCAAGGACCTTTCTAGGCTCCTCTTGTGGTTCGGCAATGTCCTCTGTTTCTTGTTCAAAACTTTTTGAAAGGTCTTTTTTGGAGTGTTGTGCTTTAGCTAGTTGTAAACGCCTCCTTAGAGTCTTTTCAGGTTCAGGATCAAGAGTCAAGAAGGGTTTTTTTATCCCTGTTCCTAGTCATAAACAAGAAGAAAAGAAAAAGAAGAAAAGAGACTTTGCCAATAGATAAGAAGTTCCTCCTTAAAGTCAAAAGTAGAGAAAGAAGAAGAAGACAAAGAAATAAAAATAAAAATAAATAAAAGAAGTAAAAGAAAAATACCTTGGAAATAGTAGATAAGAGTAAATAAAAGAAGATAGAATAAAAGATGGAAAAGAAATCACAAGAAAGCTTTTTGTACCACTTGGACAAAAGAGCTTCCAATGTAATTTGAAGAAGAAAGGAAAGAAGATAAAGAATTGTAGGTAAAGAGTCGAAGGAAGTAGAGTTGAACGAATAGAGATGAGAAGATAAGAGGTTTAAATAGAAAAAGTAAATAAGAATAAAAATATTATTTTTATTTAATTAATTAATTAGTTTTTGAAAAATAAGTTAAATTAATTTAAAAAGATTTGAATTTTAATTATTGAATTATCGAAAATAGAAGAGGGAAGAGAAGAAGAAGTTTTCAAAAATTAAGAGAGATGAGAGTTAGTTAGGTGATTTTGAAAAAGAAGAGAGATATTTTAGAAAATTAAGAATAGAAGGAGTTAGTTATGTGGTTTTGAAAAAGAAGAGAGAGAAGAAGGAAATATGATTTTCAAAAATTAAGAGAGGGAAAAGTTAGTTAGGTGCTTTTGAAAAAGATGAGAGAGAAGATAAGATATTAATTGAGAAAAGAAAAAAATAAAAATAAAAGATAAGATAAAAAAGATTTGAATTTTAAAAACAACATAAGATAAGAAATTAAAAAAGCTTTTGAAAAAGATAAGACAAGATTTTTAAATTTTGAAAAAGATATGATTTTTAATTTTGAAAATTTTGATTTTTGAAAACTTGACAACTAAGATATGATAAGATAAAATTTTAAAATTGAAATCTGAATTTTATTTATCATTTTCGAAAATTATGGTTGAAAATAAGTTAGAAAAGATATTTTTTTTATTTTTTTTTGAATTTTATGATGAAAGAGAGAAACACACAAGAGACACAAGACTTAAAATTTTTAGATCTAGCACCCTTATTTTTCGAAAATTTTTGGAGGGAAACACCAAGGCACACCAAACTTAAAAATTTTAAGATCAAAACACATGGAAGACTCAAGAACACTTTGAAGACTCACAAGAACACAAAGAACAAAATTTAAAGACTCAAAGAACTCAAGAACATAAAAAGAACACCAAACTTAAAGACTTGACACAAGATTAAACCAAAGAAATATTTTTTTGAAATTTTTAGAAAATAAGACTCAAAGAGAATGCAAGAGTCAACAAGAACATTAAGACTATGACTCAAAGAAAAAAAAATCAGAGGATGCCAAAAATAAACTATATGAAAAAGGTTTTTGAAAGAGTTTTAAATTTTTTTTCTTTTAGAATTTGAAAAGCATGAACATGCAGGACTTAAACCATAAACAAGAATCAAACAAAGAAAACAAAAATATTTTTGAAAAACTTTTTGAAATTTTCGAAAATTTTGAAGAAGAAGAAAATAAAATAAAAGACTCTAATCAAAGTTATACTCTTGCAAAAATTAAAGACTTAACAAGAACACAAATTGAACAGATAAAAGAAAAATATTTTTGAAAAAAAGTTTTTAATTTTTTGAAAAATTGGAAGAAGATGAAAACAAAAATTAAAGACTCAATTAAAATAATATAAAATAAACTTACCTGATCTAAGGAGCAAAACAATCCGGCAGTTTGTCCAAACTCAACAATCCCCGGCAACGGCACCAAAAACTTGGTGCGCATGTACGCAAACCACCACAATGTTCGTACAGTAGCAGCACCAGCAAGGGCACTAGGTCATCCAAGTAATACCTGAGCGAGTCAGGGTCAATCCCACGAGGTTTGTGACTTGAAGCAAGCAATGGTTGTCTTGCAGGTCTTAGTCAGGCAGAATCAGAAGTTTGTATATATAGTTGGATGAAGTATCATGAAACTATGAAAGGAATACTTTTAGGAATTATATACTGGGAATAGTAAATAGAAGGGATAGAGTTGAGAGTCGGTGTTGCTTTGTCTTTCTGAATGAACTCTGGTATTACTGTCTTCCTTGCTTGTGAATGATCTTCTTCTATGGCAGGCTGTAAGTGATCAAAGCCATTGCCCGCGGTCATTGATCTACTTTGCTACAGGTCAAACGCCATTGCATGTGGTCATTCAATTTGACGGAAGGTGAAGCTCTTAGCAAGTCATTCTCTTGGCAATCCTACTGAAGGCGCCACAGAAAAGGTCGAATCTTTCGGATCAGAGAACGCTGCTTCTAAGGATTCTAGCCTATACCACGGAGACCCTAATCTCCTAGAAAATCGGCTGAACTGGTGTCTCGAGAAGTCCCCAACGAAGTTGTGGATTAACCGTCTAAGAGATGTATAAACATAGCTGTTGGCTCGTGCTTTCCGGCCAAGTATTCACATGAACCCAAGTAGACGTTGGTGTTTGTCAGGCACGTTCATCTCAATGTGATGAAGAGAGCTAATTGGTTCGATCATCCTATTCACCACGATGAAGATTAGATATACATCTTAGAGATAGATCAAACACAGATCGAAGAAGAAACATAAATACTTTTATTAATTTATAGGACTCAGCAAGGCTCCTCTCCTCAACCTAGGAGGTTTTGAAACTCATACTAAAAGTAAAAACACAAAGTAAACGTCGAAAAAATAGTGTAAAAGGTCTGATGTTGTCTCCCAAAGATCATGTAAAATACACTTTAAATACTAAACAGATGACTAGTAAGGGTAAAACAGTCTATCTAGTGCTAAAATCTACTTTTGGTGCCCACTTTATGAGTGTTTGGGCTGAGCTTTGATGAGTTGCACGTGCTTAGGATACCTTGGGCATTGAACTCCAGTCCTAGAAAGCTACAAAAGTCCAAATGGAGCGCTCTTAATGGCTATGGAAAGCTGACTTCTAGAGCTTTCCATCAATATATAATAGTTCATACCTTGCTTCGGGTTAGAAGGCCCAAAACTGGCGTTCAATGCCAGCCATCTGGACTGGAGTTTAATGCCCAAGGAAGCCTAAGCACGTGGATCTCATCAAAGCTCAGCCCAAACATTCACCAAGTGGGACCCAAAAGTGGATTTTAGCACTAGATAGACTGTTTTACCCTAACTAGTCATCTCTTTAGTATTTAAAGGGTATTTTACATGAACTTTGGGAGACAACATCAGACCTTTTACACTATTTTCGAGTCTTACATTGTGTTTTACTTCAGTATAAGTTTCTAAACCTCCTAGGTTGAGGGGAGGAGCCCTGCAGAGTCCTATGAATTAATAAAAATATTTCTGTTTCTTCTTTGATCTGTGTTTGATCTATCTCTAAGATGTATATCCGATCTTCATCGTGGTGAATAGGATGATCTAACCAATTAGCTCTGTTCATCACATTAAGATGAACGTTCCTGACAAACACCCACATCTACTTGGGTTCGTGTGAATACTTGACCCAAAAGCACAAGCCAACAGCTATGTTTATACATCTCTCAGACGGCTAATCCACGACTTCGTTGAGGACTTCTCGAGACATCAGTTCAGCCAATTTTCGAGGAGATTAGGGTATCTGTGGTAGAGGCTAGAACCCAAAGACACAGCATTCTCTGATCCGGAAGACCCGACCTTGTCTGTGGCATTTTGAGTAGAATCATGAAGGAGAATAGACTGTTGGATCCAAACTAAACCTGGGGTTCAGATTCGGAGGAGTATTGGCAGCTGCTCAAACTAGTGTCAATCACTTACAGCCTACCATAGAAGAAGATCATTTACAAGCAAGGAAGATAGTAATACTAGAGTTCATTCAGAAAGAAAAAGCAATTCCGACTCTCAACTCTATTCCTTTTATTGATTTAGTCCTATTAATGATTTTAAGGTATACATTACTCTTACAACCACTACCTGTTGATTCCGCATGACTAAGACCTGCAAGACAACTATTGCTTGCTTCAAGCCACAATTCTCGTGGGATCGACCCTAACTCGCTCAGGTATTACTTGGACGACCCAGTGCACTTGCTAGTACTGCTGCTATATGAACAGTGTGGGGTTTGCGTACACGCACCATATTTTTGCCGCTGTTGCCAGCGATTGTTGAGTTTGGACAAACTGCCAGATTGTTTTGCTCCTTAGATCAGGTAAGTTTATTTTTCATTATTTTAATTGAGTCTTTAATTTTTATTTTCTTCTTCTTCAATTTTTTTTCGAAAAAAATTCTAAAAACTTTTTCAAAAAATATTTTTCTTTTCTTTGTTCAATTTTTGTTCTGGGTATTGAGTCCTGCATTGTCATGCTTTTCAATTTAAAAGATTTTAAAACTTTTTCCTACACTCTTTTTTAAACTATTTGTCTTTTTTTCGGTTGAGTCTTTGTTAGTGTTCTTGGTTTGAGTCTTTGAGTCTATTATTTTTATTTTACTCTTCTTCAAATTTTTGAAAATTTAAAAAACCTTTTCAAAAATATTTTTATTTTTGTAGTTCAATTGGCTACAGCGTCGTGTTCATATTCTTGGTAATTGTTGTTTCTTTGAGTCTTTCCTTCTAAAAACTTTTCAAAAATAATTTTTTTTTGTTTAATCTTGTGTCAAGTCATTAATTTTGGTGTTTTTTTGTTTATTTTCTTTCAATTTTCGAAACTTTTGTTTTAGTTTTCTAAAAATTTTAAGTTTGGTGTTCTTTTTTATGTTCTTGAATTCATTGAGTCTTTAAATTTTGTTCTTCGTGTTTTTGTCTGTCTTCAAAGTGTTGTTGAGTCTTGTATGTGTCTTGATCTTAAAATTTTTAAGTTTGGAGTCCCTTGGTGTTTCCCTCCAAAAATTTTGGAAAAACAAGGGTTCTATATCTTAAAATTTTAAGTCTTGTGTCTTTTTTGTATTTTTCTCTTTATCATAAAATTCAAAAATAAAAAAATATCTTTTCTATCTTATCTTCCAAGCTATTTTCGAAAATTTTGAAATAAAATTCAGATTTCAATTTTAAATTTTTATCTTATCATATCTTAGCTGCCATGTTTTCAAAAATAAAAATTTTCAAAATTAAAAATCAAAATCTAATTTCAAAATCTTATCTTTTTAAAATATTTTTCAAATCATTTTAATTCCTTATCTTATCTTATTTTTTTAATTCAAATCTTTTCTTATCTTATCTTTTATTGTATTTTTATCTTTTCTTAATTAATATCTTATCTTCTCTCTCTTCTTTGTCAAAACCACCTAACTAACTCCTTCTATTCTTAATTTTGAAAATATCTCCCTTATTCTCTCTCATCTTTTTCAAAACCACGTAACTAACTCTCTTCTCTCTTAATTTTCAAAAATTTCTTCTTCTCTTCCCTCCTCTATTTTCAAAAATTCAAAAATTTAAATTTAAATCTTTTTAAATTAATTTAACTTAATTTTCGAAAACTAATTAATTAATTAAATAAAAATAAAAATATTTTAATTCTTATTTACTTTCTCTGTTTATACCTCTTCCCTTCTCATCTCTATTCATTCAACTCTACTTCCTTTGACTCTTTACCTTGAATTCTTTATCTTCTTTCCTTTCTTCTTCACATTTCACTGGAATCTCTTTTGTCCAAATGGTACAAAAAGCTTTCTTGTGATTTCTTTTTCATCTTTTATTCTATCCTCTTTTATTTAATCTTATTTACTATTTTCAAGGTATTTTTCTTTTACTTGTTTTATTTATTTTTATTTTTATTTCTTTATCTTCTTCTTTATTCTCTACTTCTGACTTTAAGGAGGAGCTTTTTGTCTATTGGCATAGTCTCTCTTCTTCTTTTCTTTTCTTCTTGTTTATGACCAGGAAGAGGGATAAAAAACCCCTCTTGACTCCTGATCCTGAACCTGAGAAGACTCTAAGGAGGCGTTTACAACTAGCTAAAGCACAACACTCCGGAAGAGACCTTTCAGAAAATTTTTAACAAGAAAAGGAGGACATGACCGAACCACAAGAGGAGCCCAGAAAGGTCCTTGGTGACTTCACCATGCCTACCTCTGACTTTTATGGCAGAAGCATTGTTGTACCTGCCATTGGAGCTAACAATTTTGAGCTTAAGCCTTAGTTAGTCTCTCTTTTGCAGCAGAACTACAAGTTCGATGGACTTCCACCGGAAGATCCAAATCAGTTCTTAGCAGAATTCCTACAGACCTGTGATACTATAAAGATTAATGGAGTAGATCCTGAAGTCTATAAGCTGATACTTTTTCCCTTTGCCTTAAGAGACAGAGGTAAGTTCTGGCTGGATTCCAAGCCTAGAGAGAGTCTTGACTCTTAAGAAAAGCTAGTTAATGCTTCTCTTGCTAAGTTCTTTCCTCCTCAAAGGATGAGCAAGATTAGATTGGAAGTCCAAACCTTCAGACAAAGAGAAGGTGAATCCCTCTATAAAGCTTGGGAAAGATACAAGCAGCTGATCAAGAGATGTCCTTCTGACATGCTCTTAGAATGGTCCCTCATAGGCTTGTTCTATGATGGCTTATCTGAGATATCCAAGATTTCTTTGGAGAGCTCTACAGGTGGATCTCTCCTCTTGAAGAAAATGCCTGCAGAAGATAGATAACTCATTGAGATGGTTGCAAACAACCAATTCATGTACACCTCTGAGAGGAATCCTATAAACCATGGAATCTCTCAGAAGAAAGGAGTTCATGAAGTTGAGACTCTGAATGCCATCATTGCTCAGAATAAGATCCTGACCCAATAAGTCAACATTATCTCTCAACATCTCACTGGGATGCAAACTACATCTGGCAGTAATCAAGAAGCTTCTCTTGAAGAAGAAGCTTATGATCCTGACCAACCCACCATGGAGGAGGTGAATTACATGGGAGAACCCTATGGAAACACTTACAACCCTTCATGGAGGAATCATCCTAACCTTTCATGGAAGGATCAAAAGAAACCTCAAAAAGGTTTCAATAACAACCAAGGTGGTAGGAACTAGAATAGGTTCAATAACAGACCACCATTCCCATCTTTTCAAGGGAATATAGAGGCCTCTAAGCAGAGTCTTTTTGACTTAGCCACTCTAGTCTCCAGCCTCACTAAGACCACTCATAGTTTCCTTAATGAAACAAGGTCCTCCATTAGAGATTTGGAGGTAGAAGTTGGTCAACTGAGCAAGAGGATCCTAGAGATCCCTCCTGACACTAGTCTCAATAATACTGAGGTTAATTTTAGAGAATAGTGCAAGGCCATAACCATGGAGGTTGAGGCTGAATTGGACGAGAATGGGAAGGCATTGAATGCCAGTGAAGAAGTCTTCACTGGGCATTCAACGCCAACAAAGGCAGCAAGCTTGGTGTTAAACACTAGTGAGGAAGCCTTCAGTGGGCGTTTAACGCCCATCCTGGCAGAGAAGCTAGCATTGAACGCCAGCGAGGGAGCACTGGCTGGGCGTTCAACGCCCAAACAGGAAGGCTTTCTAGCATTGAACGCCATTGAGAAACCCCTCATTGGGCGTTCAACGCCCAACTAGGCAGCCATACTGGCGCTGAACACCAGTGAGGAACCCCTCACTAGGCGTTCAATGCCCAAAAGCCCAAGAAAGCTGGCATTGAACACCAGCAAGGAAATCCCTGTAGGGCGTTCAACGCCTAGAATGCTAGAGGGATGGGTGGACAGCAAGGGCATTCAATGCCCAATAAGCTGACAGAGCTGGCGTTGAACACCAGCTATAGCACACCCTTTGAGTGCTCAAAGCCCACTCAAAAACCCTCTAGCCCAAAACCAAAGGAAACCATAAAGACTATTGAGGGTCCTTTGAATTCACTTCTACAGTGCATAAGTTCTGATGACTACTCATCCTCAAGTGAGGATGAAGACACTAGGGAAGAGCAAGTTGCTCGTCTCCTAGGAGCTCTAATGAACCTAAATACCAAGTTATTTGGTACAAAGCCTCTGGAGGATGAACCTCCACTACTAACCAAAGAACTCCATGCTTTGGTTTAACAAGAGCTACCTCAGAAGCTTCCAGTCCCTGGACGCTTTCTGACTCTTTGCAACATAGGCACTATGACCTTTGAAAAGGCTCTATGAGACCTAGGGTCAACCATCAACCTCATGCCACTCTCTGTAATGGAGAAGATGGGAATCCTTGAGGTACAAGATGCACACGTCTCTTTAGAGATGGCAGACAAGACCATGAAGAAGCCATGTGTCTTAGTGGAAGATATCTTGGTTAAGGTTGAAAACCACTACATTCCTGCAAACCTCATTGTCTTTGACATTGGAAAGGATGAGGATGACTGTGACATCCTTGGAAGACCCTTCTTAGCTACTGCAAAAGCTTTGATTAATATATCTAAGGGAAAATGGTTTTTCAACTAGGAGAGGACTACATCTTTTTTAAGATGTCCAATCCTAATTTTCCCTCCAAAAAGAAAGGGGCAACTGTACAACACTTAGTGTGCCAACCCTCTCTTTCTATGTAGAACTTTATAGAACCCCCAGACATTAATTCTAAGTTTGGTGTTGGATAGCCCTCAACAAGCTCTAAGTACAAAGGTACTAAAAAGAAAGTACCTAAAGGCTGGAGGGACAAAAAAGTCCCAACTGAAGGCCTCTCACCTCGCATGAGAGTTCTCTTCACTAAGAATCCAGTCGTACAACATACAATGAACCGTGTCCTATCTCTAGAGCATGTAGAGCTCATTCATGATAGTACAGGCAGAAAATTCATTGTAAAGGGCGAAAATCTGAGCCCTTACTCACCTCCTTAAGGAGCTGAAGGTCAAGCTAGTGACTTTAAAAGAGCACTTGTTGGGAGAAAACGCAACTTTACTCAACTATTTATTATATTTTCATTTTGTTTTTCCTTCAGTCTTAGAGTCTTGATCATGTGCATCAGTCAAGAGACAGAATTCACAGCAGTGAAAATAAAACACTCCAGAAAGAGCGTTAAAGTTGAACGCCAGTAAGGAAGCCCTCCTGAGCGTTCAAAGCCCCAAGAGGGAAGCATTGCTGGCGTTGAACGCTAGCCAGGGAGAAGCCCCTGGACATTCAAATGCCAGTGCAAAAAAGCAAGGAATCTGGAATTCCCTAGCCTCTCAAGAACTGTGGGTCCCAGAGAATCTTTTACTTACCCCACCCACCCCGACCTACTTTCACACTTCCCAATACACACTTGATAAACTACTATTTTATGGTTTATCTTGTGCTAAATTGAGTGGTTTTTATCAAGTCTTTGTACACTTATTCATACAATTTGCATGATTTTACAATTCTTTCCTAATTCTGTTCTATAATTTAAAACTTGCTTTCTATGCCTTTAAATTGTGTATTTTTAATGTCCTTTTATACCATTCGATGCCGTGACCTGTGTGTTAAGTGTTTTCAAGCTTTATAGGGAAGGAACGGCTTATAGGATGGAAAGGAAGCTTGCAAAAATGGAAGAAACACAAGAAACTAAGGAGCTGACCAGCGAGGAACGACGCGTGCGTGTACCTGACGCGTGCGCGTACCTGACACATATGCGTGACACGCAAAAAAGACCATCGACGCGTACGCGTAACTGACGCGTACGCATGATGTGCGCCACATGCAGAAAGTATAGAAGACGCTGGGTGCGATTTTGGGCTGAGTTTGGACCCAATTTTTGGCCCAGAAACACAGCCTAGAGCCAGGAAACAAGCAGAGACTCGAGACACATTCACATTTACATAGTTTTGAGTTTTTAGTTTGGAATCTGAGAGAGAAAATACCATATTCTCTAGGGTTCTTCATATTCATAGTTTTAGAATTTTATGCTTTGGTTTTTGGATATTGAGAAGAGTTACTACCTCCGTTGAAGTTTCTATCATTCTAGTTTGTTTCCTTATTCCCTTACTCTTTTAATCACCCATTAACCCTGTTCTGATTTTACATATGGATATCTTTGATTTTGGAATTTATTAATGCAAAGAACTATTTTTATCTTTAATTAAATTTCTGCTATCACTTTATTTGAATTTCCATGTCTTATTTTCTTCCCCTTTTATCGTTTATGAAAATGGCATTCATGTTAATGGAGTAGACTCCCAACTTGACTTGGGAGTTGATTAAAATGAGACCCTTGAGTTGGAATACTCAAGTGCTAATTGGAAATTGGAAGTTGTTGGCTGGCTCTCTAGTCACTAATGCTAATCCTTCCATAGGAGAGGATTAGGACTTGTGAATTGGGACTGGTTCAGTTAATTGACTTTCCTTTATTCGGTAAGGGATTAATAAGTAGAAACAACAACCTCTTACCATTACACTTGGGAAAATTCAACAAGGATAGAACTTCTAATTAATCTTCTCCCAGTCAAGGCTTTTATTTTGATTATATAAATTCTCTTGTTAATTTTCATTGCTTTAATTTACAATTATTTATTTTTCTGTTCTCCAACTCTTAAAATTTCTCGAAAAACTCCTGACCAATAAATTGCACTCTTTTGTCAACTCGTTGGGAGACGACCTGGGAATTCTACTCCCAGTATTTTATTCTTGAATTGTGACAACTCTTTCTAAATTGATAAGCGGAATTTTCGTTGTTTATCGGCAATTTTCACTATAAAATCTTTATCGGCAATTTTTGCTCGTCAATTTTTGGCACCGTTGCCGGGGAGTTGCAACAGTGTGCTAAATTATTGGTTGGTGTAAATATTTTTAATTTTACATATTTGCATATTTTATTTTATTTTATTACCATGAGCTGTATGTTTCTTTCATTGAATGACGCGTTCACTTCCTGATCCGAGCTTAGCTTCGTTTTATCCTAAAATCGAAAGAACTATTTCACGTATTAGGCGAGCTCGGCATCGGTTAGCCTCTGAGGGTGAATCTGAAGCACCATTTGAGGAAGAAACAAGCTCCTCTTCTACTGATTCTGTTGATTTACGTGCAGGTAATATGGCGGAACCCAGAAGGATTACTCTCCAGGAAGTAGGAGCTCCAGACTTTACATTGCAACTGTATCAAGCGCGTCACCCAAATCTGGCTGTAGATTTTGAACTGAAGACTGCGCTAATCAATCTACTGCCCAAGTTTCATGGCTTACCTGCTCAAGAGCCAATCGAGCACCTTAGAGATTTTCAGACAGCCTGCTCAACTACTAGGCGTCACGGTGCATATGAAACTACTATTTGGCTATATGCCTTGCCGTTCTCTCTTAAGGGAAAGGAAAGGGAGTGGTTCTTCACTCAACCTGAAGAAGTTATTATTAATTGGGATCTACTCAGAAGAGAATTCCTGGACAAATACTTTCCAGCTGAAGTTACAGATAGACTGG
This sequence comes from Arachis hypogaea, assembly GCF_003086295.3. Lineage (NCBI taxonomy): Eukaryota > Viridiplantae > Streptophyta > Magnoliopsida > Fabales > Fabaceae > Arachis > Arachis hypogaea. The sequence continues at coordinate 89,191,686 of NC_092046.1, read as the reverse complement.
GGAAAGAAATTTTCTGTATTATTCAAGGCGAATCAGAGACTCTCTATGAGTATTGGGAACGCTTTAGGAATCTCCTAGACTCATGTCCCCACCACAAGATTGACTAGTTGGTATTGATTAGCTATTTCACACAAGGCATGAAGCCTCAAGACAAGACTACATTAGATGCTGCAAGTAATGGCTCTTTGAAGAAGTACAAGATGGCGACAAAAGTGTGGCAACTGATCACCAATCTGGCTGAGTCTACCCGGAATGCAAAGCATATGAACAACCATCCCAAGGCTATTGCGGAGGTTTCCTCTAGAAGTGAGACTGCTGCTATCACACAGACTCTAGAAGAGATGACCAATATACTGAAGCAGCTACAGCTGAATCAACAACAACCTCAGCCTCCTCCATAACAACAGTGTCAACAATTAGTTCCTCAGAGAGTGTGTGGAATATATGCCTGCTATTCCTATTACACTGATGAATGTCCCCAACTCCAATAAGAAGACAACACCTTGGCAGCTACTAACAACTACTATAACCGCCTGTATCAAGGGAATTATCAACAAGGCGATAATTATAACCAAGGTGGGAACTACAATCAAGGTTGGCAAGACAACTCCAACCAGAGATAGAGAGATAATTCAAACCAAGGCTGGAGAGACAATTCCAACCAAGGATGGAGTGACAACTACAATCAAGGAGGCAGAGACAACGGTGAAAATTAGAGGTGGAACAACAATAACTATCAGCAGAACAGGTATCCACAGAACCCCCCATACCAACAGCAGAACCAAGCCCAGACGTACCGGGTACCTCACTAAAGGTAATCTCAAGCGCCTTAGAACAACCAACAGCAAGCCCCTCAAATTACATACCCCCTCCCTCTTCCAATGATGAGATGCTTCGCGCTATTGTACAAGGATAGAAAGACCTTTAGAATACACTTACCTCTAGCATCACTAGTCTTACCTCTACTTTACATGCTCTCATCTCCCGGATGGAACCACCTGATGCCCACAACAATCAACCTTCTGATGACAAGTCATCCTAGCCTAGTTTTACTAGTCTTTTTCTTTGATTTTCAATAGGTTTTATGCACTTTCTTGGGCCACAAGTAAGTCAATTAGGTGGAATTTCATGTTTCCTTAGATTCAATCAACCATGGATGAATTGATGCATTTTCATGAGTTTTGTGCCATAATTTCTTAGATGACAAGAAGAAGAATAACTCTCATGATTATAGCATAGCTTTGATGCAATTGTTGATTGATGATAGGTGGAATAAAGCTTGGAAGAAGGTTGCAAGAATGGGCTTGGAAAGAAGGGATTCACGTTTGAGCTAACATTTGCCTCAAACGTGAATCCAAACGTGAATAGCAGCTGAAAATCACCACTGGAGGTCGTCCACGTTTGCACCAATGTTTGCCTCAAACCTTGAGGCAAACGTTGGCTGAAGATTGGTCAAGGGAAGGGCCAACGTTTGCGTCAACGTTTGCCTCAAACGTGAGGTCAAACGTTGGCGCCATAAGAACAAGAAAGATAACCCCTGAAGCATGGCAACGTTTGTGCCAACGTTTGCCTCAAACGTGAGGTCAAACGTTGGCCACATTTTAGCATGGAAGAGCACCCCTATTTGATGGTTTAAATGAGCCACGTTTGCGCCAACGTTTGCCTCAAATGTTAGGCCAAACGTTGGCTAGAAGAGCTGCTTGGGAAGGGCCACGTTTGAGCTCACGTTTGACCTCAAACATTAGCTCAAACGTGGATGACAGCAAAAGTGGCCGAGCTGCATAATTGGTTTCACGAAGACGTTTGAGTCAACATTTGCCTCAAACGTTGACTCAAACGTGAATGGTTTATGGCCCGGTTCACAACTGAACTTCTTCCCAACATCAAGAGCAATCAACGGAGGCTACTACCAACCCAATTCCATCAAGGCCAAGGCCCACATTCAAGGCTTAATGATCAATAGAAGGAAGTGTATAAATAGGAGCTAGTTTGATGTAATTAGAGAGCTCTAGACTTTACTTTGAATTTTTCTTTTTAATTTTCAACTTGATTTTGAGCTTTTACTTTAGAATTTAAATCTTAGAGAATTGGGAAGGAGAATTGATCTCTCTTCTTCCTTGTTCTTGCTTGAGCACTCTTTAGTTTCTTGTTTTGGATCTTGGGTGGAGAATTGAAGAACTTCTGTTTCAATCTCACCTTGAGATCTTATTTTAATCTTCTGCATAATTGAATTTCAGTTTCTGTTTACTGCTTCATCTTCTCTTCAATTCTGCAATTTACTTTTCTTTATTTCCTTTGCAATTGTTCTTGTTGGATCAAGGAAGGATTTGAGATCTTGACTTGTTATCTAGTCTCTTCCACTCCTGAGATCTTCAACTTCCTTTTAAATTGCTGCAAATTAAACACAAGTCATTTTCTGTTTACTCTTCAAGTATTTTCACTCTTCTGTTTGAGATCTATTTCAACTCAATTCATCTTCTACTTTCCTGTTTAATGCAATTTACTTGTTCTTGTTTAAATTCTGCAATCCCAATTCCCAATTCCTTTTATGATTCAAGCAATTTACATTTCTTGCACTCTAAGATTCTGCAATTTACATTTCTTGCAATCTAAGTTTCTACAATTTACATTATTTGCACTTTAAGATTCAGCACTTTTACTTCTTGTTCTCTTTACATTTCATGCAATATAGCTTCTCACTTTACATTCCAAGCACTTTAGCTTTTGTCAATTACAAACCACTCAAACCAATACTTGATTCGCTTGACTAAATCAACCACTAAACTAAAATTTCTCAATCCTTCAATCCATGTGGGATCGACCTCACTCATGTGAGTTATTATTACTTGATGCGACCCGGTATACTTACCGGTGAGTTTTGTGTTGGATCGTTTTCCACACATCATGTTTTTGGCGCTGTTGCCGGGGATTGAATTAGATTGACAATGATTAAGTGTAGTGAAGATCTAGATCAAGCACTTTTTCTTTTCTGTGTCTTTAATTTTTTACTAACACACTAACTGTTTGAATTTTTGCTTAAACTAACTAAAACCCCACTCTAGCAATAGAGTGGAGTTCTTCTGGTTTTTCTGGCTTTGTGTGAATCTTATGATATTGCGTGCTGAATATACGAGGGAAGCAATTTTCTTCTATTGATTTTTCAAGCCTGTCAACTGTTTGATGCATTGTGTCAACTAATCTTTTGACCACATCTTGGCATGAGTATATTCTATCTTCATTTGGACCGTTTGTGATTGTGCACATCATCGAGGGAAACTCAAAGAATTCTAGTAATTATGGGAGTAGTGTCCTCACTTTAGATGACAATACAACCCATAATTTGAAGCACCCGCTCATCACCATGAATGATGTTGCTCAATGGTTTGAAGCTTTCCCACAAGGAAGCATCATCAGATGGGAAGATCTAATGAGTGAACTCCTGGCCAAGTTGAAACCACCTCAGGAAATCGGTAAGCTAGAGGCAGAAGTGCAACCATCCACACAAGAGAAGGGAGTGGTGGAAATTGAAGGTGTCAGTGCAGTCATGAACCAAAACAAGCAGATGCATCAGCAGACTCTGCAATAACTAGAGATAATGGTCAGAAAAATCAATGAGCTGCGAACTGCTGTAGTAAATGCATACAACCTAACTCAAAACTCACATGGTTGGAATCAACCTGAAAAAGGTTTTGGAACAATTGACCATGGGCAACAAAATCATGAGCAATCACACTCTCCAAGTAGTACCTCAAGCATGTTCCAACACAAGTTCCAAGGTGATGTGTACAACCCACCCTGGACGACTCATTACAGCTGGAGGAGGAGTGAGCACCAAAATCAAGGACCAAGGGACTTCAACCACAACAGCCCCAATTTCCCAAACCAGCAAAGACACCACCATACCAATATTAACCACTACACATCACCACCACAACACTCACCCTTTCAACCTCAGACACACCACGACCACCCAATCTCACAAGACTCTCAGAGGATCACCAACATAGAGATCTTAATAGAGAGAATAATGAAACACCAAGAGGAAGTAAGTAAAGAGCAAGAAGCCTTAATCAAAGGACTTGAGAGGCAAATGGCACAACTGGCTATGCACCTTGCAGAAATGGCTAAAGAGAAGGCAATTACATCCCCCAGAGCCACTGAAGACAACCTGAAAGACAATGAGAAAGTTTCCAGGTGTGAGAAATTGAAAGCGATTATAGAGGCAAGTGAGAAGAGGGCTACGGGAAAGGAAACAATCATCAAGGAAAAGCCCACAGTAAGAAGAGGAAACCAAAAGGCAACAGAAGCCTCAGCTTCCATGATCAGAGGATGAAGGATGTCAAGCTAATGACAATAAAAGAGCGCTTGTTGGGAGGCAACCCAACCTGAGGTAGTTCCCTTTTCATAGCTATTTTAATAAAAAGGTTAATTAGCTTTATCAATATTACAAGAAGCTAAGTTTGGTGTTGCACACCAAAACAATATAAGGGAGAATAAAGGATTCTAAGTTTGGTGTTCTACCAAAATCTCATCATAAAACAAATTCTCACCTTTTGCATAATGCTAGCTTCAAGCATTTAGATAAACTAGTTAACTAATTTGTTGTTTCCTAGTTTTCAGTTCTATTACTTTTGGCAAAGAAAAAGAATTTCACATATGGTTAACTTGATGCATGAGAACCACTGGCAAGGTACTAAGTTTGGTGTTCCCACACCAAAGTAAGTTCAAAAGCCCACAAATAATTAATGCATGCTAACCATTTTTCAAGTGCTTGGGGAACAAGCAACTTTCAATATCACTGCAGAGCATCATACAAGCTTTTGGAAAGATTAAGCATCATCAATCAAAGAAATGAAAATGTGAAGACCAGCAATGATGATGATGAGGAGGAGGAAAGCAAGTAAACTCCAAAAGGTTGTATTGTTAATTTTGCATCAGACACTACTATAGTTGAAAGTGATATAATACCCCTGCCTGTCTGCATAGTATAGTTTTTCTGTAATTCAATAATTAAGATGCTTGATTATTCACAACACTACACTTTTCAAACTTGCGTGCACTCAAGATTTCAAAAGAAAAGGCACCACATGATAGTTCTTTGAAAAGAACGATTGAGGAATTAAACAATTTTGAGGCAAGCAAAAGATTAGGAGAAGTGGTGGTTCTGGTTGTGTGATTATGCATTGAGGTTGCATGCTTATGAAAACTTGTAAGGGAGCTCCTAGTCAGGACATAGAGTTCAAAGAAGTATTGTGGAGATTTTTGAACATTTATTGATCCAAGAAGCAGCAAACAAAAGAAAATAAAGAAGATATAAAAACAAAGAGAACATGGCCCAAGGCTCTGAGCATCAATTACTAGGCAGAAAAGAAGAAAGAAACAAGAACTCAAAGAGTTATTATCCTAGTAAATGCTTGTGGTCGAATTGTGTCAAAGAGAGAGGCTTGAGCAAGTAAATCCTAAGGGGTGCTTCAACACCTAATACCTTAAAACCAACTGGTTTAGGAGTATTGATTGAAAGCTTATCTAAAGAGCTGCTTTGACACATGAAACTTAGAGTCAAGGCCAAAGCACAGAAACTATAAGCTGCTTCAAGGTGATTACCTATAGAGAGATCTCCATGATATCATTTGGATGAAAGTTCTAAGACCTAAGACTTCCAAGATGTAGGGACTAGTAAGCACTGAAGCCCTTGCATGAGCATATAATTTAGAGTTTACACCACTGTCACTTAATCACTTCACTCACAGGATAGCACATATGATTCTTTAAATCCATTCTAATTGAAAGAACCTTTGAGCATAATTCTTTTCTTGCTTGGGGACAAGCAAGTTTTAAGTTTGGTGTTGTGATGACAAGTCATCTTAACCTAGTTTTACTAGTCCTTTTCTTTGTTTTTATTTGGTTTTATGCACTTTTTTTTGCATTATAAGTAAGTAATTTAGAATGGAAATGCATGACTTCTTTGAATCAAACAACCACCATTTAATTGATGCTAAATCATGAGGTTTAGGCTAAATTTAATTGATTCTTAATGATTTATAAACCTTGTGAATTTGGTGATACTTTGATTGGTTGTTTTGATTATTTTTAGGTGAAGAAAAGAAGAAAACAAGAAAGCATGGCTTAAGAAGTGTGGCCCAAGAAGGAAAATAGTGTGGCAAAGAAAATGAGGAAGCGTGGCACATGGAAGGAGAGAAGCCACAATGCTCTCCCCAAGAGCTTAGTGCTCTCCAAAGGAGCACAACAAAAATCCAAGGAAGCAATGTTTCAATGCTCTGCTCACCTTGTGAGCTGAGCACAATTTGAAGCCAAGAAACAAGGAAAGGAAAAACAATGCTCAGCTCACCAAGGGAGCATTATCGGGCATTCATCACAAGAAATTCAAGAAAATGGTTTGCCAAATGCTTTCTCCAAGGTTTGAACCCATGACCAAAGGGTGGTGGGAGAGCGCTACTCACAAGGAAAACAAGGCAAAAATTGGCCAAATGCATCCCCTAAGGTTCGAACTCAACACCTTGAGGAAGCAAGGAAGCAAGGCACCACAAGACAACCAAGGAAATAGCACAGCGCATGCTTCCTTCAAGTTTTGAACCAAGGACCTCCCTTGGAAGCTTCAATGCTCAGCTCACTTGGAGAGCTGAGCGCTACTCATGGTGCACCACAACACAAGCATGACACAGGCCAGGGAAGTGGAGTGCGCATCTTGACAAGGTCCAGGGAACAGAGCGCGCAACAATTTTGCACAAGGCCCCAATGCTCAGCTCACCTTGTGAGCTGAACATTCCCCTGATGCCTTCTCCCAGCAAGGCACGCAACAAGGATCCTCACACTAAGCCTCAATGCTCAGCTCCCCCTGGAAGCAATTTCTTCATGGGCTGAAATTCAATTAAAAATCCAACTTAATTCATTTCTTCACCAAATCAAAAGCCCATCCAAATTCCAAAATCCAAGAATAGAAAGTGTATAAATAGGAGCTAGTTTGATGTAATTAGGACCTTTTTTTTTTACCTTTGTTTTACCTTTTCACCTCAAGACTTTACTTTGAATTTTTCCTTTGAATTTTCATTTGGAGCTTTTACTTTTGAATTTTAGATCTTAGAGAATTGGGAAGGAGAATTGATCTCTCTTCTTCCTTGTTCTTGCTTGAGCACTCTTTACTTTTCTTGCTTTTGATCTTGGGTGAAGAAATGAAGAACTTCTGTTTCAATCTCACCTTGAGATCTCTTGTTTACTTTCTCTGCATAATTGAATTTCCATTTCTGTTTACTTTACTGCTTCATCTTCTCTTTAATTCTGCAATTTACTTTTCTTTATTTCTTTTGTAATTGCTCTTGTTGGATCAAGGAAGGATTTGAGATCTAGACTTGTTTTCTAGTCTCTTCCACTCCTGAGATCTTCAACTTCCTTTAATTTGCTGCAATTTAAGCACAAGTCATTTTCTGTTTTAATTCCTTAAGTATTTCTACTTTTCTGTTTAAATCTACTTTACTTCAATTCACCTTCTACTCTTCTGTTTAATTGCAATTCACTTGTTCTTGTTTAAATTTTGCAATCCCAACTTCCAATCCCTTTTACAATTCAAGCAATTTACATTTCTTGCACTTTAAGATTCAGTCATTTACATTTCTTGCAATCTAAGTTTCTACAATTTACATTACTTGCACTTTAAGATTTTGCTTCTTTACTTTCTTGCTCTTTAATTTACTGCACTTTATCCCTCTCCCTTTACATGTCAAGCAATTTAGTTTCTGCCAATTGCAAACAACTCAACCAATACTTGATTTGCTTGACTAAATCAACCACTAAACTAAAATTTCTCAATCCTTCAATCCCTGTGGGATCGACCTCACTCATGTGAGTTATTATTAGTTGATGCGACCCGGTACACTTGCCGGTGAGTTTAGGTGATTGGAATTCATTTTCCAAAAATCACATCACCTTCCAGCTCCAATGCACTACCTTCTCAACCTTTACCCAACCCCAAAGGTGGAATCAATGCCATTACTTTGAGGTCTGGAACCATACTGCAAGAGAGGAGTCAAGAGGAGCTAGGCTCGAAAGGAGACATTCAAGTGGAAGGCATTGTTGAGGTAGAGGATGCTGAAGAAGAGGATGAAGTACAAGACATAGTTGCAGAAGAAGAGGCTCAACCAAGGAATGGAGTACCAAAAGAAGATGAAGTTACAAGAGAAGCCAATCCTATTCCATTTCCACATCTTGCCAGGAAATCCAGAAAGCAGATGGAGCTAGATCCCAAGATGGTGGAGATCTTCAAAAAGGTTGAGGTAACGATTCCCCTTTTTGATGCCATTCGCCAGGTACCTAAGTATGCTAAGTTTCTAAAAGATCTATGCATGAATAAAGATAAAATACATGATTTAGAAACTATCCCCCTAGGTAGCTCTATTTCTGCTTTAATGGGTGCTGTACTGGAAAAATGTAGTGATCCGGGTCCATGCATGGTTACTATTACTATTAAGGGTGTACAATTTTTTGACTGCATGTGTGATCTAGGTGCATGTGTGAGTATTATGCCTTTATCTTTATATGATGCTTTGAGTTGGAGTTGCTGAGGACGTGCTGGTGAGCATTAAGGGGCTCACATTCCCTATTGTATTCTACATTTTGGAGATGCCCCCTAATGACTCAGGAAGACCATCATCCATCCTATCGGGTAAGCCATTTCTGAAGACTTCAAGGTTCAAATTAGATGCCTTCTCAGGAACTTACTCTTTTGAGATAGATAGCAGAGCAGTGATCTTCAACCTGGATGAAGCTGTGAAGCACCCTCTGAAAGATCATTCCATCTTCCAGTGCGACATCATTGATGAAACTGTAGCTGCAGTTCACCAAGAAGAAGTAAAAGAGATGCACATGGAGCAAGGTGCAAGTGTGGGGAAGCCTGATAAACCCCATTTTAAGGGTTTATCTTATGTTGAATTTAGAGGATTTTGGCAACTTTTCTCCCATAAACCCCATTTATTCACTAAGATAGCTTGGTTTTATAACTTTTCCTTTAATTGTGCTCAAGAGTGAAAACATGCTTTTTAGGTCTTAAAATAGCTAAATTTAATTCACCTTGATTCCATTAGATGCCTTGATATGTTTGTTAAGTGATTTCAGATTTAGGAGGCAAGGATTGGATCAAGGGAATGAAAACAAGCATGTAAAAATGGAGAACTCATGAAGAAATGAAGGAATCGCAAAAGCTGTCAAGCTGACCTCTTCGCACTTAATCGACCATAACGTGAGCTATAGAGGTTCAAATGACGCGGTTCTAGTTGCGTTGAAAAGCTGACATCTAGGGCTTCAAAATGATATAAAATTTGTCATGGTTGCATCGCATTTAGGGGTGCGTACGTGCACTGTACTTGTATGTGCTGATGTTGCACGTGATTCATTTAATGCAACTCGTGGCCAGCGATTTCTAGTGCATTTTAGGGCCCAATCCAACTCATTTCTGATGCTTTTTAACCCAAGGATTGAAGAGGGATGACACACTTAGACACTTAGTCATCATTAGTTTAGTTTAGATTAGTTTTGGTGGGAAAGTTAGTTTTAGAGAGAGAAGCTCTCACTTCTCTCTAGAATTAGGATTAGGTTAGATCTAGATTAGGATTTCTTATATCTAGGTTAATTTCATGCTTTGATTCACTTTTCCTTTTGTAATTCTTCTTCTTCTACATCTCCTCTCTCTAGTTTTGCATTTACTTCATGTAATTCTCTACTTTCGTGTTGATGCACTTTTGTTCTTCCATTTTCCTTTAATGCAATTTATGATTCATGTTCCTTTATTGTTGAATTGCTTTCTTGTTGTTTAGTTCCTTGCAATTGAGTAGTGTAGATTTACTTTTCTTGCAATTTTACTATGCTTTCCTTTTATGCCTTCCAAGTGTTTGATAAAATTCTTGGTTGGATTTTAGAGTTGAATTTTATGCTCTTGGCTTGGGAAGGTAACTTAGGAACTCTTGAGTTACTAATGTCCAAGTAATTGATGATTGGGAGCCATTAACTCTAGGTCTCACTAATTGAATTGGTGGAGAGCTAGGACTTATGGACTTGAATTGGTATAGCTCACTTGACTTTCCTTTATTATTAGTTAGGGGATGACTTAGTGGGATTGATCCTTGCCAATTCTCATGTTGTGGTTAGTGATAGGGATAGAGATCCTTGACCACCAAACCTTACCAAGACCTTTGTAGCTATTAGTTTACTTCCTTGCCATTTATCTTTCATGTCTCTTATCTCAAAAATCCAAAAATATCTCATAACCAATAACAAGGATACTTTATTGCAATTCCTAGGGAGAACTACCCGAGGTTTAAATACTTCGGTTTATAGATTTTAGGAGTTTGTACTTGTGACAAACAATCTTTTGTATGAGAGGATTATTTGTTAGTTTAGAAAATATACTTGCAACGAGATTTCATTTGTGAAATTCTATACCATCAAAAATTCATTCATCAAAGCCCTCTGAACAAGATGAAGACACCTTGCCACCTCCAATTGCTCCAGATGACCAAGTGCCTAGCCATGAACAGAAAATGGAGTTGAAACCCCTTCCACCCCACCTCAAGTATGCTTACCTTGAGGATAATCAGAAGCTCCCAGTTATTATTGCAAGGAAACTCACTTCCCAACAGGAGGAGCAGTTGCTTAGTGTGCTGATAAGACACAAGAAAGCTATTGGGTGGAGCTTGGCGGATATAGTAGGCATCAGCCCTCAAGTTTGTGAGCACCGGATATTTTTAAAAGAGGAAGCAAGGCCTATTCGTCAACCTCAAAGGCGGCTGAACCCCACCATCTTAGAAGTTGTCAAGAAGGAAGTGACCAGATTGCTTGAAGCTGATATCATCTATCCAATCTCGGATAGTGAATAGGTCAGCCTAGTACAAGTGGTGCCCAAGAAGTTTGGAGTCACAACAGTGAAGAATGAGCATGGAGAACTCATGGCAACTAGAGTGCAGAATTCCTGGAGGGGGTGCATTGATTACAGGTGCATCAACCAGGCTACTCACAAGGATCACTACCCCCTGCCATTCATCGATCAGATGCTTGATCGCCTGTCAGGTAAATCACACTACTATTTTCTAGATGGTTACACTGGCTATTTTCAAATTCATATAGCTCCTGAAGATCAGGAAAATACTACTTTTACATGTCCCTTTGGAACGTATGAATACAAGAGGATGCCTTTTGGCTTATGTAATGCACCAGCTACATTTCAAAGGTGCATGATGAGTATTTTCATGGATGACTTTAGTGTGTATGGTGATTCATTTAATCTTTGCTTGGATAGTTTAGCTAGACTATTAGACAGGTGTGTTAGTTCAAACCTTGTATTAAATTTTGAAAAATATCATTTTATGGTAAAACAAGGTATTGTTCTAGGACACGTTATTTCTAATACTGATATTTCAGTTGATCCAGCAAAGGTAGATGTCATTTCTAGTTTACCTTACCCCTCCTCCGTGAGGGAAGTCTGTTCGTTCCTTGGTCATGCAGGTTTCTACCCGATATTTATCAAGGACTTCAATAAGGTAGCATTGCCTTTATCCAAACTGCTGCAGAAGGATGTTGAGTTCGAGCTGAGTGAGGACTGCATGGAAGTGTTTGATAAGCTTAAAATCGCCTTGACTCAAGCTCCGATTGTGAGAGGACCAAACTGGAGCCAGCCTTTTGAGATTATATGTGACGCCTCCAACCATGCAGTAGGAGCGGCACTGGCTCAGTGCGAAGGTAAGGACCCTTTTATAATTGCTTATGCTTCTAAGACCTTAGACGCTGCTCAGTCTAATTATACTACCACTGAAAAAGAGCTTCTGGCTATTGTTTTTGCTCTGGATAAATTCTGAGCCTACTTACTTGGTACTAAGGTGGTAGTATACTCAGACCATGCAGCTCTAAAATATTTATTAGCTAAAAATAAGTCCAAACCAAGGTTAATACGTTGGATATTATTGCTGCAAGAATTTGATTTAGAAATCAGAGATCGGAGTGGTTCCCAGAATTTAGTGGCGGACCACTTGAGTCGCCTAGAGCACATTAAGAATGACTCCTCTCCTATCAATGATGCTTTTCCATTTGTTAGCTTGCACGTAATATCTGAAGTACTTCCCTGGTATGCACCTATAGCTAATTATCTAGTTAGTCATACCTTCCCTCCTAATTTTACTAAGCATCAAAGGGACAAGCTGAAAAGCGTGTCCAAATATTATATATGGGATGACCCATATTTATGGAGGTATAGTGCTGACCAGATAATTAGAAGGTGTGTGCCTCAATCAGAATTCCAGTCAATTTTAGAGGCCTGTCACTCCTCTGAGAGTGGTGGACATTTTGATCCTCAAAGAACAGCTAGAAAAATTTTAGACTGTGGATTCTGGTGGCCCACCCTTTTTAAGGATGCTACTGCCTTCTGTAAATCTTGCTCCCCATGCCAAAGATTTGGGAATATATCCAAGAGGGATGAGATGCCCCAACAAGTTATGTTATTCTATGAAATTTTTAATGTTTGGGGCATGGACTTCATGGGTCCATTTCCAAACTCTAGTGGTTTCTTTTATATATTGTTAGCTGTTGATTATATTTCTAAATGGGTGAAAGCAATTCCTACACGTACTGATGATGCTAACGTTGTTGTCTTCTTTGTTAAAAATCATATTATCTATCTAACAAGGCACTCATTGTTGTAACAGGAGATTGACAGGTCTACTGAAGAAACATGGCATTGTTCACAAGGTAGCAACAGCTTACCATCCCCAGACCAATGGGCAAGCCGTGGTGTCTAACAAGGAGATAAAGCGCATACTAGAGAAGATGGTCAAACCTCATAGGAAGGACTAGAGCACCAGACTTGTAGATGCGCTCTGGGCTTATCGGACAACATACAAGATACCAATCAGAATGAGTCCCTTCCGCCTACTCTATGGAATGACTTGTCACCTCCCAGTGAAGGTGGAGCACAAAGCTTTCTGGGCCGTGAGGGAATGCAACATGGGATTTGAGAAAGCTGATACTGAAAGGAAGCTGCAACTAGCAAAACTGGAGAACCTTCGACTCGAAAAATATGACAACTTGATGAGCGGATAATTTATACCCTTTTTGGCATTATTTTTACATACTTTTTAGTTTGTTTTATTTACTTTTTATTATATTTTTATTAGTTTTTATGCAAAGATCACATTTATGGACTTTATTATGAGTTTGTGTGTTTTTCTGTAATTTCAGGTATTTTTTGGCTGAAATTGAGGGACCTAAGCAAAAATCTGATTCAGAGGCTAAGAAAGGACTGCAGATGTTGTTGGATTCTGACCCTCCTGCACTCGAAGTGGATTTTCCGGAGCTACAGAAGCCCTATTGGCGCGATCTCAATTGCGTTGGAAAGTAGACATCTTGGGCTTTCCAGCAATATATAATAGTCCATACTTTGCCTGAGATTTGATGGCCCAAACTAGCGTTAAAATCCAGCTAAAAACTTTCTGGCGTAAAACACTCACCAAGTGGGTGGCATAAAACGCCAGAACTAGCACATTTCTTGGCGTTAAAGGCCCATTTTGGCACCCAGGGTGGCGTTTAACTCCAACTTGAGGCATATGCACGTGAAAGCTTGAAAGCTCAGCCAAAACACTCACCAAGTGGGTCCCGGAAGTGGATTTCTGCACTATCTGCACTTAGTTACTCATTTTCTATAAACCTAAGTTACTAGTTTAGTATAAAAACTACTTTTAGAGATTCATTCAGAAACTCATGACATTTTACACCTCATATTGTATCTTCTACGGCATGAGTCTCTAAACCCCATAGGTTGGGGTGAGGAGCTCTGCTGTGTTTCAATGGATTAATGCAATTAGTACTGTTTTCTATTCAATCACGCTTGATTCTATTCTAAGATACTCACTCGTACTTCAATATAGAGAATGTGATGATCCGTGAAACTCATCATTATTCTCAATTCTATGAACGCGTGCCTAACAACCACTCCCGTTCTATCTGAGCTCAACGTAGTCATTGGGCGATAGCTTGAGTGCGTATCTCTTGGGTTTCTGATCCACGGACCGAGTCTGTGAGATCAGAACCTTCGTGGTAGAGGCTAGAACCAATTGGCAGCATTCCTGGGATCCGAAAATTCTAAACCTTGTTTGTGGTATTCTGATAGGATCTGGGAAGGGATGACTGTGACGAGCTTCAAACTCACAAATATTGGGCGCAGTGTCAGTGTGCAAAAGGATAGAGAGATCATATTCCGACGCTAGTGAGAACCAACAGATGATTAGCTGTGCGGTAGCTGTACCTGGTATTTTTCATCCGAGACGAGAAATCTGACAGTTGATTAGCCATGCAGAGATTGTACCTGGTATTTTTCATCCGAGAGGATCATACAGCTTGCCATTGAAGGAAGCCATGCGTGTTTAGAGAAGAAGACAGTAGGAAAGCAGAGATTCAGATGACAGAGCATCTCCGGAACCTCAACCTGTTCCCCATTACTGAATCACAAGTACCATTTATTTCATGTTATTTACTTTTCATAAACGAAAATCATTTTTATCATTAATCTCCTGACTAAGATTTACAAGATAACCATAGCTTGCTGATGCCAAGGCATCTTAGGCTAGTTTCACTAGCATTTTTCTGTTAGTTTTAGTTGTTTTATGCATTTTCTTGAGCTTAAAGTAACCAAAAATGGTTAAATGAAGAACAAAGTAATGAACCATCCAAACAGTATGATTTTAATGCAAATTCCATGAGTTTTAGTTATATTACTTGAATGCTATGAATGGAAGATTTCTCATGAAATTTTGCAAGACTTTGATGCATTTGTTTGGATGATTTCAGGGAAGAAGAGGCTAAGCAAGGAAGCAACAAAATCAATAAAGGAAGCTTGAATATCACATGTGGAGTTTAAGTTCCAGTTTAAGCCTAAACTGGAGCTTAAACGCCAGAATCATGAAGGCTAAGAAATGCTGGAATTGAAGTTTAACCTCCAGTTTAACCTTAAACTGGAGGTTAAACGCCAGAATGAAAAGTCTCACCAAAGAAGCATTCCACGTTTAACCTCCAGTTTGACCTCAAACTAGAGGTTAAACGCCAGAATGATAATGCCACTCAGGAAGGAGTTCCACGTTTAACCTCCAGTTTAACCTCAAACTGGAGGTTAAACGCCAGAATGGGAAAAGCACCAGGGAGCCATTTCCACGTTTAAGCTCCAGTTTGACCTCAAACTGGAGCTTAAACGTGTTCGACCAAGTTTTCTCCTCCAGGGTTGCTCTCTCCATTTCCACGTTTAAGCTCCAGTTTGACCTCAAACTGGAGCTTAAACGTGTTTGACACCTCCAGGGCTACCCTTCTAAGCTTCCACGTTTAACCTCCAGTTTAACCTTAAACTGGAGGTTAAACGTGTTCGACCTCCAGGATGCCTCCTTCCATTTCCACGTTTAACCTCGAGTTTAACCTTAAACTGGAGGTTAAACGTGTTCGACCTCCAGGGCTGCCCTTCCTATATCCACGTTTAAGCTTCAGTTTAACCTTAAACTGAAGCTTAAACGTGTTCGACTACATGACTCTCCAGGGCTGCCTTCTTCCATTCCCACGTTTAAGCTTCAGTTTAACCTTAAACTGAAGCTTAAACGTGCTTCTACAAAAGGCCTCACTGGAAGTGTCTGGCGTTTAAGCTGCAGTTTAAGCTTGAACTGCAACTTAAACGCCACTCTTGGAAAAGGTTTCTGGACCAAAAATATTGTGGTTTAAGTTAGTATTTGAGCACAAACATTAACTTAAACTTATTCTGGTATGAAACCCAATTGAATATCATGGTTTGTGGGATTGGGCCTGAAGGATTGATGAGTCTGAAATTTCAATTTATTGAGTCATGTGCCATTATTTGATTATCACTAAGTTGGCTCAATGAATGTTACAGAATTTGGATCAGCAGCCTCATCAAGATTATGGATCATAAACCCAAGGCAAAAGGAAAGCAGGGAGAGGCCTCAAAGCCCAAGAAACACAACAGAAGCTCAATATAGAAAGTGTATAAATAGGATAGAATTTAAGTTAGAGAAAACTTTTACCTTCACTTTTAGCTAGTCTTCATATCTTTGTAGTTGAATTCAGAGCTATGACTCACTAAACCCCTTTCATTGGGTTAGGGAGCTCTATTGTAATTCAATGAATCAATAATAGTTTATCTTCTTCTTCAATCTTTTCTCTTGAATTTTGTTAGAAAGCTTCTCGTTCTAATTCCATTGGGTAGTTGTCTTGGGAAAGAAACTACCCATAATTGGAATCCTTCGGAACCTTGGGAAAGGAATGGAGGATTCATGCTAGAGAAGCTTTCTCACAGTGAATTGAATTGGGGTTTGGATGGATATTGTGACATGTAATCCTACCAAATTGTGGTTCATGAAACTGTGTGGTATAATCAGTGATCGAGCATCATCTCTTCTTATGAACATTTAAACCAAGGGATTGGGAATTTGTTTGTTTTTAGAGAGAATTGGTGAGCCAAGGGATTGGGATCCAATCATATAAGATTGCCAAGCAAAATTTAATGAACGCATTGGTTGAGGAAGAGATATACATGTTTTGATTCGGAGATCTCAATATCTCCTAACACCCAATGAATTCCCCATTTCTGATTTCCACTTTCTCTTTACATTCTGCAACTCAATTCTTGCAATCACCCCCATTCCCTTTTAATTTCAGCAATTTACATTCTGCTCTTTAATTCATGCAATTTAAGATTCCGCCATTTCAATTTCTTGTCATTTACTTTTCCCGCCAATTTTACATTCCGAAATTCTCATCTAAATCTTGATTCCGCTCAACTAGAACACACTTCTAATCTGAATTGCTCACTCAACCAATCCTTGTGGGATTCGACCTTACTCTATTGTGAGTTTTTACTTGACGATAACCGGTGCACTTGCCGGAAGGAATTTTGCCGATCGTGCAATTTTCTAAATCCTAGCATAACTAGTTTATGCGCATCACTTGCTTCAAGCCGACAATCTCTGTGGGATCGACCCTTACTCACGTAAGGTATTACTTGGACGACCCAGTGCACTTGCTAGTTAGTTGTGCGGAGTTGTGAAAAGTGTAATCACAATTTCGTGCACCAAGTTTTTGGTGCCATTCCAGGGGATTGTTCGAGTTTGGACAACTGACGGTTTATTTTGTTGCTTAGATTAGGAAAAATTTACCTTTTTGGTTTAGAGTCACTAAATTTGAGTCTTTTATTTTCTTTTCAAAAATCTTATTTTTCTTTATTAATCTTTAATTTTCCTTTGAGTTTTCTATTTGAGTTTAGTTTCATGCTTTGAGTTTGGTGTCAATTGCATGTTTTAATTTTTCTTTAATTTTCAAAAATATATGCATTGTGTTCTTCATTGATCTTCAAGCTGTTCTTGTTTATTTTCCTTGTTTGATCTTTCGTTTTTCTTGTGCATTTTCGAATTATTAGTGTCCAAAGTATAAAAATTTTTAAGTTTGGTGTCCTTTATGTTTTTATTTTCTTTAAAATTTCCAAAATTTATTCTTGGTGTTCATCTTGATCTTCAAAGTGTTCTTGGTGTTCATCTTGACATTCAAAGTTTTCTTGTTTGTTTTCTTTGTTTTGATCTAAAGATTCTAAGTTTGGTGTCATTTTATTGTTTTTTTCTTTCCTCATTAAATTTAAAAAATATATTTTCCTTTATTTACTCATCACTTTCGAATTCCTTAGGTTGACCTATTCAAAATTTTTAAAATTTGGTAGTTTTTTGTTAGTTAAGTTAAAATTTCAATTTTGAAATTTATCTTTTTAAAATCTTTTTCAATTTTCTTTTTATATTTTTCGAAAATCTTTTATAAAATTTTTCAAAATATTTTTCTTTTTTTTTATAATTTTCGAATCACTGGTCCTAATTTATTATTTTGATTGAAAAATTTTAAAATCATATCTTTTTCAAACCTTTTCTTTTATTTATCTATTTTCTTACAAGTATCTTTAATTTTAAGACATATCTTTTTCAAAACTTCCTACCCACTTTCTCTCTCTCCATTTTTCGAAAATCATATCCAAAAATTTTCAAATCTTTTTAATTAATTAATCATTTTAGTATTCGAATTTCTTTTATTTCTTTTTCTTTTAGTTTTCAAAAAATATATTCTATTTTCCAATTATTTTATTTTATTTTCTTTTGAATTCGGTTTATCCTTAATTAAATAAAATAAAAACAAAAATATTTTACTTTATCTTGTATTTTATTTACAACCTACATCATCTCCCTTTCTCCATTATGGACTCAAGTGGAAATGAACAGTCCAGAAGGAGTCTGGGGTCATATGCTAACCCCACTAATGCTTCCTATGGGAGTAGTATCTGTATACCCCCCATCAGTGCCAGCAGTTTTGAACTAAATCCTCAGCTCATTATCATGGTGCAGCAAAATTGCTAGTATTCCGGTCTTCCACAGGAAGAACCTACTAAGTTTCTGGCACAGTTCTTACAAATTACTGACACAGTATGTGATAAGCAAGTAGATCAGGATGTCTACAGATTATTACTGTTTTCATTTGCTATAAAAGATCAAGCTAAGATGTGGTTAAATAACCAACCCACAGCAAGTATAAGAACATGGAAACAGTTATCAGATAAATTCCTGAATTAATATTTCCCTCCAAATAGGATGACATAGCTAAGGCTGGACATCCAAGGCTTTAAACAAGAGGATAATGAATCTCTTTATAATGCCTGGGAGAGGTATAGAGAGATGCTAAGGAAATGCCCCTCTAAAATGTTTTCAGAATGGGTGCAGTTAGACATCTTCTACTACGGGCTTACAGAAAAGGCCCAGATGTCTCTAGACCACTCAACTGGTAGATCTATACACATGAGAAAGACAATTGAAGAGGCTCAAGAGCTTATTAATACAGTTGCTAACAATCAGCATCTGTACTTAAGCAGTGAGTCCTTCATGAAAGAAAAGGCTAAAGCACTACCCACTGAACATAGTCCTCCAAAACAAGTTGTTGAACTCAATCAGCAATTACATCTTATAACAAAACAGTTAGCAGAATTCAAAGAGATTTTACAAGATACTAAGAATACCAACAAGAATATGGAAGCACAATTAGATCAGACAAGACAACAGCTATCTAAACAGATAACAAAAGAGTGCCAAGCTGTTCATTTAAGAAGTGGGAAGACACTAAATGTCTCAACTCAAGGCAGCAGAAAGCCAAGAAATGAACAACTGAAAGAGGATGACCAAGCCACTGCCCAAAATCCATCTGAGGATAGTAAGAGCCCAGAAAGGAATGATTCTGGCGTTTGAGCCACTGCCCAAAATCCATCTGAGGATAGTAAGAGCCCAGAAAGGAATGATTCTGGCGTTCAAACACCAGAAAATGGTGAAAACTGGCGTTAAATGCCCAGTGGATGCCAATTCTAGCGTCCAAATGCCAGAAAAAGTTGGCAATCTAGCATTAAATGCCCAAAAAACACCCAATTCTGGCGTTCAAATGCCAATGGGGGATCAAACACATGCAAGTGCTGATAACAACCCCCTTAGGCAGGCTTTTCTAACCACTTCTGTAGGAAGTAAACCTGCAGCAACTAAGGTTGAAGAATATAAAGCCAAGATGCCTTATCCTCAGAAACTCTGCCAAGTGGAACAGGATAAACAATTTGCCCACTTTGCAGACTATCTCAGGACTCTTGAAATAAATATTCTGTTTGTAGAGGCACTTGAGCAAATACCCTTTTATGCTAAGTTCATGAAAGAGATCTTAAGTCATATGAAGGATTGGAGAGAACTGAAAACGTTTTCCTCACTGAAGAATGCAGTGCAGTCATTCTAAAAAGCTTACCAAAGAAGCTTAAAAATCCCGAAAGCTTTATGATACCATGCACATTAGAGGGTGCTTGTACCAAGACAGCTCTATGTGATCTTGGGGCAAGTATCAACCTAATACCTTCATCCACTATCAAAAAGCTTAGTTTGACTGATGAAGTTAAACCAACCCGGATATGCCACTATCTTGCTGATGGCTCCATTAAGATTCCATCAGGCGTAATTGAGGACATGATTGTCAAGGTTGGGCTATTTACCTTTCCCAATGACTTTGTAGTGCTGGAAATGGAGGAGCACAAGAGTGCAACTCTCATTCTAGTAAGACCTTTCCTAGCAACTGGACGAACCGTCATTGACGTCCAAAAAGGGGAAATAACCCTGAGAGTCAATGAGGATGAGTTTAAGTTGAATGCTGTCAAAGTTATACAGCATCCAGACACATCAAAAAACTGCATGAGCGCTGATATCATTGACTCCCTAGTAGAAGAGGTCAATATGACTGAGAGTCTCGAATCAGAGCTAGAGGACATTTTTAAAGATGTTCAGCTTGATCTGCAGGAACCAGAGAAAACAGAAGAACCTCTGAAAACTTCTCAGGAAGAGGAGAAGCCTCCTAAACCCGAGCTTAAACCACTACCACCATCCCTAAAATATGCATTTCTCGGGGAAGATGACACTTTTTCGGTAATCATAAGCTCTGCTTTAAAGCCACAGGAAGAGAAAGCACTAATTCAGGTGCTAAGGACACACAAGATAGCTCTTGGGTGGTCCATAAGTGATCTCAAGGGCATTAGCCCAGCCAGATGCATGCATAAGATCCTATTAGAGGATAATGCTAAGCCAGTGGTTCAACCATAGAGGCGGCTGAATCCAACCATGAAGGAGGTGGTACAGAAAGAGGTCACTAAGTTACTAGAGGCTGTGATTATTTATCCTATTTCTGATAGCCCCTGGGTGAGCCCTGTCCAAGTTGTCCCCAAGAAGGGAGGCATCACAGTGATTCATAATGAAAAGAATGAACTGGTTCCTACAAGAACAGTTACAGGGTGGCGTATATGTATTGACTACAGAAAATGCAATACAGCCACCAGAAAATATCATTTTCCTTTACCATTCATAGACCAGATGCTAGAAAGACTAGCAGGTCATGAATACTATTGCTTTTTGGATGGCTATTCAAGTTACAACCAAATTGCAGTAGATCCTCAGGACAAAGAGAAAACAGCATTCACATGTCCATCTGGAGTATTTGCCTACAGAAAGATGCCATTTGGTCTGTGCAATGCATCTGCAACCTTTCAGAGGTGCATGCTCTCTATCTTCTCTGATATGGTAGAAAAATTTCTGGAAGTCTTCATGAAGGACTTCTCAATATTTGCAGACTCATTCAGCTCTAGTTTTGACCATCTAGCACTCATTCTGAAAAGGTGCCAAGAGACTAACATGGTTTTAAACTGGGAGAAATGTCACTTTATGGTGATTGAAGGAATTGTACTTGGACACAAAATTTCGAACAAGGGAATAGAGGTGGATCAAGCTAAGGTAGAGGTAATTGAAAAATTACCACCACATGTAGGATTCTATAGGAGGTTTACAAAAGATTTTTCAGAAATTACAAAACTTTTGAGCAATCTGCTAGCTGTTTATACACCATTTGTCTTTGACACAGAGTGTCTGTAGGCGTTTGAGGCTCTGAAAGCTAAGTTGATCACAGCACCAGACTGGACATTACCATTCGAACTAATTTATGATGCCAGTGACTATGCCATTGGTGCAGTATTAGGACAGAGGCATAACAAGCTTCTGCATGTCATTTTTTATGCTAGCCATGTTTTAAATGACGCGCAGAAGAATTACACAACCACAGAAAAGGAGTTGCTTGCAGTGGTTTATGCCATTGACAAGTTCAGATCTTATTTAGTGGGATCAAAAGTGATTGTATACACTGACCATGCTGCTCTAAAATATCTCCTCACAAAGCAGGATTCAAAACCCAGACTCATAAGATGGGTGTTGCTTCTGCAAGAGTTTGATATAGAAATAAGAGACAGAAAAGGGACAGAGAACCAAGTAGCTGATCAACTGTCCCGAATAGAACCAGTAGCAGGAGCATCCCTCCCTCCTACTGAGATCTCTAAAACCTTTCCGGATGAGCTACTCTTTGCCATTCAGGAAGTACCATGGTTTGCAGACATTGCAAACTATAAAGCTGTGAGATTCATACCCAAAGAGTACAGTAAGCAGCAAATAAAAAAATTAATTTCTAATGCAAAGTACTACTTGTGGGATGAACCATATCTCTTTAAGAGGTGTGCAGACGGAGTAATACGTAGATGTGTGCCTAGAGAAGAGGCATAGAAGATCCTATGGCAATGCCATGGATCACAATATGGAGGACAAAAGTTCTCTAATGTGGCTTCTACTGCCCTACTCTCTATAGAGACTCCCAGGAGTTTGTACGTAACTATGACAGTTGCCAGAGAGCCGGTAATCTGCCTCACGATTATGCCATGCCTCAGCAAGGGATCTTAGAGATTGAGTTGTTTGATGTATGGGGTATTGACTTCATGGGGCCTTTCCCACCATCATACTCAAACACTTATATTCTGGTGGCAGTAGAATATGTATCTAAATGGGTAGAAGCAATTGCAACACCCACTAATGATACTAAGACAGTGATGAAGTTGCTCCAGAAGCATATCTTCAGCAGGTTCGGTGTCCTTAGGGTACTGATCAGTGATGGAGGCACTCATTTCTGCAATAAATAGCTTGACTCTACTCTAATCCGCTATGGAATTAACCACAAAGTGGCAACTCCATATCATTCACAGACATATGAGCAGGCTGAAGTCTTAAATAGAGAACTAAAATGAATCATGGAACAGACTATAAGTACCCGTAGAAGGGATTGGGCAAGAAGTCTGGATGATTCTCTGTGGGCATACAGAATCGTATTCAAGACTCCTATAGGGACCTCTCCATACCAGCTTGTGTATGGAAAAGCCTGTCATCTGCCAGTGGAATTGGAACACAAAGCCTATTGGGCAACCAGATTCCTAAACCTTGATGCTAAGGTAGCTGGAGAGAAAATATTACTCCAGTTGAATGAGCTGGAGGAGTTCAGATTCAACGCTTTCAAAAATGCTAAAATTTACAAAGAGAAAGCAAAAAGGTGGCATGACAGAAAGCTGTCATCTAGAGTCTTTGAGCCAGGATAGAAGGTTCTGCTGTTTAACTCTAGCATGAGATTTTTCCCTGGGAAATTGAAATCCTGGTGGAAGGGACCCTATGTGATTACAAGTGTGTCACCATATGGATATGTAGAGCTTCAGGATATTGACTCTAACAAAAAGTTTATTGTTAATGGACAGAGAGTCAAGCATTATCTTGAAGGCAATGTTGAGCAAGAGTGCTTAAAACTGAGACTAAATTAAAAGCTCAGTAAAGTCCAGCTAAAGACAGTAAAGAAGCGCTTGCTGGGAGGCAACCCAGCCATTATCAAAAATTAGATGTTTATAACAATTATATAAGTCCATTTAATGTTGTTATTCATGTTCGTTAATGTTTTTCAGTGAACAAGTTAGGGAAATGAAGGTTCAGAACATAAAGCAGAGGAATCACAGAGAAAAAGAGCTCACTGGCGTTAAAACGCCAGTAAAGAGACATTTTGGGCGTTAAACGCCAGAATGGCTATCATTCTGGGCGTTTAATGCCAATAAAGGTATCATTTTGGGTGTTAAATGCCAGAATGGGCAACATTCTGGGCGTTTAACGTCAGAAACAGCAGCATCCTGGGCGTTCAGAAAAAAGCCTAGTAACAAAGGATTTCTGGCGTTTAACGCCAGACAGGGTACCTGGCTGGGCGTTAAACGCTAGAATGTCTATCATTCTGGTCGTTTAACGCCAGAACAGCAAGGGGAGGTAATTTTGTTTCTAATTCAATTGTTTTCAAATTTTTCATGTATTAATTCATAATTTTTTGCATCAAACATATTTTAAAATGTTCATCTTTCAATTTCTATTTTCAAATTTTAATAATCTTTCCAATTTTTTTAATTCTTTTTTTTATTCTTTTCAATTCCTTCCAAAATGTTTTCAAAACTTACATATCTTTTCAAATTCTTTTCAACTCTTTTTAATTTTTCTTGTATACAGTAATAAGTTTTCAAAATTAATTGCATAATTCTTCTTCTACTCCCTTCTATCTTATTTTGCTCAAAGACGAGCAAACTTTTAAGTTTGGTGTGGATAAAGCTGTGCTTTTTGTTTTTCCATAACTATTAATGTTCCCTATGGCTGGAGAAACTTCTAGGAAGAGGAAAGGGAAGGCAGTTGCTTCCAACTCCGAGTCATGAGAGATGGAGAGATTCATCTCAAAAGCCCATCACTAGAAAGAGGATGGAGCAAACAAGAGAGCCAACTCATGGACCTCAACAAGAGTAACAAAGGCAAGAAAGAGATATTGAGGAGCTCAAGCACTCTATAGGATCTTCAAGAGGAAGAACTAGCCGCCGTCACTAAGGTGGACCCGTTCTTTAATTTTTTTGTTCTTATTTTTCTGTTTTTCATTTTTATGCTTTATGTTTTGACAATGTTTGTGTCTTCCTTACATGATCATTAGTGTTTAGTGTCTATGTCTTCAAGCTATGAATTTCCATGAATCATTCACCTTTCTTAAATGAAAAATATTTTCTGAAAAAGAAAATGAAGTACATAAATTTCGAATTCTATCTTGAAAGTAGTTTAATTATTTTGATGTGGTGGCAATACTTTTTGTTTTCTGAAAGAATGCTTGAACAGTGCATATTTTTTATAGTGAAGTTTATGAATGTTAAAATTGTTGACTCTTGAAAGAATAATGAAAAAGAGAAATGTTATTGATAATCTGAAAAATCATAAAATTGATTCTTGAAGCAAGAAAAAGCAGAGAAAAACACAAAGCTTGCGAAAAAATGGCAAAAAATAAAGAAAAAAAGAAAAAAAAAGAAAAAGCAAGCAGAAAAAGCCAATAAACCTTTAAACTAAAATGCAAG
The DNA here is from genome assembly GCF_003086295.3 of Arachis hypogaea. NCBI lineage: Eukaryota > Viridiplantae > Streptophyta > Magnoliopsida > Fabales > Fabaceae > Arachis > Arachis hypogaea. Next base: position 89,166,818 of record NC_092046.1, on the reverse strand, counting down.
GGTAAAAAGGATCCAAGGCTTTGAGCATTAATGGATAGGAGGGCCCAAAGGAATAAAATCCTGGCCTAAGCAGCTAAATCAAGCTGTCCTTAACCATGTGCTTGTGGCGTGAAGGTGTCAAGTGAAAAGCTTGAGACTGAGCGGTTAAAGTCGTGGTCCAAAGCAAAAAGAGTGTGCTTAAGAGCTCTGGGCACCTCTAACTGGGGACTCTAGAAAAGCTGAGTCACAATCTGAAAAGGTTCACCTAGTTATGTGTCTGTGGCATTTATGTATCCGGTGGTAATACTGGAAAATAAAATGCTTAGGGTCAGGACCATGACTCATAAAGTAGCTGTGTTCAAGAATCAACATACTGAACTAGGAGAATCAATAACACTATCTGAATTCTGAGTTCCTATGGATGCCAATCATTCTGAACTTCAAAGGATAAAGGGAGATGCCAAAACTGTTCAGAAGCAAAAAACTACTAGTCCTGCTCATTTAATTGAAACTGATCTTCATTGATATTTTTGAAATTTATTGTATATTCTCTTCTTTTTATCCTATTTTGTTTTTAGTTGCTTGGGGACAAGCAACAATTTAAGTTTGGTGTTGTGATGAGCGGATAATTTATACCCTTTTTGGCATTGTTTTTACATAGTTTTTAGTATGTTTTCTTTACTTTTTATTATATTTTTATTAGTTTTTATGAAAAAATCACATTTCTGGACTTTACTATGAGTTTCTGTGTTTTTCTGTAATTTCAGGTATTTTCTGGCTGAAATTGAGGGACCTAAGCAAAAATCTGATTCAGAGGCTGAGAAAGGACTGCAGATGCTGTTGGAGTCTGACCCTCCTGCACTCGAAGTGGATATTTTGGAGCTACTAAAGCCTAATTGGCGCGGTATCAATTGAGTTGGAACATAGACATCTTGGGCTTTACAGCAATATATAATAGTCCATACTTTGCCTGAGATTTGATGGCCCAAACTGACGTTAAAAGCCAGCTAAAAACTTTATGGCGTAAAACGCCAGAACTAGCACATTTCTTGGCGTTAAACGCCCATTTTGGCACCCAGGGTGGCGTTTAACTCCAACTTGAGGCATATGGACGTGAAAGCTTGAAAGCTCAGCCTAAACACTCACCAAGTGGGTCCCAGAAGTGGATTTATGCACTATCTGCACTTAGTTGCTCATTTTCTGTAAACCTAACTTACTAGTTTAGTATAAAAACTACTTTTAGAGATTCATTCAGCAACTCATGACATTTTACACCTCATATTGTATCCTCTACGGCATGAGTCTCTAAACCCCATAGGTGGGGGTGAGGAGCTCTGCTGTGTTTCAATGGATTAATGCAATTACTACTGTTTTCTATTCAATCACGCTTTATTCTATTCAAAGATACTCACTCGTACTTCAATATAGAGAATGTGATGATCCGTGACACTCATCATTATTCTCAATTCTATGAACGCGTGCCTGACAACCACTCCCATTCTATCTGAGCTCAACATAGTAATTGGGCGATTGCTTGAGTGCGTATCTCTTGGGTTTCTGATCCATGGATCGAGTCCGTGAGATCAGAACCGTCGTGGTAGAGGCTAGAACCAATTGGTAGTATTCCTGGGTTCCGAAAAGTCTAAATCTTGTCTGTTGTATTCCGAGTAGGATCTGGGAAGGGATGTCTGTGGCGAGCTTCAAACTCACAAATGTTGGGCACAGTTAGAGTGGGCAAAAGGATAGAGAGATCATATTCCGACGCTAGTGAGAACCGACAGATGATTAGCTGTGCGGTAGCTGTACCTGGTATTTTTCATCTGAGACGAGAAATCCGACAGTTGATTAGCCGTGCAGAGATCGTACCTATTATTTTTCATCCGAGAGGATCATACATCTTGCCATCGAAGAAAGCCATGCGTGTTTGGAGAAGAAGACAGTAGGAAAGTAGAGATTCAGATGACAGAGCATCTCCGGAACCTCAACCTATTCCCCATTACTGAATCACAAGTACCATTTATTTCATGTCATTTACTTTTCGTAAACAAAAATCATTTTTATTATTAATCTCCTGACTAAGATTTACAAGATAACCATAGCTTGCTTCAAGCTTACAATCTCTGTGGGATTGACCCTTACTCACGTAAGGTATTACTTGAACGACCCAGTGCACTTGCTGGTTAGTTGTGTGGAGTTGTGAAAAGTGTAATCACAATTTTGTGCACCACAACTCCAGACTATACAAAGAGAAGGTGAAGGTTGTGCATAACAAGCATATCAAGAGAAGAGAGTTCAGACCTGGAGAGCTGGTTCTCCTTTACGACTCAAGGTTGAGGCTCATGCCAGGCAAGCTGAGATTAAGGTGGGAAGGCCCCTATAGAGTAGAGAAGGCAGAGCCATACAGAGTCTTCCACCTGAGCCATCCTACAAGCTCCAAATTTATCAAAGTCAATGGCCACCACTTGAAGTTGTATCATGGAAAAGATGAAGCACAACAAGGAGCTGGAGATCTTCCTTTTGGAAGATCCACCAACAGAAGAAGACTGAGCTTGTGGAGCGTCCAACTTAAGGACATAAAAGTAAAGTGCTAGGTGGGAGACAACCCACGATGGCATGATCGCCCATTTTTATTCCTAGTTTTATTTTATTTTGTTTTTCCTAGTGTTCATTCATAATTTCTGCATAATCATCTGCATTCTGCATAATAAAAAAAAATGTGTTCAACGCGGAAGCGTCTATGATGCGTACGCGTCATGCGTGAATTTGAAACACATAGGAAGCGAACAGAGAGTTAGGCGAGAGTGGTACAGGAAGCGTGCTTTGCGTACCAACACGCCCACAGTACGCGTACGTCATGCGTGCGCGTCCCTCGTGTTTCTAGCAACCCACGCGTAAACGTCCCTGACGCGTACGTGTGACCCTGGAAATCGGCATAAAAGGGTGTTTTACTAGAGAGTTGTGATGGCTTGGGGTTAGAACTGTGCTAGACGCACAAATTTAGCCACGCGTACGCGTCCGTGACACGTGCGCGTCAGTTTTACTATGTGTCTATCCACGCGTGCATGTACCTGACGCACACGCATCGTATGTCTTTTTGGCTCTCATGCATTTCAACTCGAGAGGAGACAGTGGGGATTTTTAAGAAGGGAGCCGCGAGAGGTTAACCTATCATGGGTAGTGGACTTCTATGCTAACTTCCACTCGCCTACTCTGCAGTCTGTCTTTGTTCGTCAGAAGCAAGTCCTTGTCTCCGAGAGTGCCATACAGCGAGCACTGGGTCTTCCACCTAGCCCATAGGGATTGGATGCTTATCAAGAGGCCTCTCTTAAGCTCCAGATGTATCAGTTCGACTGGGCCAGTATCCTTGGAGTCATAGCCCAACCGGGTAGCACCGGTCAAAACCCAAGAGCATCTCATCCCAATCACTAACCTTGGAGTCTCGCGTGTGGGCACAGATAATGTCCCACTATATCTTTCTGAGTACTCACGAGTCTACCTTCACTGTGGACATGGCTGTTCTCATTTGGTGCATCCTGACAGAGCAACCTCTTAACCTGCCTCAACACATCGGCAAGCCATGTGACACGTACAGATAGCGGGTAACCTACCTTTCCCCGCCTTGGTTTCAGATTTAGTCTCTACAACAGGTGTGTCCTATCGGTCAGGATACACGAAGGTCATGATCCCTAAGGCCGACTAGTATGTCTCGAATGGGAAGTACATCAGGCCACCAGTTCCCTCTGCGAGCCAGCCTACAGGCCCATCTTTGGATCCTCCAACTTATACTCCACCATCATCCACACCACAAGCACCATCTACCCATCAGATGTTCCTTCAGATCCTTGAGAGGTTCGACTGGCAGGACCAGCGAATGGAGCAATTGGAGCACCACAACAAGCGCCGATACAACTATCTGAAGGAACTCTTAGTTGGTACCCAACCACCTCAAGAACAGAAGGACACCCCGGACTCGCCCTCATCCAGTAGCACAGGGAGCCATGGCGAACCAGACAACAGAGGTGATGCTTCCAGCCCTACCTTGCTCCTTACTGATGGCACGGAGGACCGTGCCAAGACTTAAGTGTGGGGAGGTCAGTCCTTGACTTTCAGAGGTAATCTCTCTCTTTTAACACCAACATTTTAGTTTTTCTTTTGTTAGATAGGATAGATTGCATGATAATAATTGCTTGCATGAATGTTCTACTTGGTTAAAGTAATGAGTTCATTTTCAAGACCCCTTTTTATATTATTTCACTAATTTAAATTAAAAATTTGTGTTAAACTTGTTTGAAGATTGTAATTTGGAACATGGTTTATAGCTAAGAACACACAACTTGTGAAATTTTGAGCTTAATTATATTGTTGCATTATTTAACCATGATTTTTATTCTTGTGTGTTTTCTTCTCTATGATTGCAATCTATTGTTTGTTCTATTCTATATGTCCATTGTTTAGTGTATTTGCATGCATACATATGATTGAGGCCATTAATTGTTATTAGCTCACTTATCCCAAATAGCCTACCATTTTAATTACCCTTGTTTGCCACTTTGAGCCTTTTAATCCCCATTTGTTCTGTATTTTACCACATCACTAGCCTTAAGCGAAAAAAAATTAATTATCCCATTGAATCTTTGGTTAGCTTAAGATAGAGATTGCGTGTCAACTAAGTGTGGGGAATTGTGGGAACTTGGGTTGATGAAAAAGTATTATGTTCTATTAACAAAAATATTGGGAATTTGGGTGCATACTCATGTGAGACCAGAAAAACCATATGCATTGATATGTTATGTTTATTTTTATATTCAAATATATAAATATATATATATATATATATAAATTTTATTAGAATATAAATAGATAAATAGGGGATAAAATTACCCCAATGCAAAGTTTAATAAAAGATCAACGCATATGTGATGAAATTAAAGAAAAATTTGATACATGAGTATGTGAAATACACAAAAAGTGAGATTATGGGTAGCTAGGCATGGTTTTAGAATTATATAGAGTGTATGTGTGTATATTAGGTGAGAACTTAGGTTAGTCAAAGATTCATATTATAGCTCACTTTGCCATACATATATCCTCACCCGGCCCCCACCTCAGCCCCATTACAACCTTGAAAAGACCTCATGATGTTTGCATTTGTACACTAAATATTTGTTGATTGGTTAGATGAAGAACAAAGTTTTAAAAAGCGTGACTAGGGAAGAGTAGAGTGGATTGACCCTAGACACCTAAGAGATTATAGTGCATATACACTTCCAATAAGGGTTTAATGCTTGATTCTATGCTCCCTACTTTCATGAGCTATCTTCTTACAAGTTTACTTGTCTTTTATTGTGTGATTTGAATTAGTGAAATTTGATTTATGTTTGTCTTGGAGAACTTGTTTACCTTTAACAAAGTAGATAGAAACATCTTAACTTATAGTTGCATTCACATACATAGGTTGCATCTCATGAGTCTTACTTTCCCCCATTCATTCCTTTGTCTCCTTGAGCTTAGCATGAGGACATGCTAATGTTTAAGTGTGGGGAGATTGATAAACCACTATTTTATGGTTTATCTTGTGCTAAATTGAGTGGTTTTTATCAAGTCTTTGCACACTTATTCATACAATTTGCATGATTTTACAATTCCTTCCTAATTTTGTTCTATAATTGAAAACTTGCTTCCTACGCCTTTAAATTGTGTATTTTTAATGTCCTTTTATACCATTCGATGCCGTGATCTGTGTGTTAAGTATTTTCAGGCTTTATAGGGCAGGAATGGTTTATAGGATAGAAAGGAAGCTTGCAAAAATAGAAGGAACACAAGAAACTAAGGAGCTGACCAGCGAGGAACGACGCGTGCGCGTACCTGACTTGTGCGCGTGACTTGCGCATTCCATAGAGACGCTTGCGCGTACTTAACGTGTACGCGTGACATGCGAAAAAGATCATCGACGCGCACGCGTAACTGACGCATACGCATGACATGTGCCACGTGCAAAAAGTACAGAAGACGCTGGGGGCAATTTTGGGCTAAGTTTGGACCCAGTTTTTGGCCTAGCAACACAAACTAGAGCCAGGGGACAAGCAGAGACTTGAGACACATTCACATTTACACAGTTTTGAGTTTTTAGTTTGGAATCTGAGAGAGAAAATACCACTTCCTCTAGGGTTCTTCATATTCATAGTTTTAGAATTTTATGCTTTGGTTTTGGATATTGAGAAGAGTTACTACCTCCGTTGAAGTTTCTATCATTCTAGTTTGTTTTCTTATTCCCTTACTCTTTTAATCACCCATTAACCCTGTTCAGATTTTACATATGGATATCTGGAATTTATTAATGCAAAGAACTATTTTTATCTTTAATTAATTTTCTGCTACCACTTTATTTGAATTTCCATGTCTTCTTTTCTTCTCCTTTTATCGTTTATAAAAATGGCATTCATGTTAATGGAGTAGACTCCTAACTTGACTTAGAAGTTGATTAAAAGGAGACCCTTGAGTTGGAATACTTAAGTGTTAATTGGAAATTGGAAGTTGTTGGCTGGCTCTCTAGTCACTAACGCTAATCCTTCGATAGGAGAGGATTAGGACTTGTGAATTGGGGCTGGTTCAGTTACTTGACTTTCCTTTATTCGGTAGGGGATAACCAAGTAGAAACAACAACCTCTTACCATTACACTTGGGAAAATTCAACAAGGATAGAACTTCCAATTAATCTTCTCCCAGTCAAGGATTTTATTTTGATTATATAAATTCTTTTGTTAATTTTCATTGCTTTAATTTATAATTATTTATTTTTTTGTTCTCCAACTCTTAAAATTTCTCGGAAAGCTCCTAACCAATAAATTGCACTCTTTTGTCAACTCATTGGGAGACGACCTGGGAATTCTACTCCCGATATTTTATTCTTGAATTGTGACAACTCTTTCTAAATCGATAAGTGGAATTTTCGTTGGTTAAGAACTGTACTTGCAACACTATTTTGACTATAAATTCTTTATCGGCAATTTTCACCCATCAATTTTTGGCGCCGTTGCCGGGGAGTTGCAATAGTGTGCTAAGAAGAGGAAAGGAAAGGCAGTAGCCAATCCCTCTAAATCTTGGGAGATTGAGAGATTCATCACCAAAGCTCATCAAGACCACTTCTATGAAGTAGTGGCTGAGAAGATGGTGATCCCTGAGGTCCTTTTCATGCTCAAGAAGAATGAGTATCCGGAAATTCGAAGGGAGATCCGGAAAGAGGTTGGGATGTCTTAACCAATCCCATCCAAGAGGTTGGGATTCTCAAGGTTTAAGAGTTCTATGCTAATGTATGGGTTACCAAAAATCATGACACTAGTGTAAACCCAAATCTAAGGAATTGAATCACCATGGTCCGAGGAAAAATCTTAGATTTCAGCCCGAAAAGTGTAAGGTTGGCATTCAACTTGCCTCTATTGCAAGGAGATCCTCATCCTTACACTAAGAGAGTCAACCATGATCAGAGATTGGATCAAGTGCTCTCAGATATCTGTGTAAAAGGTGCACAATGGAAAATGGATTCCCAAGGCAAACCCATTCAGTTAAGAAGGGTTAACCTAAAGCCTACAGCTAGAGGATAGTTGGAGTTCATCCAAAGATCCATCATCCCCACTAGCAACTGGTCAAAAGTGACTGTTGACAGAGCCATCATGATTCATTGCATCATGATTGGAACTGAGGTGGAAGTTCATGAGGTAATTCCTCAAGAACTATACAAGGTGGCAAAGAAGCATCACACTAATTCCAGGTTGGAATTCCCCCACCTCATCTGTCACCTATGCAATTCAGCTGGAATTGTCATAAATGGAGATATCTCTATTGGGGAGGATAAGCCCATCACTAAGAAGCGAATGGTGCAATCTAGAGAGCATGCACAAGAGCCTATGTAGTCGCCTCAGTATGAGATCCCTGAAATGCCTCAAGGGAAGTATTTTCCTCCCCAAATCTATTGGGATCAATGGCAAACTTCTCTTGGAGAATTGAGCACTAATATGGAGCAATTGAGGATGGAGCATCAAGGACATGCCACCATCCTCAATGAAATCAGAGAAGATCAAAGAGCCATAAGGGAAGACCAAAGGGCTATGAGGGAAGAGCAACAAAGGCAAAGGGATGACATAGAAGAGATTAAGAACCACATTGGATCCTCAAGGAGGAGCACCAGACGCCACTCCTAAAGGTGGACTCGTTCTCTTTTTATTCCTTTCCTTTATTATTTTTCTGTTTCCTATCTGTCTATTTATTTGTTCTTTTGTTCTAAGTTGCATGATCATTTGTATTTGATGTCTTTAAGTTGTAAAATGTTCGATATATCCCTCACCTTGCTTAAATAATTTTTTTTTAAGAAAATAACTGGGAGATGCATGAATTTCAAGTTTAAAATAAGATTAGTTTAATTAGTTTGATGTGGTGTCATTTGCTTTTGTTTTCTGAATGTATGAAATAAACAGTGCATGTTTGAAGTTGAAATCTATGAATGTTAGCTCTTGAAAGAATAAGGAAAAAGGAAAAATATATTGATAATCTGAAAAATTTGAAAATTGATTCTTGAAGCAAGAAAAAATAGCAAAAAGCAAAAGAAAATAAAATATATATGCATGCAAGAAAAAAAATAGCGAAAAAAATCAAAAAGAAAAAAAATAAAAAGAAAAATCTATTACTGCCCAAAAATGCAGGAAAAGGAGGGCAGATTCAAAAACCTAGTAACCCTTTAAACCAAAAGGCAAGGGTAAAAGGGCCCAAGGATTTGAGGATCAGTGGATAGGAGGGCCCAAAGGAATAAAATCCTGGCCTAAGCAGCTAAACCAAGCTGTCCCTAACCATGTGCTTGTGGCGTGAAGGTGTCAAGTGAAAAGCTTGAGACTGAGCGGTTAAAGTCGTGGTCCAAAGCAAAATGAGTCTGCTTAAGAATTCTGGACACCTCTATCTGGGGACTCTAGCAAAGCTGAGTCACAATCTGAAAAGGTTCACCAAGGTAGAGTGTCTGTGGCATGAATGTATCTGGTAGTAATACTGGAAAACAGAGTGCTTAGGTTCACAGCCAAGACTTAGAAAGCTGTGTTCAAGAATCAAAATAAGCTTAACTAAGAGTGTCAATAATATCATCTGGATTCTATGTTCCTAAAGATGCCAACATCTCTGAGTTTCAATGGATAATGAGATGCCAAAACTATTCACAAGCAAAAAGCTACTAAGTCCCACTCATCTAATCTTAACTAAGCTTCATTTGAAACTTAGAAATTTATTTGTGTCTTAATTTTCTTTTTATCCTACTGTGTTTTTAGTTGCTTGGGGACAAGCAACAATTTAAGTTTGGGGTTGTGATGAGCGAATATTTTATACGCTTTTTGATATCATTTTCATATAGTTCTTAGTAGTTTTTGTTTAGTTTTTATTAAGTTTTTATATGTTTTAGTATTAAAATCACATTTTTGGATTATACTATGAGTTTTTGTGTTTTTGGACAATTTCAGGTATTTTCTGGCAGAAATTGAGGAGCTGGAGCAGAAGTCTGATTTAGAGGCAAAGGAAGCACTGCAGATGCTGTCCAAATCTGACCTGCCTGCATTTGGAAGAGCTTTTTTGGAGCTAAAGACATCCAAATGGAGCATTCTCAACGGCTATGAAAAGCTGACTTCTAGAGCTTTCCAGCAATATATAATAGTCTATACCTTGTATCAGATTATAAGACCCAAAAATGGCGTTCAACACCAGCCATCTGACTAGTTCTGGCGTCCAGCGCCAGGAAGGGATTCCAAGCTGTAGTCCAACGCCCAAAAAGGTGCCAGGATTGGAGTTCAACTCCTAGGGAAGCCTAAGCACGTGGATCTCATCAAAGCTCAGCCCAAACACTCACCAAGTGAGCCCCTCTTAGAAGTGGATTTTACATCTAGATAGACTGTTTTACCCTCACTAGTCATCTGTTTAGTATTTAAAGTGTATTTTACATGATCTTTGGGAGACAACATCAGACTTTTTATACTATTTTCGAGTTTTACATTATGTTTTACTTTAGTATGAGTTTCTAAACCTCCTAGGTTGAGGGGAGGAGCCCTGCTAAGTCCTATGAATTAATAAAATTATTTCTGTTTCTTCTTCGATTTGTGTTTGATCTATTTCTAAGATGTATATCCGATCTTCATCATGGTGAATAGGATTATCTAACCAATTAGCTTTTTTCATCACATTAAGATGAACGTGCCTGACAAACACCCGCGTCTACTTTGGTTCGTTTGAATACTTGGCCGGAAAGCATGAGCCAATAGCTATGTTTATACATCTCTCAGACGGCTAATCCATGACTTCGTTGGGGACTTCTCGAGACATCAGTTTAGATAATTTTCGGGGAGATTAGGGTCTCTGTGGTAGAGGCTAGAACCCAAAGATACAGCATTCTCTGATTCGGAAGATCCGACCTTGTCTGTGGCGTTTTGAGTAGGATCATGAAGGAGAATGGATTGTACGCGCTTCACACTCAAGTAGAGATGGATCCACGCTAAACCTTGGGTTCAAATCCAGAGGAGTATTGGAAGATGCTCAAACCAGTGACAATCACTAACAGCCTGCCATAGAAGAAGATCATTCACAAGTAAGGAAGACAGTAACACCAGAGTTCATTCAGAAAGGCAAAGCAACTCCGACTCTCAACTCTATTCCTTTTATTGATTTAGTCCTATTGATGATTTTAAGGTATACATTACTCTTACAACCACTACCTTCTTATTCCGCCTGACTAAGACTTCCAAGACAACCATTGCTTGCTTCAAGCCACAATTCTCGTGGGATCGACCCTGACTCGCTTAGGTATTACTTGGACGACCCAGTGCACTTGCTAGTACTGCTACTGTACGAACAGTGTGGGGTTTGCGTACACGCACCAAGCAACCTAAGCAAGTCCAATATATGAACAACACAAGCTCTCCCCACAATGATTTCCATGGGGACACATACAATTCTTCATGGAGGAACGATCCCAACTTGAGGTGGGGAGACAATCAGAACCAATGGCAGAAGAATTCCAATCCCAATAACTTTCGCAACACAAGCAACCAAAACCATCACCCCACTAACAACAATCCATACAGAAAACCCCAAAAGAATTTTTTCACACCCACATTCTAACCACAAAACAACCCCTCAAATAACCAAAACAACTTCCACCAACCATCAACATCCCACACACAAGCCCAACCACATCAAGAGTCTCAAAGAATCTCTAATCTAGAGATTATGATGGAAAAGCTCATGAAAAACCAAGAGATGGCAAACAAGAACTATGAACCATCAATAATAAACCTTGAAAGACAAATAGGGCAACTATCCAAGCAACCTGCTGAGAGGCCGATTAATGCCTTCCCAAGTGACACCATCCCTAATCCAAAGGAGGAGGGCAAGGCCATACAACGTAGGAGTGGTAAAACATTGGGAAAGGACAACAAGGATGCCAGTAAGGAAGAGACAGAGATTGAGGAACATGATAAAGTGGATCCCAAGAAGCACAATGAACCATAAGCTCCAAGGAAAGGCAAGCAAGTCTCAGAGTCAGAAACACAAGAGAAGAACAAGGAAGTGAAGCCCTATGTTCCTCCACTACCTTACCCTCAAAGACTGCACAAGGAGATGAAGGATCAATAATTCCCTAAGTTCCTTGAGATTTTCAGGAAATTGGAGATCAACATTCCACTAACTGAAGTCTTGGAATAAATTCCACTTTATGCAAAGTTTCTCAAGGAACTCATCACCAATAAAAGGAGCTGGAAAGAGAAGGAAACTGTGATCCTCGCCCAGGAATGCAGTGCTATAATCCAAAAAGGGTTGCCACTCAAACTCAAGGATCTAGGAAGCTTTTTCAGACCATGCACCATTGGGAACATAACATTTGACAAAGAATTATGTGACCTGGGAGCAAGCATCAATTTGATGCCAGTCTCTATGATGAAGAAGCTGTCAATAGTAGAGGTCAAACCTACCAGAGTGTCACTACAACTTGCTGATAGATCCCTTATAATACCCAATGGAGTGGTGGAGAACCTTCTAGTTAAGGTTAGAAAATTCATTTTTCCTGTGGACTTTGTAATTTTGGACATGGATGAGGAAAGAAACAACTCAATCATTTTTGGAAGACCGTTTCTGGCCACAGCAAGGGCAATTATTGATGTAGAAAAAGGTGAAATGATTCTGAGGGCACATGATGAACAAATAATCCTCAATGTTTTTAAAGCAATACAGTACCCTGCTGAAAAAGAAAATTGCATGAGGATTAAGGATGAAGACCCAAGCTAGAAGGAGAAGCCCAATGAGTCACTTCTAAAACTCATAAGCTCATCCTTGGAGGAGAAGAAAGTAAACGAAGGGAGAAAAGGGGTTCAAAAATTTAGAAAAGCTAAAGAAAAACTACAAGCAAAGACCCCAGTGGTGACAACTAATAAGAAAGCTCCCAACATTGAGCTAGCCAAGAAGGAAGAAATTTCAAAAAAGGGGAAGAACAGCAAGAAAAAGGTGCCTAAAGGGTGGAAGAATAAGAAGATTCCGGCTGAAGGATTCTCACCAGGAGATTAAGTGATACTAATTTACCAATCAATGGAGACATCTCCACACCTTTCTTGATACTATACTGTGAGCAAGATCCTTTCACTTGAACACATAGAAATCATTGATGAACGAAATTCTTATGCCGGTATAGAAATTAGCAATGAATCCAATCGTGAGTATAGTCTAACCGACATGCAAATATCGCATCAAACAATTCCAAAATCTATGACCGAGAGTATTAATCCCGGGTCATCCTCCCTAGGAATTGCCTTAGAATGCACATTATTGATTAGGAAATCTTTTGTGGTTTTGAGAGTTGGTGCAAGAATTAAAGCTAATCAAAGGTAAACAACAATTGATTAAGATAAAATCCTTGGCTAAGGGTGAGTATCGGAAGTTCCATCATTGTAGTTTCCTTCAATTGTGATAACAATTGATTATTGCATCACTTCGTCAACCCCCTAATAATGGAGGAAAGTCAAGTGAGAGTAACTAACTTGAGTCACAAGTCCTAGTCTAACCCTAGGGAAGTCTAGCTTTAGTGCACTCCAAGTCAATTAGAAATTCTCAATTTCTAATCAACAATTGATATTCACTACTCAAGTGTCTCCAATAACTCAACCCTTAAGCCAAGTAAGAGAAATCTACTCCATAGATAGGTTTGTCATTTTCACAAACAATTGGTAGGAAATCATAGAAGACATGATGAAATTAAGAGAAAAGAATTGAATTAAAGCTATCTAATTCAAGCAATCATCAATAATCAAGCAATTGAATGAAATTCCTCAATTCATTAATCAAAATTCAAAGTAACAAGGTCACAAATCTAGATCCAAGTGAATGAATCAAAAGAGCACTAATTGAGAGTAGAAGAAGAGTAGATCTACAACTTGTATTAAAGTAAAAGTGAATTAGCAATGGATCTCACCAAGGAATCAAAGGAGAATTGAAATGGAGAGAGTAAAATCCTAGAGAGAAGTTGGAGTTTCTCTCTCTAAAAAAAAATGTAACTAACTCCCTAAAATATCTTAAAATGGCTAATTGTCCCAATCTCTCTAATCTTTGGTCTTCTTATGCTCTTCCCGTCAGAATTTTGCCCCAAAACAGGGCCTGCCACTACCTGAAATCGCTGGTCACGTTTTCTCCTTAAAAAATCATGTGCGGCCATCGGCGCGTACGCGCATAGCACGCATACGCGTCCTTGGGGCTTTTTGCAATCCACGCGCAAGCGTCTAGTGCACGCGCGCGTCCAAGGATTTCTGGCCCAGCCATATAAACGCGCCGGCTTCTTATTTCGGCTCCATCGCACCAGCTCTGAGGGTGTACATCCGCCCATACGGTGTGCGTGCCCGCCCATGCCCAAGTTCCAAAAATCTAATTTTTCCATGCTCCTTCCATTCATGCATGCTTTCTTCATCCCTCTTAGCCATTTTTGCCCTATAACTTCTGAAACCACTTAACAAACAGATCATGGCATCGAATGGTAATAGAGGATGATTGCGATATATCAATATTAATGCAAAAGAAACATGTTTTCATCTAGGAAGCAAAGTTGGGAAAGGAACACAAAATCATGCATTTTTATATGAATAAGTGTGGAAGATCATTGATAAAAGCCTCAAAATCTATAGATGATAAACCCTAAAAATAGGGTTTATCAATTATTAAACAGGATACCGGAAGGAAGCTTACAGTGAGAGGAGACAGATTGAGGCGCTATGATCATCAACCTCCTTAACAGGGGACAACCGTCAAGCTAGTGACGTTAAAGAAGCGCTTGTTGGGAGGCAACCCAACTAGAGGTAACTTTCTTTTCTTATTTTTTTCCTTTTTAATAAGAGAGTTAAGTAGATTTCCTTGCATTGCAAGGAGTTAAGTTTAGTGTTACACACCAAAGTGAGGTCATAAGTGAACAATTCAAGGGTGAATGTGTGATGCTAAGTTTGGTGTTCCACCACAGATTTCATTAAAAACACATTGCAACCCCAAATTTTCATGACTAGTCACTAACTCCAAACAATCATAGAAATACTTAACAACTACTTACTTTCTAGTTCATAGTTCGTTTTCTTAATAAAAGCACATGATATTCCTTGCATGTATTTAATTTGATGCATATAGAGGTAGGCAAGGAACTTGGTATTCAGACACCAACTTAAGTTGACAAAATCATCTCTCTCGTGTCTGGGGAACAAGCAACTTCCAATACTCTTGCAGGTAGTCATTTCATCTCTTGGGGATAATAAGCATCATCATGTGAAAAGACAAATAAGGATATAAAGACGAAAAAATGATGATGGATAGGAACGAGCAAGAAGACACCAAGAGGTTGTATTGTTACTTAACTGTCTCCAGTTTGAAGTGCTTTAATTGGAAGTGCAATTGTACCCTGTTCTCATGACTCTTTGCATTTAGTTTTCTTTCTGTTTATCTTGGCTTGTTAGCTTAATTCCCATATCACTTCACCTTATTTGAATTGTATGCTTTATTTCCTATGTTTCAATAAAAGAAAATGTTATGAAACAGAGAAGAGTAAAGTCCAATTTGGTAGAAGATGAATAAAGTCCTAAGTATACGTGGTCGTACATGCTTGAGTACTTAGTAAATTCACAAATAAAGTAGAAGGGTAGAATGTTCCCTTAAGTACATTCTTAATGTGCATTTCTATGAAACCCTTGTGAATAAAAGATCCTTGCAAAAAGAAAGAAAAAGAAAAAGAAGAATGAAGAAAGAAGAGAGAAATGAATAAGCTAGGCACCAATAGCTTGACCCTAAAGAGATATGCATGTGATGCTTTTGTACAAGGATATGCTTGGATGATTAGGTTCTAAGGAGTCCTTCATCACTTGATAACTTAGGTTAACTAACCCGGGATTATCAACCAAAAGTCCATTATTAAGAGCAACCTTGCTACAAAGCATTTAGTAACCCAAAGAGGTGTTGTGCATCAATGTCTCAATGTTAAATTGCAAGTCAAGTGCCTATGGTGTGTATGTGTTGAGGAGTGGCTTGAGTCAGTAAGTCCTAAGGGGTGCTTCAACACCTAATACCTTGAACCAACTGGGTTGGGAGTGTTGATTGAAAGCTTACCATAAAGAGCTGCCTTAACACAGAGCACTAAGCCTCAATAAAAAGAATAAGCCTTTAGCAAGGAGAAAAAGAAAAGCAAAATGTTCAAACCAAGGATCAAAGAATTAAAGGGTCTCATAGAAGCAGCAGAGTTAGTACTTAAGAGGATGCTATAACCTAGAAACCAATAAGATTATGAACTTCAAAGATGTCATGCATGAAACCCCATAAACCAGGATTGAATATCTTCTAATAACGACTTATATCTTTTTGTGTTCTCATTCATTTTTCTTATGCTTTATTACTTGCTTGGGGACAAGCAAGATTTAAGTTTGGTGTTGTGATGCTAGGGCATCTTGGCTAGTTTCACAAGTCATTTTTATTATATTTTAGGTTAGTTTTATGCATTATCTTCATCAATAAGCAGGCATTTGGATGAGTTATGTATGCATGCCTTGATCCATCAAACATTAGTGAATTATAATCATTTTCCTGAGATTTATGCAAGAACTACTTGATGCATTGAATGATGCAATATCTTGTGATTATGCCAGAGCTTTGATGCACTTGTTTGATTGATGAAAGGCAAGAAGAAGTAGAGAAGAAGCAGAGGAGAGCAGGGAGGCATGGTTAATGCTACACCAAGGTGGGTGCTGGCGTTAGTGGCAAAGTTAGCCCACTAACACCAGCGATAACGTTGGCTCAAAGAACAGGTGCTGGCATTAGTGGCTAAAGTTAGCCCACTAATGCTAGTGCTAACGTGCTCTACAATAAAGAAGAAGTTGGGCGTTAGTGGCAAAGTTAGCCCATTAACACCATTGCCAACGTTGCCGATGAAGGAGGTGCTGGCGTTAGTGGCAAAGTTAGTCCACTAACGCCAGTGCTAATGTGCTCGAAGAAGATGAAGCTGGCGTTAGTGGCAAAGTTAGCCCACTAACGCCAGTGCCAACGTTGGTCAATGAAGAAGGCAACGTTAGTGGCCTAAGTTAGCTCACCAACGTCAATAAAGTGCCAACGTTAGTATGCTAACTCCACCAATGTTAGCACACTAACGTCTTCGATCATTGCACAATGTTGGGGCTAGAAGAATTGGCTAGTGTGCGCATGCACAAAGCAGTGTGCGTACGCACAACAGACGTTGGTGTTAGTGGCAACGTTAGCACACTAACGCCAGTATTAACGCCATCTTGGAAGAGAATTGTGGCGTTAGCAATGCTGTTAACACTAGTACCAACGCCAGTTCCACGGGCACTCATGCAAGTCTGAAAGCGTTAGTGAGCTAACGCCAGCCTTAACGTCAGAAAGGGCCTGAGTAACTCCTAACTTGCTTCAACTAAGGCCAAGGGCCCACATCCAAGTACTTGAAGACTCATTTGAAGATCAGAGAGTAGTATATATAGGAAAAGTTTTGAACTTAGAAGGAGGAGGTACTCTAGAGCTTAACTTAGGACTCTTAGTTTTACAAACTTTTACATTCTACAACTTTACATTTGCTTGTATTAAGTTTTAGTTTATTTTCACGCAATTTCAATTTCCTGCAATTTTTCTTAGAGCGATGATTAACTAAACCCCAATCATTATGGGGAGGAGCTTTATTGCAATTCAAATGAATTAATGAAATTCTTCTTCTTCTCAATCCGTTTGTTGTAGCTAAGGGAAATCTTTTGTGTTTAATATATCTATTCACTATCGGAAGGGGGTTTAGATCTACTTGAATCTCTATGTGAACCTTGGAAGAGGGATCATAGAATTCAGTTTGAAGTTCTTTCCCTCACAACTCCTTTGATCAATAAATTCCTGGTTTGAATTGAGATCCTGAGAGCTTGTATGGCTTATGGATTAGAGAATTGAACTTAACCTCTTCTCATGAACAATTAGATTAAGGAATTGGCAATTGATTGTGTTAAGAGAAATTGAGTCGCCAAAGAATTGAGATTCAATTATTACAATCCGCCATAGATCCACTTCATATGGTTGAGAAGGAAGTTGAGACCCATTGATTCATGACGGATTATGATATCTTCAATCCCTAATGAATCATACCCATTATCTTTCTTCCACTTAATTGTATTGAGTTTCTTGTTTTCTTTGATTTCAAGTGCCCCGAACACCCATTTACAATTCATGCAATTTACTTTTCATAGCCATTTACATTCTTGCTTTTACTTTCTTGCCATTTAAGTTTAAGCTCTTTAGTTTCTTGTCATCCAAATTTTCACCATTTACATTTCACAATTTACTTTCAGCTCTTTATTATTCAGCAATTTAAATTTAGTATAGTTACTTTCTTTGTCAATTACATTCTGTTCATTCAATTATACCAAAATCATCAAATATTAGCTTGACTAGATAAATCACCTAACTAAAGTTGCTTAATCCTTCAATCCCTTACTACAAGAAAATAAGCTTTCTGCCACACTTTTAAAGCATACCGAAAAGTGCTAAAAAGCGTGCCGATAACTTTTCACCACGCTTTTTGAGGTATCGGTACGCTTTTGAAAGGGTCACATTGGCCAGCATGCCGATTGCTCTATCGGCACGTTGATGAGCGGATAATTTATACGCTTTTTGGCATTGTTTTTACATAGTTTTCAGTATGATTTAGTTAGTTTTTAGTATATTTTTATTAGTTTTTAGTTAAAAATCACATTTCTGGACTTTACTATGAGTTTGTGTATTTTTCTGGGATTTCAGATATTTTCTGGCTGAAATTGAGGGACCTGAGCAAAAATCAGATTCAGAGGTTGAAGAAGGACTGCAGATGCTGTTGGATTCTGACATTCCTTCACTCAAAGTGGATTTTATGGAGCTATAGAACTCCAAATGGAATGCTTTCAATTGTGTTGGAAAGTAGACATCCAGGGCTTTCCAGCAATATATAATAGTCCATACTTTGATTAAGGATTGATGACATAAACTGGCGTTGAACGCCAGTTCCATGCTGCATTCTAGAGTCAAACGCCAGAAACAGGTTGCAAAGTGGAGTTAAACGCCAGAAACAGGTTACAAACTGGCGTTCAACTCCATGAAGGACCTCTACACGTGTAAAGCTCAATGCTCAGCCCAAGTACACACCAAGTGGGCCCCAGAAGTGGATTTCTGCATCATTTACTCAATTCTGCAAACTCTAGTAACTAGTTTAGTATAAATAGGACTTTTTACTATTATGTTTATATCTTTTGGATCATCTTTGATTAGTTTTATGCTATCTTAGACTTTTGTGAGGGCTGGCTGATGAGATATTTTGGAGGAAAAATAAATCTCTCCCAAAACACACAAATCCAACCGGCAAGTGTACCGGGTCGTATCAAGTAATAAAAACTCACGGGAGTGAGGTCGATCCCACAGGGATTGAAGGATTGAGCAATTTTAGTTTAGTGGTTGATTTAGTCAAGCGAATCAAGATTTGGTTGATGATTGTGTGACTTGCAGAATGTAATTTGCATTGAAGTAAAGAGAACAAGAAATAAATTGCTGAAACTTAAAGAACAAGAAATTAAATGGCAGAAACTTAAAGTGCAAGAAATGTAAATTGCGGAATCTTAAAGTGCAAGGAATATAAATTGCTTGAAATGTAAAGGGAATAGGGGAATGGATTTGCAGAATTTAAACAAGGAAAAACTAAATTGCATCAAACAGAAGAGGGAAAGGGAATTGGGATTGAACCGGATCTTGAAGCAGTAAAGTAAATGAATCAGAAAAAGCAATAAACAGGGAATTGAAATGAGAAATTCAGTTCTCAGGACCCAGAGACTAGAAAACCAAGTCTAGATCTCAATGCCTTCCTAGATCCAACAAGAACAATTGCAAGGGAATTGTAAATTGCAAAGAGAATAGATGAAGAGTAATGAACCGGAAATAAAATTCAATTAACAGTAAAGAAAACAGAGAGATCCAAGATTGAGATTGAAACAGAATTTCTTCAATTCTCCAATCCAAGATCCAAGACAAATGTAAAATGAAATTGAAAGCAATGGAAACAAAGAAATTAAAGTTCAAAAGCTCTCCGAAAACTATTATGAAAATTCCAAAAGGAAAGCTCTCTTAATAACTTGAATTCTATCCTATTTATACACTCTCAAAAATGATCTTCAAGCCTTGAGTTGGGCCTTTGTTCTTGATGGAATTGGGTTGAAAGAGGCCTTGGTTGATTGCTCTTGAAGTTTGAAGAAGAACCAAAGTGAACCAATTGAACCGGGTTTGAGGTTAGCCAAAGTTGGACCTAAAGTTTGAGCCAAAGTTAGGGGTCTAACTTTGGCCCCAACTTTTCATAGCAGCAAGCCAAATCCTTCTGGTATGGACGTTGGTGCCAACGTTAGGGGTCTAACTTTGACCCTAACGTTGGCAATGCTTTGTGCTAGTGGCGCCAACGTTAGCCTCCAAGTTAGGGGGCTAACGTTGGCGCAAACGTTGGCCCTTCCCCCTTTGTAATTTATGTTCCAACGTTAGCCTCCAAGTTAGGGGGCTAACGTTGGCGCAAACATTGGTGCCCAGGGGAGAAACTCTCAAGTTCCAACGTTAGCCTCCAAGTTAGGGGGCTAACGTTGGGGCTAACTTTTGCCTCTTCCTTGAATGTTCATGTGCCAACGTTAGCCCCCAAGTTAGGGGTTTAACGTTGGCACAAACGTTGGTGTCCAGGGAAGAAGTTTCTCTTGCCAACGTTAGCCTCCAAGTTAGGGGGCTAACGTTGGGGCTAACTTCATGCCTCCTGGTTCAATTTCACTTATTCCATTGTCCTCTCTTCACTTCTAGCCATTCCTCTTTGCTTCAACCTTTCTCCAAGCTTTCTTCACCTATCATTAATCAACCAAACTTATCAAAGCTATGCTCAAAATCATGAGATATTCATTCTTTCATAATATGCAACAAATATAGCATAAAACCTCATGAAATGGCATAAATTCATATATGGTTGGTTCAATCAAGGGAAACATGAAAATCTACTCAATTAGCTTGCTTGTAGCTCAAGAAAGTGCATAATTCTAATGAAAACTAAAGAAAAAGACTAGCTAAAATAGGCTAGGATGACTTGTCATCACAACACCAAACTTAAAGCTTGCTTGTCCCCAAGCAAGAAATGAATTATTAAGAAGAAAGAATGAAATGGAAGAGGAAGTTCATGCTAGCAGAGTGTTATTGATAGTTCATGGGGTTTTATGTGGATATGCAAATAATCACTTCTTATTGATTTCTAGGCCTAGAAAGTCTCCTTCAAGCTTCAAGTGACATACTGCTATGACCTCTCATTATTCCTTTATCCTTGGCTATTACTTTATTCAAAAGCTTTATTTGAGTGTCATGTGTAGCAAGTTCATTTTCTTTTCTTTATACTTGACACATTATTCACCATAGACACTTGGCTCACATTCCTTCTTAAAACATTGATGCCCAGCACCTCTTTGGGTTACTAAATGCCTTGTAGTTAGGTTGCTCTTGATAGTGGACTTTCAGCTGATGATCCCGGGTTAGTTAACCCAAGTCACCAAGTGTTGAGGCACTCCTAAGAGCTTACTAATCCAAGCAGATCCTATTACAAAGACATCACAGGCATATATTTTAAGGTTCAAGCTATTGGTGTCCAGCTTTGTTTCTTTTTGTTTTTCTTTTGTTTTGCCACTTTTTGGCTCTCTTTGTTCTTTCCTTCTTTTTGTTTTTCTTTCTAACCAAGGAATTTAATTCAATTGAGATTCATAGACAGCAGCCACTCTTTACTTAGAAAGGGATATCCTAGCTCTTTATTCACTAAGAGTGAGCTATTATACAATCACACATATACCACCACTTACTTTTATTCCACTTCTAACTAACAGAGACTATTTTACTTCACATTCAACTATTCTTTTATTGAATTAAAAGATGCAGGGGATAACACATGCTTCTTGTTAAGTGAAAATAAACACACAAGCACACACATAACTAGCCTATTTATTTTAAAAAAAACAAAAACATAAATGATGCATAGATTACTACACTAACAGTTACTGTTAAAATGGGCATATTCACACTTCCAATTTAGAGCAATTCAATACTGATGGAGTTAAGTGACAATACAACCTCTTGGTGGCTTCTTCTTCTTTCTCTCAGCTAATGGTGAGTAGTCCTCCCAGGAGAGTGATTGAATTTCTGCAGTGTTAATGGAAGTTTCTTGTTTCTCAAGCCCTTAGATGATTTGTTAGTGTGCAAGACTTTCTTGTAGGCGTTTGAACTTACTTTGGTGTGTGAACACCAAACTTAGTCTCTTGCCATGTTTCTTATGCATAACCATATGTGAAAGCCTAAATCTTTGCTAAAGGTAATAAAACTGAAAACTAGAAACAGACAATGCTTAAATGATTTATCAGATTGCTTGGAGCTAGTAACCCTTTATGTAGAAAGTGAGAATGTGCTTTTAAGTAAGATTTTGGTGGAACAACAAACTTAGAATCCTTTATTCTCCCTTAATATGTTTTGGTGTGAAACACCAAACTTAGCTCCTTGCAATACATACCACTCATTTAACCTTTTTATTGAAATAACTATGAAAAGAAAACTACCTCAGGTTGGGTTGCCTCCCAACAAGCGCTCTTTTATTGTCACTAGCTTGACACCTTTCAATTCTTTTTAAGAGGGCTGTAGGTGTTGAACCTCTTTTTGCTTAACCCATTGTCCTCCCAAGTACAACTTTGCTCTGTGACCATTTACAGTGAATTGATTCTTTGTTGCCTCATCTAGTAGTTCAATATTCCCATAGGGAAAAATCTTTGTCACCAAGTATGGGCCAGTCCACTTAGACTTCAGTTTGCCAGGGAAGATTTTAAGCCTTGAATTATACAGGAGCACTTGTTGTCCTGGCTTAAATTCCTTCTTTGTGATCTTCTTGTCATGCCACTTCTTAGCTTTTTCCTTGTATATCTTCGCATTTTCATAAGCTTCCAGTCTGAATTCATCCAGTTCATTTAGTTGAAACAACCTTTTTTTTCCTGCAGCTTGGGGATCAAGGTTGAGGAGTTTAGTGGCCCAAAAAGCTCTGTGTTCAAGCTCTACAGGGAGGTGGCAGGATTTGCCATACAATAGCTGAAAGGGTGACTTGCCAATAGGAGTTTTAAAAGCTGTCCTATACGCCCACAATGCATCCTCTAGCTTTCTAGCCCAATCTTTTCTTGTGATTCCCACTGTTTTATCTAGGATCTTCTTTAATTCTCTATTTGCAAGTTCAGCTTGGCCGTTAGTCTGAGGATGGTAGGGTGTGGCTACTTTGTGAATTACTCCATATTTGTGAAGGAGTTTCTCCATTTGTTTGTTGCAAAAGTGACTTCCACCATTACTAATAAGACCTTTGGGCACTCCAAACCTAGTGAAGATGTGCTTTTTGAGGAATTGGAGGACGATCTGTGCATCACAGGTGGTTGTGGCTATGGCTTCCACCCATTTTGAGACATACTCCACTGCTACCAGGATGTATCTAAAAGAATAGGAAGGAGGAAAAGGCCCCATGAAATCAATTCCCCATATATCGAACAATTCTAATTCTAAGATAAAGTTTTGAGGCATCTCATTCCTTCTTGTTAATCCTCCTGCTTTCTGGCATTCATTACATTGGTGTACATATTCTCTAGCATCCTTGAAAATAGTTGGCCAATAGAAGCCACTTTGTAGTATTTTTGCGGCTGTTTTTTCTGGACCAAAGTGTCCACCATAAGCTGAACCATGACAATGCCACAAGATGTCCCCCACTTCACTTTCAGGAACACACCTTCTGATCACCCAATCAGAGCATCTCTTGAATAAGAAGGGTTCATCCCATGAAAATTTCCTTGCTTCGTTGATCAACTTCTTCACTTGTTGCTTAGAGAATTCTTGCGGTATCTTCCTTCCCACTTTGTAATTTGCTATGTCAGCAAACCAAGGTGCTTGCTGGATCTGCAGAAGGTGCTCATCTGGGAAGCTTTCATTTATGGGCTGGGATGCTTTTTGACTTGTTTCATGTGGTAGCCTTGACAGATGATCAGCGACCTGATTTTCAGTGCCCTTCCTATCTCTTATCTCAATGTCAAATTCTTGTAGGAGCAGTATCCACCTGATGAGTCTTGGTTTAGCATCCTGCTTTGACATCAAATACTTAAGTGCAGCATGATCAGTGTAAACCACAACTTTTGATCCTATCAGATATGATCTAAACTTATCAAATGCATAGACTACAGCTAGCAACTCTTTTTCTGTTGTAGTGTAATTTCTTTGGGCCTCATTCAACACTTTACTTGCATAATATATGACATGATGCAAATTCCCCTTCTTTTGCCCAAGTACAGCACCAATTGCAATGTCACTTGCATCACACATGAGTTCAAAAGGTAATTCCCAATCTGGAGGTGTGATGATTGGTGCTGTTGTGAGTTTATTTTTTAAAGTTTCAAATGCATGCTGGCAGTTTTCATAAAAAACAAAAGGGTTATCAAGCATTAACAGATTACTTAAAGGTTTGGCTATTTTTGAAAAGTCCTTGATAAACCTTCTGTAAAATCCGGCATGCCCCAAAAAATTCTAACAGATTTCACATTAATTGGTGGAGGGAGTTTTTCTATAATCTCAACCTTTGCCTTATCAACCTCTATCCCTTTTCTTGAAACTTTATGGCCAAGAACAATCCCTTCGGGTACCATGAAATGGCATTTCTCCCAGTTTAAAACCAAATTAGTTTCTTGGCACCGTTTCAAGACAAGAGTTAAATGGTTTAGGCAAGCATTGAAATTATCACCAAAAACAGAGAAGTCATCCATGAAGACTTCTAAAAATTTTCGACCATGTCAGAAAAAATGGAGAGCATACACCTTTGAAATGTGGCAGGGGCGTTGCAGAGCCCAAAGGGCATCCTCCTATATGCAAAAACTCCAAATGGACATGTGAAGGCAGTTTTCTCTTGGTCCTTGGGGTCCACCACGATTTGATTATACCCAGAATATCCGTCCAAAAAACAGTAATAGGCATGACCGGCTAACCTTTCCAGCATCTGATCAATGAATGGGAGAGGGAAATGATCCTTCCTGGTGGCATCATTCAATCTTCTATAGTCTATGCACATTCTCCACCCAGTCACTGTTCTAGTAGGGATCAACTCATTCTTCTCATTAGTGATGACCGTCATCCCTCCCTTCTTTGGTACAACTTGAACCGGGCTTACCCATGGGCTGTCAGATATTGGGAAGATTATCCCTGCATTCCACAACTTCATTACTTCCTTCTGGACAACTTCCTTCATTGTAGGATTTAGCCTTTTTTGCGGTTGAACCAATGGTTTGGAATTATCTTCCAAGAGGATCTTATGCATACATACTGCAGGGCTGATTCCCTTCAGATCATCAATGGTCCATCCTAAAGCATCTTTGTGAGCTTTGAGTACATCAAGAAGTTCTCCTTCTTCCTTCTTTGTCAGGGATGAATTAATGATTACTGGGAAGCTCTCCGATGTGCCAAGGAATGCATATTTGAGATGGATGGGTAAAGGTTTCAGTTCTTGTCTTCGTACATCTTCTTTCTTATCTTGCCTTTCATCTTGCTCAGTAGAGGTCTCAGCTACTTGTTCCTCTGTTGCTCTTTGATTTCCTTCTTGCTCTTGAAAATTTTCTTCCAATGTTTCGTACACCAAACTGTCTATCATATCCACTCTCACGTAATCCTCTTGCTCAGGAGCGTTTTGCATTGATTTGAACACATTTATGATCATTTGTTCATTATGGACCCTGAAGGTCATTTCTCCTTTTTCTACATCAATGATGGCCCTTGCTGTGTGTAGAAATGGCCTTCCCAGAATGATTGAGTCGTTTCCTTCTTCTTCAGTGTCCAAAATTACAAAATCTGCTGGGAAAATAAACTCCCCAACCTTCACTAACAGGTTCTCCACAATTTCATTAGGTGTCTTGATTGATCTGTCAGCCATGACTAGTGACATCCTGGTGGGTTTAAGTTCTTCTATGGCAAGTTTTCTCATCATTGAGAGAGGCATTAAATTGATGCTGGCACCCAGGTCACAGAGAGCCTTGTTGAGAATTATCTTGCCAATAGTGCATGAGACTACAAAGCTTCCCGGATCCTTAAGTTTTGGTGGAATACCCCGTTGAATCACCGCACTGCATTCCTCGGTGAGTAATATGGTTTCCCTTTCAAGCCAACTTCTTTTCTTATTGATAAGATCCTTCAGAAACTTGGAATATAGAGGCATTTGCTCAAGTGCTTCAGCCAAGGGAATGTTGATTTCCAGCTTCTTAAAAATCTCAAGGAATTTGTGAAAATGCTTGTCTTTAATCTCTTTGTTGAACCTCTGAGGGTAAGGCAGTGGAGGTGTGATGCTTTTTCCCATTTGCTGCTGCCCCTGAGCTACTTCCTTTGAGCTATGTGGCTGGTTGTTCTTCTCTTTGAGTTTCTCAGTGTCTTTGTTTGGCATCACATCTTGCTCCTTATCCTCATCTGCCTTTGTTTGATTCTCATCCTCTGTTGGTTCTTTGTTGTTCTCTGCTTGCTTCCTTGTAGTGTCATTGTTGCTTATCAATGTTCTCCCACTCCTCAATTGTATTGCCTTGCATTCCTCCTTGGGATTTGGAATTGTGTCACTGGGCAGTGTGTTTGAAGGTCTCTCAACAGATACTTGCTTGGGGAGTTGCCCCATCTGTCTCTCTAGGCTCTTTATAGAGGCTTCCTGATTCTTGGCTACCATTTCTTGGTGTTTCAACATTTTGTCTATCATGGCTTCCAAGTGAGTGATTCTTTGGGCTTCAGGTGATACTTGAGATGGGTTATGAGATGTGGGTGGTGGATGGTAGGCATTTTGGTTGGTGGGTTGGTTATTAGATTGGTATTGGTTGAGGTTGGGGTAGTTGTTTTGAGGTTTTCTGTAGGGGTTTTGGTTAGTTTGCTGCTAGTTGTGATTTTGGTTGCTTCTTGGGTTGTGTTGGTTTGAGTTCCTCTGCCATGGTTGTTGGTTTTGGGTATGGTTATCTCCCCATCTGAGGTTTGGGTGGTTTTTCTAGGATGGATTGTATGTATCACCATACACTTCATTTGGTCCTTGGTTGTGCATATACTGTACTTGCTCTTGTTGTTGTTCTTCTTGAGTTTCTTCACTTTGTCCCCATGTGGTTGATGGTTGGCTGGTGTTAACTGCTGCAACTTGGAGACTATCAATCCTCTTGGCCATTTGCTCAAATTGTTGTTGAATTTGCTGCTGCATCATCTTGTTTTGAGCTAGGATTGAATCCACTCCTTCTAGCTCCATTACTCCTCTCCTATGTGATGGTTGGCAGTTTCTTTGATGAGCAAAGAAATATTGGTTGTTGGCCACCATGTCCACAAGATTCTGAGCTTCCTCAGCAGTTTTCATCAGTTGTAGTGAACCTCCAGCAGAATGATCTAATGCCTCCTGAGATTTCAATGTCAGGCCTTCATAGAAATTTTGCAGCACGTCCCATTCATTGAACATCTCTGGAGGACACTTTCTGATTAAGGCTTTGTACCTCTCCCATGCTTCATACAAGGATTCGGCATCTAATTGTGTGAATGTCTGCACCTCGGTTTTCAGCCTGATGACTCTTTGGGGTGGATAGAATTTGGCTAGAAATTTAGTCACCAAGTCATCCCAACTAGTGATACTTCCTTGGGGAAAAGTTTCAAGCCATTGTGCAGCCTTATCCCTTAATGAGAACGGGAACAGCAGAAGCTTGTAGGTTTCAGGATTCACGCCATTGGATTTGACAGTGTCACAGATCCTTAAGAAGGTAGATAGATGTTGATTTGGATCCTCCAATGGTCCTCCCCCAAATGAGCAATTGTTCTGGACCAATGTGATGAGTTGTGGCTTCAGTTCAAAGTTATTTGCATTGACATTAGGGGTGAGAATGCTACTTCCACAATGTCTAGCATTTGCAAAGGTATAGGAAGCCAATACTCTCCTCTGTTGTGGTTGATTATTGACTCCTTCTCCTGGATTAGATGTATCTCCTTCCATCTCGTGGAATTTTTCGTCTGATTCCTCTTCTCCAACAATACTTTTCCCTCTTTCAGCTCTTCTTAACCTCCTGAGAGTTCTTTCGTCTTGTTCATGAAAATTGGGTATGGCTCTTCTTGTACCTGACATACAAGCAGAACATAAGAGCACACAAACCAGTTACACTTCAATCTACTGCTAGAATGAAGTTTTAGTTAGCTTAAGCAAAAATTCAAACAGTTAGTGGGTTAGTCAAAATTAAAGAAAAAGTGCTTGATCTAGATTACCACCTCACTTAATCATTGTCAATCTAATCAATCCCCGGCAACGGCGCCAAAAACTTGATGAGATATTTTAGAGGAAAAATAAATCTCTCCCAAAACACACAAATCCAACCGGCAAGTGTACCGGGTCGTATCAAGTAATAAAAACTCACGGGAGTGAGGTCGATCCCACAGGGATTGAAGGATTGAGCAATTTTAGTTTAGTGGTTGATTTAGTCAAGCGAATCAAGATTTGGTTGATGATTGTGTGACTTGCAGAATGTAATTTGCATTGAAGTAAAGAGAACAAGAAATAAATTGCTGAAACTTAAAGAACAAGAAATTAAATGGCAGAAACTTAAAGTGCAAGAAATATAAATTGCGGAATCTTAAAGTGCAAGGAATATAAATTGCTTGAAATGTAAAGGGAATAGGGGAATGGATTTGCAGAATTTAAACAAGGAAAAACTAAATTGCATCAAACAGAAGAGGGAAAGGGAATTGGGATTGAACCGGATCTTGAAGCAGTAAAGTAAATGAATCAGAAAAAGCAATAAACAGGGAATTGAAATGAGAAATTCAGATCTCAGGACCCAGAGACTAGAAAACCAAGTCTAGATCTCAATGCCTTCCTAGATCCAACAAGAACAATTGCAAGGGAATTGTAAATTGCAAAGAGAATAGATGAAGAGTAATGAACCGGAAATGAAATTCAATTAACAGTAAAGAAAACAGAGAGATCCAAGATTGAGATTGAAACAGAATTTCTTCAATTCTCCAATCCAAGATCCAAGACAAATGTAAAATGAAATTGAAAGCAATGGAAACAAAGAAATTAAAGTTCAAAATATCTCCGAAAACTATTATGAAAATTCCAAAAGGAAAGCTCTCTTAATAACTTGAATTCTATCCTATTTATACACTCTCAAAAATGATCTTCAAGCCTTGAGTTGGGCCTTTGTTCTTGATGGAATTGGGTTGAAAGAGGCCTTGGTTGATTGCTCTTGAAGTTTGAAGAAGAACCAAAGTGAACCAATTGAACCGGGTTTGAGGTTAGCCAAAGTTGGACCTAAAGTTTGAGCCAAAGTTAGGGGTCTAACTTTGGCCCCAACTTTTCATAGCAGCAAGCCAAATCCTTCTGGTATGGACGTTGGTGCCAACGTTAGGGGTCTAACTTTGACCCTAACGTTGGCAATGCTTTGTGCTAGTGGCGCCAACGTTAGCCTCCAAGTTAGGGGGCTAATGTTGGCGCAAACGTTGGCCCTTCCCCCTTTGTAATTTATGTGCCAACGTTAGCCTCCAAGTTAGGGGGCTAACGTTGGCGCAAACGTTGGTGCCCAGGGGAGAAACTCTCAAGTTCCAACGTTAGCCTCCAAGTTAGGGGGCTAACGTTGGGGCTAACTTTTGCCTCTTCCTTGAATGTTCATGTGCCAACGTTAGCCCCCAAGTTAGGGGTCTAACGTTGGCGCAAACGTTGGTGTCCAGGGAAGAAGTTTCTCTTGCCAACGTTAGCCTCCAAGTTAGGGGGCTAACGTTGGCTCAAACGTGGGGAGCCCAGGGAGTAATCTTCATGCCTAACGTTAGCCTCCAAGTTAGGGGGCTAACGTTGGGGCTAACTTCATGCCTCCTGGTTCAATTTCACTTATTCCATTGTCCTCTCTTCACTTCTAGCCATTCCTCTTTGCTTCAACCTTTCTCCAAGCTTTCTTCACCTATCATTAATCAACCAAACTTATCAAAGCTATGTTCAAAATCATGAGATATTCATTCTTTCATAATATGCAACAAATATAGCATAAAACCTCATGAAATGGCATAAATTCATATATGGTTGGTTCAATCAAGGGAAACATGAAAATCTACTCAATTAGCTTGCTTGTAGCTCAAGAAAGTGCATAATTCTAATGAAAACTAAAGAAAAAGACTAGCTAAAATAGGCTAGGATGACTTGTCATCAATGGCCATTCGGCCATGCTTGAGCATTTATCACTTGTGTATTTTCAACGGTAGAGTTTCTACACACCATAGATTAAGGTGTGGAGCTCTGCTGTTCCTCAAAGATTAATGCAAAGTACTACTATTTTTCTAATCAATTCAACTTATTCCGCTTATAAGATATTCATTCGCACTTCAATATGATGGATGTGATGATCGTGACAGTCATCATCATTCTCAATTTATGAACGCATGC
The DNA here is from genome assembly GCF_003086295.3 of Arachis hypogaea. NCBI lineage: Eukaryota > Viridiplantae > Streptophyta > Magnoliopsida > Fabales > Fabaceae > Arachis > Arachis hypogaea. The sequence continues at coordinate 89,136,811 of NC_092046.1, read as the reverse complement.
CTGACAACCACTTCCGTTCTACCTTAGATTGAATGGATATCTCTTGGATATCTAATACAGGGGACCGAGTCCGAGTTATTAGTGTCTTCGTGGTATAAGTTAGAACCCATGGACGGCCATTCTTGAGAATCTGGAAAGTCTAAACCTTGTCTGTGGTATTCCGAGTAGGATTCAGGGATTGAATGACTGTGACGAGCTTCAAACTCGCGAGTGCTGGGCGTAGTGACAGACGCAAAAGGATCAATGGATCCTATTCCAGTATGATCGAGAACCGACAGATGATTAGCCATGCAGTGACAGCGCATTGGACCATTTTCACTGAGAGGACAGGTGGCCATTGGCAACAGTGATGCCTAACATACAGCTTGCCATGGAAAGGAGTAGGAAGGATTGGATGAAGACAGCAGGAAAGCAGATGTTCAGAGGGACGAAAGCATCTCTATACGCTTATCTGAAATTCTCACCAATGAATTACATAAGTACCACTATCCTATTTTATATTTTATTTATCTTTTACTTATCAATTCATAAAATCAATTAAATCCGCCTGACTGAGATTTACTCAAGAATTTTCAAAAATTCATCATATGTTCTTCATGATCTTCAAGTTGTTCCTTGACAGTCTTCTTGTTTGATCCTCTTATTTTTTTTGTTTTGTGTCTTTTCTAGTTTTTCATATGCAGTTCAATTTGTTAGTGTCTAAAGTTTGCAAATTTCTAAGTTTGGTGTCTTGCATGTTTTTCTTTTCTTGAAAATTTTTAAAAAAAAATCTTGATGTTCATCTTGATCTCCAAAGTGTTCTTGGTGTTCATCTTAACATTCATAGTGTTCTTGCATGCATTAGTTGTTTTGATTCATAATTTTTATGTTTTGTGTCAATTTTATGTTTTTCTCTCTCTCATCATTAAAAATTCAAAAATAAAAAATATCTTTCCATTTTTCTCTCTAAAAATTTCGAAAATTTGGATTGACTCTTTCAAAAATTTTTAAAAAATTCAATTGTTTCATATGAGTCAACTCAAATTTTCAATTTGAAAATCTTATTTTTTCAAAATCTTTTTCAAAAATCAAATCCTTTTCATTTTTTCTTTCATAATTTTCGAAAATTTCAAATTGATTTTCAAAAATCTTTTTCTTATTTTCATTTCATATTTTCGAAATTAATACCAACATTTAATATGATTGATTCTAAAATATTAAGTTGTAACTTGCCTATTAAGAAAGGTTCAATCTTTAAATTTTAAAATCATATATTTTTATTTCTTGTTAGTCAAGTAATCAACTTTAATTTTCAAAATTAAATCTTTTCAATTCCTTATCATATCTTTTTCAATTTCAATCATATCTTTTTCAAAATCAATTTCAAAATTCTTTCTAACTTCTCCCCTAACCTCTTATCTTTTTAAAATTGATTTTCAAATCTTTTTCAATCAATCTTATCTTTTTGTTTCAATCATATCTTTTTCAAAAATAAATTTCAAATCTCTTTTAATCAATCATATCTTTTTGTTTCAATCATATCTTTTTCAAAACTGCCCAACTAACTCTCTACCTTTAATTTTCGAAAATCTCTTCCCTCTTTTTTAAAATTTCGTTTTAATTAACTAATTGTTTTAATTTTAATTTAATTTAATTTCAATTTTAAATTTCGAATTTGAAATTTAAATTTAAAATATTTTTATTTTATTTTGTTAAATTTTCGAATTCTTCTCTCATCTCTAATCTCCCTCTATTTATTTATTCATCCATTAACACTTCTATCCTCACCCCTGTGTTTGGATTCTCATCTTTTCCTTCTTCTATTCTTACTTTCTTCTACTCACATAAAGGAATCTCTATACTGTAACATAGAGGATTCCATATTTTCTTTTCTGCTTTTTTCTTCTTTTTCATATGAGCAGGAACAAGGATAAGAACATTCTTGTTGAAGCTGATTCTGAACCTGAAAGGACTCTGAAGAGGAAGCTAAGGGAAGCTAAAGCACAATTCTCTGGAGAAAATCTGACAGAAATTTTCGAAAAAGAAGAAGATATGGCCAAAAGTAATAACAATGCAAGGAGGATGCTTGGTGACTTTACTGCACCTAATTCCAATTTACATGGAAGAAGCATCTCAATCCCTGCCATTGGAGCAAACAATTTTGAGCTTAAACCTCAATTATTTTCTCTGATGCAACAAAACTACAAGTTTCATGGACTTCCATCTGAAGATCATTTTCAGTTCTTGACTGAATTCTTGCAGATCTGTGATACTATTAAGACCAATGGGGTTGACCCCGAGGTCTACAGGCTTATGCTTTTCCTGTTTGCTGTAAGAGACAGAGCTAGAGTATGGTTGGACTCTCAACCTAAAGATAGCCTGAACTCTTGGGATAAGTTGGTCATGACTTTCTTAGCCAAGTTCTTTCCTCCTCAAAAGCTTAGTAAGCTTAAAGTGGATGTTCAAACCTTCAAACAGAAAGAAGGTGAATCCCTCTATGAAGCTTGGGAGAGATATAAGCAACTGACCAAAAAGTGTCCTTCTAACATGCTTTCAGAATGGAGCATTCTGGATATATTCTATGATGGTCTATCTGAACTATCAAAGATGTCATTGGACCATTCTGCAGGTGGATCCATTCACCTAAAGAAAACGCCTGCAGAAGCTCAAGAACTTATTAACATGGTTGCTAATAACCAGTTCATGTACACTTCTGAGAGGAATCCTGTAAGTAACGGGACGCCTCAGAAGAAGGGAGTTCTTGAAATTGATACTCTAAATGCCACATTGGCTCAGAACAAAATATTGACTCAGCAAGTCAATATGATTTCTCAGAGTCTGAATGGAATGCAAGCTGCATCCAACAGTACTCAAGAGCCATCTTCTGAGGAAAAAGCTTATGATCCTGAGAACCCTGCAATAGCAGAGGTGAATTACATAGGTGAACCCTATGGAAACACCTATAATCCCTCATGGAGAAATCACCCAAATCTCTCATGGAAGGATCAACAAAAGCCTCAACAAAGCTTTAATAATGGTGGAGGAAACATGTTTAGCAATAGCAAGCCTTTTCCATTATCCACTCAGTAAAAGACAGAGAGTTCTGAGCAGACCCCATCTAGCTTGGTAAACATAGTCTCTGATCTATCTAAGGCCACTCTAAGTTTCATGAATGAAACAAGGTCCTCCATTAGAAATTTGGAGGCACAAGTGGGCCAGCTGAGTAAAAGGGCCACTGAAACCCCTCACAGTACTCTCCCAAGCAATACAGAAGAGAATTCAAAAAGAAAGTGCAAGGTCATTGAATTAACCATCATGGCCGAACCTACAAGGGAGGGAGAGGACATGAATCCCAATGAGGAAGACCTCCTGGGACGTCCAGTGATCAACAAGGAGTTTCCCTCTGAGGAACCAAAGGACTCTGAGGCTCATCTAGAGACCATAGAGATTCCATTAAACCTCCTTATGCCATTCATGAGCTTTGATGAGTATTCTTCTTCTGAAGAGAATGAAGATGCTACTGAAGAGCAAGTTACAAAGTACATTGGTGCAATCATGAAGCTGAATGCCAAATTATTTGGTAATGAGACTTGGGAAGATGAACCTCCCTTGCTCACCAATGAACTGAGTGATCTGGATCAATTGACATTGCCTCAGAAGAAACAAGATCCTGAAAAGTTCTTAATACCTTGTACCATAGGCACCATGAGCTTTGAGAAGGCTCTATGTGACCTTGGGTCAGGGTTAAACCTCATGCCACTCTCTGTAATGGAGAAACTGGGAATCTTTGAGGTGCAAGCTGCCAGAATCTCATTAGAGATGGCAGACAACTCCAGAAAACAAGCTTATGGACAAGTAGAGGACGTGCTAGTAAAGGTTGAAGGCCTTTACATCCCTGCTGATTTCATAATCTTGGATACTGGGAAGGATGAGGATGAATCCATCATCCTTGGAAGACCTTTCCTAGCCACAGCAAGAGCTGTTATTGATGTGGACAGAGGAGAATTAGTCCTTCAACTGAATGAGGACAACCTTGTGTTTAAAACTCAAGGATCTCCTTCTGTAACCACGGAGAGGAAGCATGAAAAGCTTCTCTCACTGCAGAGTCAACCAAAGCCCCCACAGTCAAACTCTAAGTTTGGTGTTGGAAGGTCCCAACCTTGCTCTGATTATCTGTGAAGCTCCATGAGAGCTCACTGTCAAGCTATTAACATTAAAGAAGCGCTTGTTGGGAGGCAACCCAATGTTATTTAATCATTTTTATTTTATTTTCTCTTTGTTATTTCATGTTTTATTAGGTTGATGATCATGTGGAGTCACAAAAACTACTGAAAAATAGCATTGAAAAAAGCACACCCTGGAGGAAGGGCTTAATGGCGTTTAAACGCCAGTAAGGAGCATCTGGCTGGCGTTTAATGCCAGAATAGAGCATGAAACTGGCGTTAAACACAGAAACAAGCAGCAGTCTGGCATTTAAATGCCAGGATTGCACCCAGAGGAAAGCTGGCGTTAAACGCCAGAAACAAGCTTCAGACTGGCGTTTAACGCTAGAAACATGCACCGGACTAGCGTTCAACGCCAGAAACATGCTATAGACTGGCGTTGAACGCCCAAAACAAGCATGGAAGTGGTGCTTACACCAGAAACATGCTGCAGTCTGGCGTTAAACGCCAGGATTGCATTTATAGGGCATTTTACACGTCTAAAAGGTGCAGGGATGAGAAATCCTCAAACACCTCAGGATCTGTGGACCCCACAGGATCTCTACCTACTTCTTCTCTCCTCTTCACACCTTTCCATAACTCTCTTCCCCAAATACCCCTTACCAATCAACTCAATCACTCTTCCCCATCACCTCTTCACCAATCACATCCATCCTCTCTTCCACAAAACTCCACCTACCTTTAAATTCAAAATAATTTCCCTCCCAAACCCAACCCTAAATGGCCGAACCCTAAACCCCTCCCCACTCCTATATAAAACCCTCATTCCCTCTTAATTTTCACACAACAAAACCCTCTCCTCCATTTTTCTTCTTCTTCTACTTCTTTCTTTCTTCTTTTGCTCGGGAACGAGCAACCATTTTAAGTTTGGTGTGGTAAAAGCATAGCTTTTTGTTTTTCCATAACCATTCATGGCACCTAAGGCTAGAGAAACCTCTAGAAAAAGGAAAGGGAAGGCAATTGCTTCCACCTCTGAGTCATGGGAGATGGAGAGATTCATCTCTAAGGTCCATCAAGACCACTTCTATGAAGTTGTGGCCAAGAAGAAAGTGATCCCTGAGGTTCCTTTCAAACTCAAAAGGAATGAGTATCCGGAGATCTAACTTGAGATTCAAAGAAGAGGTTGGGAAGTTCTCACCAACCCCATTCAACAAGTCGGGATCCTAATGGTTCAAGAGTTCTATGCAAACGCATCGATCACAAGGAACCATGATCAAAGTGTGAACCCAAATCCAAAGCATTGACTTACTATGGTTCGGGGAAAATACTTAGATTTCAGTCCGGAAAATGTAAGGCTGGCGTTTAACTTGCCAATGATGGAAGAAAACGCACGCCCCTACAAAAGAAGGGTCAACTTTGATCAAAGGTTGGACCAAGTCCTCATGGACATATGTGTGGAAGGAGCTCAATGGAAAATTGACTCAAAGGGCAAGCTGGTTCAACTAAGAAGGCTTGACCTCAAACCAGTAGCTAGAGGATGGTTGGAGTTCATGCAACGCTCAATCATTCCTACTAGCAACCGGTCTGAAGTTACTGTAGACCGGGCCATCATGATCTATAGCATCATGATTGGGGAGGAAGTGGAAGTTCATGAGATCATACCTCAAGAACTCTACAAGGTGGCTGACAAGTCCTCCAATTTGGCAAGGTTAGCCTTTTCTCACCTCATTTGCCACCTCTGCAATTCGGCTGGAATTGGCATAGAGGGAGACATCCTCATTGAAGAGGATAAGCCCATCACTGAGAAAAGGATGGAGCAAACAAGAGAGCATGGACCTCAACATGAGCATGAGGAAATTCCTCATCATGAAATCCCTGAGATGCCTCAAGGGATGCACTTCCCTCCACAAAACTACTGGGAACAAATCAACACTTCCCTAGGTGAATTAAGTTCCAACATGGGACAACTAAGGATGGAGCACCAAGAGCATTCCATCATCCTCCATGAAATTAGAGAAGATCAAAGAGCTATGAGGGAGGAACAACAAAGACAAGGAAGAGACATAGAGGAGCTCAAAAGCACCATTGGTTCTTCAAGAAGAGGAAGACGCCACCCTCACTAAGGTGGACTCATTCCTTAATCTCCTTGTTTATTTATTTTCCTGTTTTTTGGTTTTTGAGCCTTATATTTTATTTATGTTTGTGTCTTTATTACATGATCATTAGTATTTAGGTGTCTATGCCTTAAAGTTATGAATGTCTTATGAATCATCACCTCTCTTAAATGAAAAATGTTTTAATTACAAAAGAACAAAAAGTACATGGTTTCGAATTCATCCTTGAAACTAGTTTAATTATTTTGATGTGGTGACAATACTTTTTGTTTTATGAATGAATGCTTGAACAGTGCATATGTCTTTTGAAATTGTTGTTTATGAATGTTAAATATGTTGGCTCTTAAAAGAATGATGAACAGGGGAAATGTTATTAGATAATCTGAAAAATCATAAAAATGATTCTTGAAACAAGAAAAAGCAGTGAATACAAAAAGCTTGCGAAAAAAAATTGGCGAAAAAAATAGAAAGAAAAAAAGAAAAAGCAAGCAGAAAAAGCCAAAAGCTCTTAAATCAAAAGGCAAGAGCAAAAAGCCAGTAGCCCTTAAAACCAAAAGGCAAGGGTAATAAAAAGGATCCAAGGCTTTGAGCATCAGTGGATAGGAGGGCCTAAAGGAATAAAATCCTGGCCGAAGCGGCTAAACCAAGCTATCCCTAACCATGTGCTTGTGGCGTGAAGGTGTCAAGTGAAAACTTGGGACTGAGCGGTTAAAGTCAAGGTCCAAAGCAAAAACAGAGTGTGCTTAAGAGCCCTGGACACCTCTAATTTAGGACTTTAGCAAAGCTGAGTCACAATCTGAAAAGGTTCACCCAGTTATGTGTTTGTGGCATTTATGTATCCGGTGGTAATACTGGAAAACAAAGTGCTTAGGGCCACGGCCAAGGCTCATAAAGTAGCTGTGTTCAAGAATCAACATATTGAACTAGGAGAATCAATAACACTATCTAAACTCTGAGTTCCTATAGATGCCAATCATTCTGAACTTCAATGGATAAATTGAGATGCCAAAACTATTCAAGAGGCAAAAAGCTACAAGTCCCGCTCATCTGATTGGAGCTAAGTTTCATTGATATTTTGGAATTTATAGTATATTCTCTTCTTTTTATCTTATTTGATTTTCAGTTGCTTGGGGACAAGCAACGATTTAAGTTTGGTGTTGTGATGAGCGGATAATTTATACGCTTTTTGGCATTGTTTTTACATAGTTTTTAGTATGATTTAGTTAGTTTTTAGTATATTTTTATTAGTTTTTAATTAAAAATCACATTTCTGGACTTTACTATGAGTTTGTGTGTTTTTCTGTGATTTCAGGTATTTTCTGGCTGAAATTGAGGGACCTGAGCAAAAATCAGATTCAGAGGTTGAAGAAGGACTGCAGATGCTGTTGGATTCGGACCTCCCTGCACTCAAAGTGAATTTTCTGGAGCTACAAAACTCCAACTGGCGCGCTCTCAATTGCGTTTTAACGTGGACATCCAGGGCTTTCCAGCAATATATAATAGTTCATACTTTGATTAAGGATAGACGACGTAATTTGGCATTGAACGCTAGTTCCATGCTGCATTCTGGAGTCAAACGCCAGAAACAGGTTGCAAAGTGGAGTTAAACGCCAGAAACAGGTTACAAACTGGCGTTCAACTCCAAGAAGGACCTCTACACGTGTAAAGCTCAATGCTCAGCCCAAGCACACACCAAGTGGACCCCAGAAGTGGATTTCTGCATCATTTACTCAATTCTGCAAACTCTAGTAACTACTTTAGTATAAATAGGACTTTTTACTATTATGTTTATATCTTTTGGATCATCTTTGATTAGTTTTATGCTATCTTAGACTTTTGTGAGGGCTGGCCATTCGGCCATGCCTGAACATTTATCACTTGTGTATTTTCAACGGTAGAGTTTCTACACACCATAGATTAAGGTGTGGAGCTCTGCTGTTCCTCAAAGATTAATGCAAAGTACTACTGTTTTTCAATTCAATTCAACTTATTCCGCTTCTAAGATATTCATTCGCACTTCAATATGATGGATGTGATGATCGTGACAGTCATCATCATTCTTAATTTATGAACGCGTGCTTGACAACCACTTTCGTTCTACCTTAGATTGAATGGATATCTCTTGGATATCTAATACAGGGGACCGAGTCCGAGTTATTAATGTCTTCGTGGTATAAGTTAGAACCTATGGACGGCCATTCTTGAGAATCCGGAAAGTCTAAACCTTGTCTGTGGTATTCCGAAAAAACAAACAGTAAGTAAATTATCAAACATAATATGAATAACAAATGTCTAAAAACTCCAAAAGAACCCGTAGTGATAACCACACAGTAGAATACATAGAGATCCCTTTATTCATAACAAGGTATAAGGTACACCTCCTAAACCATCATCCACCAAAAATAAAAAACACAAAAAGAAAAAAAGAAACTATAGTAGTAATATTAGCAACAAACATATCTAAAAATGAAATTAAGGGAAATCCAAACTGGACCCAGCAAAATATCTCCCAGTTAAAAGGCTAATATTTAACTCTTTTTAAAGATCCTAATAATGAAAAAGCATTCAAACTAAGGGTCCAAAAAATCCAATTTTCATACAACATCCTGTCATACCTAGTCAATGTATGGTAGAATTTGCTTTATTTCAGTTCCAAGTTCTTGTTCAATACAATATCTGAACAAAAGATAGAATGCCTTTCTAAGAAGTACACTAGGATTTGATTCTCAATTCATCTTTGCCAATAAACCACCATGATAAACATCTTAAACTTCATTAACTTCCTCAAAATTATCTTGCATAATTACATAGAAGAATAATTATGATTTGAATAAAGTGCAATAAGAAAAAATTAATTAACATCTTCATCTTCTCACTACAAAAAAAATCACTCATTAAATTACACTTGAGAAGTCAAATTGCAACTTCAAAAATAACAAAACAAGCAAAGTGGATTTACACATGAATTAATAGCTTGTCATAATCATAATATGAAAAGATTAATGGAAAGGGTGTATTTTACCTTATCATGATACTGTTATTTTTGTTTTGACAAAGTCTTCTTGAAAGCTTCAACCAAAAGTTTCAATCTATTCGTTGCCAAGTAAAATTTCAAGAGATTAGATCATAATGCAAATGTAAGAGATATAATATATTATACATATACCTAATATATTATACATCTAAAAAATGGGGTAAAAGAAACCCTAATATATTATTATTCTAAGAATTTAAGTTTATATGATTTTTTAAAAATTGGCTACTGATTTAGTTGATGCACGGAAACTTGTCCTTTAACAAATCTCCCTCGGCAAGTATACCGAATTGTCGTCAAGTAAAAACTCACAATAGAGTGAGGTCGAATCCCACAGGGATTGATTGGTCATGCAACTTTAATTGGAAGAATGCTCTAGTTGAGCAAAGCAGAAATTGGGTTAAGAATTGCAGAAAATTAAATGGCGGGAAAGTAAATTGTAGAAAATAAATGACGGAAGGTAAATTGCAGAATCTTAAATGGGGAAGGGGAGTTTAGCATGAAAGTAAATAGCAGAAAGTAAAGAGAATGGGTAAGGTCAGAAATGGGGAATTCATTGGGCTTTGGAGATGTTGCATTCTCCGGATCAAGTTCATTTTCATCTCTTCCTCAATCAATGCATTCATTGATCTCCTTGGCAATCTTAAGTGATTGAATTCAAATTCCTTGGTAATTCAATCTCTCAAATCTTGATCAATAGCCAATTCCTTGGTCAATTGCTCATGAGAAGAGATGAAGTATGGTCACTGATTATACCAAATGTATTTCCAAATCAAAGTGTTGGTAGGATTATATGTCACTATATCCATCCAAACCCCAATTTGGTCCAACATGAGAAAGCATTTCTAGCATGATCTCTTCATTCCTCTTCCAAGGTTCAGAAGAGATCCAAGTATGAATAGCTTCTTTTCCAAGATAACTACCCAATTGGATGAAGATTGAAAGCTTTCTAGTAAAATCAAGAGAAAAGAAAGAAGAAGAGTAATGAAAACTATTATTGATCCATCAAATTACAACAGAGCTCCCTAACCCAATGAAAGGGGTTTAGTTGTTCATAGCTCTGGGAAATAAAAGCATAAAAGGAAAATACATTATGAAAAGTAAAACTAGAAGTGGAGAAAGAGTAAAATATTACAGAGGCTAACTAAAATTCCCAGCTCCCCTTTTCTAATTCAAAACTACCCCTATATATACTACTCTTCTGATCTTCTAGTTGGTTCTTCAAGTCTTGGATATGGGCCTTTGGATCTTGAGTTTGAGGCAGTTATCCTCTTCAGTGGGCTTAGCTTTACTTGCAGAGAGAAAGTGTGAAGCAGGCAGGGACTTTAGCTTAGGACGTTAGCGGCGTTAACGTTAAGTGAAAGTGTGGGTTCGAGAACGTTAGTGACAATCACCTTTTTCACTAACGTTCCTAACCCAGGGATGATCTACGTTAACTTCAACGTTAGTGGCACCAACGTGACCACTAACGTTGCCTCTTGGTCTTTCGCACACGTTACTGGGACTTACCTTTTCCAATAACGTTGAGAGTCCTCCCTTCCCCCTACGTTAGAATTCACGTTAGTGTGGCTAACGTGACCTTTAACGTAGGCTTGCCAAATCTTCGAAAACGTTAGTGACACTTACCTTTGTCACTAACGTTCCAAAACGCCCCTACTTCCCACGTTAGAGTTCACGTTAACTAGGTTAACGTGGCTTCTAACGTGGTAGTGATAGCCATCTCCAACGTTAGTGACAAAGGTGAGTGTCACTAATGTTGGCTCATCATTCTTTCCTCCACGTTAGCTTCCACGTTAACTAAGTTAACGTGGGAGTTAACGTTGCTCATAGTGGCTCATTCCATCGTTAGTGACAAAGGTGGGTGCCACTAACATTGGCGATTCTTTGCTCCCTCCACGTTAGAGTCCACGTTAACTAAGTTAACGTGGCAACTAACGTGGCTCAAAGTGGCTTAGTCCAACGTTATTGACAAAGGTGAGTGGCACTAATGTTGGCCATTCTTTTGCTTGCCCACGTTAGAGTCCACGTTAATTGAGTTAACGTGGCTCTTAAGGTGGCCAATATGAGCTTGGTCCAACGTTAGTGACAAAGGTGAGTGTCACTAACGTTGGCTTCATTTTCTTCTTCCACGTTAGAGTTCACGTTAACTTAGTTAACGTGACTCTTAACGTGGGCTATGTTGGCTTCGAGGACGTTATTGGCGATTACTTTTCTCATTAACGTTGCAAGCTAACTCCCTTTCCACGTTAGTGGTCACGTTAGTTAGACTAACGTGGCTGTTAACATGGTTCTTCCTTGCTTCCTTTGTCCTGAAATCAAGCAGTAGAGTGCATCAAAGTTCTAATCCAAGTCATGAGACATGCATCATCCAATTTGTCATTTAATTCATGCATAATTCTCATGAAATCATGTAAAGTGCACAATGTTTGCTTGAATCAAGATGTAAGTGAAATTCTACCCAAAACTTGCTTATTTCCTAAGAAAATGCATGAAACTACCCTAAAACAGTAAAGAAAAGGTCAGTAAAACTGGCCAAAATGCCCTGGCATCACAACACCAAACTTAAAGCTTGCTTGTCCCTAAGCAAGTACTGGAACAGAAGAATGATGAATGAAATGACAAGATGAATGAATCATTATTGTGGAAGTCATGTTCTTGGTTTTATGGGTTTCATGCATAGCAACTTAGGTTCATTCCTTTACTGGCTTTCAGACCTTTATCATGCCTTGGAATACTCACTTGATTGCACCCTTTGAGACTTTTATTTATTGATCCCTTTGTCTTTCCAAGGTTTATTTCTTCCTTAGGCTAAGTGTTCTGTGAGGGGGCGACTCTTTAAAATAAGCTTTCAGCCAACACTCCTGAACCAGTTGGTTCAAGGTGATAGGTGTTGAAGCACCCCTAAGGACTTACTCCCTCAAGTCTCTCTCCTCCATACATGCACACCACAGGCACATGGTTTGTTATTTTCTTCCCTTGAGGTCTTGGTGTCCAGCACCTCTTTGGGTTACTAAATGTTCTGTAGCAAGGTTGCTCTTGATAGTGGATTTTTAGTTGATAATCCCGGTTAGTTAACCCAAGTTACCAAGTGATGAAGCACTCCTAAGAACTTATTTATCCAAGCATATCCTTGGTACAAGAGCACCACAGACACATCCCTCAAGATTCAAGCCTTTGGTGCCTAGCCTTATTTTTTTCTTTCTTTTTCAACTCTTATTGTTCTTTTCCTTTTTCTTATTAGGATCTTATTATTTAGCTAGTCTCATGGGGTGTGTTTCAAGTATATGATTCAGGACAGATAGTTGCCTTCCCACCTTGTTGGTGAACCAACTTAGCTAAGTGATTACTACACCATAAATTTAAGGACCTACTCCACAATATGAACTCCACTCTGGTTTTTCATAACATACATTCTCTTTTTATTTAATTTAAAAGGACAAGCATACAAGCAGGCAAGGTGAAGATGCAGCAGGTATTTTGGACAGCACACATATGACAAAAGCAATGAAAACAAGCATTAAATTCTAATGATTTAAACTAATTAGTAACTATTAATCAAGGGCACATTCGGACTTCCAATTTTTAGCATTCCAAGTATATGGAATTAAGTAACAATACAACCTTCTGGTAATGGTTTTTAGCTGTCTCTTTGTTGTCATCATCCATAGTTTCTGCATTCTACTCCACTTCCTTGGATGATGGTGCATCATTTCTCCAGAAGATTCCTGCAAGGTTATTGGAAGTTGCTTGTTCCCAAAGCACTTGAGAAATAGTTAGCCTACATGTATGCTTGTGAATTTCTGAACTTAATATGGTGTGTGAATACCAAACTTAGTTCCTTGCCTAGTACAACAGATTCAATACATGCAGAGAACCTCATGTGTTGTTATTAACAAGACAACTATGAACTAAAGACTAAACTACTGCTAAGTGGTTCCCCTGATTGGTTGGAGCTAGCAATTTGCCATTGGAGTGTAGTGTGATTCTAACTAGTATCTCTGGTGAACACCAAACTTAAAATTACACTTTCACTCTTGGATTATTTTGGTGTGTAACACCAAACTTAGCTCCTCGCAATATAGGGGAAACTGCTTGTGATCTTTATTGAAGTGACAATGAAAAGGGAACTACCTTAGGTTGGGTTGCCCCCCAACAAAGCGCTCTTTTAGCGTCGCTAGCTCGACGATTCCTCCATTACTTGAGATGGTACTTCACTTTGGGGTTTTCCCCCATGTTGCCCATGTAGTGTTTGAGCCTTTGTCCGTTTACCGTGAAAATCCTCTTCGAACTCTCATCCATGATTTCTATGTGTCCATATGGCGATACCTGTGTGACAAGAAAGGGTCCTGACCACCTTGATTTGAGTTTTCCTGGGAACAGTCTCAATTTGGAGTTGTAGAGGAGTACTTGCTGCCCCTTTTCAAAACTCCTGGGTGCCAGATGGAGGTCATGTCTTCTCTTCGCCTTTTCTTTATAAATCTTGGCATTTTCATAGGCTTGAGATCTAAACTCCTCCATCTCTTGCAGCTGCAAGATCCTCTTTGCACCAGCAGCAATGCTGTCAAAATTTAGTATCTTGAGAGCCCAGAGAACTTTGTGTTCCATCTCCAACGGTAAATGACAAGCTTTCCCATACACCAGTTGATATGGTGACATCCCGATCGGTATTTTGAATGCTGTTCTGTATGCCCAGAGAGCATCATCTAGCTTCTTCGACCAGTCCTTTTTTGCTGCTCCTACAGTTTTCTCCAGAATCCTTTTTAGCTCTCTGTTATATATCTCAGTTTGCCCACTTGTTTGGGGGTGGTAAGGTGTGGCAATCTTGTGTTTCACCCCGTATCGTAGGAGGAGAGTTTCTAGTGGTCTGTTACAAAAATGGCTCCCTCCATCACTGATGAGTGCTCGTGGGACTCCGAACAGGCTAAAAATATTCTTTCTGAGGAAGTTTATGACCACCTTGTTATCATTTGTTGGGGCTGCAATAGCTTCTACCCACTTGGAGACATAATCCACTGCTACCAAGATATACTTGTTTGAATATGAGGTTGGGAATGGTCCCATGAAATCGATTCTCCATACGTCGAACAGTTCCAGCTCTAAGATGAAATTCTGTGGCATCTCATTTCTCTTGGGTAGGTTTCCAGCTCTTTGACACTCATTGTAGCTCCTTGCTACTTCCTTGGCATCCTTGAAAAGGGTTTGCCAAAAGAATCCACTCTGTAACACCTTTGCGGCAGTTCTTTCCCCTCCAAAGTGGCCTCCATAGCACGAGCCATGGCAGTTCCATAGGACTTCTCTTCCTTCTTCTTCTGAAACACATCTTCTCAGGATTCCATCTGAACACTTCTTGAAGAGATATGGCTCATCCCAGACAAAATATTTTGCATCATTGATGAGCTTTCTTTTTTTATGTTTGTTGATTTCTGGAGGTAAAGCCCCAGTTGCCTTGAAGTTGGCAAAGTTTGCAAACCATGGTGCTTTGTGAACCGTCATCAGTTGCTCATCTGGGAAGAGCTCATTTACACTTGTATCATGTGTTCCATCTTTATTATGAGGGATTCTAGATAGGTGATCTGCTACCTTGTTCTCCACTCCTTTCTTGTCTCTAATCTCAATATTGAATTCCTGCAACAATAAGATCCATCTTATTAGTCTTGGCTTTGATTCTTGCTTGGCAAACAAATATTTAAGTGCTGTGTGATCTGTGAAAATAATCACTTTAGCACCAATGAGGTATGATCTAAACTTGTCAAATGCGAAAACCATTGCCAGCAACTCCTTTTCAGTAGTGGTATAATTTCTTTGAGTTTCATTGAGGACTTTGCTAGGATAGTATATCACATGTACTAAGTTATCTCTCCTCTGCCCTAACACAGCCCCAACTGCAAAATCAGATGCATCACACATCAATTCAAATAGTAGGTTCCAATCAGGTGGGGAAATGATAGGGGCAGAGGACAACCTCTTTTTCAAATTTTCGAACGCTAGCATGCATGTTTCATCGAAGACAAATGGTGTATCAGATACAAGGAGATTGCTTAAGGGCTTGGCTATCTTTGAAAAATCTTTAATAAACCTTCTGTAAAAGCCATCATGCCCTAAAAAACTCCTAATTGCCTTGACATCACTGGGTGGAGGCAGTTTTTCAATAAGTTCCACTTTAGCTCTGTCCACCTCAATTCCTTGGTTAGAAACCTTATGGCCAAGGACTATTCCTCTTGTTACCATAAAGTGACATTTCTCCCAGTTCAAGATCAGATTGGTCTCTTGGCACCTTTTCAATACCAAGGCTAGGTGATTTAGGCAACTAAGAAAGAAATCTCCAAATACTGAGAAATCATCCATAAATACTTCAATGAATTTCTCTATCATATCTGAGAAGATAGAAAGCATGCAGCATTGGAAAGTCGCAGGTGCATTACATAGCCCAAATGGCATGCGCCTGTAGGCAAACACTCCATATGGGAAAGTGAATGAGGTTTTCTCTTGGTCTCTGGGATCAACCACTATTTGGTTATATCCTGAATAACCGTCGAGAAAACAATAATATGCGTATCCTGCAAGTCTTTCCAACATTTGATCCATGAATGGAAGGGGAAAATGATCTTTTCGTGTAGCTTCATTGGGTTTTCTATAGTCTATGCACATCCGCCATCCTGTGACAGTCCTTGTAGGAATTAGTTCGTTCTTCTCATTGGGGACTACAGTGATTCCTCCCTTCTTTGGGACGACATGCACGGGGCTGACCCAGGGGCTGTCTGAGATCGGGTAGATTACCCCTCCCTGCCATAACTTCATAACTTCTTTCTGTACCACTTCCTTTATGACTGGGTTCAGCCTCCTTTGGGATTGAATGGATGGTTTGGCATCATCTTCCAATAGTATCTTATGCATGCATATGGCCGAACTGATTCCTTTCAGGTCAGCGAGCGTCCATCCTATGGCATCTTTATGCTTTCGCAACACTTGGAGTAGTTCATCCTCTTGGTTTTGGCTGCGGGATGAGTTTATGATCACTGGGTAACTTTCATTCTCTCCTAAGTATGCATATTTGAGAGTGGGTGGCAGTGCTTTGAGTTCAAGTTTGGGTGCTTCTAACTTTTCATTCTCTTCTTTTGGTGCACCTTGTATATGAATCTCCGCTGTTGTAGCCTCTTCACTAAACGTTGATTTCCCCTCTGTTAACCCTTCCGGTTCTTCTTCTTCGAAACTCTCCTGCATTGCATCTTCTAGTGAGTCCAACCTCATACATTCTCCCCATTGTTCTAGTGGGTAACTCATGGCCTTGAACACATTGAATGTCATCTTTTCATTGTGTAATCTCAGGGTGAGGTCACCTTTTTGGACATCAATGACGGCTCCAGCAATGGCCAAGAACGGCCTTCCAAGGATGATGGAGGCCTTGGCTTCCTCCTGCATGTCTAGCACTACAAAGTCTGCTGGGAAGATGAAATCCTCCACTTTCACCAGCAAATCTTCTACTACGCCATGAGGGAATTTGAACGATTAGTCTACCAATTATAAGGCCATTTTTGTTGGCTTAGCCTCCTCGATCTTCATCTTTCTCATCATAGCTACTGACATCAAATTTATGCTAGCTTCTAAGTCACATAGAGCCTTCTCTACTATGATTTCCCCTATAATACAAGGGATCTGGAAGCTCCCAGGATCCTTCAATTTCTAGGGTAGTTTATGCTGAATGATAGCACTACATTCCTCGGTTAGTATCACAGTTTCGTTGCTCTTCCAGCTTCTCTTCTTAGTCATTAGCTCCTTTAAAAACTTGGCGTAGAGCGGCATTTGCTTTATTGCTTCAGCAAAGGGTATGTTGATTTGTAGTTTCTTAAAGATTTCCAAAAATCTTAAGAACTTGTTGTCATCCCTATTCTTCTTCAATTGCTGAGGGTATGGAACTCTTGGGACTTCTGGCTTCAATATTTCTTCTTTTTTTTGCGAACTCGAAGTGGAAACTCGAACTTTATTTTGCTCCTCTTCCTTTTCACTTGAGTCCTTTTCTTGTGGTTTCTGGGAGGTTTCCTTTAGTTCTTTCCCGCTCCTAAAGGTGATAGCCTGACATTCCTCCCTTAAATTTGAGTCAGTATCGCTACGAAGGTTGTGGCTGGGAATTTGCTTGAATAGGTACCCAATTTGTGTCTCAAGTTTCTTGATGGCAGCATCTTGATTCTGCATATTGGACCAAACTTCTTCTCTGAATGCTTTACTCTCTTGAATTTCTTTGCATATGCCTTCAAGTAGAGTCTCAATCCTTGAGAGTCTATCATCAGATGATGGAGAGTTGATATTGGAAGGATGAGAAGGGCCATTTTAACTTTGGTATGGATGTTGAGGTGTGTTGTTAGGGTGGTGTTGATATGATCTCTGTGTGGAATGTTGGTGAGCTGTATTATTGTTGGGGTTGTGACGTCTCTGATCTTGGCCTTGATCTTGTTGATTTCCCCACCCAAAGTTTGAGTGGTTCCTCCAACCAGGATTATATGTTTTGAATTCCCAATGTAGTTGGCTTGTTCCTGATCACCCTCTGCTTCTTCATTCACTCCTTCTTGGGTTGCTGCTGAAGTGGTGATTGCTGCTACTTGATTCATCTCCATCTACTTGGTGAGGTCAGCTAATTGCTTGGTAATCATCTTGTTTTGAGCTAGCAGTGCATCCACATTGTTCAGCTCCATCACTCCTCTAGTGTTGCCTCTTCCAGAAGCATAGAAGTAGTCATTCTCTGCTACAGTCTCAATGACATCTATCGCTTCTTCAATGGTCTTCTTCTTGTTCAGAGATCCCCCGGATGAGTGGTCTACTGCCTTCTTTGATTCATACGACAGGCCTTCATAGAAAATATGCAACTGCACCCATTCATTGAACATATCTGGCAGGCATCTTCTTGTCAAGTCTTTAAACCTCTCCCATGCTTCATATGGAGTCTCACCATCCTGCTGCCTGAATGTTTGTACCTCAGCTCTCAACCTGTTGATCCATTGAGGAGGATAGAATCTTGCCAAGAACTTGTTCACCACATCTTCCCAGGTTGCAAAACTTTCCTTTGGAAAGGATTCCAGCCATTTAGATGCTTTGTCCTTGAGCGAGAAGGGAAACAGAAGTAGTCTATAGGTGTCAGGATGAACACCATTAGACTTCACAGTATCGCATATCCTCAAGAAAGTGGTTACATGTTGATTGGGGTCTTCTTGGACACTTCCTCTGAATGAACAATTGTTCTGAACAAGGGTGATGAGCTGTGGCTTTAGTTCAAAGTGGTTGGCATGTATGGTTGGCCTTTGGATGCTACTCCTACAGTTTCCTGGGTTTAGGTTGATGTAAGAACCCGGAACTCTTCTCTCTTGTCCAGCCTGATGCGCTGGACCTTCTCTGCCATGGTTATGAGCCTCTTCTTCATGATGGTTTTCCATATTCTCATCCATGTCTGGTTCAAAGTACTCTTCCTCTTCCTCAGCACCAACTACTCTCTTTCCTCTTGCTTCCCTCCTTAATCTAAGGAAGGTCCTCTCAGGTTCAGAATCAAAGGATATTGAAGCCCCGCTTCTTCTACCTGTCATACAACCAACAAGGCACAAGCAATAGAGATAGATGCAAACAGTAATTTCTACAGAAATACTGTTAGTGTGAGTGATGCAATATATCAAACAGTTAGTGGGTTAGTGACTGAATTATAAACAACTAAGAAATTAGGTAGGGGAAAGGGAAGAAAATAGCTAAACAGAAAGTAAATTACTCAAATGAACTTAAATCAAACAAAATAAAAACAAATGCTCAGTCTAGTTATCCACCAATATAATCATTGTTGATACAAAATCAATCCCCGGCAACGGCGCCATAAACTTGATGCACGGAAACTTGTCCTTTAACAAATCTCCCTCGGCAAGTATTGATGCGGGCAGAAATTGGCGAATTAAAAATTGTTAATTTATATATGTTGCAAGTATAGTTCTTAACTCGCCAGAAATCCACCTATCAATTTAAAAAGGTGTCACAGAAAATTGAAATTAAAATACTGGGAGTATGAGTCCCAGGTCGTCTCCCAACAAGTTGCAGAAAAGTGTGCTATTTTATTAATCAGATGTTTTCAAAAAGTTTTGAGTTGAGTAAAAAGGAAATTAAATTGGTGAATTTGAATAATGTAAATAAAAGCCTTGACTGGGAGTTGATTAGTTGGAATCCTATTATTGTTGGAATGCTCTCAGGATTAATTGACAATTAAAGGGTGTCCTATTTAGTTATCCTTTACTAGGTAAGGAAAAGTCAAACAAGTTGGAATGCTACGTCTGTTCACAAGTTGCAATCCACTTAATAAAAAAGGATTGGTGTTAGTGTCTAGAAGGCAATCCAATCATAAACCCAATTACAATTTTTCTTTCAAGCCTTCCAACTCAAGGGTTCCTTTCAATCAATTCCCCATCAAGTTAGGGAACTACTCACTCATTGTGAATGTAAAATTCATAGCATATAAAAAGGAATTAAAGAAAGATATTGTAAATAAAAATCAAAATAGTCAATTAAAAATAAAAGTGATCCTTGTATTAAATAATCCTAAAAATATTCCAATGGTAAAATTAAACAAAGCAAAGAACATGGAAGAGTAAAGCCAAGTAAAGAAAACGAACTAGAATGACGAAGTCTTGATGAGGTAATAACTCTTCTCAGTGTTCCAATGCCAAAAGGTAAGAGAAAATTAAATCCTAAGAACTATGAGTGTATGGAGAGAAAACCTAGAGGAGGAGTAAAACTAGATCTAAAACTAAAAACTGTGTAGAATGAATGTTGTTGTTGGTTTCTGCATGTTCTCTAGCTCTAGTATGATGTTCTAGGCCGAAAACTGGGTCAAAATATGGTCTAAAATTTCCCCCAGCGAATTCTGCAGATTATGCAGATCGCGCATGTCACGCGATCGCGTCATCCATGCAGACGCGTCATTCGCGTTTTTCCCTGCCACACGTTCGCGTCGTCCACGCCTCTGCGTCGCTTGTGCTTTTCCATTCCGCGCGGTCGCGTGAGCCATGCGACTGCGTCACTACAATTTCTCCTCTTCCGCGTGGTCGCGTGAGCCATGTGGCCACGTCACTTCTCGCTGGTTATCTCCTCAATTTCTTGTGTTCCTTCTATTTTTGCTAGCTTCCTTTCCAATCTCCAACTCATTTTTGCCCTATAAAGCCTGAAACGCTTAGCACACAGATCACGGCATCGAATGGAATAAAGGAGAATTAAAATGCATAATTAAAAGTCCCTAGGAAGCAGTTTTCAATCATGTAATAATTTCAGGAAGGAAATATAAAAGCATGCTAAATTAATGAATAAGTGGGTAAGGACCATGATAAAACCACACAATTAAACACAATATAAACCATAAAATAGTGGTTTATCAACCTCCCCACACTTAAACATTAGCATGTCCTCATGCTTAATTGAAGGAGATAAAATAAATAAGTATGAACATGTAGAAACTCATGCAATGCAATGCAATCCTACATATAAGAATGCAACTATATGATTCTTGCCCACTTGATCAAAAGTAAATAAGCTCTTCAAAACAATTACAAATCAAATTCCACTAATTCTATCATTATACAGTAAGACAGATAAAAGTGCAAGAAGATAGCTCATGAAAGTAGAGAACATGGAAATTCAAGCATTGAACCCTCACTGATGATGTATGTACGCTCTAATCTCTCTAGTGTATAGGGTAGTCACTCTATCCTTCTCTAATCATGCTCTCTAACTTTTGTTTTTCTCCTAACCAATCAACAACAGTTAATATACCAATGCAAATATCATGAGGTCTTTTCAAGGTTGTAATGGGGCCAAGGTAGGGGTAGGGATACATATATGGTTAAGTGAGCTTATAAATTGAATCATTAATTAACCCAAGCTTTAACCCAACCTATATATATTTAATGTAACCTTAGAATTCATACCTAGCTACCCAGAATTCCCTTTTTCATTCCATACTCATGTATCAACTTTTTATTTTAATTTTATCATATGTGCATTGATCTTTGAATTCTTAATTCAGCATTGGGGTGATTTTGTCCCCTTATTTATTTATTGATAATGTTTTTTTTTGGACATAAAAATAAACATAGCTTATCAATACACATAGATTTTTAATTCTTATAGTTTCACATGAGTAGGTATCCAAATTCCCATTGTATTATCATGACACATTCTCTTAATAACTTTTGTTCCCACAATTTCCCATATTTAACTAGCACACACAATTCTATCTTAAGCTAACCAAAGATTCAATTTGGGATATACAATTATTTTTCCGCTTAAGGCTAGTAATGTGGTGAAATATAGAACAAATGGGATTTAAAGGCTCAAAGTGGTTAACAAAGGTAACTGAAAAGGGTAGGCTTAATTTGGATAAGTGAGTTTAAACAAAAAATGGCCTCAATCATATGCAAGCATACAAATATAATAAATATTGGACATATAGGATAAAACAAAATATAGATTACAATCATAGAGAAGTAAACACACAAGATAAAATATTTATGGTTAAATCATGTAACCATGCATAAATGCTCAAATCTTCATAGGTTGTGTGTTCTTTAGCTCAAAAATCATGTTCCAAATACAACTTCAAGCAGATTTATCATAAAAAATTTTAAAAAATTAGTGAAATTTTGTTCCAAAGATAGAGTCTTAGAAGAAACTTATTGTCTTTATAATCAAGTAGAACATGCATGCAACTAACCTATTACTATGCAATTTATCCTATTCTATAAAAGAAAGAAAATCTAACTAAAATATCCTTATTTATTGGTGCTAGGGAAGAGAAATTACCTCCGGAAGTCAGGTACTGACCGACCTCCCCACACTTAAGGCTTTGTACCATCCTCGGTGCCATCTGTCAGGAACAGGGGTGGGCTGGTGGCAGTATCTCCACAGTCGGGACCATCATGGCTCCCTGTGCTGGTAAAGGAAGTGGAGTCCGGGGTGTTTGAGTCCTTGAAGTGTCCCTTGAGTAGCTCCTTGAGGTGTTTGAATCGGCGCTCGTTACGGCGCTCTCTAAACTTCGCTTTCTGTTCTTGCCGATCCAACTTTTCGATTATCTGTTGGAGCAGTGCGTCTGTTGTAGGTGCTTGTGGTGTTGAAGAAGGAATGTCTTCAACCGGTGCAGTAGGAAGGCTTGTAGTGGCTGCTGAAAGTCTGAGGTATTTCCCGTTAGGGACATACTAATCATCTCGTGGAAGCATGGCTTTGGTGTCCCCAGCTCTATAGGGGACTCCGGCTGCTGGGACAAGATCTGAGACTAAAGCGGGAAAAGGTAGGTTGCCCGCAATTTGTACGTGTCCCATGGGATTCCGGATATGTCTTGGTAGATTCAGAGGCTGGTCTGTAAGGATGCACCATAGTAGAACGGCCATGTCCGCAGTGAAGGAGGCCTCGTGAGTGCTCGAAAAGACGTAATGGAACATGATCTGCACCCATATGCGAGCCTCCAAGGTAAGTGCTGAAGCCGATATTCCCTTAGGGCGGGTACGATGGTATCCGTAGATCCAACGGCTGCCAGGTAGTGCGATAACTCTGAGAACAGCTTCCCAGTCATATTGGTACATCTGGCGCTTGAGTGCGGCTTCTTGAAAATCGTCCAATCCTTCTGGAATAGGGGGAAGACCTAAAGCTTTTTGAATGGCCTCTTTTGTAATGGGGACTTGCTTCTGACGGACAAAGACAGACTGCAGGATAGGCAGGTAGAAGTTAGAGTAGAACTCGACTACCCAAGAAAGATTGACCTGCCTTGGCTGTCTATGTAGAAAACCCCATTGTCTTTGTTCAATTTGTGGCTCAACAAAAGTAGCAATATTGGGCGGGAGGATAAGAAGGTGTTCGTTGTTGTAGCTCCTTTCAGCCAAGATGGGGAACATCTGCTCACAGTAGCGATTGGGAAATCGCGCAGTGTCTTTTGCTTGAAAGGCTTTCTCCTTTTCATCAACCTTTATGATCCTCTTAACTCTTTTTGTTGAGGGCTTGACAGAAGTTGAAGAAGGCTCTGCCACTAGTGCTCTTTTAGTTCCATTTATTGCTGGAGGTTTGGGAGTAGCTTTCTCTTTTCCTTTCTTGGTGGCCATCCTGAAAAAGGGAAGAGAAAGTAAATTAAATTCAAAGGGATATATAGCAAGGAAGTTAACGGAAAAGGTGGTGATGGATGCACATTAAGAGGTAAATGACGTTAACACGCGCTCATGAGTACATGTGAAAAATCATTAATGGAAAATAGTTAGTGCATATAATGACAAGTGAATGCAAGGTGTTTATGGGCATGCCGGCAAAGGGCATGAGTAGCATAGATCAAGCATCACGTTGTAGCAAACTATCACGTTTGTATTGACAATTAATTTCAATTAATACAATAGTAAAGGGAGTTTATGAAAAGGAGCATTGAATAGTAGAATAACATAGAGAAGTGCATAATGCCATATGGGCTTTTTCACAAACACATAGCATGCATGGTAGATAAGGTATAGAAAGTATTAAAGTGAACATGCAAGCAATCCTTTAAAAATTTATATATAATTGTCAAACAAGTGCAATAATCCACAAGCATATAATGAGGAATAATGACTTAAATAAAATTCTAACACCGTGAAAAAAGGAAAGAAGAAGAAAGAAAATATGGATAATGAAAAGAAAAAGGAAAGAAAAGAAAATAACATATAAAATAAGAAGGATGATAGAAAAGGAAGGAGGGAAGAAGATAATAAAACCTTGTTAATGGAGGAGAAAGAGAGAGGGAGAGAAAGGGGAGATAGAAGGAAGAAGGGAGAAGGAAGAAATAAGGAGGGAAAAGAAAAATTAGGATTTGGAGAGGAAAAAGATAAGATATTTTGGCAATTAAGGTTGAACTGTGCGACGCAAGCGACGCGGCCGCATGGAGCACGCGTTCGTGCGATTGCGATCCATTCAGGTGATGCGGTCGCGTCGGTCATGCGGTCGCGTGACCCATGTTGTGCTTCTGGCGCGAGTGCAGCCTCGCGCCTGCACAACTCTCTGTTCGAATTGATATATTTGCCAAATTTGGGGTGACGCGATCGCGTGGAGCATACGATTGCGTGAGTGGGCTTCAGAAGGGAACGACGCGGACGCGTGGGCCATGCGTCCGTGTGGGTAGAATTGTGCGTTCAGCACCAATCCAGCACCACTCTCGCACAATAATCTGTTGTGCACACTTTTTACGTTGAAAATCAGGGCACGCGGCCGCGTGGGCCACGCGGTCGCGTGGGAGGCCATTATGCCCATACGACGCGGACGCATTGGCGACGCGGATGGGTCGAATTGTGCTACTGGCACGCCTCCAGCCACCCTCCAGCGTGAGTCTCTATTCGTTTTTATTTTTCTCACCTCTCCTTGCGACGCGGACGCGTCGCTGATGCGGTCGCGTCGCGTGGCTTTTTTTTTTTTTTAATATGCAGAAGAGTTATTGAATATGAAAAACTAAAAATAAAGAAAAGAACGATCATACCATGGTGGGTTGTCTCCCACCTAGCACTTTGCTTTAACGTCCGTAAGTTGGACGCTCCACTAGCTCAATCTTCTGCTATGTGGGGATCTTCCAAGAGGAAGATCTCAAGCTCCTTGTTTTTCTGCATCTTCTCACCATGGTATAGCTTCAGGCGTTGTCCATTAACTTTGATAAGTTCAGATCTTGAAGGATGACTTAGGTGATAAACTCCGTACGGTTTGGCCTTCTCTACTCTATATGGACCTTCCCATCTTGATCTCAACTTACCTGGCAAGAGCCTCAGTCGAGATTTGTAAAGGAGGACTAATTCCTCAGGTTGGAACTCTTTTTTCTTGATATGCTGATCATGTATAGCCTTCATCTTTTCCTTGTATATTCTTGAGTTCTCATAAGCTTCTAGGCGAAGGCTCTCCAGTTCTTGCAGTTGCAACTTCCTTTCAACTCCGGCTTTCTCAATTCCCATATTGCACTCCTTGACTGCCCAAAAGGCTCTATGTTCTACTTCAACTAGGAGATGGCAAGATTTTCCATAAACTAAGCAGAAAGGACTCATCCCAATGGGTGTTTTGTATGCTGTTCTGTATGCCCAGAGTGCATCTTGTAGCCTGGTGCTCCAGTCTTTTCGATGAGGTTTGACTATCTTCTGCAAGATATGCTTTATCTCTCTGTTTGATACCTCGGCTTGCCCATTGGTCTGAGGATGGTATGCTATCGCAACCCTATGAATTATCCCATTCTTCTTCATTAATCATGTTAGTCTCTGATGAGCGGATAATTTATACGCTTTTTGGTATTGTTTTTAGTATGTTTTTAGTAGAATCTAGTTACTTTTAGGGATGTTTTCATTAGTTTCTATGTTAAATTCACATTTCTGGACTTTACTATGAGTTTGTGTGTTTTTCTGTGATTTCAGGTATTTTCTGGCTGAAATTGAGGGACTTGAGCAAAAATCAGATTCAGAGGTTGAAGAAGGACTGCTGATGCTGTTGGATTCTGACCTCCCTGCACTCAAAGTGGATTTTCTGGAGCTACAAAACTCGAAATGGCGCGATTCCAATTGAGTTGGAAAGTAGACATCCAGGGCTTTCCAGCAATGTATAATAGTCCATACTTTGAACAGGTTTAGACGACGCAAACTGGCGTTCAACATCAGCTCTCTGCCCAATTCCGGCGTCCAGCGCCAGAAACAAGCTGCAAAGTGGAGTTCAACGCCCAAACTGGCACAAAAGCTGACGTTCAACTCCAAGAATGACCTCTCCACGTGTAGACTTCAAGCTCAGCCCAATCACACACCAAGTGGGCCCCGGAAGTGGATTTATGCATCAATTACTTACTTCTGTAAACCCTAGTAGCTAGTTTATTATAAATAGGACCTTTTACTATTGTATTAGACATCTTTTGATCATTTTTAGATCTCTAGATCTCCATGGGAGGCTGGCCACTCGGCCATGATTACCCTCTATTCACTTATGTATTTTCAATGGTAGAGTTTCTACACTCCATAGATTAAGGTGTGGAGCTCTACTGTTCCTCAAAGATTAATGCAAAGTACTACTGTTTTCTATTCAATTCAACTTATTCCACTTCTAAGATATTCATTCGCACTTCAACCTGAATGTGATGAACGTGACAATCATCATCATTCCCTATGAACACGTGCCTGACAACCACTCCCGTTCTACCTTCGATTGAATGAGTATCTCTTAGATTACTAATACAGGGGACCGAGTCCGAGATGTTGGGATCTTCGTGGTATAAGCTAGATTGATGGCGGCATTCATGAGAGTCCGGAAAGTCTAAACCTTGTTCGTGGTATTCCGAGTAGGACTCTGGGATTGAATGACTGTGACGAACTCAAAACTCGCGAGTGCTGGGCGTAGTGACAGACGCAAAAGGATAGTAAATCCTATTCCAGTATGATCGAGAACCTCCAGATGATTAGCCATGCAGTGACAGCGCATCGGACCATTTTCACAGGGAGGAATAGGATGCAACCAACGACAAAGGTGATGCCTCCAGACGATTAGCCGTGTTATGACAGAGCATTTGGATCATTTTCCCGAGAGAGATCGAAAGTAGCCATTGGCACCGGTGACATCCTTACATAAAGCCAGCCATAGAAAGGAATAAGATTGATTGGATGAAGATAGCAGGAAAGCAGAGGTTCAGAGGAACGAAAGCATCTCTATACGCTTATCTGAGGTTCTAACCAATGAATTACATAAGTATTTCTATCCTTATTTTAGTATTATTTTCGAAAACCCCATTACTATTTTATATCTGCCTGACTGAGATTTACAAGGTGACTATAGCTTGCTTCATACCAACAATCTCCGTGGGATTCGACCCTTACTCATGTAAGGTATTACTTGGATGACCCAGTGCACTTGCTGGTTAGTTGTGCGAAGTTGTGAACCATGGTATTGGCATCATGTTTTTTTTGGCGCCATTGCCAGGAAAAGAAAGAGCAATGAATTTTACATAATCAAAGTGTAATCACAATTTCTGCGCACCAAGTTTTTGGCGCCGTTGCCGGGGATTGTTCGAGTTTGGACAACTGACGGTTCATCTTGTTGCTCAGATTAGGTAATTTTCGTTTTGTTTTGTTTTCAAAAATTTTTCAAAAATCTTTCAAAATTTTCTCCTTTGTTTTCGAAAAAAAAAATTATTCTATGGCTTCAAAACTTTCAAGAATGAATTCTAGAGTTTCATGGTAACATGTTGAATCCTATCTGGCTGAAAAGCCATACCCAAACTCCTTTGGGATTGGTCTTCAACTAATCACCTCAATGGATGTAAATCCATTCTAAAGCTTGAATGGCTAATAAACCATGTCTGACCCTTTGATTGGAGCTTTAGACTAAAAGAACACAAGATTCCTGGAATTCATATTAAAGATTTTGAAATCCTTATTTTTGTTTTTCAAATAATTTTCAAAAAAAATAAAAAAAATTAGAAAATCATAAAAATCAAAAATATTTTTGTGTTCTTGTTTGAGTCTTGAGTCATGTTATAAGTTTGGTGTCAATTTCATGTGCATCTTGCATTTTTTCAAAAAAAATCAGGCATTCATAGTGTTCTTCATGATCTTCAAGTTGTTCTTGGTAAGTCTTCTTGTTTGATCTTTGCATTTGCATGTTTTGTGTCTTTTCTTGTTTTTCATATGCATTCTTGAATTCTTAGTGTCTAAGCATTAAAGAATTCTAAGTTTGGTGTCTTGCATGTTTTCTTTGCATTAAAAATTTTTCAAAAATGTGTTCTTGATGTTCATCATGATCTTCATAGTGTTCTTGGTGTTCATCTTGACATTCATAGCATTCTTGCATGCATTCATTGTTTTGATCCATAACTTTCATGCATTGCATCATTTTTCTTGTTTTTTTTCTCTCTCTTCATTAAAAATTCAAAAATCAAAAAAATATCTTTCCCTTTTTCTCTCTCAAAATTTCGAAAATTAGATTTGACTTTTTAAAAAATTTTTAAAATCTAGTTGTTTTTATGAGTCAAATCAAATTTTCAATTTAAAAATCTTATCTTTTTCAAAATCTTTTTCAAAAATCAAATCTTTTTCATTTTTCTTAGTTATTTTCGAAAGTTATAAAAATATTTTTCAAAAATCTTTTTCTTATTTTTGTATCAAATTTTCGAAAATAATAATAACAATTAATGTTTTGATTCAAAAATTTCAAGTTTGTTACTTACTTGTAAGAAAGATTCAAACTTTAAGTTCTAGAATCATATCTTGTGATTTCTTGTGAATCAAGTCATTAATTGTGATTTTAAAAATCAAATCTTTTTTCGAAAAAACTAATTTTTATCATATCTTTTCAAAAATATCTTCTCATCTTATCTTTTTCAAAAATATGATTTCAAAATATCTTTTCTAACTTCCTAACTTCTTATCTTTTCAAAATTTGTTTCAACTAACTAACTAACTTTTTGTTTGTTTCTTATCTTTTTCAAAACCACCTAACTAACTCTCTCTCTCTCTAATTTTCAAAAACATCTTCCCTCTTTTTCAAAATCTCTTTTTAATTAATTAATTATTTTAATTTTTTAATTTTAATTTTCGAAAATTACTAACCTTTTTCAAAAACTATTTTCGAAAATCACTAACTCTTTTTCAAAAATTATTTTCGAAAATCCTCTCCCTCTCTCATCTTATTCTATTTATTTATTCATCTACTAACATCTCTTCCTCACATCACTCACCAAATTCGAACCCCCCTCTTCTATCTGTGTTCGAATTTTTTCTTCTTCTTCTCTTCTTCGACTAACAATAAGGAACCTCTTTACTGTGACATAGAGGATTCCTCTTCTTTTCTTTTTCTCTTCTCTTTCTTATGAGCAGGGACAGAGAAAAAGGTATTCTTGTTGAAGCTTATCCAGAACCTGAAAGGACTCTGAAGAGGAAACTAAGAGAAGCTAAATTACAATAATCCAGAGACAACCTTATTGAAAATTTCAAACAAGTAAAGGAGATGGCAGCCGAACCTAACAACAATAATGCAAGGAGAATGCTTGGTGACTTTACTGCACCTAATTCCAATTTACATGGAAGAAGCATCTCCATTCCTGCCATTGGAGCAAACAACTTTGAGCTGAAACCTCAGCTAGTTTCTCTGATGCAGCAGAACTGCAAGTTTCATGGACTTCCATCTGAAGATCCTTTTCAGTTCTTAACTGAATTCTTGCAGATATGTGATACTGTTAAGACTAATGGAGTAGATCCTGAAGTCTACAGGCTCATGCTTTTCCCTTTTGCTGTAAGAGAAAGAGCTAGAGTGTGGTTGGACTCTCAACCCAAAGACAGCCTGAACTCTTGGGATAAGCTGGTCACAGCTTTCTTAGCCAAGTTCTTTCCTCCTCAAAAGCTGAGCAAGCTTAGAGTGGATGTTCAAACCTTCAGACAAAAGAAGGTGAATCCCTCTATGAAGCTTGGGAAAGATACAAACAGTTGACCAAAAAGTGTCCTTCTAACATGCTTTCAGAATGGACCATCCTGGATATATTCTATGATGGTCTGTCTGAGTTATCAAAGATGTCATTGGATACTTCTGCAGGTGGATCCATTCACCTAAAGAAAACGCCTGCAGAAGCTCAAGAACTCATTGACATGGTTGCAAATAACCAGTTCATGTACACTTCTGAAAGGAATCCTGTGAATAATGGGACGCCTATGAAGAAGGGAGTTCTTGAAATTGATACTCTTAATGCCATATTGGCTCAGAACAAAATATTGACTCAGCAAGTCAATATGATCTCTCAGAGTCTGAATGGAATGCAAGCTTCATCCAACAGTACTAAAGAGGCATCTTCTAAAGAAGAAGCTTATGATCCTGAGAACCCTGTAATAACAGAGGTGAATTACTTAGGTGAACCTTATGGAAACACCTATAATCCATCATGGAGAAATCATCCAAATCTCTCATGGAAGGATCAAAAGCCTCAACAAGGCTTTAATAATGGTGGAAGAAACAGGTTTAGCAATAGCAAGCCTTTTCCACTCAGCAACAGACAGAGAACTCTGAACAAAGTACCTCTAATTTAGCAAACTTAGTCTCTGATCTATCTAAGGCCACTGTGAGTTTCATGAATGAAACAAGGTATTCCATTAGAAATTTGGAAGCACAAGTGGGCCAGCTGAGTAAAAGTATCACTGAAATCCCTCCTAGTACTCTCCCAAGCAATACAGAAGAGAATCCAAAAGGAGAGTGCAAGGCCATTGAATTGATCACCATGGCCGAACTTGAAAGGGAAGGAGAGGACGTGAATCCCAGTGAAGAAGACCATAGCTTGCTTCATACCAACAATCTCCGTGGGATCGACCCTTACTCACGTAAGGTTTTATTACTTGGACGACCCAGTGCACTTGCTGGTTAGTTGTATCGAAGTTGTGAATGAAAAACGATTTATTAAGACGTGCGTCCTGAGTTTTTTTTGGCGCCGTTGCCTGAGATCACAATTTCATGCACCATCTATCATAGGCATGTTCTAGAGTGGTGATGAGCGGATAATTTATACGCTTTTTGGCATTGTTTTTACATAGTTTTTAGTATGATTTAGTTAGTTTTTAAATAAAAATCACATTTCTGGACTTTACTATGAGTTTGTGTATTTTTCTGTGATTTCAGGTATTTTCTGGCTGAAATTGAGGGACTTGAGCAAAAATCAGATTTAAAGGTTGAAGAAGGACTGCAGATGTTGTTGGATTCTGACCTCCCTACAAGAAAAGTGAATTTTCCGGAGCTACAGAACTCCAAATGGCACCCTCTCAATTGCGTTGGAAAGTGGACATCCAGGGCTTTCCAGCAATATATAATAGTCCATATTTTGCTCGAGTTTAGATGACGCAAACTGGCGTTCAACGCCAGCTTCCTGCCCTATTCTGGAGTTAAACGCCAGAAACAGGTTGCAAAGTGGAGTTAAATGCCAGAAACAGGTTACAAACTGGCGTTCAACTCCAAGAGAAGCCTCTACACGTGTAAAGCTCAATGCTCAGCCCAAGCACACACCAAGTGGGCCCCGGAAGTGGATTTCTGCATCAATTACTCATTTCTGTAAACCCTAGTAACTAGTCTGATATAAATAGGACCTTTTACTATTGTATTAGACATCTTTGATCAGTTTTATGCTATCTTAGACCTTTATGGGGGCTGGCCATTCGGCCATGCCTGGACCATCATCACTTATGTATTTTCAACGGTAGAGTTTCTACACACCATAGATTAAGGTGTGTTGCTCTGCTGTTCCTCATGAATTAATGCAAAGTACTATTGTTTTTCTATTCAATTCAAGCTTATTCCTATTCTAAGATATTCATTCGCACCCAAGAACATGATGAATGTGATGATTATGTGACGCTCATCACTATTCTCACCTATGAACGCGTGCCTGACAACCACTTCCGTTCTACATGAAGATGAGATAGAATGAGTATCTCTTATGTATCTAATACAGGGGACCGAGTCCGAGATATTAGAATCTTCGTGGTATAAGTTAGAATCCATGGACGGCCATTCTTGAGATCCGGAAAGTCTAAACCTTCTGTGTGGTATTCCAAGTAAGATCTGGGAAGGGATGGCTGTGACGAGCTTCAAACTCGCAAGTGCTGGGCCTAGTGACAGACGCAAAAGAATCACTGAATCCTATTCCAGTATGATCGAGAACCGACAGATGATTAGCCATGCAGTGATAGCGCATTGAACCATTTTCACTGAGAGGACGGGATGTAGCCATTGACAATGGTGATGCCCAACATACATCTTGCCATGGAAAGGAGTATGAAGGATTGGATGAAGACAGCAGGAAAAGCAGAGGTTCAAGAGGAACAAAAGCATCTCTATACGCTTATCT
This sequence comes from Arachis hypogaea, assembly GCF_003086295.3. Classification (NCBI taxonomy): domain Eukaryota; kingdom Viridiplantae; phylum Streptophyta; class Magnoliopsida; order Fabales; family Fabaceae; genus Arachis; species Arachis hypogaea. The sequence goes on along the minus strand of NC_092046.1, from coordinate 89,104,669 downwards.
GAAATTCTCTCCAATGAATTACATAAGTATCTCTATCTTTATTTTACGTTTTATTTATCTTTTACTTATCAAATCTCTAAAACCATTTGAATCTGCCTGACTGAGATTTACAAGGTGACCATAGCTTGCTTCAAGCCGACAATCTCCGTGGGATCGACCCTTACTCACGTAAGGTTTATTACTTGGACGACCCAGTGCACTTGCTGGTTAGTTGTGCGAAGTTGTGACAAAGTGTGATTCACGTTTGAGAGCACCAAGTCTTTGGCGCCATTATTGATGATCACAATTTCGTGCACCAAGTTTTTGGCGCCGTTGCCGGGGATTGTTCGAGTTTGGACAACTGACGGTTCATCTTGTTGCTCAGATTAGGTAATTTTATTTTATTTTTAAGCTTTTTACTTTTATTTATTTTCAAAAAAAATATAAATTATTCTATGTTCCTCTGAATTTTTAAGAAGGAATTCTAGAGTTTCATGAAACATGTTGAAGCCTGGCTGGCTGTAAAGCCATGTCTAACTCTTTTGGACCGAGGCTTCCACTCATCAGCACAGAAGCAAGTTGAATGAAGTATCAGCTGTTGTATGTCTAATTTGTATCTGCTAAAGCTTGGCTGGCCATTGGCCATGTCTAGTGTTTTGGACTAGAGCTTTCACTGAAAGCTTGGCTGGCTAGTGAGCCATGTCTAATTCCTGGACTGGAGCTTTAGACTAACATTGCAAGATTCCTGGAATTCCTATTAAAAATTTTGAAATCCTTATTTTCTTTTTCAAAATTAATTTTTGAAAAAAAAATTACCAAAAAAATTTTTTAATAAAATCATAAAAATCAAAAAAATAATTTGATGTTTCTTGCTTAAATCTAGTGTCAAGTCATAAGTTTGGTGTCAATCGCATGTTTATCTCTTTCTTGCTTTTTTCGAAAATTCATGCATTGCATTCTTCATGATCTTCAAGTTGTTCTTGGTAAGTCTTCTTGTTTGATCTTCATATTTTCTTGTTTTGTGTCTTTTCTTGTTTTTCATATGCATCTTCAATTTGTTAGTGTCTAAAGTTTGAAAATTTGTAAGTTTGGTGTCTTGCATGTTTTTCTTTTCTTAAAAAGATTCAAAAATAAGTTCTTGGTGTTCATTTTGACATTCAAAGTGTTCTTGGCGTTCATCTTAACATTCATAGTGTTCTTGCATGCATCATTTGTTTTGATCCAAAACTTTTATGCATTGACTCTTTTTCATGTTTTTCTCTTCCATCATTAAAAATTCAAAAATCAAAAAAATATATCTTTCCCTTTTCTTCTCATAAAATTTGAATATTTGACTTGACTTTTTAAAAAATTTTTAAAATCTAGTTGTTTCTTATGAGACAAATCAAATTTTCAATTTAAAAATTCTATCTTTTTCAAATCTTTTTCAAAAATCAAATCTTTTTCACTTTTTCTTTTATATTTTCGAAAATTTCAATTTGATTCTCAAAAATTTTTTTCTTATTTTGTTTCATAATTTCTAAATCTTTACTAACAATTAATGTGATTGATTCAAAAAAATTTTAAGTTTGTTACTTGCCTAGTAAGAAAGGTTCAATCTTTAAATTTGAAATCATATCTTTTTAGTTTCTTATTAGTCAAGTAATCAATATTAATTTTCAAAATCAAATCTTTTTAAATTTATTTTTCAAATCTTTTTCAAAATAAATTTCAATCACATCTTTTTCAAAATTAATTTCAAAATCTTTTCTAACTTCTTATCTTTTCAAAATTTGATTTTCAAATCTTTTTCAATTAACCACTTAACTTTTTGTTTGATTCCTATCTTTTTCAAAACTACCTAACTAACTCTCTCTCTCTAATTTTCGAAAATCCCTTCCCTCTTTTTCAAAATTCAATTTTAATTAACTAATTGTTTTAAATTTCAATTTAAATTAGTTTCATTTTTCCTTCTTATTTTCGAATTCTAACTTTGATTTTAAATTAAAAACAAAAATATTTTTATTTTATTTTATTTAATTTTTGAATTCTCTTATCTCTCATCCCCTTCTATTTATTTATTTATCTACTAACACCCCTCTTTCACTCAAAAATTCGAACCCACTCCTCTCCCCTGTGTTTGGATTCTTATCTTTTTCTTTTTCTACTCTTCTCTTCTTATACTTACATAAGGAATCTCTATACTGTGACACAGAGGATTCCATATTTTCTTTTGTGTTCTCTTCTTTTTCATCTGAGCAGGAACAAGGATAAGAACATTCTTGTTGAAGCTAATCCTAAACCTGAAAGGACTCTGAAGAGGAAGCTAAGAGAAGCTAAAGTACAACTCTCTGGAGAAAATCTGACTAAAAATTTCAAAAAAGAAAGAGACATGGCCGAAAATAATAACAATGCAAGGAAGATGCTTGGTGACTTTACTGCACCAAATTCCAACTTACATGGAAGAAGCATCTCAATCCCTGCCATTAGAGCAAACAATTTTGAGCTAAAGCCTCAACTAGTTTCTCTGATGCAACAGAATTGCAAGTTTCATGGACTTCCATCAGAGGATCCTTTTCAGTTCTTAACTGAGTTCTTGCAGATCTGTGATACTGTTAAGACCAATGGGGTTGACTCCGAGGTCTACAGGCTTATGCTTTTCCCGTTTGCTGTAAGAGACAGAGCTAGAATATAGTTGGACTATCAACCTAACGATAGCCTAAACTCTTGGGATAAGCTGGTCACGGCTTTCTTAGCCAAGTTCTTTCCTCCTCAAAAGCTTAGCAAGATTAGAGTGGATGTTTAAACCTTCAGACAAAAAGAAGGTGAATCCCTCTATGAAGCTTGGGAGAGATACAAGGAATTGACCAAAAAGTGTCCTTCTGACATGCTTTCAGAATGGGCCATCCTGGATATATTCTATGATGGTCTGTCTGAGTTTTCAAAGATGTCATTGGACCATTCTGCAGGTGGATCCATTCACCTAAAGAAAATGCCTGCAGAAGCTCAAGAACTCATTGACATGGTTGCAAATAACCAGTTCATGTACACTTCTGAAAGGAATCCTGTGAGTAATGGGACGCCTCAGAGGAAGGGAGTTCTTGAAATTGATACTCTGAATGCCATGTTGGCTCAGAATAAAATATTGACTCAGTAAGTTAATATGATTTCTCAGAGTCTGAATGGATTGCAAGCTGCATCCAACAGTACTCAAGAGGCATCTTCTGAAGAAGAAGCTTATGATCCTGAGAATCCTACAATAGCAGAGGTGAATTACATGGGGGAACCCTATGGGAATACCTATAGTCCCTCATGGAGAAATCATCCAAATTTCTCATGGAAGGATCAACAAAAGCCTCAACAAGGCTTTAATAATGGTGGAGGAAATAGGTTTAGCAATAACAAGCCTTTTCCATCACCCACTCAGCAACAGACAGAGAATTCTGTACAGAATCCATCTAGCTTAGCAAATATAGTCACTGATCTATCTAAGGTCACTTTCAGTTTCAAGAATGAAACAAGGTCATCCATTAGAAATTTGGAGACACAAGTGGGCCAGCTGAGTGAAAAGGTCACTGAAACTCCCCCTAGTACTCTCCGAAGCAATACAGAAGAAAATTCAAAGAGAGAGTGCAAGGCCATTGATTTGACCATCATGGCCGAACCTACAAGGGAGGAGAAAGATGTGAATCCTAGTGAGGATGACCTCCTGGGACGTTCAGTGACCAATAAGGAGTTTCCCTTTGAGGAACCAAAGGAATCTGAGGCTCATCTAGAGACCATAGAGATTCCATTGAACTGCCTTTTGCCCTTCATGAGCTCTGATGAGTATTCTTCGTCTGAAGAGAATGAAGACGTTACTGTAGAACAAGTTGCTAAGTACCTTGGTCCAATCATGAAGCTGAATGCCAAATTATTTGGTAATGAGACTTGGGAAGATGAACCTCCCTTGCTCACCAATGAACTAAATGCATTGGATAGGCAGAAATACCTCAAAAGAAACAGGATCCTGGTAAATTCTTAATTCCCTGTAACATAGGCACCATGACCTTTGAGAAGGTTCTATGTGACCTGGGGTCAGGCATAAACTTAATGCCACTCTTCGTAATGGAGAAACTTGGGATCTTTGAGGTGCAAGCTGCCAGAATCTCATTGGAGATGGCAGACAACTCAAGAAAATAGGCTTATGGACAAGTAGAGGACGTGTTAGTAAAGGTTGAAGGCCTTTACATCCTTGCTGATTTCATAATCCTAGACACTGGGAATGATGAGGATTAATCCATCATCCTTGGAAGACCCTTCATAGCTACAGCAAAAGCTGTGATTGATGTGGACAGAGGAGAGTTGATCCTTCAACTGAATGAGGACTACTGACGTTAGGATTTTTGCCAGTAAAGAATGTCATAAAAACAGTCGCGTTGTAGATATAGTCTCTAAACCGACAGAAATCCCTTTGAACAAACGTGTTGGTTGTCACAAGAAACAAACCCCTTAAAAATTGTTAACCGAGTATTGAAACCTCGGGTCGTCTTCTCAAGGAACTGCGAGGAAGTGTGTTCTTATTATTGGCTATAAAGGTTGTAATCGGGGTTTAGAAGGTGAGAAGCAAGTAATTTAAATGACGAGTGAATTAAATGGCAAGTAAAAATAAATAATAACTGTAAAACAACTTTTGGCAAGATAAGGGAAATTAGAAGTCCAACTTAGTTATCTCTCTCAACAATAATGAAAGTTGTATCTTAATTCCACTTGGTCAACCTTTACCAGGGCAAAGGAAAGTTAAGGGACCAATTAAATTGACCTTTGAATCCTAATTATTTCCTAAGAAAAGGTTGGAATTATTTAAGTTCAGCTCAATTAGCAAGATAACGATTATCAGTTATGTTGAGTTTAATAACTGTTGAGTTACTGAATTCTTAACCAAAACCAAAAGGGGAAAAAGTAAATTGCTGAAATAATAAAAGTGTCCTTAGATGGGAAGCAATGGCAACTTAAATCAAGAGAACAATCATAAACTGAAAATACCTCAATTATCATTAATTCAATTAGAAATCTGTAACATGGAATAATTCTTAGATCAATTTATAATAATAATCAATTCAAATGTTGGAATAAATAAATAGAAGTAATACTAAAAGAACATTAAACCTGGATCCAGAGTTACTCTTAAAACAAGAAGAAATCCTAAATCCTAAAAGAGAGAGAGAGAGAAGATCTCCCTCTCAACTAAATCTAAATCATTGAAAGGTGAAAATATGCGAGCTCTCTTTGAATGGGTGCATTCCCACACTTTATAACCTCTGGTCTATGCTGTCTGTACTTGGATCTGGGCCAAAAAGGGCTTCAGAATTTGCTGGGAGCGTATTCTGTAATTTCTGGTGCATGGCCTCTGTCACGCATCCGCGTGGGTCACGCGGTCGCGTCATTTGGAGCTTTTCCTTGCCACGCGGTCGTGTCAGGCATGCGACCGCGTCATGTGTATTCTGCTTGAGGCACGCGGTCGCGTCAGTCATGCGGCCGCGTCGCTGCTGATTCGGGCTTGGCACGCGATCGCGTCATCCATGCGATCGCGTGGATACCAGTTTCCTTAAAGCTCCGTTTTGCTTCTTCCTTCCATTCTAGTATGTTTCCTTTTTCATCCTTTAAGTCATTCTGCCTTTAGAAAATCTGAAACTACTCAACACACTAATCACGGCATTGAATGGAAATAAAGGTAATTAAAATAATTAATTTTTAAAGCTTAGAAAACACGTTTTTCATTATATGACATAATGAGGAAGGGAAAGTAAAACTATGCAATTAATGTGAATAAGTAGGTGAAGAGGTGAATAAATCACTCTAATTAAGCACAAAAGAACTCATGAAATATGGGTTTATCAACCTCCCCACACTTAAACACTAGCATGTCCTCATGCTAAATCCAAGGTAAATAGTTAAGGTTAAAGTGATGGAATGTTATGAAATGCAACCTATGCTAAATGCATCTACCTAATGAGTCATGCAATTCTAGTTCATCCACTCATATATAAAGCTTACATGTAGCTAAGTTAATTCACATTCTCAAGGAGTTGTGTATATATATATAGCCAACCCTTAAATAATAAAGCACTTTTAGCAAATGAGATGGGAAAGAAAACATTGTACAAACTTGCAAAACAATTAGTAAATTTTGAGCACAGATATATGTTGATGAGTTATTGAACCCTCACTGATTTTGTGTTTACTCTCTAGTCACTCAGTGTTTATTGGGTTTATTTACTCTATTTTTCTTTTTATTATTAATTTCTACAGCTTTGTTTTTCATCTAACCAATGAACAATTATAGAATATAGTCATACCAAAAAGTCATGAGGTCTTAATTAAGGTTGTAATGGGGCCAAGGTAAAGGTAAGGATTTATGTATAGGGTTAAGTAAGCTAATAAGCGAATCCTTAATTAGACTAAGATCTCACCTAACATACATATTCAGCAAGATAAAACTTCTTTACCTTTTTTCCCATAATTTCCCACTTATTGTTACATGCTCATGTTTCACTTTTTATCATTTTTTATCCCATGTGCATTGTTTTTATTTTGCATTGGAGAATTTCTTTTGTATCCCCTTTTATTTAAATGCTGAAAAAATTAACTTTTTTTTTAATGCACATGATAATTGAATCACTTAGATTTTCTCATGAGCATGCTTCCCAAATTTATTTTATTTCTTTTAACTTTTCTACCTTTTGTTTCTATCATCCATGTTCCCAAAAGGTTTCCCACATTTAACTCTATTAAGGATTTTCTATCTTAAGCTAACCAAGGATTCACTTGGGGTTTTCTTTTGTTTTTCTGCTTAAGGCTAGTAATTTGGCTAAATAGAATAAAGGGGTTTTAAAAGGCTCAAGGGGGCTAACGAGGGTGATGTAAAAAGTAGGCTAATTTGGGGTGAGTGAGCTAAAATCAAATGATGGCCTCAATCATTCTCTTGGTATGTATCTATTCTATATTCTATAATTGGACATATAGATTAAAGAAAAGGAAAGAACATCAGAATGAAAAGAAATGTAACACACAGAAATGAAATTATGGTTTGAATGCAACCATACAATTTAAGCTCAAGACTCACAGGCTGTGTGTTCTCTAACTCAAGCATCATATATCATTCATATATTGTATGCAGGTTTAGTTAAAAGTTCCCATTATTCTCATAAAAAATTATTTAGGGTAGCTTTTAAATTTTTAATGTTCCTCCTTGATGAAATGTTGTCAACTAACATGTAATGCTATATATACAAGGTGTGGGTTGTTTTGATTCTGTTTAAAGTTTCTAGTTTACTTCCTTTTTATATTTTTCTATTTAAACTATACTATCTTATGCTAAAAAGGGTAAACTATACTAATTAATCCACTAATAAATCAGAATTGCAAACTAAACTAAATAACTAAAATAAACTAAATGGCTAAAGTATGAACTAAAGACGCAAAATGCAGCACATAGAGTAAAATACACAAGTAGCAATGTATAAGTACTTAGAAAATAACAATAAAAGAAAAAAAGAAAAATACAAAAAAATATCCAAAATAAACGCCAGAGATGGCGACCTCCCCACACTTAAAATGAAGCATCGTCCTCGATGCCCAATCAAGACTGGTGTGAAGGAGTGTCATCAATGGTAGGGATGGTAGCTGGGGTCTCCGTGGCGGTGGTGGGCTGAGGGTCTGGCTACTGTGGAGGTGGTACGGACTGGAGCGGGATCTCCGGATCTGCAGCCTCTATCTGGGGCATAACCTCCTGATGCGGGGCAGCCTGCTCTGTGGCTGCCTGCTGATGAGTCTCCGCGTGGGAATGAGGCTCCTCCTCGTGCTCATCCTCTGATAGCTCTGAAGGGGTGTCGGGCTCGGAGGGGATGTCGGCGCCCTGTCTGATCATCAGCTTCAGATGGGAATAGCGTCGCCTACTGCGGCGCTCTAATCTCTCATACTGGCGCCTGTTACGGCGTTCCATCTGATCAATCTGGCGGAATAGACGGTGCACGAGGCGATAGACCGGCTCAGAGGCGGGTGAAGGTGTAGTGGTGGCAGCAGGGGAAGCTGTGGATGAAGAGGGTCCAGCAGACGGAGGGGCTGTCTCATCAGTAGCAGTGACAGGTGGTGGTCTGTAGCCCAAAGCAAGGAAGTTCCTGCTGTGCGGGATGATCTTCCTGCAGTCCGCTGCTGGTGGTCTCTTATCGGCATCCTCCCAAGGCACGTCAGCCTGACGGCCTAGCCGTGTAACCAGGTAAGGAAAGGGGAGGGTGCCTCGTACGTGGGCCCTGGCCATATAATGCCGGATAAAACGAGGTAAGTATATGTCCTTACCCTCCAGCACACACCAAAGGAGGGTGATCATGGTAGCCGGGATCTCCGTCTTGTGAGTACTCGGCATCACAAAATTACTCAAGATCTGATGCCATAGCCGAGCCTCATCGTTCAAGTACACTCTCTTAATCCCTCTAGGCATAGTGGTGTTTTGACCCATCTCCCAAGGAACAGCAGGGTCGAGAGCTATCCGTGCTTTTACGGCATCCCAATCAAACTGCATCTGGCCCATGTCCTTCTCAGCCTGTGCAAAACCATCTGGCTGATCAGACTTGGCTGGGAGCTGGAGAATGGTCTCTATGGTTTCCTCTGTGACCAGAATTTGCTTTCCCCTCAGGTTCACTGCATCAAGGGTAGTAAGGTAGTAGTTGCAATAGAATTCCTTGACCCAAGATGCATTGACCTCTGTCAGTGGTCTCTCCAGAAAGAACCAGCCCCTTTGCTTGATTTGCTCAGTAGTGTATTGCTGGAGGGCTTCTGGAATCTTCAAGGTACGTTCCAGGTATAGATTTCTGGAGTTTGCAAAAGCCGGGTACTTCTGTTCACAGTACCGGTTTGCAAATTTTATAGGATCATTTGTGAAAGCAGCTGGTTAGCTTTCTCCTGCGGTGTGAAGTTCTTCTCCCGCTATGATGAATCGTGCATTAGAGCAATGATGGACTGGGAGGAATCTCCTCTCTTGCGCTTGCCAGTGGCCTTGCCTTTACCTTTCCTATGTGAGGCAGACATCCTGAAAAATAGAAAATCAGGAACGGATAAAAAAATAGGAAAGCAAATAGGTAATTAAACAAAGGAAACTCAAAGCGGTAAGGAGAAATAGAATAAGGAAAATGAGTAATTGAAATGTGATTGAATGAATGTTAAATGGAAAAAAATAAGCAATATGCCATGGTTAGAAAGTTAGAGGAAAGTGAAAATAATCAAAAAAGAGATCAAAAGGGTTAGTATGGTTAGGATTTGAAAAAGAAATTAGTAAATTAAAATTAGTGAGTTAGGAAGGTAAGTGGCATAGAAAAATTCCATATAACAAGGATTCACAGGTAATAATAGAAGTACTCATAATTGAACAAGCAGTTTATGAATCAGGAAATCAAAAAGGATGAGAAGATCTGCCATAGCATTCATGTAAAGGTTTGGGTGAAGCAAAGTAAAACAGATTTCAGAAATGCCAAACCAAAATATGAATGAAAATAATTTAAAAAAATTTGGGCAGCATTCTGGCTAAAATTGGATTGTCCCGGAAAATAAACAGCAATTTAATCAGTTCATATCAATTAAAAAAATCAAGCTGCATGTACATAGATATAAAATAAACATAAAAACACAATGTAAACAGCAGCAACATACAAGAAAGCAGCATATGAATCATGATTATAGCAGCAACAGATATGCACATAGGATAAAACAGAAGTAAGAACAATGCAAGTAAACAGACCTAGATCCACTAACCACAGCCTAAGCTACCTTACAACCTAAAAAATCCACTACAACAGGCAAGTCTAACTATCCTAATTATGAACATAAACGGAATAAAAAATACAGAAAAGTTACGAACAGATAAAAAAAATGGTTGCGTGTTGCGGAACCTGGTAAGCGGAAGGGGTGGAACAGGGAAGAAGGTGGCTGCGGCAGCGTCCGGCGCGGTGGTGGTGCACGACGACGTGGTGGTGGCGGCGGAGGGGGTTGGTGGCAGAGAAAGGGTTTAGGTTAAGTGTTGGAGGAAGAGGATAGGGGTGGGAGGTGGGGGTTGGTGTTGCTGGCTGAAGGGGTGGTGCGTGGTGGATGGCCGGCGGTGGTGGGCGTTGGTGGCGGCGAGCAGCGGTGGAAAGGGGAGGAGAGAGGAAGAAGGAAGGAGAGAGAAGGGGGTGGTACGGCGGCGGTGGCGGGTCGGCGGTGGCGTCTGGGTGATGGTGCGGTGGCGGCTGGAAGGTGGTGGGTGGTGGTTGGAGGGAGAGAAGGTAGAGAAGGGGAAGAGGGTTGGGGGTGAGGGCTGCGCGACTGATAGGGTTCGCGGGCTTGGGGGGTTATATTTTCGAATCCATGCGGCCGCGTGGGACATGCGGTCGCGTGGTTGGGACGAGAATGGGAGTGACGCGATCGCATGGGTCACGCGATCGCGTCGCTGGAAGTCGCGCTAAACGCACGACTCCAGCGCCATTTTAGCGCAACTCTATGTCTCCTTTTGGGGCGATGTGCAATCCATGCGACGCGATCGCATGGGGCATGCGATCGCGTGGGCCAATTTGTGCGAAACGCACAAGGGCCGCACGATTCCAGCCCAACTTTCTGTTCGTTGGATCCTTACGCCGATATATATATCACGCGGCCGCGTGGGTCACGCGGTCGCATGGGTGGTGTTTTTCGCGATATGACGCGATCGCATGGGGCATGCGGTCGCGTCGTGCAACCACTTTTTTTTTTAATGCATGAAAAGTGCAGAACGCAATGACTATCATGGATGCTTATGCATGATTCCAGGTTTAATAAATTAAAATGAAAAAGGAAAAATGGAAAGCAATTAACAAGAAATAAATTGAAAAAGAAGCGACCATACCATGGTGGGTTGTCTCCCACCTAGCACTTTTAGTTAAAGTCCTTAAGTTGGACATTGGAAGAGTATCCTGTTATGGTGGCTTGTGTTTAAATTCGTCCAAAAATCTCCACCAGTGCTTGGAATGCCAATAGCCTCCGGGGTCCCAAACTAGGCATGTAAAGCTTCTGCGCAGCTTTAAACAGATATCCAGCCTCCCGGGATGACGAATGTCAGAACATAATCCATGATCCCAAGCTGTGTTTTTAGATCCGCCTCTGTTTTGATTTGTAAGTTTCCATTCGGGCGGGTTAAAGAGTAGAATCTCACCGTGGCGACCAAACGTTCTCCGTGATCCATGCAATTGAGCACGATACCAATCCGGGTACTTTGAGGTGAAGCATGGAACCTTATTGAATCTGGTGCACCAGCTCTGAATACGAGCCATTTCCCTCTTACTCTTAAAGCCGTAGAGAGCTTTAAGCTGGCCATCTGTTTCAAGCAAACCATATTCAAGTGAATAAGTAAAATTATAAGTTAAGGATTGTACCCACTTGAAGCTTGTATTTGGTGGCAATGGCCTTGGGATAGGTGTTTTTGGTGGTTCTGCAAGTTCTGTTTCCTTGTGCTCTTCTGTGAATTCTTCCACTTCCTTGCAAAGATCTTTGATTGTATCTGTATTCTGGTCAAAGTCTTCTACGTCTTCCTCATCACTTGAGTCATAGATTGGAGGTTGAGAGAAATCTACCTCCGCATCATCTTCGTATTCACTAGGGGGAGATTCTTCGATCTCAGAGAATTCACTTGCGGACGCAAGTTCATCACTAGGAGCACTAGACTTGTGACTATCATCATCAAGGAAATTTGCTTCTTGGATTATTCCGTCTGATTCTTCGTAAACGACTTGCCTTGGAGATTGTACGGTATCCTCCTTAGCATCAACTGTGGCATCTCGGACGGAGTTTTCCTCGACTCTGGATTCCCAAGGAAGTTCAGCATCGCCTAGATCTTCAACCAACTCTTCTTCTTGAACAATGACAGCTTCTTCCACTTGTTCTAGTACGAATTCATTCTCTGTCTTGTCCACTGGAGTCTCTAGTATTTCTTTCATGCTACGCTCTTCATTGGGCTGTCCACATGGAGCTGGGGTTGATCCTTGTATATTTGAGCGCCTAGTGGCCCATTGAATTAGTGCTTGCTCCAGTTGTTGAATGGTTGTTTGAAATTTAATCATTGTTTCTTTCAAGCGATCCTTTGCTTCGCGGTTTGCCAGACTTGGACATGATACAAAGGAAAGTGGTGATGATTGGGAACGATTAGATTGGTATTGGGGTAAGGAAGGATCATATGATGGCGAATGGTGAAGAGAAGCTTGTGAGTGTGGTGGTTCGAGGTTATGTTGAAAGGATGGCTCATATGCACGGGGTGGGGCTTGTTGGTAGTTACAAGGTTTTCCACCATGTCTTACAGCTGGGTATGCACGGTAGAATGGTCTTTGTCCAGGATATCTCGGAGGGTGTTGCCGCCAAAAGGGTTGATTAGATCCTCTTGGTTCCATCCATCCTTGATTGGTCTGACCTTGATGCACATTCCTGCTATAACTTCTATTTCCTTTAACAATATTAGAACCAAACTCAAAGCGAGAGGGGTGAGAGTTCATAGTAGCAAATAAAGAGAAAAACGAAAAACAACAATAAATAAACAAGCAAAAGAAAAAAAAATATTTACAATAACCAATAGTAAAGCACACGTTAGCAGATCCCCGGCAACGGCGCCATTTTAACGTTAGGATTTTTTCAAGTAAAGAATGTCATAAAAATAGTCGCGTTGAAGATATAGTCTCTAAACCGACAGAAATCCCTTCGTACAAATGTGTTGGTTGTCACAAGTAACAAACCCCTTAAAAATTGTTAACCGAGTATTCAAACCTCGGGTCGTCTTCTCAAGGAACTGCGAGGAAGTGTGTTCTTATTATTGGCTATAAAGGTTGTAATCGGGGTTTAGAAGGTGAGAAGCAAGTAATTTAAATGATGAGTGAATTAAATGGCAAGTAAAAATAAATAATAACTGTAAAACAAATTTTGGCAAGATAAGGGAAATTAGAAGTCCAACTTAGTTATCTCTCTCAACAATAATGAAAGTTGTATCTTAATACCACTTGGTCAACCTTTACCAGGGCAAAGGAAAGCTAAGGGACTAATTAAATTGACCTTTGAATCCTAATTATTTCCTAAGAAAAGGTTGGGATTATTTAAGTTCAGCTCAATTAGCAAGATAACGATTATCAGTTATGTTGAGTTTAATAACTGTTGAGTTACTGAATTCTTAACCAAAACCAAAAGGGGAAAAAGTAAATTGCTGAAATCATAAAAGTGTCCTTAGATGGGAAGCAATGGCAACTTAAATCAAGAGAACAATCATAAACTGAAAATACCTCAATTATCATTAATTCAATTAGAAATCTGTAACATGGAATAATTCTTAGATCAATTTATAATAATAATCAATTCAAATGTTGGAATAAATAAATAGAAGTAATAATAAAACAACATTAAACCTGGATCCAGAGTTACTCTTAAAACAAGAAGAAATCCTAAATCCTAAAAGAGAGAGAGAGAAGATCTCCCTCTCAACTAAATCTAAATCATTGAAAGGTGAAAATATGCGAGCTCTCTTTGAATGGGTGTATTCCCACACTTTATAACCTCTGGTCTATGCTGTCTGTACTTGGATCTGGGCCAAAAAGGGCTTCAGAATTCGCTGGGGGCGTATTCTGTAATTTCAGGTGCGTGGCCTCTGTCACGTGTCCGCGTGGGTCACGCGGTCACGTCATTTGGAGCTTTTCCTTGCCACGCGGTCGCGTCAGTCATGCGACCGCGTCATGTGTATTGTGCTTGAGGCGCGCGGTCGCGTCAGTCATGCGGCCGCGTCGCTGCTGATTCGGGCTTGGCACGCGATCGCGTCATCCATGCGATCGCGTGGATACCAGTTTCCTTAAAGCTCCGTTTTGCTTCTTCCTTCCATTCTAGTATGTTTCCTTTTTCATCCTTTAAGTCATTCTGCCTTTAGAAAATCTGAAACTACTCAACACACTAATCACGGCATCGAATGGAAATAAAGGTAATTAAAATAATTAATTTTTAAAGCTTAGAAAACACGTTTTTCATTATATGACATAATGAGGAAGGGAAAGTAAACTATGCAATTAATGTGAATAAGTAGGTGAAGAGGTGAATAAATCACTCTAATTAAGCACAAAAGAACTCATCAAATATGGGTTTATCAACTACCTTGTGTTTAAAACTCAAGGATCTCTTTCTGTAACCATGGAGAGGAAGCATGAAAAGCTTCTCTCACTGCAGAGTCAACCAAAGCCCCCACAGTCAAACTCTAAGTTTGGTGTTGGGAGGCCACAACCAAACTCTAAGTTTGGTGTTGAACCCCCACATTCATACTCTAAGTTTGGTGTTGGGAGGTCCCAACAATGCTCTGAACATATGTGAGGCTCCATGAGAGCTCACTGTCAAGCTACTGACATTAAAGAAGCGCTTGTTAGGAGGCAACCCAATGTCATTTAATTATATCTATTTTATTTTATTTCTTTTTCTATTTCGTGTTTTATTAGGTTGATGATCATGTGGAGTCACAAAAACTACAAAAAAATAAAAAAAAAAAAACAAAATGAAAAACAACATTAAAAATAGCACACCTTGGAGGAGGAGCATTCTGGAGTTTAAACGCCAGAAACAAGCATCTTTCTGGCGTTAAACGCCAGAAACAAGCATCTACCTGGCGTTAAATGCCAGAAACAGGCTACTTTTGGGCATTTAATGCCAAAAACAGGCAGTAGTCTGGCGTTAAACGCTAGGATTGCACAGCAAGGGCGTTTTACACACCTAATTGGAGCAGGGATGTTAAGTCCTTGACCCCACTGGATCTATGGACCCCACAAGATCCCCACAGGATCTGTGGACCCCACAGGATCCCCCCCATTTCTTCTCTCCTCTTCACACATTTTCATAACTCTCTTCCCCAAATACCCTTCACCAATCACCTCAATCACTCTTCCCCATCACCTCTTCACCATTCACATCCATCCCCTCTTCCCCATAAACCCCACCTACCTCCAAAATTCAAACTCTTTTCCCTCCCAAACCCAACCCTAATGGCCGAACCCTAAACCTTCCCCCACCCCTATATAAACCCCTCATTTCTTCTTCATTTTCACACAACACAACCCTTTCTTCTTACCCTTGGCCGAATACACACCTCTCCCCCTTTCCTCCATTATTTTTCTTCTTCTCCTTTTTTTCTTCTTTTGCACGGGGACGAGCAAATATTTTAAGTTTGGTGTGGTAAAAAGCATTGCTTTTTGTTTTTCCATAACCATCAGTGGCACCTAAGGCCAGAGAATCCTCAAGAAAGAAGAAAGGGAGGGCAATTGCTTCCACCTCTGAGTCATGGGAGATGGAGAAATTCATCTCAAAGGTCCATCAAGACCACTTCTATGAAGTTGTGGCCAAGAAGAAAGTGATCCCTGAGGTTCCTTTCAAGCTCAAAAAGAATGAGTATCCAGAGATTCGACTTGAGATCCAAAGAAGAGGTTGGGAAGTTCTCACCAACCCCATTCAACAAGTCGGGATCTTAATGGTTCAAGAGTTCTATGCAAACACATGGATCACTAGGAACCTTGATCAAAGTGTGAACCCGAATCCAAAGCATTGGCTCACCATGGTTCGGGGGAAATACTTAGATTTCAGTCCGGAAAATGTAAGGCTGGCATTCAACTTGCCAATGATGGAAGAAAATGCACGCCCCTACACTAGAAGGGTCAACTTTGATCAAAAGTTAGACCAAGTCCTCATGGACATATGTGTAGAAGGAGCTCAATGGAAGGTTGACTCAAGAGGCAAGCCGGTTCAATTAAGAAGATTGGACCTTAAGCCTGTAGCCAGAGGATGGTTGGAGTTCATTTAGCACTCAATCATTCCTACTAGCAACCGGTCTGAAGTTACTGTAGACCTGGCCATCATGATCCATAGTATCATGATTGGGGAGGAAGTAGAGGTTCATGAGATTATACCTCAAGAACTCTATAAGGTGGCTGACAAGTCATCCACTTTGGCAAGGTTAGCCTTTCCTCACCTCATTTGCCACCTCTGCAATTCGGCTGGGATTGATATAGAGGGAGACATCCTCATTGATGAGGATAAACCCATCACTAAGAAAAGGATAGAGCAAACAAGAGATCATGGACCTCAACAAGAGCATGAGGAAATTCCTCACCATGAAATCCCTGAGATGCCTCAGGGGATGCACTTTCCTCCACAGAATTATTGAGAGCAAATCAACACCTCCCTAGGAGAATTAAGTTCCAACATGGGACAACTAAGGATGGATCACCAAGAGCAATCCATCATCCTCCATGAGATTAGAGAAGATTAAAGAGCTATGAGGGAGGAGCAACAAAGACAAGGAACAGACATAGAGGAGCTCAAGAGCACCATTGGTTCTTCAAGAAGAGGAAGACGCCATCCTCACTAAGGTGGACCCGTTCCTTAATCTCCTTGTTCTTATTTTCCTATTTTTCGTTTACTATGCTTTATGTTTTATTTATGTTTGTGTCTTATTACATGATCATTAGTATTTAAGTGTCTATGTCTTAAAGCTATGAATATCCTATGAATCCATCACCTTTCTTAAATAAAAACTGTTCTAAAAACAAAAGAACAAGAAGTACATGGTTTCGAATTCATCCTTGAAATTAGTTTAATTATTTTGATGTGGTGACAATACTTTTTGTTTTCTGAATGAATGCTGGAACAGTGCATATGTCTTTTGAATTTGTGGTTTATGAATGTTAAATATGTTGGCTCTTGAAAGAATGAATTTGTGGTGTATGAATGTTAAATATGTTGGCTCTTGAGACTGAACGGTTAAAGTTAAGGTCCAAAGCAAAAAAAAGAGTGTGCTTAAGAACCCTGGACACCTCTAAGTGGGGACTTTAGCAAAGCTGACTCACAATTTGAAAAGGTTCACCCAGTTATGTGTATGTGGCATTTATGTATCCGGTGGTAATACTGGAAAACAAAGTGCTTAGGGCCACGGCCAAGAATCATAAAGTAGCTGTGTTCAAGAATCAACATACTGAACTAGGAGAATCAATAACACTATCTAAATTCTAAGTTCCTATAGATGCGAATCATTCGGAACTTCAAGGTATAAAGTGAGATGCCAAAACTATTCAAGAGGCAAAAAGCTACTAGTCTCGCTCATTTGATTGGAGCTAAGTTTCATTGATATTTTGGAATTTATAGTATGTTCTCTTCTTTTTATACTATTTGATTTTCAGTTACTTGGGGACAAGCAACAATTTAAGTTTGGTGTTGTGATGAGCGGATAATTTATACGCTTTTTGGCATTATTTTTACATAGTTTTTAGTATAATTTAGTTAGTTTTTAGTATAATTTTATTAGTTTTTAAATAAAAATCACATTTCTAGACTTTACTATGAGTTTGTGTGTTTTTCTGTGAGCAAAAATCAGATTCAGAGGGACTTTAGCAAAAATCAGAGTCAGAGGTTGAAGAAGGACTGCAGATGTTGTTGGATTCTGACCTCCCTGCACACAAAGTGGATTTTCTGGAGCTAAAGAACTCCAAATGGCACGCTCTCAATTGCGTTGGAAAGTAGACATCCAGGGCTTTCCAGAAATCTATAGTAGTCAATACTTTGCCCGAGTTTAGATGATGCAAACTGGCATTCAACGCCAGCTTCCTGCCCTATTCTGGAGTTAAACGCCAGAAACAGGTTACAAACTGGCGTTCAACTGAATTCTTCTATGTTACAGATTACTCTTTGAATTTAATGTCAATTGAGGTATTTTAGTTTATGATTGCTTTCTTTTATTTATATTACTGTTGTTTCCAATCTGAAGACAGTTTTATTCCATTAAATTTATCTTTCCCCTTTTGGTCTTGGCTAAGAAATCAGTAACTCAGGAGTTATCAAACTCAAACATGATTGATAATTGTTATCTTTGCTAATTGAATTGAACTTCAATAATCCCA
This sequence comes from Arachis hypogaea, assembly GCF_003086295.3. Classification (NCBI taxonomy): domain Eukaryota; kingdom Viridiplantae; phylum Streptophyta; class Magnoliopsida; order Fabales; family Fabaceae; genus Arachis; species Arachis hypogaea. The sequence goes on along the minus strand of NC_092046.1, from coordinate 89,086,775 downwards.
ATCTTTCCTTAGGGAGTAACTAGGATTTGAATATCAAACTAATTAGTCACTTGATCTTTCTTTACTTTAAGTAAAGACTAACTGAGTGGGATTAAGATTCAATCTTCATCATCATTGATAAGGATAACTAGGATAGGACTTATAATTTCCCAAACCTTACCAAAAGTTCATTTTATAGTTATTTATTTACTTTACAGTCTTTTACTTATTTCAATTGCAATTTAAATTACTTGTTCCTCATCTTAAAAACCCCAATTTACAATCTTCATAACCAATAATAAGAACATACTTCCCTGCAGTTCCTAGAGAAGACGACCCGAGGTTTAAAAACTTCGGTTATCAATTTATTTGGGGGTTTGTTACTTGTGACAACCAAAACGTTTGTAAGAAAGGTTGATTGCTTGGTTTAGTAACTATACTTGCAACGAGAGTTTACTATAAGATATGGCGGAAATTGATAACACATCTTCCGTTCATTGATCAAATGCTGGATCGCCTGTCAGGTAAATCACATTATTGCTTTTTAGATGGTTACACAGGTTATTTCCAAATTCATATAGCTCCTGAGGATCAAGAAAAGACCACTTTTACATGTCCTTTTGGGACTTATGCTTACAAGAGAATGCCATTTGGCTTGTGCAATGCACCAGCTACCTTCCAAAGGTGCATAATGAGTCTTTTCTCTGACCTTATTGAGGACTGTATGGAAGTTTTTATGGATTATTTTAGTGTGTACGGTGATTACTTTCGCCTTTGCTTAGATGGATTATCTAGGGTATTAGATAGATGTGTCAGTACAAACCTTGTATTAAATTTTGAAAAATGTCACTTTATGGTAAAACAAGGTATTTTACTGGGACATGTTGTGTCTAATACTGGCATTTCTGTAGATCCAGCAAAGGTGGATGTTATTTCTAGTTTACCTTACTCCTCTTCTGTGAGGGAAGTCTGTTCGTTCCTTGGCCATGCAGGTTTTTACAGGAGATTCATTAAGGACTTTAGTAAGGTAGCACTTCCCTTATCCAGGCTACTGCAGAAAGATATTGAGTTTGAATTCAATGAAAATTATAAACATGCGTTTGATAAGCTGAAGACCGCCCTGACTCAAGCTCCAATTGTGAGAGGACCAGACTGGAGCCAACCATTTGAAATAATGTGCGACGCCTCCAATCATGTAGTAGGAGCAGCACTGGCTCAGCGTGAAGGTAAGGACCCTTTTGTTATTGCTTATGCGTCTAAAACTTTAGATGCCGCTCAGTCCAATTACACTACTACTGAGAAAGAGCTTCTTGCTATTGTTTTTGCTTTGGATAAATTCAAAGCCTATTTACTTGGTACGAAGGTAGTAGTGTACTCGGACCACGCAACTCTAAAGTCTCTATTAGCTAAAAAGGAGTCCAAACCAAGGCTTATACGTTGGATACTGCTATTACAAGAATTTGATTTAGAAATTAAGGATAGGAGCGGTAACCAGATTTTAGTGGAAGACCATTTGAGTCGCCTTGAGCACATTACAGATGACCCCACTCCTATAGCTGGTAATTTCCCATTTGATAACCTGCAAGCAGTATCCGAGGTAGTCCCTTGGTATGCACCTGTAGCTAATTATCTACTTAGCCGCACCTTTCCTCCAAATTTTTCTAAGCATCAAAGAGACAAGCTGAAAAGCGAGTCTAAATATTATATATGGGATGACCCATATTTATGGAGACGTGGCGCTGACCAGGTAATTACATGGTGTGTGCCTCAATTAGAATTCCAGTCCATCATAGAGGCATGTCACTCATCTGAGAGTGGAGGACATTTTGGCCCTCAAAGAACAGCTAGAAAAATCTTAGACTGTGGATTCTGGTGGCCTATACTTTTTAGAGACACTGCCGAGTTTTGTAAATCTTGTTTCCCATGCCAAAAATTGGTAATATATCCAAGAGGGATGAGATGCCTCAACAAATTATGCTTTTCTGTGAAATTTTTTATGTTTGGGGCATTGACTTCATGGGTCCATTTCCAAATTCTAATGGTTATTTTTATATATTGTTAGCTGTGGATTACGTTTCCAAATGGGTGGAAGCAATTCCTACCCGTACTGATGATGCTAACACTGTTGTTTCCTTTGTGAGAAACCATATTATTTGTCGCTTTGGATCACCACGAGCAATCGTGAGCGATCAAGGCACCCATTTTTGTAACAGGAGACTAACAGGATTAATGAAGAAGCATGGAATAATTCATAAGGCTGCAACAGCCTACCATCCTCAGACTAATGGGCAAGCTGAGGTGTCAAACAGAGAGATAAAGTGTATCTTGCGGAAAATAGTCAAACCTCATAGAAGAGACTGGAGCACCAGGCTACAAGATGCACTCTGGGCATACAGAACAGCATAGAAAACACCCATTGGGATGAGTCCTTTCCGCTTAGTTTATGGTAAAGCTTGTCATCTCCCTGTTGAAGTAGAGCACAAAGCCTTTTGGGCAGTAAAGGAGTGCAACATGGGAATTGAGAAAGCCAGAGCTAAAAGGAAATTGCAACTGCAAGAACTGGAAAGCCTTTGCCTAGAAGCTTATGAGAACTCAAGACTATACAAGGAGAAGATGAAGGTTGTACATGATCAGCACCTCAAGAGAAAAGAGTTCCAACCTGGGGATTTAGTCCTCCTTTACAAGTCTCGACTCAGGCTCAAGCCAGGCAAATTGAGATCAAGATGGGAAGGTCCATACAGAGTAGAGAAGGCCGAACCGTACAGAGTTTATCACCTAAGTCATCCTTCAAGCTCTGAACTTATCAAAGTCAATGGACATCATTTAAAGCTATACCATGGCGAGCAGATGAAGAAAAACCAGGAGCTTGAGATCTTCCTCTTGGAAGATCCCCACACAGCCGAAGCCTGAGCTAGTAGAGCATGCAACTTACAGACGTTAAAGCAAAGTGCTAGGTGGGAGACAACCGACCATGGTATGATCGTTCTTTTCTTTATTTTTAGTTTTCCTATTCAATAACTCTTCTCCTTATTAGTGTATTTCGTGCATCTGCATTTCCATACTTTTATTTAAAAAAAAAGAAGAATTTTTCCGCGACGCAACCGCCTTATTGACGCGTCTGCATCGCAAGAGATGGGAAGAAATAATAAAACAAACAGAGAGTCACGCAGGAGTGTGGCTGGAGGCGTGCCAGTGGCACAAATCGTCCCACGCGACTGCGTCGCCGACTCGTCCGCATCACATGGGAATATTGGCCTCCCATGCGACCGCGTCACTCACGCGGCCGCGTGCCCTGGAATTCGACGTCAAAAGGTTGCACGACCAAAAGTTGTGTTAGAGTGGTGCTGGATTGGTGTTGAACGCACAATCCTTCTCACGCGGCCGCGTGACCGACACGACTCCGTCATAACCTTCTCATGACCACTTACGCGATCGCATGCCCCACGCGATCGCGTCACCCAATATTTGGCAATTAATGGTTTTGAACAGAGAGTTGTGCGAGTGCGAGGCTGCCCTCGCGCCAGTGGCATAAAACGGGTCACGCGACTGCGTGACTGATGCGACCGCATCAATCAGTATCAACACAAGTTGCGCGACCGCGTGCCCCACGCGACCGCGTCGCTTGCGCCGTACAGCTTCCCTGATTTGCCACTTATCTTATCTTCTTCTTCCCAAATCCTATTTTCTCTTTTCCCTCCTTATTTCTTCCTCCTCCCTTCTTCCTTCTTCCTTCTTCCTTCTTCCTTCTTTCTCACTTTTTACACTCTCACTCTCTCTCTCACCCCCATTAACAAGGTTTTTCTTTTTTTCTTCTTCCCTCCTTAATTTTCTATTTTTCTTCTTATTTTTATATGTTATCTTCTTTTCTTTTCTTTTTACTTTCATTATCCATATTTTCTTTTTCTTTCTTTTTTTACTTGGTGTTAGAAATTTATTTGAGTCATTATTTCTCATTATATGCTTGTGGATTATTGTAAATTTGTTTGGCAATTATATATTACTTTTTAAAGGGTTGCTTGCATGTTCAATTTAATACTTTCTATACCTTAATTATCATGCATGCTATGTGCTTGTAAAAAAGCCCATATGGCATTATGCATTTTTCTACATTATTCTACTATTCAATGCTTACTTTTCACAAATTCCCTTTACTATTATATTAATTGAAATTAATTGTCAATACAAACATGATGGTTTGTTACGAGTGATGCTTGATCTATGCTACTCATGCCTTTGCCAGCATGCCAATAAACACCTTGCATTCACTTGTCATCATATGCACTAACTATTTTCCATTGATGACTTTTCACATGTAGTCATGACCATGTGTTAACATCATTTACCTTTTACTATGCATTCATCACCACCCTTTTCTGTTCTCTCCCTTGCTCTATCTCTTTGAATTTAATTTACTTTCTCTTCCCTTTTTCAGAATGGCTGTAACAACTCTAGTTTTTGAAAATCAAATAAAATAGTTATTTGTGATTTATTTTATTTGTTGATAATTTTATTTTAAGAAAATTATTTTACTAAAGGTAATTAAATGTTTCATGATAATTGAAGTTTAAATTAATTAGAATTTTTATATAAACTTTATTAGATATTTGGTATGATTGAAATTATAATTTTGGTAATTGAAAAATAAGAAAGAATTGTATAATTTAATTTAAATAAATTTTATTTTTAATGAATTATGTTATTAATTTGAACTCCTAGAAATTAATTTATTAGAAATGATTAGTTTGATTTTTATAAATGCTTTAAGTTTACGTCAATTAATATTTATGTACCATTTTATTATAATTAATTATTTTATAAATTGGAATTAAAGTTTCAGAGATAGAAAAATAATAGATATTTGTATGATTTAATCTAGAAAATTGATATTTGAATTTAAATTGTACTTTACAAAATATAATTAACTTGTTCATTTTATAATGTAAATTAGAAATAATTGATTGAACTTAGCAATTTTTTTTATAAATAATGTTCCTAAATATTTTTAATAGAGTATATTTGATTCTAAAATTACTCTACTATTCAATTTTATCAAAATATCTATTCATAACTATCCATATTCTTTTATAAAATCCTAATTTCTAACCCCAAATTCTCAAATTGAATCAGAAACCCTAATTCCTAATTTCAAACCCTAACCCTTCCACCCTCACCATCCCTCAGCTGTACCCCACCCCCTTCCTAAACACAACACGCATAAACAAAAAAAAAAGAAGAAACAGAGAAATGAAAAAGGGAGAATAGAGGGCTTGGAATCGGAGAGGAGGGAGACGCCGTCGTCACCTCCGTCGGGTGTCGCCACCGGTCATTGCTGCTGAGCCGTCGTCGGAAACGGAACCGCGGAGAGAGAGAGCCGTCTAGCCGCCTTGCTAAAGCCGTCGTTTCTGCGCCGTCGCCGTCGTCAGCCCCGCGAGCTGCTACCCGCGTCACTGCCGTCGAAGCTCTGCGACGCTGCCGCCATTTCGCGAGGAGAGGACGTTCGCAGAAGGAGCCAGAGGAGGGAGACGAGCCCGAGCCAAGAGCAGGAGGAGGAAGGCATCGCTGTGCCTCCCGTCGCGGTCGCCCTCACTGCGCCGCCGTCGTCCTCATCACAGAGCCAGCCGCCGCCACTTATAGCAAAGCCAGAGAGATAGAACTCGCGAATAGAGGAGGAAGATGTCTTCTGTCATCAACGCCACGTCTCTTCACCGCTACTGCGGTTGATGGAAGTCGCTGCCGTCGCCAAACCACCGCGCCACCGTAGTTGTCTCCGAGAAGTTCGTTGGAACTTGCTGAGGTCTGAAGCAATTCATCCATGTCAGTGCTCATTTTTATCCCCTGTTCTGTCTCTGCCTTTGGGTTCTGCGAGTTGTCGGAGCCCTCCGTCACTGGGAACCAACATTCGAGCTGCCCAGGAAACCACCATTAGAACCACTACTATTTTGGTAAGCTTACCCTGTTTTTGAGTCTTCCTTGTCGCCCAATTTGTCTCTACTATGAAGCCTGTCATTGAGACTGTTTGTATTAAACAAAATTATCACTGTGAGTTACTCTGCACCACCGCAGCTGCCACCGAGGTCGTTGGTGCTTGTCAAGAGTGCTATTCTGGTTCTGAATTGATTAGTTCATGCCACTACTGCTGCTGAGAAGTGATCAGAAATGCCACTGCTGTTAGTTCGGTTCAAGGAGGTTGTTGCCACTGCGAATTAAAAATAAAAGAAGGCTGTGTTGTGTTTGATTATCGAATTCCGGCTAATCGAGGTAGGGGATTTATTTTAAAGTTAATCATTTTAATTTATGAATGCCAATGAAGTTTAGTGAATAATTGCGAATAATTTATAAATATTTTGTGTGATTAACTGACTGAAATGAACTCAGTTTGAGGTTGTGAAATTTGAATTGAGTTTGGTATTAAGATAATGTTTTAGTATTTCAATCAGTTTATTGAGTTTAGGTTATGGCTGAGAATGTCACTGGGTTTTGTTATTGTGAGTAATTAATTTGACAAGGTTAATTTTGGTTAATGCTGTGACTGATATTGGTTTCCTGATTTTGATAGATTTTATTGAAAATTCTGATCTTGTGTGATATTGCTGAATTGGGTGAAATGTGGTTGTGAATGGTGATTCATTTGACAATACTTGTTAAATTGAAATTTGATGAGTTAAATGTTGAAAGGTTGTCGTGTTGATATTTGATGAACTGAGTTGGATTTGTGTTTGGTTTGGGATTATTGTGATGATGGTTTAAGTTGTGGCTGTATTTTGATTATTGAGAATAAGCGTTTGCTGCTGATTATGGTAATTTGACATGTTGGAATGGCTGTGAAATTGACTTGTGACTGGTTGGGATTGGTTTTGATGCTTGTTAATGTTGATTTGTGATTAGAGTTATGCTTGAGAACTGTTAAAAGATTGAAGTTTGATTACCAAATTATTCTCTTGAAATATGATTTCTAAATTAAAAAAGTTACTTTGTTAACAAGTAAATGACTTTAAATTACGAAAGGCTGATTCTTTTGGGATTACTAGTTGATTAAGTTTAATTTTGAAAGGATTCTATGATATGTGAAAAGTAAATATGAATTGATGAGATTGGAGTTGGATTGATGGATTAGTTGGAATTGTGGAGTAAGATTGACTTGTTAATTATTATGAATTGTGAATGTCTGATTGATTGAGAATTGCCCGTTTGAAAATTGTTGAGAAAAGGGCTGGTGATTTGTGGAGAAAGAGGGAACCCGTAAGGGTGGCTAAGTCCGAGTTTTAGGGGAGGTGCTGCCGAAATTTTATAAAATCTGAGGTTTTATTTGAAAAGTTATTTTAGAAGATTTGGATTTGGAAAATGATATTATTTAAGTTTTATTTAGTTAAGAAAAGAATTATTCTACTTTGAAGTCGATTTACCAAGAAAAGGTTTATACTTTCAAAATAAATTATTTAAGAAAGAAACCATGTTTTGAGATTGAATTAATATGAAAAGAATTATGTTTTAGGTTTAAAATAAAGGATTGTTGTTTAGAAGTTTAATGAATTTATAATATTTGAATTTGAATAGTCAAGAGAGATGATTTTTTAATCTTTGGAAAATTAGTAAACTTGAGAAAGTTTTATTTGATTACTTCTAATGAAAGGTTATGTTTTGAAAAGTGTTTAATAAATTTAAAATAAATAATTTTCTTGAGTCTTTGATAGAGAACTAAGCTGAAAAATAGTTAAGTTGGCTTGAGTCAAGATTGCTAAAGTAGAGATTATGACTGGTTTGATGGTTAAGATTTTTATGGATAAATGCCTGAGAAAGTTGATGAGATATTTTGGAGGAAAAATAATTTCTCCCAAAACACCCAAAACTAACCGGCAAGTGCACCGGGTCGTATCAAGTAATAAAAACTCACGGGAGTGAGGTCGATCCCACAGGGATTGAAGGATTGAGCAATTTTAGTTTAGTGGTTGATTTAGTCAAGCGAATCGAGTGTTGGTTGGGTGATTTGTGACTTGCAGAATGTAAATTGCATGAAAGTAAAGAGTGCAGGGAATTAAATTGCTGAAACTTAAAGAACAAGAAATTAAATGGCAGAAACTTAAAGTGCAAGAAATGTAAATTGCGAAATCTTAAAGTGCAAGGAATGTAAATTGCTTGAAATGTAAAGGGGATTGGGATGTGGATTTGCAGAAATTAAACAAAGAAAAACTAAATTGCATCAAACAGAAGAGGGAAAGGGAATTGGGATTGAACCGAATCTTGAAGCAATAAAGTGAATTAATAGAAAAAGCAATAAACAGGGAATTGAAATGAGAAATTCAGATCTTAGGACCCAGAGACTAGAAAACCAAGTCTAGATCTCAATGCCTTCCTAGATCCAACAAGAACAATAGCAACGAAATTGTAAATTGCAAAGAAAATAGATGAAGAGCAATGAACCGGAAATGAAATTCAATTAAACAGTAAATAAACAGAGAGATCCAAGATTGAGATTGAAACAGAATTTCTTCAATTCTCCAATCCAAGATCCAAGACAAATGTAAAATGAAATTGAAAGCAATGAAAGCAAGAAATTAAAGTTCACTCAAGTTCAAAAGCTCTCCGAAAACTATTATGAAAATTCTAAAAGGAAAGCTCCAAAGGAAAAGCTCTCCAGGAAAGCTCCGCAAATAACTTGAATCCTATCCTATTTATATACTTTCAAGAATGATCTTCAAGCCTTGAGTTGGGCCTTTGTTCTTGGTGGAATTGGGTTGAAAGAGGCCTTGGTTGATTGCTCTTGAAGTTTGAAGAAGAACCAAAGTGAACCAATTGAACCGGTTTTGAAGTTAGCCAAAGTTGGACCAAAAGTTTGAGTGCTCCAACTTTTCATAGCAGCAAACATAATTTACTGGTATGGACGTTGGTGCCAATGTTAGGGGTCTAACTTTGACCCTAACGTTGGCCTCCCTTATGCACATTTATGGCACCAACTTTGTCCTCTTGTCATGTTGCCAATTTTATGCCCAATATAGACTATCATATATGGTTGGAAAGCTCTGAATGTCAGCTTTCTAACCCACTTAGAATCACTTCAATTGGACATCTACAACTCAAGTTATGATCATTTGAAGAGGGCATGGTCGCTGGCTTTGGTGTGCAGCGTTTGAGGTGACGTTAGCCCTCAAACGTTGGCGAAAACGCCAGTTCTGGAGGCTCAAACGTATTGTCCACCCCATACTATTATACATTGTTGGAAATCCCTGGATGTCTACTTTCCAATGCCGTTGGGAGCATATCAATTGGAGCTCTACAGCTCGAGTTATACTCCATCGAAGGTGCAGAGGTCATGTGGCCTCACTGCATGTTGCCACCATGTTCATTTATGCACATTGCGGGGCAGTTTTCTCCCTCAATTTTAGTGTCCATCATGCAGTGCCATATATGCTTGGAAAGCTCTTGATTCCTACTTTCCAATGCTTCTTGAATCACCTCATTTGGAGCTCTGTAGCTCAAGTTATTCTTGTTGGAAGTATACCCCTTGTATGCCTTGTGGTGTGTGGCGCCAACGTTAGCCACCAAGTTAGGGGGCTAACGTTGGCGCAAACGTTGGCCCTTCCCCCTTTGTAATTTATGTGCCAACGTTAGCCTCCAAGTTAGGGGGCTAACGTTGGCGCAAACGTTGGTGCCCAGGGGAGAAACTCTCAAGTTCCAACGTTAGCCTCCAAGTTAGGGGGCTAACGTTGGGGCTAACTTCATGCCTCCTGGTTCAATTTCACTTATTCCATTGTCCTCTCTTCACTTCTAGCCATTCCTCTTTGCTTCAACCTTTCTCCAAGCTTTCTTCACCTATCATTAATCAACCAAACTAATCAAAGCTATGCTCAAAATCATGAGATCTTCATTCTTTCATAATATGCAACAAATATAGCACAAAACCTCATGAAATGGCATGAATTCATATATGGTTGGTTCAATCAAGGGAACCATGAAAATCTACTCAATTAGCTTGCTTGTAGCTCAAGAAAGTGCATAATTCTAATGAAAACAAAAGAAAAAGACTAGCTAAAATAGGTTAGGATGACTTGTCATCACAACACCAAACTTAAACCTTGCTTGTCCCCAAGCAAGCAGTAAAACATAAGGAAAATTACTAGAAGCAGAGAAGTGTATAAGCCTTTTATTAGAAGACATTGAATACTGGTAAATGGGATTTTTATGCATGGTATCTTAGGGATTTTTTTATTCTGGGGCTGAGACATCAACATTCCTTTGGATCCTTACTTGAATTACACAAAAAATGAGACTTGTTATTGCTTGGGATTTTTTTTCTTTCTTGGCTGAGGCTTAATGCTATGTGGTAAGGCAGCTTTTTAGAGTAAGCTTTCAGCCAACATTCCCGCCCCAGTTGGTTCAAGATGCTAGGTGTTGAAACACCCCTATGGGCTTACTTGCTCAAGCCTCTCCTTAGCACACACACATCACAGGCATTTAGCTTGTTTTGTTCATCTCTATTTATTCTTTAGAAATTGATGCCCAGCACCTCTTTGGGTTACTAAATGCTTTGTCTCAAAGTAGCTCTTGATGGTGGACTTTCGGTTGGCAATCCCGGGTTAGTTAACCCAAGTTGCCGGGTGATGAAGCACCCCTTAGAACCTAGTTATCCAAGCTTATCTTTGTACAAGAACATCACAGGCATTTATCCAAATTTGCAGCCATTGGTGCCCAGCCTTGTGTATTTCTTTTTGCTTCTTTCTTTTGCGTTTTTTTTTTTCTTTTATTTTGGACCTTTTTCATTTGTCAAGACTCATGAAATGTAACTCAAGTTCATATCACAAAGTCATGCCAGCATTCAGCCATATTTATAAATCACCTAATGAACCAGCACATACCACCACATAATCTTATTTTGTCTCATATCATACCAGACTTTTACTCTTTCTCTATTTCATAGTTATTTTTCTTTTATTCAAGCATGAGGAACAAAGCATATAATTCAAGTAAGATGAAAGTGAATCAAGCACTTAGACTAGTAAGCCATAACAGCATGAAAGCAAACAAACTCGCAGACAGTAAATGAATCTAGAAAGATACTAATCAACAGGGGACATTTGCACTTTCAATTAACATATTTGAACTAGAATCAGTCAGAGAACAATACAACCTCTTGGAGTCTATTTGTTTCATCTGTGTCATCATTATTGTTGGGTTCCATGTCCTTCCTCTGTCCATGATGATGTACCTTTTCCTCCAAGAGATTGAATGACTTCCTACAAAAGATCTTGAAAGTTGCTTGTTCCCCAAGCACTTGAGAGGTAGTTAGCATGCATGTATGCTTGTGATTCTGTGAACCTAAGTTGGTGTGGGAACACCAAACTTAGTTCCTTGCCTACTTCTATATGTAGCAAAATAAATACATGCATGAAACATCAAGTACTTTTATTAAGGAAATAAACTATGGACTAGAAAACAAACTATGAACTAGAAAACAACTAAAAACTAGAAACATGACAATTGTTAAGCAGTTTCTCTGATGGTTTGGGGCCGATACTGATCATGCTGAGGGTGCAATGTGTTCTTAATGAAATTTTTGGTGGAACACCAAACTTAGCATCCAACATTCACCCCTTAATTATTTTGGTGTGTAACACCAAACTTAGCTCTTTGCAATACTGAGAAATCTACTCAACTCTTTTATTAAATTAGCTATGAAGAGAAAATTACCTCAGGTTGGGTTGCCTCCCAACAAGCGCTTCTTTATTGTCACTAGCTTGACATGTTGTTCTTCACTTTCTTCCTCTTCTTCCAGTTGGTTAAGAGGAATGACCTCAAGGGGGGGAAAGTTTCAGCTGTTGTCCCCTTTCTTAGTCTCTTCTCAGCAAGCCTCCTTTTGTACATAGCTTGATTGAGCTTGCTTGCTAGTTCAGGGGAAGGATTGTTTGCAGTTGACCTTCTCTTGAATGTTGTCCTTTGTAGCTTGGTCACAATCCTCTTCTCGGTGCTTTTGTTAATTGCCTTCACTTCCTTGAGTCCAAGTTTTGGTGGTTGTGTGGTTGTTGGAGTGATTTCTTCATTAAGAGCTTCTTGCATTGGAGGTTCCATGGGCTTTTCCTCTTTGCACTTCTCTGCTTCAGTTGAGTGTGACTTCTCTTGAGTATCTTTCTCCATTTCTTCTTCATGATTTTCCACTAATTCCTTTGGGAGTGAAGTTTCAGGTTCCTCTATCACCTCAATTAGCTTCTGTGAATATGAAGCCACATGTTCAAACGCCTCCACAACCTCCTTTTCTATTGAAATTTTACTTGACACAAAGGCTTCCTCATCTTGCTTTTCCACTTCCTCACTCACAAATTGGTCTTCATCCTTACTGTTTGATGGTTCTAAGTTCCTATTTGTTTGCTCTAAGGGCCCATTCATCTTCTTGAGGATGGTTTCTTTCCAGGATTGGGGTTGTGTGTATCTTTCCACGAGTTTTCTATGTATTTCAATGGCTTGGCATTGGCTTTCTAAGGGTTCTTTGGACCATTGAAGGTAATCCTCAACTGCTAATTCAAGAGATGAAGGTTGAGAGTAATTTTTGTGACGTGAATGTGTTGTGGTGAAGTTGTGTTGAGGGGTGTGGAATGAGTTGTGTGATTGATGGGATGACTTGTATGGATTTTGGAGGAAACTTCGTGTTGAGGCATAATCAAGTGATGAAGAACTTTTAAATGAGAAACTGGGACGTGAGGATGGATGCTCTTTCATTCCTTGGTGATACTCCCAGCCACCATTAGAATAATGACTTGAATTATTTTGTGGTGGTGGGAAGTATCCCATATGATTCTCTTGCTCATCTTGTGTCTCTGAAGCAAATCTCCATGAATTGGAGTGCTCAGGATCTGTAATTTGTTGGTGATATTCCCAGCCATCATTGGAAATTGGTGATGGTGGGTAACATCCCATAAAATTTTTTTTATCATAAGATGAGTTGAACTCCATTTGAATTTTGGAAAACACAACACCATTGAAAATTGAAATTACTCATATCAGAGATGAGAATTTCTTAGTGAGGCAAAAACTCAAACACCTTGGTTTCAATCTATAACAGAGAACAAAAATAAAGAAAATGCTTGATCTAGACCACCACCTCACTTAATCATTGTCAATCTAATCAATCCTCGGCAACGGCGCCAAAAACTTGATGGGATATTTTGGAGGAAAAATAATTTCTCCCAAAACACCCAAAACTAACCGGCAAGTGCACCGGGTCGTATCAAGTAATAAAAACTCACGGGAGTGAGGTCGATCCCACAAGGATTGAAGGATTGAGCAATTTTAGTTTAGTGGTTGATTTAGTCAAGCGAATCGAGTGTTGGTTGGGTGATTTGTGACTTGCAGAATGTAAATTGCATGAAAGTAAAGAGTGCAGGGAATTAAATTGCTGAAACTTAAAGAACAAGAAATTAAATGGCAGAAACTTAAAGTGCAAGAAATGTAAATTGTGAAATCTTAAAGTGCAAGGAATGTAAATTGCTTGAAATGTAAAGGGGATTGGGATGTGGATTTGCAGAAATTAAACAAAGAAAAACTAAATTGCATCAAACAGAAGAGGGAAAGGGAATTGGGATTGAACCGGATCTTGAAGCAATAAAGTGAATTAACAGAAAAAGCAATAAACAGGGAATTGAAATGAGAATTTCAGATCTCAGGACCCAGAGACTAGAAAACCAAGTCTAGATCTCAATGCCTTCCTAGATCCAACAAGAACAATAGCAACGAAATTGTAAATTGCAAAGAAAATAGATGAAGAGCAATGAACCGAAAATGAAATTCAATTAAACAGTAAATAAACAAAGAGATCCAAGATTGAGATTGAAACAGAATTTCTTCAATTCTCCAATCCAAGATCCAAGACAAATGTAAAATGAAATTGAAAGCAATGAAAGCAAGAAATTAAAGTTCACTCAAGTTCAAAAGCTCTCCGAAAACTATTATGAAAATTCTAAAAGGAAAGCTCCAAAGGAAAAGCTCTCCAGGAAAGCTCCGCAAATAACTTGAATCCTATCCTATTTATATACTTTCAAGAATGATCTTCAAGCCTTGAGTTAGGCCTTTGTTCTTGGTGGAATTGGGTTGAAAGAGGCCTTGGTTGATTGCTCTTGAAGTTTGAAGAAGAACCAAAGTGAACCAATTGAACCGGTTTTGAAGTTAGCCAAAGTTGGACCAAAAGTTTGAGCCTCCAACTTTTCATAGCAGCAAACATAATTTACTGGTATGGACGTTGGTGCCAACGTTAGGGGTCTAACTTTGACCCTAACGTTGGCCTCCCTTATGCACATTTATGGCGCCAACTTTGTCCTCTTGTCATGTTGCCAATTTTATGCCCAATATAGACTATCATATATGGTTGGAAAGCTCTGAATGTCAGCTTTCTAACCCACTTAGAATCACTTCAATTGGACATCTACAACTCAAGTTATGATCATTTGAAGAGGGCATGATCGCTGGCTTTGGTGTGCAGCGTTTGAGGTGACGTTAGCCCTCAAACGTTGGCGAAAACGCCAGTTCTGGAGGCTTAAACGTATTGTCCACCCCATACTATTATACATTGTTGGAAAGCCCTGGATGTCTACTTTCCAATGCCGTTGGGAGCACATCAATTGGAGCTCTACAGCTCGAGTTATACTCCATCGAAGGTGCAGAGGTCAAGTGGCCTCACTGCATGTTGCCACCATGTTCATTTATGCACATTGCGGGGCAGTTTTCTCCATCAATTTTAGTGTCCACCATGCAGTGCCATATATGCTTGGAAAGCTCTTGATTCCTACTTTCCAATGCTTCTTGAATCACCTCATTTGGAGCTCTGTAGCTCAAGTTATTCTTGTTGGAAGTATACCCCTTGTATGCCTTGTGGTGTGTGGCGCCAACGTTAACCACCAAGTTAGGGGGCTAACGTTGGCGCAAACGTTGGCCCTTCCCCCTTTGTAATTTATGTGCCAACGTTAGCCTCCAAGTTAGGGGGCTAACGTTGGCGCAAACGTTGGTGCCCAGGGGAGAAACTCTCAAGTTCCAACGTTAGCCTCCAAGTTAGGGGGCTAATGTTGGGGCTAACTTCATGCCTCCTGGTTCAATTTCACTTATTCCATTGTCCTCTCTTCACTTCTAGCCATTCCTCTTTGCTTCAACCTTTCTCAAAGCTTTCTTCACCTATCATTAATCAACCAAACTAATCAAAGCTATGCTCAAAATCATGAGATCTTCATTCTTTCATAATATGCAACAAATATAGCACAAAACCTCATGAAATGGCATGAATTCATATATGGTTGGTTCAATCAAGGGAACCATGAAAATCTACTCAATTAGCTTGCTTGTAGCTCAAGAAAGTGCATAATTCTAATGAAAACAAAAGAAAAAGACTAGCTAAAATAGGTTAGGATGACTTGTCATCAAAAGTTAAGAAAGGTTTAAAGAAAAATGTTAAGAACTCAAAGGGAAAAAGAGAATGATGAATTGATATGTGGATTGTAGCGTTTTAGAAAGGATAATGAAAAGTGATAAAAGGCGGAAAAAGCCCCACGAACTGTTAGTTGTTTAACTACGCGGAAAAGCCCATGAATTGATAATTGGTTAAAATCGGGAAGTACCCACGAACTGGATGATCATTGATCTCGGGGAAACCTATAGATTGTTATTTGTTTTATATGCGGGAAAAACCCACGGACTGATAATCATTGATTACGGGAATAACCCATGAATTGTTGTATGTTGATCTTGGGTATAACCCATGAACTGAAGATCATTGTTTGCTGTGTATTGATCTCGGGTATAACCCACGAACTAAAGATCGCTATGTTATTGTGTATTGATCTTGGGTATAACCCACGAACTGAAGATCTCTGTTTTGTTTGTGAAATGATTTCGGGGACGCCCACGAACTGAGGATCACTGTTTCCCCTTGTGCGTATATTATGGGGTTGGGCTTTGCGCCGACTGCCGGTAGTCACGAAGGAGTGGTATTCTTACCACCGACACATATGCACTAAGGACACAAAGGCAAGCCATATCTGGGACTTGTTCCTAGGTAATGTCGGGCTGCAGGGTGTAAACCGACACGTGAGCTCATGGCCTGCTTAGGACAGACATGCATCATATTGGTTGTGCATTTGCTTTTGGTTGTGTTTGCTTGTATTACTTCTCTGCGATTGTGTTGTTTGTTTTATTGTGATTTGTTTGTCTATTGAATTGAGTTTCTTGCTTGTGCTAGTATTTTGTGAATGGATAAAAATGATTACTATCTGTTGTTATGACTGAGAATCAATTATGTGGCTGAAAGTTATTCAATATGATAAGTTTTTCAATTGAGATTTGTTTTGGGTTTAGGAATTTAAAGAAAGTAATTACTTATCTAAGGTAAGATTAAAAAGTATTTCAAAGGGTTTGACAAAGATGGTTTATTAAGCAAAGTTAATTATTTGCATGTTAATCATTACTTTTACGGCATTCCCATTCCGTACTGAGAACGTGTGGTTTGTTCTCACCCCAAAATCTTCCACCCTTTCAGTGACACAGGTACGAAGATTCAGTTTGAAGCTGCGGGCGATTCTAGAATTTATTTACGAGTTAAGTTCATGACTTGAGAATCTTTCATAGAATTCCCTTGCCCTTACTGCTTAAGGTTTTTATTTTATGCAGAGGGATAGGAGTTGTACCTGAATTTTATTTAAATTCTTTTGTATAATATTACTATTATTAATAAATATGTGATTATTATTACTTGAAATGTTTGATATATGATTTTGATAAACAAAAACAAAAATTTCTGGTAATTTTACTAAAATTGAATCGCGATATCGAACTAAAGGCTTAATAGTAAATAGATAATAAGGAAAACAGGTTAGTAACGCCTTACTTTTGGTACGATCATGACGTATTGGAAGTTGGGTCGTTACAATATGGTATCAGAGCAGTTCGTTCCTGTTAGAGCCTTGGGAATTGACTGACTATGCTTCATTGAATACTCTGAATGTCTGTCATGCTTTGTGACTTGTTCTGGTAACAAGAGTTTGTGTTTTATATGCATGACTTTCTGATGATTAATGCTGTTAGGTTACCATTTCATACTTCATGGTATTAGGTCTGGCCAACTTAATACTAATGATTTACATAGATGGGAACACTAATGGGTTATCATAGATGAAATAGAAGTGATAGGTAATGCGATTCACGGGGTTTAGGAGCGTTAGAGTTTGTGAAGTTAGCCTTGATTCCACATATAATCTTTATTCGTGCCACATGAACTCGTGCTTTCTTTTTCTTCGCTGCTTTCATTGGAATTCTCTAGTTTGAATTTCCCCTAAGAATGTGGTTTGATTCTTTCCCAACCATACCTTGTCATTCTTGTATATCTTTGCTTGCTTGTAATCTACTTGCTTATCTGATTATTCTTGAATATTCATCCTTGACAATGCCTATACTTCTGTCCATATATTCTGCTCTCTTTGATTTCAGTTTGAACTTATTTTATTCTAGAAATTTTCGAGGGCGAAAATTTTTCTAAGGTGGGTAGAATGTAACAACTCTAGTTTTTGAAAATCAAATAAAATAGTTATTTGTGATTTATTTTATTTGTTGATAATTTTATTTTAAGAAAATTATTTTACTAAAGGTAATTAAATGGAGTTTCATGATAATTGAAGTTTAAATTAATTAGAATTTTTATATAAACTTTATTAGATATTTGGTATGATTGAAATTATAATTTTGGTAATTGAAAAATAAGAAAGAATTGTAAAATTTAATTTAAATAAATTTTATTTTTAATGAATTATGTTATTAATTTGAACTCCTAGAAATTAATTTATTAGAAATGATTAGTTTGATTTTTATAAATGCTTTAAGTTTACGTCAATTAATATTTATGTACCATTTTATTATAATTAATTATTTTATAAATTGGAATTAAAGTTTCAGAGATAGAAAAATAATAGATATTTGTATGATTTAATCTAGAAAATTGATATTTGAATTTAAATTGTACTTTACAAAATATAATTAACTTGTTCATTTTATAATGTAAATTAGAAATAATTGATTGAACTTAGCAATTTTTTTGATAAATAATGTTCCTAAATATTTTTAATAGAATATATTTGATTCTAAAATTACTCTACTATTCAATTTTATCAAAATATCTATTCATAACTATCCATATTCTTTTATAAAATCCTAATTTCTAACCCCAAATTCTCAAATTGAATCAGAAACCCTAATTCCTAATTTCAAACCCTAACCCTTCCACCCTCACCATCCCTCAGCCGTACCCCACCCCCTTCCTAAACACAACACGCATAAACAAAAAAAAAAAAGAAGAAACAGAGAAATGAAAAAGGGAGAATAGAGGGCTTGGAATCGGAGAGGAGGGAGACGCCGTCGTCACCTCCGTCGGGTGTCGCCACCGGTCATTGCTGCTGAGCCGTCGTCAGAAACGGAACCGCGTAGAGAGAGAGAGCCGTCTAGCCGCCTTGCTAAAGCCGTCATTTCTGCGCCGTCGCCGTCGTCAGCCCCGCGAGCTGCTACCCGCGTCACTGCCGTCGAAGCTCCGCGACGCTGCCGCCATTTCACGAGGAGAGGACGTTCGCAGAAGGAGCCAGAGGAGGGAGACGAGCCCGAGCCAAGAGCAGGAGGAGCAAGGCGTCGCTGTGCCTCCCGTCGCCGTCGCCCTCACTGCGCTGCCGTCGTCCTCGTCACAGAGCCAGCCGCCGCCACTTATAGCAAAGCCAGAGAGATGGAACTCACGAACAGAGGAGGAAGAAGTCTTCTGTCATCAACGCCACGTCTCTTCACCGCTACTGCCGTTGATGGAAGTCGCTGCCGTCGCCAAACCACTGCGCCGCCGTAGCTGTCTCCGGGAAGGTCGTTGGAGCTTGCTGAGGTCTGAAGCAATTCATCCATGTCAGTGCTCATTTTTATCCCCTGTTCTGTCTCTGCCTTTGGGTTCTGCGAGTTGTCGGAGCCCTCCGCCACCGGGAACCAACATTCGAGCTGCCCAGGAAACCACCATTAGAACCACTACTATTTTGGTAAGCTTACCCTGTTTTTGAGTCTTCCTTGTCGCCCAATTTGTCTCTACTGTGAAGCCTGTCATTGAGACTGTTTGTATTAAACAAAATTATAACTATGAGTTACTCTGCACCGCCGCAGCTGCCACCGAGGTCGTTGGTGCTTGTCAAGAGTGCTATTCTGGTTCTGAATTGATTAGTTCATGCCACTGCTGTTGCTGAGAAGTGATCAGAAATGCCACTGCTGTTAGTTCGGTTCAAGGAGGTTGTTGCCACTGCGAATTAAAAATAAAAGAAGGCTGTGTTGTGTTTGATTATCGAATTCCGGCTAATCGAGGTAGGGGATTTATTTTAAAGTTAATCATTTTAATTTATGAATGCCAATGAAGTTTAGTGAATAATTGCGAATAATTTATAAATATTTTGTGTGATTAACTGACTGAAATGAACTCAGTTTGAGGTTGTGAAATTTGAATTGAGTTTGGTATTAAGATAATGTTTTAGTATTTCAATCAGTTTATTGAGTTTAGGTTATGGCTGAGAATGTCACTGGGTTTTGTTATTGTGAGTAATTAATTTGACAAGGTTAATTTTGGTTAATGCTGTGACTGATATTGGTTTCCTGATTTTGATAGATTTTATTGAAAATTCTGATCTTGTGTGATATTGCTGAATTGGGTGAAATGTGGTTGTGAATGGTGATTCATTTGACAATACTTGTTAAATTGAAATTTGATGAGTTAACTGTTGAAAGGTTGTCGTGTTGATATTTGATGAACTGAGTTGGATTTGTGTTTGGTTTGGGATTATTGTGATGATGGTTTAAGTTGTGGCTGTATTTTGATTATTGAGAATAAGCGTTTGCTGCTGATTATGGTAATTTGACATGTTGGAATGGCTGTGAAATTGACTTGTGACTGGTTGGGATTGGTTTTGATGCTTGTTAATGTTGATTTGTGATTAGAGTTATGCTTGAGAACTGTTAAAAGATTGAAGTTTGATTACCGAATTATTCTCTTGAAATATGATTTCTAAATTAAAACAGTTACTTTGTTAACAAGTAAATGACTTTGAATTAGGAAAGGCTGATTCTTTTGGGATTACTAGTTGATTAAGTTTAATTTTGAAAGGATTCTATGATATGTGAAAAGTAAATATGAATTGATGAGATTGGAGTTGGATTGATGGATTAGTTGGAATTGTGGAGTAAGATTGACTTGCTAATTATTATGAATTGTGAATGTCTGATTGATTGAGAATTGCCCGTTTGAAAATTGTTGAGAAAAGGGCTGGTGATTTGTGGAGAAAGAGGGAACCCGTAAGGGTGGCTAAGTCCGAGTTTTAGGGGAGGTGCTGCCGAAATTTTATAAAATCTGAGGTTTTATTTGAAAAGTTATTTTAGAAGATTTGGATTTGGAAAATGATATTATTTAAGTTTTATTTAGTTAAGAAAAGAATTATTCTACTTTGAAGTCGATTTACCAAGAAAAGGTTTATACTTTCAAAATAAATTATTTAAGAAAGAAACCATGTTTTGAGATTGAATTAATATGAAAAGAATTATGTTTTGGGTTTAAAATAAAGGATTGCTGTTTAGAAGTTTGATGAATTTATAATATTTGAATTTGAATAGTAAAGAGAGATGATTTTTGAATCTTTGGAAAATTAGTAAACTTGAGAAAGTTTTACTTGATTGCTTCTAATGAAAGGTTATGTTTTGAAAAGTGTTTAATGAATTTAAAATAAATGATTTTCTTGAGTCTTTGATAGAGAACTAAGCTGAAAAATAGTTTTAAAGTTGGCTTGAGTCAAGATTGCTAAAGTAGAGATTATGACTGGTTTGATGGTTAAGATTTTTATGGATAATTGCCTGAGAAAGTTAAGAAAGGTTTAGAGAAAGATGTCAAGAACTCAAAGGGAAAAAGAGAATGATGAATTGATATGTGGATTGTAGCATTTTAGAAAGGATAATGAAAAGTGATAAAAGGCAGAAAAAGCCCCATGAACTGTTAGTTGTTTAACTACGGGAAAAAGCCCACGAATTGATAATTGGTTTAAATCGGGAAGTAACCACGAACTGGATGATCATTGATCTTGGGGAAACCTATAGATTGTTATTTGTTTTATATGCGGGAAAAACCCACGGACTGATAATCATTGATTACGGGAATAACCCATGAATTGTTGTATGTTGATCTCGGGTATAGCCCATGAACTGAAGATCATTGTTTGCTGTGTATTGATCTCGGGTATAACCCACGAACTGAAGATCACTATGTTATTGTGTATTGATCTCGGGTATAACCCACGAACTGAAGATCTCTGTTTTCTTTGTGAAATGATCTCGGGGACGCCCACGAACTGAGGATCACTGTTTCCCCTTGTGCGTATATTATGGGGTCGGGCTTTGCGCCGACTGCCGGTAGTCACGAAGGAGTGGTATTCTTACCACCGACACATATGCACTAAGGACACAAAGGGAAGCCATATCTGGGACTTGCTCCTAGGTAATGTCAGGCTGCAGGGTGTAAACCGACACGTGAGCTCATGGCCTGCTTAGGACAGACATGCATCATATTGGTTGTCCATTTGCTTTTGGTTGTGTTTGCTTGTATTACTTCTCTGCGATTGTGTTGTTTGTTTTATTGTGATTTGTTTGTCTATTGAATTGAGTTTCTTGCTTGTGCTAGTATTTTGTGAATGGATAAAAATGATTACTATCTGTTGTTATGACTGAGAATCAATTATGTGGCTGAAAGATATTTAATATGACAAGTTTTTCAATTGAGATTTGTTTTGGGTTTAGGAATTTAAAGAAAGTAATTACTTATCTAAGGTAAGATTAAAAAGTATTTCAAAGGGTTTGACAAAGATGGTTTATTAAGCAAAGTTAATTATTTGCATGTTAATCATTACTTTTACGGCATTCCCATTCCCTACTGAGAACGTGTGGTTTGTTCTCACCCCAAAATCTTCCACCCTTTCAGTGACACAGGTACGAAGATTCAGTTTGAAGCTGCGGGCGATTCTAGAATTTATTTACGAGTTAAGTTCATGAATTGAGATTCTTTCATAGAATTCCCTCGCCCTTACTGCTTAAGGTTTTTATTTTATGCAGAGGGATAGGAGTTGTACCTGAATTTTATTTAAATTCTTTTGTATAATATTACTATTATTAATAAATATGTGATTATTATTACTTGAAATGTTTGATATATGATTTTGATAAACAAAAACAAAAATTTCTGGTAATTTTACTAAAATTGAATCGCGATATCGAACTAAAGGCTTAATAGTAAATAGATAATAAGGAAAACAGGTTAGTAACGCCTTACTTTTGGTACGATCATGACGTATTGGAAGTTGGGTCGTTACAATATGGTATCAGAGCAGTTCGTTCCTGTTAGAGCCTTGGGAATTGACTGACTATGCTTCATTGAATACTCTGAATGTCTGTCATGCTTTGTGACTTGTTCTGGTAACAAGAGTTTGTGTTTTATATGCATGACTTTCTGATGATTAATGCTGTTAGGTTACCATTTCATACTTCATGGTATTAGGTCTGGCCAACTTAATACTAATGATTTACATAGATGGGAACACTAATGGGTTATCATAGATGAAATAGAAGTGATAGGTAATGCGATTCACGGGGTTTAGGAGCGTTAGAGTTTGTGAAGTTAGCCTTGATTCCACATATAATCTTTATTCGTGCCACATGAACTCGTGCTTTCTTTTTCTTCGCTGCTTTCATTGGAATTCTCTAGTTTGAATTTCCCCTAAGAATGTGGTTTGATTCTTTCCCAACCATACCTTGTCATTCTTGTATATCTTTGCTTGCTTGTAATCTACTTGCTTATCTGATTATTCTTGAATATTCATCCTTGACAATGCCTATACTTCTGTCCATATATTCTGCTCTCTTTGATTTCAGTTTGAACTTATTTTATTCTAGAAATTTTCGAGGGCGAAAATTTTTCTAAGGTGGGTAGAATGTAACAACTCTAGTTTTTGAAAATCAAATAAAATAGTTATTTGTGATTTATTTTATTTGTTGATAATTTTATTTTAAGAAAATTATTTTACTAAAGGTAATTAAATGGAGTTTCATGATAATTGAAGTTTAAATTAATTAGAATTTTTATATAAACTTTATTAGATATTTGGTATGATTGAAATTATAATTTTGGTAATTGAAAAATAAGAAAGAATTGTAAAATTTAATTTAAATAAATTTTATTTTTAATGAATTATGTTATTAATTTGAACTCCTAGAAATTAATTTATTAGAAATGATTAGTTTGATTTTTATAAATGCTTTAAGTTTACGTCAATTAATATTTATGTACCATTTTTATTATAATTAATTATTTTATAAATTGGAATTAAAGTTTCAGAGATAGAAAAATAATAGAGATTTGTATGATTTAATCTAGAAAATTGATATTTGAATTTAAATTGTACTTTACAAAATATAATTAACTTGTTCATTTTATAATGTAAATTAGAAATAATTGATTGAACTTAGCAATATGTTGATAAATAATGTTCCTAAATATTTTTAATAGAGTATATTTGATTCTAAAATTACTCTACTATTCAATTTTATCAAAATATCTATTCATAACTATCCATATTCTTTTATAAAATCCTAATTTCTAACCCCAAATTCTCAAATTGAATCAGAAACCCTAATTCCTAATTTCAAACCCTAACCCTTCCACCCTCACCATCCCTCAGCCGTACCCCACCCCCTTCCTAAACACAACACGCATAAACAAAAAAAAAAGAAGAAACAGAGAAATGAAAAAGGGAGAATAGAGGGCTTGGAATCGGAGAGGAGGGAGACGCCGTCGTCACCTCCGTCGGGTGTCGCCACCGGTCATTGCTGCTGAGCCGTCGTCGGAAACGGAACCGCGGAGAGAGAGAGAGTCGTCCAGCCGCCTTGCTAAAGCCGTCGTTTCTGCGCCGTCGCTGTCATCAGCCCCGCGAGCTGCTACCCGCGTCACTGCCGTCAATAAGAGTGTTGGATAACCGCTATGTATTGCAAGAAGCTAAGTTTGGTGTTGCACACCAAAAACAATCGAAGGGAGAATGCAGGATGCTAAGTTTGGTGTTCCACCAAAACTGTATTTAAAATTACATTCTAACTTCCTGCACATTGCTAGTTCCAAGCAATCAAACAGATTATTCAAACAACTTAAGTGTTTTTGTTTAGTCTCAATTTCATAACCTTTAGCAAGGACACAAAAGTTTGCCCAGAGTTAACCTGTTGAATCAGAAGAAGTAGCAAGGAATTAAGTCTGGGAGTTAACCACCAATTGAAGATACTATGCATCAAGACTCAAAAAGGGGCACAGCAGAAAGAAGAACAAAAGAAATGCAAACCAATAGGTTGTATCTATACTTAACTTTTGCTGTTGAGAAATACTTTTGATTGATGTCTTGTTAAAGTGTTCATTTAGTTCAAACAGATTCAAATTTCTTTCAAAATAAGTAGGCTAGTTTTTGTGTGTGCTTGTGTGTTTACTTTCACTTGACAAGGCATTTAGTAACCCAAAGAGGTGCTGGGCATCAATGTTTTAAGAAGAAATGTGAGCCAAGTGTCTATGGTGAATAATGTGTCAAGTATAAAGAAAAGGAAATGAACTTGCTACACATGACACTCAAATAAAGCTTATAAACAAAGTAATAGCCAAGGATAAAGGAATAATGAGAGGTCATAGCAGTATGTTACTTGAAGCTTGAAGGAGACTTTCTAGGCCTAGGAGTCAATAAGAAGTGAGTATTTACATATCCACACAAAATCCCATGAACTATCAATAATACTCTGCTAGCATGAACATCCTCTTCCATTTAATTCTTTCTTCTCAATAAATCTTTTCTTGCTTGGGGACAAGCAAGCTTTAAGTCATCTTAGCCTATTTTAACTAGTCGTTTTCTTTTGTTTTCATTAGAATTATGCACTTTCTTGAACTACAAGCAAGCCAATTAGGTAGATTTTCATGTTTCCTTTGATCGAATCAACCATGTATGAATTCATGCTATTTCATGAGGTTTTATACTATAATTGTCACATATTATGAAAGAATGAATATCTCATGATTTTAAGCATAGCTTTGATGTGTTTGGTTGATTAATGATAGGTGAAGAAAGCTTAGAGAAAGGTTGAAGCAAGAAGGAATAGCTAGGAGTAAAGAGAAGACAATGGAATAAGTGAAATTGAACCAGGAAGCAAAAAGTTGGACCTAAAGTTAGCCTCAAACTTTTGCACAAACTTTTGGGTGAAAAGTTAGCCCCAACGTTAGCCCCTAACTTTTGGGCTAACGTTGGAACTTGAAAATCACTCCCTGGGTACCAAAAGTTTGCGCCAACGTTAGCCCCTAACTTTGAGGCTAACGTTGGCACATGAAAATCACCCCTGGGCACCAAAAGTTTGCGCCAACGTTAGCCCCTAACTTTGAGGCTAACATTGGCATGAGAAAAACACTCCCTAGGCACCAAAAGTTTGCGCCAACGTTAGCCCCTAACTTTGAGGCTAACGTTGGCACATGAAAACTACAAGGGGAAGAGCAAAAGTTTGCGCCAACGTTAGCCCCTAACTTTTGGGCTAACGTTGGCGTCTCAAGTGCACCAAGGAAGGCCAACGTTGGTACAAAAGTTAGACCCCTAACTTTTGCACCAACGTGAGTATCAGCAAGTTATGTTGGCTGATATGAAAAGTTGGACCAAAAGTTAGACCCTAACTTTTGCTCCAACTTTTGGTCCAACTTTTGCAAAATTCCAACCCGGTTCAATTGGTTCACTTTGGTTCTTCTCCAAACTTCAAGAGCAATCAACCAAGGCCTCTTTCAACCCAATTCCACCAAGTGCAAAGGCCCAACTCAAGGCTTGAAGATCATTTGAAGAAAGTGTATAAATAGGATAGAATTCAAGTTCTTCGGGGAGCTTTCTCTTTTGAATTTTCATAATAGTTTTCGGAGAGCTTTGGATATTGAGTGATCTTTAATTTCTTAGTCTTGGGGAAGGAGAATTCACTTCTCTTCCTCTTAGTTTTATTGCTTTCAATTTCTATTACAATTGTCTTGGATCTTGGGTTGAAGAATTGAAGAAATTCTGTTTCAATCTCATCCTTGGATCTCTCTGTTTATTTACTGCTTAATTGAATTTCAGTTTGGGTTAATTGTTCTTCATCTACTTTCTTTGCAATTTACTTTTCCCTTGCAATTGTTCTTGTTGGATCAAGGAAGGTAGTGAGATCTAGACCTGGTTTTCTAGTCTCTGGACCCCTGAGATCTGAAATTCCAATTTACATTCTGTTTTTGCTTTTCATGTTCATTTACTTGTTTTGCTTCAGATCCGATCCAACCCAAACACTCTTTTACTTTTCTGTTTGATGCAATTTACTTTTCCTTGTTTAAATTCTGCAAATCCAATCCCCACTTCCCTTTACAATTCCAGCCGTTTACATTTCTTGCACTTTAAGATTCCGCAATTTACATTTCTTGCATTCTAAGTTTCTGCCATATAATTTCTTGTTCTTTAAGATTCAGCACTTTAATTCCCTGTTCTCTTTAATTCCATGCAATTTAATTTCTTCAAATCACAAAACACTCAACCAAATCTTGATTCGCTTGACTAAATTAACCACTAAGCTAAAATTGCTCAATCCTTCAATCCCTGTGGGATCGACCTCACTCCCGTGAGTTTTTATTACTTGATGCGACCCGGTACACTTGCCGGTTAGATTTGTGTGTTTTGGGAGAAATTCATTTTTCCACCAAAATACTCATCAAGTTTTTGGCGCCGTTGCCGGGGATTGATTAGATTGACAATGATTAAGTGAGGTGGTGATCTAGATCAAGCATTTTTTCTTTAATTTTGATTAACCCACTAACTGTTTGATTTTTTGCTTAAACTAACTAACACTTCAATCTAGCAGTAGATTGAAGTGTCACTGGTTTTGTGCATTTCTCATGCTCTGCTTGTATGTCCGGTACAAGAAGAACCACACCCAATTTTCATGAACAAGACGAAAGAACTCTCAGGAGGTTAAGAAGAGCTGAAAGAGGGAAAAATATTGTTGGAGAAGAGGAATCAGACGAAGAGTTCCAAGAGATGGAGGAACATTCAACCAATCCACCAGGTGGAGCAGACAACAACAATGACAACCCACCCCAGAGGAGAGTTTTGGCTTCCTATACCTTTGCAAATCCTAGACATTGTGGGAGCAGCATCTTGGCTCCAAATATCAATGCTAACAATTTTGAACTCAAGCCACAACTCATTACTTTGGTTCAGAACAATTGTTCTTTTGGTGGAGGACCACTTGAAGACCCGCACCAACACTTATCCACCTTCTTGAGGATATGCAGCACTGTCAAAACTAATGGTGTGCCTCCTGACAGTTACAAGCTGATGCTATTCCCATTTTCTCTCAGGGACAAGGCCACTCAATGGTTGGATTCTTTTCCAAGGGACAGCATCAACAACTGGGATGATTTGGTAACCAAGTTTCTTGCCAAGTTTTACCCACCTCAGAGGATTATAAGGTTGAAGGCTGAGGTACAAACATTTACACAAATGGAGGCTGAACTCATCTATGAGGCATGGGAGAGGTACAAGGCTCTAATCAGGAAATGTCCCCCTGCCATGTTTAATGAGTGGGAGAAGCTGCAGAACTTCTATGAAGGCTTAACACTGAAATCCCAGGAAGCTTTAGATCATTCAGCTAGAGGTTTCTTGCAACTCATGAAAACTGCAGAGGAGGCTCAAGAACTCATTGATATGGTGGCCAACAACCAATATTTCTTTGCTCATCAAAGAGGCCGCCAACCATCACAAAGGAGAGGAGTAATGGAACTAGAAGGATTGGATTCAATCCTGGCTCAAAACAAATTAATGCAGTAGCAAATTCAACAACAATTTGAGCAAATGACCAAGAGGATTGATGGCCTCCAAGTTGCAGCAGTTAACACCAGCCAACCATCAGCCACATGGGGGCAAAATGAAGAAATCCAAGAGGAGCAACAGCAGGAACAAGTCCAGTACATGCATTCAAATCCAAATGAATTCTATGGTGATACCTACAACCCCTCATGGAAAAATCACCCCAACCTCAGATGGGAAGACACTCACAACCAAAACCAACACCCATGGCAGAGGAACTCAAATCAAAACAACCCAAGAAACAACCAAAACTACAACCAGCAGCAGACTAACCAAAACACATACAGAAAACCTCAAAACAACTACCCTAATCTCAACCAGTACCAATCCAACAACCATTCCACCAACCAAAATGCCTATCATCCACCACCCACATCTCACAACCCACCACAAGCACCACCTGAACCTCAAAGACTCACCAACTTAGAGACCTTGATAGAGAAAATGATGAAACACCAGGAAATAACAAACAAAAACCATGAAGCATCATTAAAGAGCCTAGAGAGGCAGATTGGGCAACTCTCCAAGCAAGTATCTGTTGAGAGACCTTCAAACTCACTGCCCAGTGACACAATCCCAAATCCCAAGGAGGAGTGCAAGGCAATACAATTAAGGAGTGGAAGAACATTGATAAGCAACAATGACACTACAAAAAAACAAGCAGAGAACATCAAAGAACCAACAGAGGATGAGAAGCAAGCAAAGGACGATGAAGCTAAGGAGCAAGTTGTGATGCCAAACAAAAGCACTGAGAAACTTAAAGAGAAGGACAACCAGCTACATAGCTCAAAGAAAGTGGCTCAGGGACAGCAGCAAATAGGAAAGAGCATCACACCTCCACTGCCTTATCCCCAGAGGTTCAACAAAGAGGTTAAAGACCAGCATTTTCACAAATTCCTTGAGATTTTTAAGAAGCTGGAAATCAATATTCCCTTGGCTGAAGCACTTGAGCAAATGCCTCTATATTCCAAGTTTCTGAAGGATCTTATCAACAAGAAAAGAAGTTGGCTTGAGAAGGAAACCGTATTACTCACCGAGGAATGCAGTGCTGTAATTCAACGGGGTATTCCACCAAAACTTAAGGATCCGGGAAGCTTTGTAGTCTCATGCACTATTGGCAAGATAATTCTCAACAAGGCTCTTTGTGACCTGGGTGCCAGCATCAATTTAATGCCTCTCTCAATGATGAGAAAACTTGCAATAGAAGAGCTTAAACCCACCAGGATGTCACTAGTCATGGCTGACAGATCAATCAAGACACCCAGTGGAATTGTAGAGAATCTGTTAGTGAAGGTTGGGGAGTTTATTTTCCCAGCAGATTTTGTAATTTTGGATACTGAAGAAGAAGGAAACGACTCAATCATTCTGGGAAGGCCATTTCTACACACAGCAAGGGCCATCATTGATGTAGAAAAAGGAGAAATGATCTTCAGGGTCCATAATGAACAAATGGTCATAAATGTGTTCAAATCAATGCAATACATTCCTGAGCAAGAGGATTACGTAAGAGTGGATATGATAGACAGTTTGGTGGAAGAAATATTGGAAGAAAATCTTCAAGAGCAAGAAGGAAATCAAGGGGCAACAGAGGAACAAGTGACTGAGACCACTACTGAGCCAGATGAAAGACAAGACAAGAAAGAAGATGTACAAAAATAAGAACTGAAACCTTTACCAACCCATCTCAAATATGCATTCCTTGGCACATCGAAAAGCTTCCCAGTGATCATAAATTCATCCCTGACAAAGAAGGAAGAGGGAGAACTTCTTGATGTACTCAAAGCCCACAAAGATGCTTTGGGATGGACCATTGATGACCTGAAAGGTATCAGCCCTGCAGTGTGTATGCATAAAATCCTCTTGGAAGATAATTCCAAACCAGTGGTTCAACCTCAAAGGAGACTAAATCCCACAATGAAGGAAGTTGTCCAAAAGGAAGTAATGAAGTTGTGGAATGCAGGGATAATCTTCCCAATATCTGACAGCCCATGGGTGAGCCCGGTTCAAGTTGTACCAAAAAAGGAGGAATGACGATCATCACTAATGAGAAGAATGAGTTGATTCCTACTAGAACAGTGACTGGATGGAGGATGTGCATAGACTATAGAAGGTTGAATGATGCGACCAGAAAGGACCACTTCCCTCTCCTATTCATTGATCAAATGCTGGAAAGGTTGGCCGGCCATGCATATTATTGCTTTTTGGATGGATATTCTGGGTATAATCAAATCGTGGTGGACCCCAAGGATCAAGAGAAGACTGCCTTTACATGTCCATTTGGAGTCTTTGCATACCGAAGGATGCCCTTTGGGCTTTGCAACGCCCCTGCCACATTTCAAAGGTGTATGCTATCCATCTTCTCTGATATGGTCGAAAAGTTTCTAGAGGTCTTCATGGATGACTTCTCTGTTTTTGGTGATAATTTCAATGCTTGCCTAAACCATTTAACCCTTGTCTTGAAACGGTGCCAAGAAACTAATTTGGTTTTAAACTGGGAGAAATGCCATTTCATGGTACCCGAAGGGATTGTTCTTGGCCATAAAGTTTCAAGAAAAAGGACAGAGGTTGATAAGGCAAAGGTTGAGATCATAGAAAAACTCCCTCCACCAATTAATGTGTAATCTGTTAGAAGTTTCTTGGGGCATGCCGGATTTTACAGAAGGTTTATCAAGGACTTTTCAAAAATAGCCAAACCTTTGAGTAATCTGTTAATGCTTGATAACCCTTTTGTTTTGATGAAAACTGTCAGCATGCCTTTGAAACTTTAAAAAATAGACTCACAACAGCACCAATCATCACACCTCCAGATTGGGAATTACCTTTTGAACTCATGTGTGATGCAAGTGACCTTGCAATTGGTGCTGTACTTGGGCAAAAGAAGGGAAATTTGCATCATGTCATATATTATGCAAGTAAAGTGTTGAATGAGGCCCAAAGAAATTACACTACAACAGAAAAAGAGTTGCTAGCTGTAGTCTATGCATTTGATAAGTTTAGATCATATCTGATAGGATCCAAAGTTGTGGTTTACACTGATCATGCTGCACTTAAGTATTTGATGTCAAAGCAGGATGCTAAACCAAGACTCATCAGGTGGATACTACTCCTACAAGAATTTGACATTGAGATAAGAGATAGGAAGGGCACTGAAAATCAGGTCGCTGATCATCTGTCGAGGCTACCACATGAAACAAGTCAAAAAGCATCCCAGCCCATAAATGAAAGCTTCCCAGATGAGCACCTTCTGCAGATCCAGCAAGCACCTTGGTTTGCTGACATAGCAAATTACAAAGTGGGAAGGAAGATACCGCAAGAGTTCTCTAAGCAACAAGTGAAGAAGTTAATCAATGAAGCAAGGAAATTTTCATGGGATGAACCCTTCTTGTTCAAGAGATGCTCTGATGGAGTGATCAGAAGGTGTGTTCCTGAAAGTGAAGTGAGGGACATCTTGTGGCATTGTCATGGTTCAGCTTATGGTGGACACTTTGGCCCAGAAAAAACAGCCGCAAAAATACTGCAGAGTGGCTTCTATTGGCCAACTATCTTCAAGGATGCCAGAGAATATGTACATCAATGTAATGAATGCCAGAGAGCAGGAGGATTAACAAAAAGGAATGAGATGCCTCAAAGCTTTATCTTAGAATTAGAATTGTTCGATCTATGGGGAATTGATTTCATGGGGCCTGTTCCTCCTTCTTATTCTTTTAGATACATCTTGGTAGCAGTGGAGTATGTCTCAAAGTGGGTGGAAGCCATAGCCACAACCACCTGTGATGCACAGATTGTCCTCCAATTCCTTAAAAAGCACATTTTCACTAGGTATGGAGTGCCCAAGGGTCTTGTTAGTGATGGTGGTAGTCACTTTTGCAACAAACAGATGGAGAAACTCCTCCACAAATATGGAGTAATTCACAAAGTAGCCACACCTTACCATCCTCAGACTAACGGCCAAGCTGAACTTGCAAATAGGGAATTAAAGAAGATCCTAGAGAAAACAGTGGGAATCACAAGAAAAGATTGGGCTAGAAAGCTAGAGGATGCATTGTGGGCATATAGGACAGTTTTTAAAACTCCTATTGGCAAGTCACCTTTTCAGCTATTGTATGGCAAATCCTGCCACCTCCCTGTACAGCTTGAACACAGAGCTTTTTGGGCCACTAAACTCCTCAACCTTGATCCACGAGCTGCAGGAGAAAAAAGGTTGTTACAACTAAATGAGTTGGATGAATTTAGACTAGAAGCTTATGAAAGTGCTAAGATATACAAGGAGAGAGCTAAGAAGTGGCATGACAAGAAGATCACAAAGAAGGAATTCAAGCCAGGACAGCAAGTGCTCCTGTATAATTCGAAGCTTAAAATTTTCCCTGGCAAACTGAAGTCTAAGTGGACTGGCCCATACTTGGTGACAAAGATTTTTCCCTATGGGAATATTGAACTGCTAGATGAGGCAACAAAGAATCAATTCACAGCAAATAGTCACAGAGCAAAGCTGTATTTGGGGGGACAATGGGATAAGGAAAAAGAGGTTCAACACCTACAGCCCTCTTAAAAAGAATTGAAAGATGTCAAGCTAGTGACAATAAAAGAGCGCTTGTTGGGAGGCAACCCAACCTGAGGTAGTTTTCTTTTCATAACTTTTTCAATAAGAGTGTTGGATAACCGCTATGTATTGCAAGAAACTAAGTTTGGTGTTGCACACCAAAAACAATCGAAGGGAGAATGCAGGATGCTAAGTTTGGTGTTCCACCAAAACTTTATTTAAAATTACATTCTAACTTCCTGCACATTGCTAGTTCCAAGCAATCAAACAGATTATTCAAACAACTTAAGTGTTTTTGTTTAGTCTCAATTTCATAACCTTTAGCAAGGACACAAAAGTTTGCCCAGAGTTAACCTGTTGAATCAGAAGAAGTAGCAAGGAATTAAGTCTGGGAGTTAACCACCAATTGAAGATACTATGCATCAAGACTCAAAAAGGGGCACAGCAGAAAGAAGAACAAAAGAAATGCAAACCAATAGGTTGTATCTATACTTAACTTTTGCTGTTGAGAAATACTTTTGATTGATGTCTTGTTAAAGTGTTCATTTAGTTCAAACAGATTCAAATTTCTTTCAAAATAAGTAGGCTAGTTTTTGTGTGTGCTTGTGTGTTTACTTTCACTTGACAAGAAGCATGTTTTGTCCCCTGCATCTTTAAGTTCAATAAAAGAAATGTTTGAATGTGAAGCAAGATGATCTCTGTTAGATAGAAGTAGAATAAAAGTAAGTGGTGGTATGTGTGTGATTGTATGATAGCTCACTTTTAGTGAATAAAGAGCCAGGATATCTCCTTCTAAGTAAAGAGTGGCCTACTGTCTATGAATCTCAAATAAATAAATAAAAAATTCCTTGGTTAGAAAGAAAAACAAAAATAAAGAAAGAAAAGAGATAGCCAAAAAGTGGCAGAACAAAAGGAAACAAAAAGAAACAAAGTTGGACACCAATAGCTTGAACTTTAAAATATATGCCCGTGGTGTCTTTGTACTAGGATCTGCTTGGATTAGTAAGCTCTTAGGAGTGCATCAACACTCGGTGACTTGGGTTAACTAATTCGGGATCATCAGCTGAAAGTCCACTATCAAGAGCAACCTAACTACAAGGCATTTAGTAACCCAAAGAGGTGCTGGGCATCAATGTTTTAAGAAGAAATGTGAGCCAAGTGTCTATGGTGAATAATGTGTCAAGTATAAAGAAAAGGAAATGAACTTGCTACACATGACACTCAAATAAAGCTTATAAACAAAGTAATAGCCAAGGATAAAGGAATAATGAGAGGTCATAGCAGTATGTTACTTGAAGCTTGAAGGAGACTTTCTAGGCCTAGGAGTCAATAAGAAGTGAGTATTTACATATCCACACAAAATCCCATGAACTATCAATAATACTCTGCTAGCATGAACATCCTCTTCCATTTAATTCTTTCTTCTCAATAAATCTTTTCTTGCTTGGGGACAAGCAAGCTTTAAGTCATCTTAGCCTATTTTAACTAGTCGTTTTCTTTTGTTTTCATTAGAATTATGCACTTTCTTGAGCTACAAGCAAGCCAATTAGGTAGATTTTCATGTTTCCTTTGATCGAATCAACCATGTATGAATTCATGCTATTTCATGAGGTTTTATACTATAATTGTCACATATTATGAAAGAATGAATATCTCATGATTTTAAGCATAGCTTTGATGTGTTTGGTTGATTAATGATAGGTGAAGAAAGCTTGGAGAAAGGTTGAAGCAAGAAGGAATAGCTAGGAGTAAAGAGAAGACAATGGAATAAGTGAAATTGAACCAGGAAGCAAAAAGCTGGACCTAAAGTTAGCCTCAAACTTTTGCACAAACTTTTGGGTGAAAAGTTAGCCCCAACGTTAGCCCCTAACTTTTGGGCTAACGTTGGAACTTGAAAATCACTCCCTGGGTACCAAAAGTTTGCGCCAACGTTAGCCCCTAACTTTGAGGCTAACGTTGGCACATGAAAATCACCCCTGGGCACCAAAAGTTTGCGCCAACGTTAGCCCCTAACTTTGAGGCTAACATTGGCATGAGAAAAACACTCCCTAGGCACCAAAAGTTTGCGCCAACGTTAGCCCCTAACTTTGAGGCTAACGTTGGCACATGAAAACTACAAGGGGAAGAGCAAAAGTTTGCGCCAACGTTAGCCCCTAACTTTTGGGCTAACGTTGGCGTCTCAAGTGCACCAAGGAAGGCCAACGTTGGTACAAAAGTTAGACCCCTAACTTTTGCACCAACGTGAGTATCAGCAAGTTATGTTGGCTGATATGAAAAGTTGGACCAAAAGTTAGACCCTAACTTTTGCTCCAACTTTTGGTCCAACTTTTGCAAAACTCCAACCC
Organism: Arachis hypogaea; assembly: GCF_003086295.3. Taxonomy (NCBI): domain Eukaryota; kingdom Viridiplantae; phylum Streptophyta; class Magnoliopsida; order Fabales; family Fabaceae; genus Arachis; species Arachis hypogaea. The sequence goes on along the minus strand of NC_092046.1, from coordinate 89,051,961 downwards.
GGTTCAATTGGTTCACTTTGGTTCTTCTCCAAACTTCAAGAGCAATCAACCAAGGCCTCTTTCAACCCAATTCCACCAAGTGCAAAGGCCCAACTCAAGGCTTGAAGATCATTTGAAGAAAGTGTATAAATAGGATAGAATTCAAGTTCTTCGGGGAGCTTTCTCTTTTGAATTTTCATAATAGTTTTCGGAGAGCTTTGGATATTGAGTGATCTTTAATTTCTTAGTCTTGGGGAAGGAGAATTCACTTCTCTTCCTCTTAGTTTTATTGCTTTCAATTTCTATTACAATTGTCTTGGATCTTGGGTTGAAGAATTGAAGAAATTCTGTTTCAATCTCATCCTTGGATCTCTCTGTTTATTTACTGCTTAATTGAATTTCAGTTTGGGTTAATTGTTCTTCATCTACTTTCTTTGCAATTTACCTTTCCCTTGCAATTGTTCTTGTTGGATCAAGGAAGGTAGTGAGATCTAGACCTGGTTTTCTAGTCTCTGGACCCCTGAGATCTAAAATTCCAATTTACATTCTGTTTTTGCTTTTCATGTTCATTTACTTGTTTTGCTTCAGATCCGATCCAACCCAAACACTCTTTTACTTTTCTGTTTGATGCAATTTACTTTTCCTTGTTTAAATTCTGCAAATCCAATCCCCACTTCCCTTTACAATTCCAGCCGTTTACATTTCTTGCACTTTAAGATTCCGCAATTTACATTTCTTGCATTCTAAGTTTCTGCCATTTAATTTCTTGTTCTTTAAGATTCAGCACTTTAATTCCCTGTTCTCTTTAATTCCATGCAATTTAATTTCTTCAAATCACAAAACACTCAACCAAATCTTGATTCGCTTGACTAAATTAACCACTAAGCTAAAATTGCTCAATCCTTCAATCCCTGTGGGATCGACCTCACTCCCGTGAGTTTTTATTACTTGATGCGACCCGGTACACAAGAGCAGGAGGAGGATGGCGTCACTGTGCCTCCCGTCGCCGTCGCCCTCACTGCGCCGCTGTCATCCTCGTCACAGAGCCAGCCGCCGCCACTTATAGCAAAGCCAGAGAGATGGAACTCGCGAACAGAGGAGGAAGAAGTCTTCTGTCATCAACGCCACGTCTCTTCACCGCTACTGCCGTTGATGGAAGTCGCTGCCGTCACCAAACCACCGCGACGCCGTAGCTGTCTCCGGGAAGGTCGTTGGAGCTTGCTGAGGTCTGAAGCAATTCATCCATGTCAGTGCTCATTTTTATCCCCTGTTCTGTCTCTGCCTTTGGGTTCTGCGAGTTGTCGGAGCCCTCCGCCACCGAGAACCAACATTCGAGCTGCCCAGGAAACCACCATTAGAACCACTACTATTTTGGTAAGCTTACCCTGTTTTTGAGTCTTCCTTGTCGCCCAATTTGTCTCTACTGTGAAGCCTGTCATTGAGACTGTTTGTATTAAACAAAATTATCACTGTGAGTTACTCTGCACCACCACAGCTGCCACCGAGGTCGTTGGTGCTTGTCAAGAGTGCTATTCTGGTTCTGAATTGATTGGTTCATGCCACTGCTGCTGCTGAGAAGTGATCAGAAATGCCACTGCTGTTAGTTCGGTTCAAGGAGGTTGTTGCCACTACGAATTAAAAATAAAAGAAGGCTGTGTTGTGTTTGATTATCGAATTCCGGCTAATCGAGGTAGGGGATTTATTTTAAAAGTTAATCATTTTAATTTATGAATGCCAATGAAGTTTAGTGAATAATTGCGAATAATTTATAAATATTTTGTGTGATTAACTGACTGAAATGAACTCAGTTTGAGGTTGTGAAATTTGAATTGAGTTTGGTATGAAGATAATATTTTATATTTCAATCAGTTTATTGAGTTTATGTTATGGCTGAGAATGTCACTGGGTTTTGTTATTGTGAGTAATTAATTTGACAAGGTTAATTTTGGTTAATGCTGTGACTGATATTGGTTTCCTGATTTTGACAGATTTTATTGAAAATTTTGATCTTGTGTGATATTGCTGAATTGGGTGAAATATGGTTGTGAATGGTGATTCATTTGACAATACTTGTTAAATTGAAATTTGATGAGTTAACTGTTGAAAGGTTGTCATGTTGATATTTGATGAACTGAGTTGGATTTGTTTTTGGTTTGGGATTATTGTGATGATGGTTTAAGTTGTGGCTGTATTTTGATTATTGAGAATAAGCATTTGCTGCTGATTATGGTAATTTGACATGTTGGAATGGCTGTGAAATTGACTTGTGACTGGTTGGGATTGGTTTTGATGCTTGTTAATGTTGATTTGTGATTAGAGTTATGCATGAGAACTGTTAAAAGATTGAAGTTTGATTACCGAATTATTCTCTTGAAATATGATTTCTAAATTAAAACAGTTACTTTGTTAACAAGTAAATGACTTTGAATTATGAAAGGCTGATTCTTTTGGGATTCCTAGTTGATTAAGTTTAATTTTGAAAGGATTCTATGATATGTGAAAAGTAAATATGAATTGATGAGATTGGAGTTGGATTGATGGATTAGTTGGAATTGTGGAGTAAGATTGACTTGTTAATTATTATGAATTGTGAATGTCTGATTGATTGAGAATTGCCTGTTTGAAAATTGTTGAGAAAAGGGATGGTGATTTGTGGAGAAAGAGGGAACCCGTAAGGGTGGCTAAGTCCGAGTTTTAGGGGAGGTGCTGCCGAAATTTTATAAAATCTGAGGTTTTATTTGAAAAGTTATTTTAGAAGATTTGGATTTGGAAAATGATGTTATTTAAGTTTTATTTAGTTAAGAAAAGAATTATTCTACTTTGAAGTCGATTTACCAAGAAAAGGTTTATACTTTCAAAATAAATTATTTAAGAAAGAAACCATGTTTTGAGATTGAATTAATATGAAAAGAATTATGTTTTGGGTTTAAAATAAAGGATTGCTGTTTAGAAGTTTGACGAATTTATAATATTTGAATTTGAATTGTAAAGAGAGATGACATTTTAATCTTTGGAAAATTAGTAAACTTGAGAAAGTTTTATTTGATTACTTCTAATGAAAGGTTATGTTTTGAAAAGTGTTTAATGAATTTAAAATAAATGATTTTCTTGAGTCTTTGATAGAGAACTAAGCTGAAAAATAACTTTAAAGTTGGCTTGAGTCAAGATTGCTAAAGTAGAGATTATGACTGGTTTGATGGTTAGGATTTTTATGGATAAATTCCTGAGAAAGTTAAGAAAGATTTAAAGAAAAATGTTAAGAACTCAAAGGGAAAAAGAGAATGATGAATTGATATGTGGATTGTAGCGTTTTAGAAAGGATAATGAAAAGTGATAAAAGGCGGAAAAAGCCCCACGAACTGTTAGTTGTTTAACTACGGGGAAAAGCCCACGAATCGATAATTGGTTAAAATCGGGAAGTACCCACGAACTGGATGATAATTGATCTCGGGGAAACCTATAGATTGTTATTTGTTTTATATGGGGAAAAAACCCACGGACTGATAATCATTGATTACGGGAATAACCCATGAATTGTTGTATGTTGATCTCGGGTATAGCCCATGAACTGAAGATCATTGTTTGCTGTGTATTGATCCCGGGTATAACCCACGAACTGAAGATCGCTATGTTATTGTGTATTGATCTCGGGTATAACCCACGAACTGAAGATCTCTGTTTCGTTTGTGAAATGATCTCGGGGACGCCCACGAACTGAGGATCACTGTTTCCCCTTGTGCGTATATTATGGGGTCGGGCTTTGCGCCGACTGCCGGTAGTCACGAAGGAGTGGTATTCTTACCACCGACACATATGCACTAAGGACACAAAGGGAAGCCATATCTGGGACTTGTTCCTAGGTAATGTCGGGCTGCAGGGTGTAAACCGACACGTGAGCTCATGGCCTGCTTAGGACAGACATGCATCATATTGGTTGTGCATTTGCTTTTGGTTGTGTTTGCTTGTATTACTTCTCTGCGGTTGTGTTGTTTGTTTTATTGTGATTTGTTTGTCTATTGAATTGAGTTTCTTGCTTGTGCTAGTATTTTTTGAATGGATAAAAATGATTACTATTTGTTGTTATGACTGAGAATCAATTATGTGGCTGAAAGATATTTAATATGACAAGTTTTTCAATTGAGATTTGTTTTGGGTTTAGGAATTTAAAGAAAGTAATTACTTATCTAAGGTAATATTAAAAAGTATTTCAAAGGGTTTGACAAAGATGGTTTATTAAGCAAAGTTAATTATTTGCATGTTAATCATTACTTTTACGGCATTCCCATTCCCTACTGAGAACGTGTGGTTTGTTCTCACCCCAAAATCTTCCACCCTTTCAGTGACACAGGTATGAAGATTCAGTTTGAAGCTGCGGGCAATTCTAGAATTTATTTACGAGTTAAGTTCATGACTTGAGATTCTTTCATAGAATTCCCTCGCCCTTACTGCTTAAGGTTTTTATTTTATGCAGAGGGATAGGAGTTGTACCTGAATTTTATTTAAATTCTTTTGTATAATATTACTATTATTAATAAATATGTGATTATTATTACTTGAAATGTTTGATATATGATTTTGATAAACAAAAACAAAAATTTCTGGTAATTTTACTAAAATTGAATCGCGATATCGAACTAAAGGCTTAATAGTAAATAGATAATAAGGAAAACAGGTCAGTAATGCCTTACTTTTGGTACGATCATGACGTATTGGAAGTTGGGTCGTTACAATATGGTATCAGAGCAGTTCGTTCCTGTTAGAGCCTTGGGAATGGACTGACTATGCTTCATTGCATACTCTGAATGTCTTTCATGCTTTGTCACTTGTTCTGGTAACAAGAGTTTGTGTTTTTTATGCATGACTGTCTGATGATTAATGCTGTTAGGTTACCATTTCATACTTCATGGTATTAGGTCTGGCCAACTAAATACTAATGATTTACGTAGATGGGAACACTAATGGGTTATCATAGACGAAATAGAAGTGATAGGTGATGCAATTCACGGGGTTTGGGAGCGTTAGAGTTTGTGAAGTTAGCTTTGATTCGACATATAATATTTATTAATGCCACATGAACTCGTGCTTTCTTTTTCTTCGCTGCTTTCATTGGAATTCTCTAGTTTGAATTTCCCCTCAGAATGTGGTTTGATTCTTTCCCAACCATACCTTGTCATTCTTGTATATCTTTGCTTGCTTGTAATCTACTTGCTTATCTGATTATTCTTGAATATTCATCCTTGACAATGCCTATACTTCTGTCCATATATTCTGCTCTCTTTGATTTCAGTTTGAACTTATTTTATTCTAGAAATTTTCGAGGGCGAAAATTTTTCTAAGGTGGGTAGAATGTAACAACTCTAGTTTTTGAAAATCAAATAAAATAGTTATTTGTGATTTATTTTATTTGTTGATAATTTTATTTTAAGAAAATTATTTTACTAAAGGTAATTAAATGGAGTTTCATGATAATTGAAGTTTAAATTAATTAGAATTTTTATATAAACTTTATTAGATATTTGGTATGATTGAAATTATAATTTTGGTAATTGAAAAATAAGAAAGAATTGTAAAATTTAATTTAAATAAATTTTATTTTTAATGAATTATGTTATTAATTTGAACTCCTAGAAATTAATTTATTAGAAATGATTAGTTTGATTTTTATAAATGCTTTAAGTTTACGTCAATTAATATTTATGTACCATTTTTATTATAATTAATTATTTTATAAATTGGAATTAAAGTTTCAGAGATAGAAAAATAATAGAGATTTGTATGATTTAATCTAGAAAATTGATATTTGAATTTAAATTGTACTTTACAAAATATAATTAACTTGTTCATTTTATAATGTAAATTAGAAATAATTGATTGAACTTAGCAATATGTTGATAAATAATGTTCCTAAATATTTTTAATAGAGTATATTTGATTCTAAAATTACTCTACTATTCAATTTTAACAAAATATCTATTCATAACTATCCATATTCTTTTATAAAATCCTAATTTCTAACCCCAAATTCTCAAATTGAATCAGAAACCCTAATTCCTAATTTCAAACCCTAACCCTTCCACCCTCACCATCCCTCAGCCGTACCCCACCTCCTTCCTAAACACAACACGCATAAACAAAAAAAAGAAGAAACAGAGAAATGAAAAAGGGAGAATAAAGGGCTTGGAATCGGAGAGGAGGGAGACGCCGTCGTCACCTCCGTTGGGTATCACCACCGGTCATTGCTGCTGAGCCGTCGTCGGAAACGGAACCGCGGAGAGAGAGAGAGTCGTCCAGCCGCCTTGCTAAAGCCGTCGTTTCTGCGCCGTCGCCGTCATCAGCCCCGCGAGCTGCTACCCGCGTCACTGCCGTCGAAGCTCCGCGACGCTGCCGCCATTTCGCGAGGAGAGGACGTTCGCAGAAGGAGCCAGAGGAGGGAGACGAGCCCGAGCCAAGAGCAGGAGAAGGAAGGCGTCGCTGTGCCTCCCGTCGCCGTCGCCCTCACTGCGCCGTTGTCGTCCTCGTCACAGAGCCAGCCGCCGCCACTTATAGCAAAGCCAGAGAGATGGAACTTAAGAACAGAGGAGGAAGAAGTCTTCTGTCATCAACGCCACGTCTCTTCACGCTACTGCCGTTGATGGAAGTCGCTGCCGTCGCCAAACCACCGTGCTGTCGTAGCTGTCTCCGGGAAGGTCGTTGGAGCTTGCTGAGGTCTGAAGCAATTCATCCATGTCAGTGCTCATTTTTATCCCCTGTTCTGTCTCTGCCTTTGGGTTCTGCGAGTTGTTGGAGCCCTCCGCCACCGAGAACCAACATTCGAGCTGCCCAGGAAACCACCATTAGAACCACTACTATTTTGGTAAGCTTACCCTGTTTTTGAGTCTTCCTTGTCGCCCAATTTGTCTCTACTGTGAAGCCTGTCATTGAGACTGTTTGTATTAAACAAAATTATCACTGTGAGTTACTCTGCACCGCCGCAGCTGCCACCGAGGTCGTTGGTGCTTTTCAAGAGTGCTATTCTGGTTCTGAATTGATTAGTTCATGCCACTGCTGCTGCTGAGAAGTGATTAGAAATGCCACTGCTGCTAGTTCAGTTCAAGGAGGTTGTTGCCACTACGAATTAAAAATAAAAGAAGGCTGTGTTGTGTTTGATTATCGAATTCCGGCTAATCGAGGTAGGGGATATATTTTAAAAGTTAATCATTTTAATTTATGAATGCCAATAAAGTTTAGTGAATAATTGCGAATAATTTATAAATATTTTGTGTGATTAACTGGCTGAAATGAACTCAGTTTGAGGTTGTGAAATTTGAATTGAGTTTGGTTTTAAGATAATGTTTTATATTTTAATCAGTTTATTGAGTTTAGGTTATGGCTGAGAATGTCACTGGGTTTTGTTATTGTGAGTAATTAATTTGACAAGGTTAATTTTGGTTAATGTTGTGACTGATATTGGTTTCCTGATTTTGACAGATTTTATTGAAAATTCTGATCTTGTGTGATATTGCTGAATTGGGTGAAATGTGGTTGTGAATGGTGATTCATTTGACAATACTTGTTAAATTGAAATTTGATGAGTTAACTGTTGAAAGGTTGTCGTGTTGATATTTGATGAACTGAGTTGGATTTGTTTTTGGTTTGGGATTATTGTGATGATGGTTTAAGTTGTGGCTGTATTTTGATTATTGAGAATAAGCGTTTGCTGCTGATTATGGTAATTTGACATGTTGGAATGGCTGTGAAATTGACTTGTGACTGGTTGGGATTGGTTTTGATGCTTGTTAATGTTGATTTGTGATTAGAGTTATGCTTGAGAACTGTTAAAAGATTGAAGTTTGATTACCGAATTATTCTCTTGAAATATGATTTCTAAATTAAAATAGTTACTTTGTTAACAAGTAAATGACTTTGAATTATGAAAGGCTGATTCTTTTGGGATTACTAGTTGATTAAGTTTAATTTTGAAAGGATTCTATGATATGTGAAAAGTAAATATGAATTGATGAGATTGGAGTTGGATTGATGGATTAGTTGGAATTGTGGAGTAAGATTGACTTGTTAATTATTATGAATTGTGAATGTCTGATTGATTGAGAATTGCCCGTTTGAAAATTGTTGAGAAAAGGGCTGGTGATTTGTGGAGAAAGAGGGAACCCGTAAGGGTGGCTAAGTACGAGTTTTAGGGGAGGTGCTGCCGAAATTTTATAAAATCTGAGGTTTTATTTGAAAAGTTATTTTAGAAGATTTGGATTTGGAAAATGATGTTATTTAAGTTTTATTTAGTTAAGAAAAGAATTATTCTACTTTGAAGTTGATTTACCAAGAAAAGGTTTATACTTTCAAAATAAATTATTTAAGAAAGAAACCATGTTTTGAGATTGAATTAATATGAAAAGAATTATGTTTTGGGTTTAAAATAAAGGATTGCTGTTTAGAAGTTTGATGAATTTATAATATTTGAATTTGAATGGTAAAGAGAGATGACTTTTTAATCTTTGGAAAATTAGTAAACTTGAGAAAGTTTTATTTGATTACTTCTAATGAAAGGTTATGTTTTGAAAAGTGTTTAATGAATTTAAAATAAATGATTTTCTTGAGTCTTTGATAGAGAACTAAGCTGAAAAATAACTTTAAAGTTGGCTTGAGTCAAGATTGCTAAAGTAGAGATTATGACTGGTTTGATGGTTAAGATTTTTATGGATAAATGCCTGAGAAAGTTAAGAAAGGTTTAAAGAAAAATGTTAAGAACTCAAAGGGAAAAAGAGAATGATGAATTGATATGTGGATTGTAGCGTTTTAGAAAGGATAATGAAAAGTGATAAAAGGCGGAAAAAGCCCCACGAGCTGTTAGTTGTTTAACTACGGGGAAAAGCCCACGAATTGATAATTGGTTAAAATCGGGAAGTACCCACGAACTGGATGATCATTGATCTCGGGGAAACCTATAGATTGTTATTTGTTTTATATGCGGGAAAAACCCACGAACTGATAATCATTGATTACGGGAATAACCCATGAATTGTTGTATGTTGATCTCGGGTATAGCCCATGAACTGAAGATCATTGTTTGCTGTGTATTGATCTCGGGTATAACCCACGAACTGAAGATCGCTACGTTATTGTGTATTGATCTCGGGTATAACCCACGAACTGAAGATCTCTGTTTTGTTTGTGAAATGATCTCGGGGACGCCCACGAACTGAGGATCACTGTTTCCCCTTGTGCGTATATTATGGGGTCGGGCTTTGCGCCTACTACCGGTAGTCACGAAGGAGTGGTATTCTTACCACCGACACATATGCACTAAGGACACAAAGGGAAGCCATATCTGGGACTTGTTCCTAGGTAATGTCGGGCTGCAGGGTGTAAACCGACACGTGAGCTCATGGCCTGCTTAGGACAGACATGCATCATATTGGTTGTGCATTTGCTTTTGGTTGTGTTTGCTTGTATTACTTCTCTGCGATTGTGTTGTTTGTTTTATTGTGATTTGTTTGTCTATTGAATTGAGTTTTTTGCTTGTGCTAGTATTTTGTGAATGGATAAAAATGATTACTATCTGTTGTTATGACTTAGAATCAATTATGTGGCTGAAAGATATTTAATATGACAAGTTTTTCAATTGAGATTTGTTTTGGGTTTAGGAATTTAAAGAAAGTAATTACTTATCTAAGGTAAGATTAAAAAGTATTTCAAAGGGTTTGACAAAGATGGTTTATTAAGCAAAGTTAATTATTTGCATGTTAATCATTACTTTTACGGCATTCCCATTCCCTACTGAGAACGTGTGGTTTGTTCTCACCCCAAAATCTTCCACCCTTTCAGTGACACAGGTACGAAGATTCAGTTTGAAGCTGCGGGCGATTCTAGAATTTATTTACGAGTTAAGTTCATGACTTGAGATTCTTTCATAGAATTCCCTCGCCCTTACTGCTTAAGGTTTTTATTTTATGCAGAGGGATAGGAGTTGTACCTGAATTTTATTTAAATTCTTTTGTATAATATTATTATTATTAATAAATATGTGATTATTATTACTTGGTGATGTTTGCTATATGATTTTAATTAATAAAAACCAAAAAAAATTTTCTGGTAATTTTACTAAAATTGAATCGCGATATCGAACTAAAGGCTTAATAGTAAATAGATAATAAGGAAAACAGGTTAGTAACGCCTTACTTTTGGTACGATCATGACGTATTGGAAGTTGGGTTGTTACAATGGCCACCAAGAAGGGCAAAGTGAAAGCTACTCCCAAATCAACAGCAAGGAGAGGAACAAAGAGAGCACTAGTGGCAGAGCCTTCTTCAACTCCAGTCAAGCCCTCAACAAAAAGGATTAAGAGGATTATGAAGGTTGATGATAAGGAGAGAGCCTTCCCAGCAAAGGACACTGCTCGATTTCCCAATCGCTACTGCGAGCAGATGTTCCCTATCCTGGCAGAAAGGAGCTACAACAACGAATACCTTCTTATCCTCCCGCCCAATATTGCTACTTTTGTTGAGCCGCAAATTGAACGAAGACAATGGGGTTTCCTACAGAGACAGCCGAGGCAGGTCAATCTTTCTTGGGTAGTCGAGTTCTACTCCAACTTCCACCTACCAACCCTGCATTCTGTCTTTGTCCGTCAGAAGCAAGTCCCCATTATAGAAGAGGCAATTCAAAAAGCTTTAGGTCTTCTCCCTATTCCAGAAGGTTTGGATACCTTTCAAGAAGCCGCACTAAAGCGCCAGATGTACCAATTTAACTGGGACGCTGTTCTCAGAGTTATCGCACTACCTGGAAGCCGTTGGATCTACGGATACCATCGTACCCGCCCTAAGGGAATATCGGCTTCAGCACTTACCTTGGAGGCTCGCGTATGGGCACAGTTCATGTCCCATTACGTCTTTCCGAGCACTCACGAGTCCTCCTTCACTGCGGACATGGCCGTTCTACTATGGTGCATCCTTACAGACCAACCTCTGAACCTACCAAGACATATCCGGAATGCCATGGGACATGTACAAATTGCGAGCAACTTACCTTTTCCCTCCTTGGTCTCAGATCTTGTCTCCGCAGCTGGAGTCTCCTACAGAGCTGAGGACAATAAAGCCATGCTTCCACGGGATGATCAATATGTCCCTAATGGGAAATATATCAGACCCTCAGCAGCCACTACAAGCCAGCCTATTGAACCGGCTGCAGACATTCCTCCTTTAACACCACAAGCACCTACCACAGACCAACTGCTCCATCAGATACTCAAAAGGTTGGATCGGCAGGAACACAAAGCTAAGATGAGAGAGCGCCGTAACAAGCGTCGATTCACATACCTCAAGGAGCTGATCATGGGAAAATTCAAGGACTCAGACACTCCGGACTCCACTTTCTTTACCAGCACAGGGAGCCATGATGGTCCCGACTGTGGGGTTACTGCTACCAACCCACCCCTGTTCCTGACAGATGGCACCGAGGACGGTGCAAAGCCTTAAGTGTGGGGAGACCGGTCAGTACCTGACTTCCGAAGGTAATTTCTCTTCCCTAAACACCAATAAATTAGGATATTTAGTTAGTTTTTCTTTTGTAGAATAGGATAAATTGCATAGTAATAGATTAGTTGCATGCATGTTCTACTTGATTGAAAAGACAATAAGTTTCTTCTAAGACTCTATTTTTGGAACAAATTTTTACTAATTTTAATTAAAATTTTTATGTTAAATTTGCTTGAAGTTGTATTTGGAACATGATTTTTAAGCTAAAGAACACACAACCTGTGAGATTTGAGACTTTATGCATGGTTACATTATTTAACCATAATTATTTTATTCTTGTGTGTTTACTTCTCTATGATTACAATCTATATTTTTTTTCATCCTATATGCCGAATGTTTATTATATTTATATGTTTACATATGATTGAGGCCATTATTTGTTTAGCTCACTTATCCAAATTAAGCCTACCCTTTCAATTACCTTTGTTAGCCACTTTGAGCCTTTATATCCCATTTGTTCTATATTTTACCACATTATTAGCCTTAAGCGGAAAAACAATTATATACCCCAAACTAAATCTTTGGTTAGCTTAAGATAGAATTGTGTGTGCTAATTAAGTATGGGAAATTACGGGAACAAAAGATAATAAGAGAATGTGTCAGGATAATATAATAGAAATTTGGATACCTACTCATGTGAAACTATAAGAATTAAAAATCTATCTACATTGATAAGCTATGTTTATTTTTATGCTTATATTAAAAAAAATTATTCAATAAATAAATAAGGGGACAAAATTACCCCAACGTTAAGTTAAGAATTCAAAGATCAATGCATGTATGATAAAATTAAAATAAAAGTTGATACATGAGTATGGAATGTGAAAGGGAAATTCTGGGTAGCTAGGTATGAATTCTAAAGTTATATAGAATATATATATAGGTTATGTTAAAGCTTGGGTTAATTAAAGATTCAGTCTATAAGCTCACTTAGCCATATATGTATCCTTACCATTACCTTGGCCCCATTACAACCTTGAAAAGACCTCATGATGTTTGCATTGATATATTAAATGTTGTTGATTGGTTAGGAGAAGAACAAAAATTAGAGAGCATGATTAGAGAAGGATAGAGTGATTACCCTATACACTAGAGAGACTAGAGTATACATACATCATCAGTGAGGGTTCAATGCTTGAAATTCTATGTTCCCTGCTTTCATGAGCTATCTTCTTGTATTTTTATCTGTTCCTACTGTATGAGAATTGAATTAGTGGAATTTGATTTATATTTTAAAGAGCTTATTTGCTATTGATCAAGTGGACAAGAATCATATAGTTGCATTCATATATATAGGTTGCATTGCATTGCATGAGTTTTACATGTTCCTACTCATTTATTTTATCTCCTTCAACTAAGCATGAGGACATGCTAATTTTTAAGTGTGGGGAGGTTGATAAACCACTATTTTATGGTTTATAATGTGTTTAATTGTGTGGTTTTATCATGATCTTTACCCACTTATTCATATGATTAGCATGCATTTATATTTCCTTCCTAAAATTATTACATGATTGAAAACATGCTTCCTAGAGACTTTTAATTATGTATTTTAATTCTCCTTTATTCCATTTGATGCCGTGATCTGTGTGTTAAGTGTTTTAGGCTTTATAGGGCATGAATGAGTTGCAGATTGGAAAGGAAGCTTGCAAAAATGGAAGGAACACAAGAAATTGAGGAGATGACCGGCGAGAAGTGACGCGGCCGCATGGCTCACGCAACCGCACGGATTGGAATAGCAGAAGTGACGCGGAGGCGTGGACGACGCGCCTGTGTGGCAAAGCAAAACGCCGAATGACGCGTCCGCATGAATGACGCGATCGCGTGATGTGCGCAATCTGCATAATCTGCAGAATTCGCTGGGGGCGATTTTGGGCCCTGTTTTGACCCAGTTTTCGGCCCAGAAAAGCAAACTAGAGCCAGAGAACATGCAGAAACCAAAACGACATTCATTCTACACAGTTTTTAGTTTTAGATCTAGTTTTACTCCTCTTCTAGGTTTTCTCTATACACATTCATAGTTCTTAGGATTTTTATTTCTATTGCTCTTTGCATTGGGATATTGAGAAGAGTTATTACCTCATCAAGACTTCGTCATTCTAGTTCGTTTTCTTTACTTGGCTTTACTCTTCCATGTCCTTTGATTTACTCAATTTTACTATTGGATTATTTTAGAATTTATTAATACAACAGTTACTTTTATTTTTAATTGATTCTTTTGAGTTTTATTTATCATGTCTTTCTTTAATTCCCTTTCCTATGTTATGAGTTCTACATTCACAATGTGCGAGTAGTTCCCTAACTTGATGGGGAGTTGATTGAAAGGAACCCTTAAGTTGGAATGCTCAAAAGAGAAATTGTAATTGGGTTTATTGTTGGATTGCTCTCTAGTCACTAACGCCAGTCCTTCCAAGTAAGCAAATTGGGACTTGTGAATTGAAACAGCATTCCAACTTGTTTGACTTTCCCTTACCTAGTAAGGGATAACTAAATAGAACAACCTTCAATTATCAATTAATCTTGAGAGTACTACAACAAAAATAGGGCTTCCAACTAATCTACTCCCAGTCAAGGCCTTTATTTAAATTACTTAATTTTCTCAATTTAATTTCCTGTTTATTCAACTCAAACTCTTTTTGAAAACATCTGATTAATAAAATAGCACACCTTCCTGCAACTCATTGGGAGATGACCTGGGATTCATACTCCCAGTATTTTAATTTTAATTTTTGTGACAACCCTTCTAAATTGATAAGCGGATTTCTGGTTGGTTAAGAACTATACATGCAACGCATATCTTATAACAATTCTTAACTCACCAATTTCTGCCACGTCAAGTATAGTTATTGGTTATTATTGGTTATTGTAAATACTTTTCTGTTACTTATTTATTTGTCTTTATTTTCCCTTTTTATTTCCATTAGCTACTATGAATTCTCACCCCTCTCGCTTCGAGTTTGGTTCTAATATTGTTGAAAGGAGTGAAAGTTATAACAGGAACATGCATCAAGGTTAGAGCAATCAAAGATGGATGGAGCCAAGAGGATCTGATCAACCCTTTAGGCAACAACACCCTCCAAGATATTATGGACAAAGACCATTCTACAATGCATACCAAGCAAATAGACATGGTGGACAACCTTGTGGTTACCAACAAGCCCCACCCTGCGCTTATAGGCCATCCTCTCAACATAACTTCGCACCACCACACTCACAAGCTCCTTTTCACCATTCACTACCGTATGATCCTCATCTACCCAAATTCCAATCCAATTACTCCCAAACACCACCACTTCCCCATGTACCACGTCCAAATCTATCACCCCAAGAATCAGAGGTTCGCCTCAAGGAAACAGTAGATCAACTTCAAATAACCCTTTATCAACTGGAGCAAGCAATAAATCTATTATCTTCTAGACGTTCGAACATTCAAGGGCCTCCCAGAGCCCCATGTGGACAATCTAATGAAGAGCGTAGCATGAAGGAGATACTAGAAACTCCAGTGGACAAGACAGAGCATGACTTCGTATTAGAACAAGTAGAGGAAGATGTCATTATGAAAGAAGAGGAGTTGGTTGAAGACTTAGGAGAGGCTGAACTTCCATGGGAATTCAAAGATGTGGAGAATTCTGTTAAGAACGTTACAATTGATGCTAAGGAGGATAGTGCACAACTCCCACATCAAATCTTTTATGAAGAACTAGACGGAATAATCCAAGAAACAAGTTTTCTTGATGATGATAATCTCAAGTCAAGTTCTCCCAGTAGTGAACTTGCATCAGCAAGTGAATTCTCTGAGATCGAAGAATCTTCCCCATGTGAATACGAAGATGATGCGGAGGTAGATTTCTCTCAACCTCCCATTTATGACTTAAGTGACGAGGAAGACATAGAAGGCTTTGATCAGGACAAGGATGCAATTGAGGAAGTCTGCAAGGAAGTGAAGAAATTCACAGAAGAGCACAAGGGAGTAGAACTCACAGAACCACTGGAAACACCTACCCCAAGGCCATTACCACCTAATACAAGCTTCAAATGGGTACAATCCTTAACCTTTAACTTTATTTTCCCACTTGAATATGGTTTGTTTGAAACAGATGGCCAACTTAGAGCTCTTTGCAGCTTTAAGAGTAAGAGGGAAATGGATCGCACTCAGAGCTGGTGCACAAGGTTCAATAAGGTTCTACGCTTCAATTCGAAGTGCACGGATTGGCATCATGATCAATCGAATGGATCTCATAAAACTTTTGGTCATCTTGGTGAAAATCTACTTTCTAAACCGCTCGGATGGAAAAATATAGATCAAGACGAAAGCGGATTTAAAAGCAAGGTTTGGGATCCTGGAATCTGTTCTGACATTCGTCACCCCGGGAGCCTGAGAATTTGTTTGAAGCTGCTCAGAAGCTTTACATGCCTAGTTTGGGACCCTGGAGGCTGTTGGCATTCCAAACATTGGTGGAGATTTCTGGATGAATTTAAGCACAAGCCGCCATAACAGGAAGTTCATCCAATGTCCAACTTAAGGACTTTAACTAAAAGTTCTAGGTGGGAGACAACCCACCATGGTATGGTCGTTCCTTTTTTTTCAGTTTTATTTCGTGTTATTTATTTTTATTATCCTTTTCAATTGAACCTGAATATTGTTCATTCGCATTGCATACTGCATAATTGCATACCTGCATAAAAAAAAAAGAAGAAATGGTGCGCGACGCGACCGCATCACTCATGCTATCGCATCAATTACGAAAAACACTCCCCACGCGTCCGCGTCATTTACGCGGCCGCATGATCTGGAGATCGGCGTAAATCCCAACGTCCAGAGAGTTAGACTGGAATCGTGCCACCATTGTGCGTTTCGCACAAAACGACCCACGCGATCGTGCCATCCACGTGATCACGTCACTTGCACAACACCAATCCCAAGCGACAGCGTGAGCGACGCGATCGCGTCGCATGGATTGCACAAACACCCCAAAGGAGACAAAGAGTTGCGCTGAAATGATGCTGGAATTGTGCGTTTAGCACAATTTCCAGCGACGCGGTCGCATGCCTCATGCGACCGCGTCATTCCTTCTTTTACCCATTCCATGCGATCGCGCCACCCACGCGATTGCGTCAACCCTCATTTCACCCCAGCCACGCGACGGCGTGCCCCACGCGATCGCGTGGATTTAAATTTACTAACCCCCTCAGTCACGCGAATCCTACCCATTCGCGCCCCCCCAGTCGTTCTCCTTCCTCTCTCTCTCCAACCAACCACCACCAACTTCCAGCCACCACCACCAACCACCGCCACCCCGTCGACCACCCAGAACCCACCGCCACGCCACCCCCCCTTCCCCCTCTTTCTTCTTCTTCTTTCATCCTCTTCCCTCCACCACCACTGCCCCCCTCCGCGACCGCCACACCCACCGCCGCCGCTCCGTCCCAGCCGCACCACCCACCACCACCCACACCCCCCTTCCCTTCCATCCCCCTTAGCCCCTCCCCCATTACCTTTCCAAACCCGCCTGCATCTGAACAGCCCTCACCGCCACCGTGCCACCCTCCACCGCCGCGTTAGCCGCCACCACCACCATCCCCCAGCCACCTCTCTGCCCCACTTTCATTCCTACGCCTACCAGGTTCCGCTGAACGCCACCCTTCTATCAATTCATAGTTAATTACATATTTTTCTATTTATCTTCTTAATTAGGCTAGTTAGATATGCATATTGTAGTGGATTCTAGGTTGTTAGGTAGCCTAGGATATGGTTAGTGGATTTAGGCCTGATTAATTGCGCTGTTCGTGTTTCTTGTTTTCTTAATTTCGCAATTCTGCTGTTGCTTGATGCCAAGGCATCTTAGGCTAGTTTCACTAGCATTTTTCTGTTATTTTTAGTTGTTTTATGCATTTTCTTGAGCCTTAAGTAATCATTTGGGCCAAATAGTCATGCTTGTCTTAAATCATTCAAACATGAAGATTTTGATGCAAATTCCATGAGTTTTTAGTTATATTCCTTGAATGCTATGAATGAAAGATTTCTCATGAAATTTTGCAAGACTTTGATGCAGTTGTTTGGATGATTTCAGGGAAGAAGAGGCTAGGCAAGGAAGCAACAAAATCAATAAAGGAAGCTTGAATATCACATGTGGAGTTTAAGTTCCAGTTTAAGCTTAAACTGGAGCTTAAACGCCAAAACCATGAGAGCTAAGGAAATGCTGAAAGTGGCGTTTAACCTCCAGTTTAACCTTAAACTGGAAGTTAAACGCCAGAATTAGAAATGCACCAGGGAGCATTTCCACGTTTAAGCTCCAGTTTAACCTTAAACTGGAGCTTAAACGTGTTCGACTATTTTTTCTCCTCCAGGGTTGCTTTCTCATTTCCACGTTTAAGCTTCAGTTTGACCTTAAACTGAAGCTTAAACGTGCTCGAGCTTGTGCTTCCAGGGAGTGCCAGCGTTTAAGCTCCAGTTTAAGCTTAAACTGGAGCTTAAACGTGTTATATGGAACAGCTTGACCATGCCTTCTTCAAACATAAATAACTTGAGCTACAAAACTCCAAATGAGGTGATTCAAAATGCATTGGAAAGAAGACATCTAGAGCTTTCCAAGCATATATGGCATGCATGGTGGATACTAAAAATTGAGGGAGAAAACAGCCCCGTAATGTGCATAGAAGAGCATAGTACCAATATGCAATCAGGCCAGCTGACCTCTTCACCTTCCATGGAGTATAACTCGAGTTGTAGAACTCCAAATGATGCGCTTCCAGTTGCATTGGAAAGTAGACATCCAGAGCTTTCCAACGATGTATAGAAGTATGGGGTGGACAATGCAACTGAGCTCCCAAAATTGGCATTTTCGAGCACGTTTAAGTGACTTAAACGTTGGCTTAAACGCTGTCAAACCAACCAGCAACCTTGTCACCTTCAATCAAGCATAACTTGAGCTATAGAGATCCAATTGAGGTGCTTCCAGTTGCGTTAGAAATCTGACATCCATAGCTTTCCAACGAGGTATAATAGTCTATATTTGGCATCAAATTGGCAAGGTTGACAAGAGAACAAAGTGACGACTCAAGAAAGGGGGGTGCAACGTTTGAGTGTAGTTTAATGGATCATTATCCTTTTTGGATCAATTATGTCACTCTACCCTTCAAGCAAGCAAGGCCCATCAACAACACCAAATCAAGGCCACAAGAATCATCTAGAATAGTTTATTTTCATTTGATTGTAATTTGCTTTGAATTTCATTTTCATTTTGTAATTTAGGGAGCCTATTTAAAGGCCTTAGTTTTTGCATTTGAGAGACGGGGGATTGAGGGGGAATCCAGCCCCTGAGGGGGAAGTTTAGACACACGGAGAACTTTGGATCATTTTCTTTTAGTTTTGTAATTGAATTCAGAGCTATGACTCACTAAACCCCTTTCATTGGGTTAGGGAGCTCTATTGTAATTCAATGAATCAATAATAGTTTTATCTTCTTCTTCAATCTTTTCTCTTGAATTTTGTTAGAAAGCTTCTCGATCTAATTCCATTGGGTAGTTGTCTTGGGAAAGAAACTACCCATAATTGGAATCCTTCGGAACCTTGGGAAAGGAATGGAGGATTCATGCTAGAGAAGCTTTCTCACAGTGAATTGGATTGGGGTTTGGATGGATATTGTGACATGTAATCCTACCAAATTGTGGTTCATGAAACTGTGTGGTATAATCAGTGATCGAGCATCATCTCTTCTTATGAACATTTAAACCAAGGGATTGGGAATTTGTTTGTTTTTAGGGAGAATTGGTGAGCCAAGGGATTGGGATCCAATCATATAAGATTGCCAAGCAAAATTCAATGAATGCATTGGTTGAGGAAGGGATAAAAGTTGTTTTGATTCGGAGATCTCAATATCTCCTAACACCCAATGAACTCCCCATTTCTGATTTACCACTTTCTCTTTACATTCTGCAATTAAATTCATGCAATCACCCCCATCCCTTTTAATTTCAGCAATTTAGCTTCTCGCTCTTTAATTCATGCAATTTTACATTCCGCCATTTCAATTTCTTGTCATTTACTTTTCCCGCCAATTTTACATTCCGCAATTCTCATCTAAATCTTGATTCCGCTCAACTAGAACACACTTCTAATCTGAATTGCTCACTCAACCAATCCTTGTGGGATTCGACCTCACTCTATTGTGAGTTTTTACTTGACGATAACCGGTGCACTTGCCGGAAGGAATTTTGCCGATCGTGCAATTTCCTAAATCGTAGCATAACAAGTTTATGCGCATCAAGTTTATGGCGCCGTTGCCGGGGATTGGTTTTCGATTGACAATTCTCAAATTGGAAGTTAACTAGATTGAGCATTTTTTTTGTTTTGATTAATTCAGTACACATTACTTGTTGAATTTTAATTTCTGCACTCTGTTACATGCTTTCTTTCTTTATGCCTTTAAATTCAAGCAACTAACTCACTGACTCACTAACTGTTTGAATTAATTCCTCAACTGCTCTAACCATACTCTTCCATTAACCAAGAGTATTTCACTTGTTTGTTGCCTGTGCTGTGTTCTTGTATGACAGGTAGGAGAGGAGAGACATCAACTCCTCCATATACCGAACCAGAGAGGACCCTTCATAGACTGAGAAGGGAAGCAAGAGGGAAGAGAGTACTGGGAGAAGAGGAATCTGAAGGAGAATCTGAGGACAATTTTGAGGAAGCTTTAGATCTCAACATGGATAGAGATGGAAACAATGCCATTCCTGAGAGGAGGGTTCTTAGTTCATACATAAACCCAACCTCTGGGAATTGTGGTAGCAGCATCCAGAAACCACCCATTCAGGCCAACAATTTTGAGCTCAAACCACAGCTAATATCACTTGTGGAGAATCATTGTTCATTTGGTGGAAGTGCTAATGAAGACCCAAACCAACATCTCACAAAATTTCTGAGAATTTGCGACACTGTGAAGTCCAATGGAGTCCAGGAAGATGCATATAAACTGCTTTTGTTCCCATTTTCACTTAGGGACAAGGCAGCTAAGTGGCTGGAATCATTCCCAAGGGGGAGCCTAACAACCTGGGATGAGGTGGAAAGCAAGTTTCTGGCACGTTTCTACCCCCCACAAGAGGTCAATAGGCTTCGATCTGAGGTTCAGACGTTTAGACAACAAGATGGTGAAACTCTCTACGAGGCATGGGAGAGATTCAAGGATTTGACAAGGAAATGCCCACCAGACATGTTCCATGACTGGGTGCAATTGCATATTTTCTATGATGGACTGTCTTATGAATCAAGGAAGGCTGTAGACCATTCATCAGGAGGTTCATTGAACAGGAAAAAGACTGTGGAAGAAGCCATTGAAGTGATTGAGACAGTGGCTGAGAATGAGTACTACTATGCATCAGAGAGACACAACACTAAGGGAGTCATGGAGCTGAACCATGTTGACACAATTCTAGCCCAAAACAAGGTGTTTGCCAAGCAACTAGCAGAGCTCACCAGAAAATTAGAAACAAAACAAGTGGCTGCAATACACACACAAGAGCAAGAGGAAGAAAGTACTGAAGGAGGTGATTGGGAAGAGGCTAATTATGTAGGAAATCAACAAAGGCAACCATATGATTCACATTCCAACACTTACAACCCAGGCTGGAAAAATCACCCAAACTTTGGGTGGGGAAACCAGCAAAACCAACATAACAAGTCCACATACCAAAACTCCAACCAAAGATCATACCAAGCCACACAAAACACTTACTCTCAACCACCATATCATGGCCAAAATAATCAACCTACCCAACCTAACCCGAACCAACAATTTCAAGATCAATTAAACAGGATAGAAGGAGTGCTGGCACACATGGGTCAGGACATAATTGAATTGAAAAGCTTCAGGGATGATGTGAGAACTACCTTAAGAAACCATGGTGAAAAACTCAAGAGGATGGAGTCTCAAGTAGGAGAGCTATCTCAACAGGCCCCCAAATCAACTGCAGTGTTCCCTAGTGACACAGAAAAGAATCCTAAAGGGGAACAAAAGGGAGTGAGATGGGAAGAATGCAAAGCCATCACCACATTGAAAGAAGTCTCAGAAGAAGAAGGAATCAGATCCTCAGAACAGGAGCCAGAAATCTTGAAGGAAGGTGTGGAGGAAGCTAAGCAGGAAAGTGAAACTGAGCAAGCCAAGGAACTGCAAAAAGGCACGATGGAAACATACCAACCAAAAGCACCATTTCCTCAGAGGTTAGGAGGAGGTGAAAAAGGGAAAACCTATTCAAGGTTTTTAGAGACATTTAAGTCTCTCCATATCAATATTCCCTTTCTTGAGATTCTCCATCAAATGCCTACACACATCAAGTATTTAAAGGAATTGTTGAGCAAGAAAAGAGTTTTGAAGGGAGGACAAACGGTAACAATGAACAAAGAATGCAGTGCCCTCATCAAGAAGGACACAGTCTCTAAGAAAACAGACCCAGAAAGTTTTCATATTCCTTGCATCATAGGAGAAACAAAAATTGACAGAGGATTCTGTGATCTAGGAGCTAGCATAAATGTGATGCCTCTAACTCTTATGAAGAGGCTACAACTGAATGAGGTGAGATCCACTGATGTAATCATACAACTGGCTGACAAAACTCAGAAGCAAGCTGAAGGGGTGGTTGAGAATGTGCTGGTGAAAGTGGGAGATTATTACTTCCCCACAGACTTTGTCATTTTGGACATGGAGGAAAGCTACCTACACCCTATCATTCTGGGAAGACCATTTCTAGCCACTACTAGAGCGCTCATAGATGTAGAACAAGGAGAGCTAATTCTGAGAATACATGATGAACAGCTCATTTTTAAAGTTTTCAAACCTGCATCTGAGCCTGAACCAGAACCTGAAAAGCCTAAGGATGATAGTAGTCATCTGTGTTTGGAGGAAAGTAATCCAGCAGCTGAAACTCTAAAACAGTCTTTGGAAGGCAAACAGGAGTTGCAAGAGTTAAAGCCACAAGAATCAATGGAAACAGATCAGAAGGATCCTCCTAGCTTAAGGGTCAATGAAGAAATCCTCAAGAGAAAGGGAAGAATGATAGGGAAATTGCCAAGAGGGTGGAGAAACAAGAAAATTCCCACTGAAGGTTTTTCTCCGGGAGATAAAGTGATATCAAGTCATTATCTGCCAATCCCACCTGGCCTCAAAACCATTCCTTCCCAGCTCCCTCAAGTGTTCACAATCAGGAAAGTTCTTTCTATGGAACATTTAGAGGTCATGAAGGAATCAAGTGGGGACGTTTGCATAGTGAGAGGAGAAGACGTCAAGCACTACAATCCACCCTAACAAGGGACAACCGTCAAGCTAGTGACGTTAAAGAAGCGCTTCATGGGAGGCAACCCATGTTTTTAATATCCTTACTCTTTTTTGTTTTGTTTTGCATCTAATAAAGCATGGTTTCTTATGCATGAACTTGAATCCTCAGGACAACTGCTGAAAGAGTGCACTAAACATTGCATATAAAATACAATTTGTCTCTAAGTTTGGTGTGCCTGAGGGCACCCCAAACTTTATTCAAAATGCATTCAATTTTTCATGCAAAGAGCACAACCAAACATTAAGTTTGGTGTTCCTCTTTGAACACGGTTCATGAAAAGCAAGAAGTTCCTCTGGATTTCGAAATTCATGACAAGTAGACCATTCGCATGTTTTAATACTTTGGTTTCAATTACTTAGGGTAGTAAATTTGTTTAGAATCAAAGAGCCAAAGTGACTATGATTTATTAGAATTATGCACATTCATTAAGGACAACCAATATGGATTTCATGTCATCAGGAGACTTTACCAAACACTAAGTTTGGTGTCCAATAATAAGTGTGCATACATACAAAAGTCACGGCTAGAAGCTCATGAAGTCAATCATTGATTTACATGTGCAAGTACTATTCATCATTCACATGGACCGAAAAATGATAGCAAACTTGTTTGTTTGTGCAGGTACAAAAGAAAAGACAAAAATGGAGGAAAAAGACAAAGGGAGGTACGGTGCTTGGTCAAAAAGAAAGTTCACAAGTCTTTGAAGCTAACACATGGGAAAAGGAAGTTCTGCAAGAAAAGATTGCTACATGTACAACCTAATGCACCCAGAATACTTCCAAGAAAATGAAAAGCAATTCGTCCTTCTCCCTAATTCATATATTTACCATCAAGCCACCCTTCACAAACCACCCTAGCCGTCCATTTTTCACTTACGGGCCCTATAAAGAACCACTTGGGGAACGAGTTCAACACCACCAAATCTCCTTCATGCACATTTTCTTCATCATAGCATAAACTATCTCTTGCCGAAAACAACCTCCCCACATTTCCAACAACACTTCTTGCTTCACCTTGTCAACTTTAGCTTGTCACTTACCCCAAAACTAAAGAACCAATGGCAGCTTCATCTAGCCACAAAAGAAGAAAAGACAAGCAACCAATGGAGGAGAACAGGGAATTCGATGCAAGGAGATACAAATCAGTTTTCCATGAGATTCAAGCCGAATGGATGAGACCTAAAAGGGTACTAGCTGAGGTTCCCTTTGACCTTGAAAAGGATGAGTTCCCAGGTGTTTGGGAGAAGATCAAAAAGAGGAAGTGGGAGCTCCTGACTAAGCCAATCACTAAAATCAACATCAACTTGGTGAAGGAGTTCTATGCAAATGCAGTGAGGGAAGACTCAACCAAGAAACCCACATACAAAAGCTATGTGAGAGGGGTGGAAGTTGACTTCAGCCCCAAGGCAATCATGAAAACTCTTGGCCTGAAAAACATACATTTCAGCCAAGCAAGTTATGAGGAAAGGATGATAGGAGAACCTGACTACACGACTATTGCTGAAGATCTTTGTGCCATCAGAGCTGAATGGGTGAGAAAAACAAGAGGGGCTCCAAGAGTCTTGAGAAGGGGAGACCTAACACCTGAAGCTAAAGGGTGGTATGCAATAGTTAGGAGATCCATCCTACCCACTGCAAACTCTTCAGAAATAGTCCCTAAAAGAGCCATCTTGCTTCATTGCATTATGGTGGGAGGGGAGATCAAAGTTCATAAACTCATTGCTGAACAGATACAAGAGTTTAGTGAGAAAAGTGACCCTGAATCCTGGCTCCACTTCCCTAGCACCATCATTAGACTATGCATCGATGCCCAAGTACCACTTGAAGATGAAAGACCTAATTGGCTATATCCTGGATTGGCCATAACTGCGTACAGAATGACTCTTGGCCCAACTGCTCCAAGACATACAAGAAGAAGAAATGAAGAAGGGCAACAAGCGGAAGCAGAGCAAGAAGCAGAACAAGAAGGACAGGAAGGAGAAGACAGAGAAGAAGAGCAAGAAGAGCAAGCAATCCCAGAAAGAAGACAACGAATTCCCAGAGACCCCATGGATATGAGCAGAATGCAGGAAATCATGGAAGGAATGTCTCAACAATACATGAGGTCTCAGGAGAGACAAGAGGACTTTCACCTAAAAATGATGGATATGCAAAGGAACTTTGAATCAAGATTCTTAGATCTGCAAAGAGAACAGAATTTACACTTACAGGAATCCTTCAGCCACATATGCCAACACCAAGATGCCAATGTCTTGGCAATCAAGGAAGCCACCACTTTACAGAATGCAAGATACTCAGTCCAAGCTGATTACAACATCAGTTCGCAAATCAAGCTTAACTACATAGGGGAACATCTACACAAGATGGACCCAGCATTCCCAGCTTTTGATGAGTATTTCAAAGGGAGGAAAGAAGGAGAAATAAACAAGGCAATGATCCTTGAAAAAGGAGTGGAAGAAACAATGAAAAAGGCTGGATTCTGGAAAAAGCTCATAAGAAAAGACAAAGGAAGCACAAGTGGTCAAAAAGAGGCAGGAAGTAAGAAGAAGCAGGATCCCAAGAATTAAGAAGAACCAAGCAATAAATAAGAGGTGGTCTCGTTCCTTAATAATCAAATGATAATTGGTGAATTGTCTTTATGAGCTTTCTTTCATCATAAGTCATTTAAGTTTTATGTGGAGTTTTTTTTTTTTAGTATGAGTGTCTGTTATTGCTTTGAATAAAGTGAATGCCTAGATGTTTGGATATAACTTCACCTTCTTAAACAAATGCTTGCCATGCTTGTTCTGTTTCCAAAAATAAAAGAAAAGTTTGAACAAAAGTAACTTGGCTAAATTAGTGACAAATCAAGTAGAATTAAGTGGTGGTATGCATGCTTGATTGTTCAGTCAGATCACTGGAAATAGAGTGTAGAATTATCATTTTTTATGTAGAAATTGAAAACTGTCTATGGATCTTGATGAATAAATGTCTTTGGCCATGAAAAAGAAAGAAAAAGAAGAAGAAAAAGCCACTAAAAAAGGGCAACCAAAAAGAAAAAAAATTGAGAAAATAAGCTAGGCACCAATGGTTTGAACTTCTGAGACAAATGCCTGTGGTGTTCATGTATTAAGGATATGCTTGGATGAATAGGTTCTTAGGAGTGTTTCAACACTTGGTAACTTGGGTTAACTAACCCGGGATTATCAACCAAAAGTCCATTATCAAGAGCAACCTAAATACAAAACATTTAGTCACACAAAGAGGTGCTGGGCACCAATGTCTCAAGAAGAAATATGAACTAAAATGCCTGAAGTGGATATGTGTAGTGCACTGATAAGAAAAAGAAAATGCCAAAGGCTTGTGCAACACATGACACCAAGCAAACAAGGAGCAAAGGAGCTCTAAGAAAAAGAAAAGAAAAACAAAGAAGAGAAAAGTGCCAAGGACATAAGAATAACAAGAGGCCATAGCAGTGTTTGATGGATGCAATGAAAAAGTGATAATCTTACCTGATAAGTATGAAAAAGTGATGCTGCAACTTTCTGCATAAAACCCTTCTGATGAACTTCAAATGCTTGCTAATATAGCCAATGTAATTGCTTTCTGTTTCATACTTTCTTCTCAAATAACTCCGGACTTGCTTAGGGACAAGCAAGTATTAAGTTTGGTGTTGTGATGCCAAGGCATCTTAGGCTAGTTTCACTAGCATTTTTTTTGATAGTTTTAGTTGTTTTATGCATTTTCTTGAGCGTAAAGTAACCAAGAATGGTTAAAAGAAGAACAAAGCAATGAACCATCCAAACAGTATGATTTTGATGCAAATTCCATGAGTTTTTAGTTATATTACTTGAATGCTATGAATGGAAGATTTCTCATGAAATTTTGCAAGACTTTGATGCAATTGTTTGGATGATTTCAGGGAAGAAGAGGCTAGGCAAGGAAGCAACAAAGTCAATAAAGGAAGCTTGAATATCACATGTGGAGTTTAAGTTCCAGTTTAAGCCTAAACTGGAGCTTAAACGCCAGAATCATGAAGGCTAAGAAATGCTGAAACTGAAGTTTAACCTCCAGTTTAACCTTAAACTGGAGGTTAAACGCCAGAATGAAAGTCTCACCAAAGAAGCATTTCCACGTTTAACCTCCAGTTTAACCTTAAACTGGAGGTTAAACGCCAGAATGAGAATGCCAATCAGGAAGCATTTCCACGTTTAACCTCCAGTTTAACCTTAAACTAGAGGTTAAACGCCAGAAATGGGAAGTGCACTAGGGAGCCATTTCCACGTTTAAGCTCCAGTTTAACCTTAAACTGGAGCTTAAACGTGTTCGACCAAGTTTTCTCCTCCAGGGTTGCTTTCTCCATTTCCACGTTTAAGCTCCAGTTTAACCTTAAACTGGAGCTTAAACGTGTTCGACACCTCCAGGGCTACCTTTCTCAGCTTCCACATTTAAGCTCCAGTTTAACCTTAAACTGGAGCTTAAACGTGTTCGACCTCCAGGATGCCTTCTTCCATTTCCACGTTTAAGCTCCAGTTTAACCTTAAACTGGAGCTTAAACGTGTTCGACCTCCAGGGCTGCCTTTTCTATCTCCACGTTTAAGCTTCAGTTTAACCTTAAACTGAAGCTTAAACGTGTTCGACTAAGTTACCCTCCAGGGCTGCCTTCTTCCATTTCCACGTTTAAGCTTCAATTTAACCTTAAACTGAAGCTTAAACGTGCTTCCACAAAAGGCATCACTGGAAGTGTCTGGCGTTTAAGCTACAGTTTAAGCTTAAACTGCAACTTAAACGCCACTCTTGGAAAAGGTTTCTGGGCCAACAATATTGCGGTTTAAGTTAGTATTTGAGCACAAACATTAACTTAAACTTACTCTGGTATGAAACCCAATTGAATATCATGGTTTATGGGATTGGGCCTGAAGGATTGATGAGTCTGAAATTTCAATTTATTGAGTCATGTGTCATTATTTGATTATCACTAAGTTGGCTCAATGAATGTTACAGAATTTGGATCAACAGCCTCATCAAGATTATGGATCATAAATCCAAGGCAAAAGGAAAGCAGGGAGAGGCCTCAAAGCCCAAGAAACACAACAGAAGCTCAATATAGAAAGTGTATAAATAGGATAGAATTTAAGTTAGGAAGGACTTTTACTTTTTCATTTACCTAGTTTTCATATCTTTGTAATTGAATTCAGAGCTATGACTCACTAAACCCCCTTTCATTGGGTTAGGGAGCTCTATTGTAATTCAATGAATCAATAATAGTTTATCTTCTTCTTCAATCTTTTCTCTTGAATTTTGTTAGAAAGCTTCTCGATCTAATTCCATTGGGTAGTTGTCTTGGGAAAGAAACTACCCATAATTGGAATCCTTCGGAACCTTGGGAAAGGAATGGAGGATTCATGCTAGAGAAGCTTTCTCACAGTGAATTGGATTGGGGTTTGGATGGATATTGTGACATGTAATCCTACCAAATTGTGGTTCATGAAACTGTGTGGTATAATCAGTGATCGAGCATCATCTCTTCTTATGAACATTTAAACCAAGGGATTGGGAATTTGTTTGTATTTAGAGAGAATTGGTGAGCCAAGGGATTGGGATCCAATCATATAAGATTGCCAAGCAAAATTCAATGAACGCATTGGTTGAGGAAGAGATAAACATGTTTTGATTCGGAGATCTCAATATCTCCTATAACCCAATGAATTCCCCATTTCTGATTTCCACTTTCTCTTTACATTCTGCAACTAAATTCATGCAATTACCCCCATTCCCTTTTAATTTCAGCAATTTAGCTTATGCTCTTTAATTCATGCAATTTAAGATTCCGCCATTTCAATTTCTTGTCATTTACTTTTCCCGCCAATTTTACATTCCGCAATTCTCATCTAAATCTTGATTCCGCTCAACTAGAACACACTTCTAATCTGAATTGCTCACTCAACCAATCCTTGTGGGATTCGACCTCACTCTATTGTGAGTTTTTACTTGACGATAACCGGTGCACTTGCCGGAAGGAATTTTGCTGATCGTGCAATTTCCTAAATCGTAGCATAACAAGTTTATGCGCATAACAAGTTTATGCGCATCAAAGATCAGAACAGAATGAAAACTTAGATCAACTATAAAATTCTAAAAGAGAAATTGATAATTACAGAAGAAAGATAAAACAGGACGAAAACTCAAATCTCAATGGCTCTCAAAACAGAAATGAAGAAATTCCAGAAGACAGAAAATTAGAAAGTAAACTATGATTAGATCTCAATTTCTTAGAACTATGAAAGGAAAAGTAAAAGATGAATTCTTAGATGAAGAAATTCAGCAAAATTCTTCAATCTAAGTTCAAGACCCAAAACAGAAAGTAAAAGGTTGCAGAAGAGAGAAAACGAAAATAGAAAGGAAAATTTAGATCTGATCCCAATTCTAAAATTCTAAAAATGAAAACTAAAAACGAGCGAGCCCTCGTGAAATTAAATTGCTATCTATTTATACACTTTCCAATTTAGTCCTTTAGTACTTGGAGTGGGCTTGTTGGATTTTTTATGAAGTGGATCCGAAATGGTAATTCCACGGAGCATCAGGTGAATGTTGTAACGGCCCAACTTCCAGCATGTCATGATCATACTAAAAGTTGAACGTTACCAACTTGTTTCCCCAACTTAAGTAATATTTAATAAATATAAGCATGTTCGTTGTTAACACCTCGCGAGTTTCGAGTAATTTTTTTTTAAAACAATAGTAGTTTAGAGTCGCATACATAGAGTATAACAACAAAACATGAGTACACACATTCAAGGAATTGTAGAAGGCAATACATAGAATATCACACCAAAATATACATCATAATGCAGAAGCAGCTCAGTTATACTAGTAAGGAATTATAACACAGCATCCTTCAGTTAGTGACTCATATAATATATACACATATATACATAAGACGTCTCGGGGCCTAGCCTGTCCAAAAGCCCCTAAGCTGGCACCCAGGCTAGGCTAACTCTATGACATGCCTATTCCCTCTGAGCATGCTAGTACAAGTGAGGGAAACACTCTAAGGTATCGTGGTTAGAATGGACGCCTCAAAAGTCTCCTCGTCTCTGATCCAAAAGCCCCTCACAGAAAACCGTTGGGTAGGTGATGATGCCTGCTCGCTGGTGCCCCATCTGGCTCATTGCTACCAGAAGAGATATCCTCGATCTCAGGGTCACGTACTATATAATTACGTACACAAGGTGCCGCACATCGGATGTAATACTCGTAGCTGCGCACTGGGTTGTCATGGATGTACGGATGATTAATCTCGTAGGGCAGGACTCCCGTGTCCATCTGAAGAGGTGTAAGGGGTAAGAACTGGGGAGTTCTTAGTAAGGTCGAGGTTCATAGTTAAGTCCATTTATAATGTCCGCTTGCAAGTTTCTAAATCCTTTGAAAATTGATGGTTTAACAATCAAATATTCAAAACCTTTTCAAAAGAAATCAGTTAATTAACCATAAATCCAAACTTCTTTTCCAGATATAAGAATCTGAAAAGTTTCCTAATGGTATGAATGACCAACTTGTCCCAAGCATAGGTTCAATTAAGTCTATGCTGTAAGAGTTTGATTTTTCATACTTTACTAGACTATAAACATAAAAGAAGTTACCTACGCGGTATAAATGATCATCTTGTTCCAAGCATAGGTTCATTAAGTCTATGCTGAATCAGTCAGATACTTTATACAAAGCTAGACCTCAAACAAACCAACCACAGCCTTAGGCCCAAACAACTCAATCAACATCCAATCACCACAATCTAAACAATCAGTTACAAACACAAGTAATGAGGTTCAAACACAATCAAGAGCAGTTACGTCAAGTATAGCAGTTAGCAATTAAACAGAGTTGTTCACATAGGCAAACCAATTAAAATATGCACAAACAAGTGTGATGCATGTCTGATTCTACTGCAGGTAATGAGCTCATTTGTCGGTTTCGACCCGCACCCGACGCAATCCGACCCTCCAGGTCAGATAAGGCCTTCCCAGAACTTAATCCCAGATAAGGTCAGATTCGACTTGCAGGGCTGGTATTTGCTCAAATCTCAATATACCGCAGGTATGCGAATCAGGCCTCTACCAAGCATTCAGCTTGCAGGGCTGGTACATCTCTACCGCAGCTTGTCTGGGAAGCAACATCACAATACGGGCGTCCCGCATAATATTCACAAGCATCGCCCGAAGGCTCATAAGTCACATATAACCATACTTTTCATCACTTAGTAATCATCTTCATCCTCTTTCCACAATCATAAATCAAGCATCACAACATCACAGTGAGCTCATTTTACAATTCTCTGCTTACTCTGTAAGGTCAAGCACACTGCTATATAGCTTTTAATTCCTTTTCTTTCCAACATGTATGAAAGTTTATAAAACCTCTTTCATTACCATACATACCTCAATACTTTCTCTTGAACTCTTCCTTAGGTGTTTAATAAAGAGAATTAAGGAATTCTGGACTCAAAACTGCCTTCCTGAGGCTTTTAGGAAAAACTGTCTTTTTATCAATATTTTATTATTATTAATAAAATAATATTATTAATAAAATCATATTAACAATAAAATAATATTTTAATATTTTAATATTAAAATAATAATATTTTAGTCAACTTTCTAAAATTACATTTTTACCCCTGAACTTTTTGGAAATTGCATTTTGACCCCTTAACCTTTAATATTTGCACTTTGGCCCCTTAACTTTTTTTTAATTAACTTTCAACCCCAAACTTTTAAATAATTATAATTTGACCCCAAAATCATCAAAACCAACATTTTTCTTGTCCTTCAAAGACCAAAAATATTTTTCCAAAAGTTCATCAGATTTCAGCTTGATTTTCAACTAGTTTTTCAATCCTTTCGGTAACCGATTTTTACCTGATTTTGACCAAACCAAAGAGCAACGTTTCAGCCATCAAATACACATAAAAAAAACATCAAATATCATGAATTTTATGGCTGTAAAGCCACGTTTTCCAGCAGCAACAACAACAACTTCAGAACCATCAAAAACGTGATTTTCAAGCATTAAACAACAAGATCTCATGATCAAACCATCACACAAACACTCAAAATCAAGCTTCAAGCAACAACAGCTGATTTAACACTTCAAGAACCAAACCAATCATTGATTAATTTACCAAACCTTACCTCCTTTGCAGCTTGCAAGAATTGAACCAAGAACAAGCTTCCAAAAGCACTTTTACGCCTATTTTAACATCAAAAACAACTTTAGAACCATATGAACCATGAAGGCTGAAGCTTCATGATGGTGAAAAGTAGGTTTTCCCCACCTCAAGGCAGCTAGAAATCACGTTTTCTTAGAGCCTGTGGTGATTGAACAAGAGATCTTAAGAGAAAACATGAAGAAAACATCATCAGCTTGAGTTCCCACCATAGATGAAACTTCAAGATGGAGGAGAAGCCATCATGCCTTGATTTACTCCATGAAAATTGATATAGAAATGAAGAGGAGGAAGAGGTGATCATTTTAGTCGGATTAGATTTTTGATAGGGGTTTTAGTTTGAAAACTAACGGAGAAAGAAGCTTAGGTGTTCGTGGAAGTTTTCATGGATGTTCTTCCATTTCTCTCTCAAGAATTTCGAATTCTAACTTGTTTAGAAAGTAAAAATGATAGTAATGATGATACATGGGAGAACGTGGGGTTTGGATAAGCATTATCCTAAATTTTGGTGTAAAAATATCTCAAGAAAGGATAATTACGGAAGCTAGATGTATTAGAACACAAGTATTTCTTACTTTCTCCTTAAGAAAGCTTTGCTTGGAGAGCAAGAAAGGAAACATATGGTGGCTAACTCTGGGAGAGCCATGCGTCACTGGGTGCTGACTCATCAGAGTTTAATAATAAAATATCATTCTGAAGATAATTACGAAAATTAGATACATCAGATTATACTACTTAAGGATAAGCATGAGCTTTACTACTATAAATAATACTAGTAACATGATAATCATGAGAATAAAAGATATATGATGAAGCATTAGCATTACTAAGTTCATCTAAGAATGCCGGTATTATCCATTACCGGTAGATTTCTAGCTCAGTTATTATATTACCAAACATAGATCAACATTAACCACATTAGAGAAAATAATAATATAATATTCCAAATAAAATAATAATATATGAATATTATATTAATATAATTTTTCTCTCGAAATTCGAGACGGGCTCGTCACATAGAGACAAACTACGGAAATCATAATTTTGAAATTCGGACCCAAAGTGGTTCAAAAACGCAACTTTTTGCGACGTGCCTGCTTAGATTAGGAGAGGTGTCTGGTGCAGTCAAGCTGCTGACTCAGCAGCTTGATGACATAGCACCTGTGTAGTGGAGGTGCTTATATGCACTAAAATTCCTAAAAATTCCATAAAAATTCCGGTTGATCCCGAAAAAGCGCCGTTTCTTCGAGGCTAAAGGCTAGGCCGTTACAAATGTAGCGTTCTCAAACTGAATGTAGCGTTCTTTCACCGACACGGGTGCCTCCTGTGCGCGAGCGCGTCCCTGGCATTCCTCATTATTGACGCGGGCACGTACTGTGTGCGAGCGCGCCCTTGAGCAGCGTTCATTAACTGAATGCTCCGTTCGCACCATGAACGCTATGTACGCGTGCGCGCCTTGTGTGCTTGTGCGCGTATAGAAACATATCAATTATGCGTTCCAACGTCTTGTACGCGTCTGCGTCCATCACCACTTTTATTCCATCGGCACGGGCGCAGCAGGTGCGTTTGTGCGTTGATTCCCTTCTTTAAGTTCGAAGTCTGAAAGTATCGCAGGCGTTCACTCGAAATGAACGTAGCTTTCATTGTTGGTGAACGCTGATCCTCAATGCACGCGGGCGCGCCATGTGTGCGAACGCGTGGATCTCCAACATGTTATTCCGCGCTTAAGTGCCTAGTGCGCGTGCACGTCACGGGTGAACGTGGCGTTCATGAAATGAACGTAGCATTCACCTGCACCCTACTTCTTTGCTTTTTCTCTCCATCATCTTTTTACCTGTCATTAATCAAACACACCATCAAAGTCTCACCAAAATCATAAGAATTTGCATCATTCATAATAATCACCTAATTCTTGCATAAATCTCATAATTTTGAACAAAATAAATGATGTTTGATTGAATCAATATAATCATGAAATTCCACTCCAACCACTTACTTATTGTGCAAGAAAGTGCATAAAACCTAATGAAACAAATGAAAAATGCTTGTGAAACTAGCATAAGATGACTTGTCATCACAACACCAAACTTAAATCTTGCTTGTCCCCAAGCAAGCACTAAAACATGAGAAGAAATGAAAGAAAACAGAAAAGCATATGTGTCCTTATTTAGCAGATAAATGAATTTGGTTCATGGGATTTATGCAGATGAAATTGAAGCTCTGCTTTTATTAGAATTCAGGACTGAAATGTCCTTTTAAATGATTACTAAAGTTGTTGCTGTGAACCTTATTATTCATCCATCCTTGGTGTTTTGATTTTCCTTTGTTTTACCTTTTTATTCACAGCTTGGTGTTGTGTGTTGCAGCATCCTTTTAGCTTTGTTTTTCAGTCAACACATCTCTACCACAGACACTTGGCTCACAATTCATCCTAAGACATTCATACCCAGCACCTCTTTGGGTTACTAAATGCTTTGTGATTAGGTTGCTCTTGATAATGGACTTTCGGTCGATAATCCCGGGTTAATCAACCCAAGTTACCAAGTTTTGAAATACTCCTTAGAACCTAATAATCCAAGCAGATGCTAACACAAGAAGCATCACAGGCATGTGTCCTAAAGTCCAAGCTATTGGTGTCTATCCTTATTATTTGTTTCTCTGCCAATTATTGGCTTTTCTATCTTTTCTTCTTACTTCTTCTTTTTCCAAGGGTAATTATTAATCAAGAGTTCATAAGCAGCAGCCTAGTTCATACTATAAAATAACATTCTAACCTTTATCCTTTATTAAAGAGCTTACTTTAACAATCAAACAAATATGCCACCACTGAACTTTATTATCATTCCTACCACATTGGACATTTACTTCCTGTTTCAACATTTTTCTCGTATTCAAGCAAAGGGAAAAAGACACATATTCAAGTAGGATGGAAAATGAAACAAACACGTATACTAGATCACTTATTTAAATAATAACAGGACAGTAAATTAGTAGAGTGCAAACAAGCGTAAACTTATTAGAAAGGAGAGCAATTAAACTTTCAACTAAAGCACAGTAGATATAGATAGTTGAGTAACAATACAACCTTTTGGTATCCTCTTGCTTAATCTTTCATTCTCCTTTTTAGCTTTTATGCTTTTCTTACTGATGATGTATGGTTCTTTCCAAAAAGTTGAATAGTTTTCTGCACTGGTAGTGAAAGTTGCTTGTCTCCCAAGCACTTGAAAAATGGTTAATATATAAATTTTGGTAGGATTTTGAACTTTCTTTGGTATGTGAACACCAAACTTAGTCCCTTGCCATTACCTCTTTTGCAACAAATCAACCATATATATGAAACCTTGTGCCCTTACTGAAAGTAACAAGACTAAAAACTAGAAAACAGACAACGGTTGAGTAGTTTTCCTGATTGCTTAGAGCTAGTAACCATTTATGCAGAGGGTTGGAATGTGTTTTTAAGTGAAAATTTTAGTGGAACACCAATCTTAGCATCCTTCATTCATCCTTAAATTGTTTTGGTGTGCAACACCAAACTTAGCACCTTGCAATACAGATAAATCCACTTAACCCTTTTATTGAAATAGTTAGGAAAGAAAATTACCTCTGGTTGGGTTGCCTCCCAACAAGCGCTTGTTTATTGTCCTTAACTTGACATTCTGCTTCTTTGTTCATCCAAAATCATGAACACTCTTTTCTTTGTTCCAAGATCCTCCCAGGTAATGCTTAGCTCTTTGGCCATTTGTTGAGATTATCTCTTTTGTGGCTTCATTTAGAAGTTCAAGGCTTCCATGTGGGAAAACCTTAGTTATCACGTAGGGGCCAGTCCATTTAGACTTGAGTTTGCCAGGGAAAACCTTGAGCCTAGAATTGTATAGGAGTACTTGCTGTCCTGGTTTGAACTCTCTTTTCAAGATTTTCTTGTCATGCCATTTCTTAGCTCTCTCCTTGTATATTTTCGCATTCTCATAAGCTTCCAATTTAAACTCATCTAGCTCATTGAGTTGCAGTAGCCTTTTTTCTCCTACTGTTTGAGAGTCAAGGTTGAGGAGCTTAGTGGCCCAGAAAGCTTTGTGTTCAAGCTCTACAGGAAGGTGGCAGGATTTGCCATATACCAGCTGAAATGGTGACTTCCCAATTGGAGTTTTGAATGTTGTTCTATATGCCCACAAAGCATCATCCAATTTCCTTGCCCAGTCTTTCCTTGTGATCCCCACTGTCTTGTCTAGAATTTTCTTTAGCTCCCTATTTGCCAATTCAGCCTGGCTATTAGTCTGAGGATGGTATGGTGTGGCCACTTTGTGAATTACTCTATATTTATGGAGCAACTTTTCCATATGTCTGTTGCTAAAATGGCTGCCACCATCACTGATAAGACCCTTAGGTACCCCATACCTAGTGAAGATATGTCTTTGGAGAAATTGAAGAATAATTGGTGCATCACAGGTAGTTGTTGCTATGGCTTTCACCCATTTGGAGACATATTCCACTACTACCAGAATGTATTTGAAGGAATAGGGTGGAGGAAAGGGGGCCATGAAATCTATACCCCATAGATCAAATAGTTCCACTTCTAAAATGAAGTTTTGAGGCATTTCATTCCTCTTTGTCAACCCTCCAACTCTTTGATATTCATTACATTGGTACACAAACTCTCTAGCATCTTTGAATAGAGTTGGCCAATAAAATCCACTTTGAGGCACTTTAGCTGCTGTTCTTTCTCGCCCAAAATGTCCACCATAAGCTGAACCATGATAGTGCCACAATATGTCTCTCATCTCATTTTTAGAGATGCATCTTCTAATCATCCCATCTGGACACCTCTTGAACAAGAATGGCTCGTCCCACAAGAATTTCTTGACTTCATTACACAGCTTCTTCACTTGTTATTTGGTAAACTCTTGAGGAATCTTCCTTCCCACCTTATAGTTTGCAATGTCAGCAAACCAAGGGGCCTGCTGGATTTGAAGAAGGTATTCATCTGGGAATTTTTCATTCACTGGTTGTGGTGTCTCTTGGTTAGCTTCTTGTGATTGTCTTGACAAATGGTCTGCCACTTGGTTCTCATTCCCTTTTCTATCTCTCACTTCAATGTCAAATTGTTGTAGCAGCAACACCCACCTAATAAGCCTTGGCTTTGAATCCTGTTTAGACATGAGATACTTGAGAGCAGCATGATCAGTATATACTATAACCTTTGAACCAATCAAGTATTGTCTAAATTTATCAAATGCATATACAATTACCAAGAGCTCTTTCTCGGTGGTGGTATAATTTTTCTGTGCTTCATTCAACACCTTGATAGCATAGTATATAACATGATGCAGCTTGTCTTTCTTTTGCCCCAATACAGCATCAATTGCAAAGTCACTTGCATCACACATAAGTTCAAAAGGAATTTCCCAATCTGGGGGTGTGATGATTGGTGCTGTAGTGAGTGATGAGTATTTTGGTGAAAAATAAATTTCCCCCAAAACACACAAATCTAATCGGCAAGTGCACCGGGTCGCATCAAGTAATAATAACTCACGGGAGTGAGGTCGATCCCACAGGGATTGATGGATCAAGCAACTTTAGTGGGTGATTAGTTTAGTCAAGCTAACATTGATGTGAATTGTGTAAAATTGTAACCAACAAGAAGTAAAGGACAATGAATTTAAAGTTGCAGAAAGTAAATTGCATTGAAACTTAAATTGCAAGAAAAGTAAATTGGAAAAATCTTAAATGACAAGAAAAGTAAATTGCATCAAATGTAAAGGGAATTGGGTGTAGAGAAATTAAAGAAAGCAAACAAGGAAGTGTAAATAGCAATCAAACAGAGAAGTAAAAGATGTAGCAGGTTCAACAGAATTGGAAAATCACTTGAAAAATCAAAACAGAAAGCAACTTGGCTCAATTGCAAAATCTGAACGAGAGGTTGAAGATCTCAGGGGTTGGATGAGACTAGAGACCAAGTCTAGATCTCAATTCCCTCCTTGATCCAACAGAGAATAATTGCAGAAGAAAATAGAGAGGAAAGCAGTAAAGAGAGTTTTGATTCAAATCACAATTCCTTCAAATTATGCAGCAAGTAAACAGAGAGAAATCTCAGAGGGAGAATGAAACAGAACACCTTCAATTCTCCACCCAAGATTCAAAACAAAGAAAATTAAAGAGAGAGCTCTCAAATTCTAGTGCTCCCTAGTGGAGCCAGCCTCCCTACAAATATGAAGATGATGCCTTATATAGGCTTTACAAAATGGAAATGAAAATGAAATTAAAAACAAATTACAATTAAATGAAATTCCTATTTTATCTATTTCTTCTTCCTTTGAGTGATGATCATTAGGGCCCTTGCTCTTGATGGGATTGGGTTGATAAAGGCCTTGGTTGATTGCTCTTGGAGTTTGAAGAGGAACCGAATTGAACCGGGTTGAGTTTGCAAAAGTTGGACCAAAAGTTGGAGCTAAAGTTAGGGGTCTAACTTTGGCTCCAACTTTTCATAGCAGCCCACAAAACTTGCTGGTATGAATGTTGGTGCCAACGTTAGGGGTCTAACTTTGACCCTAACGTTGGCCTCCCTTATGCACATTTATGGCGCCAACTTTGTCCTCTTGTCATGTTGCCAATTTTATGCCCAATATAGACAATCATATATGGTTAGAAAGCTCTGAATGTTAGCTTTCTAACCCACTTGAAATCACTTCAATTGGACATCTACAACTCAAGTTATGATCATTTGAAGAGGGCATGGTCGCTGGCTTTGGTGTGCAGCGTTTGAGGTAACGTTAGCCTCAAACGTTGGCGAAAACGCCAGTTCTGGAGGCTCAAATGTATTGTTCACCCCATACTTTTATACATTGTTGGAAAGCCCTAGATGTCTACTTTCCAATGCCGTTGGGAGCACATTATTTGGAGCTCTACAGCTCGAGTTATACTCCTTTGAAGGTGCAGAGGTCAGTTGGCCTCACTGCAGGTTGCCACCATGTTCGTTTATGCACATTGCGGGGCAGTTTTCTCCCTCAATTTTAGTGTCCACCATGCAGTGCCATATATGCTTGGAAAGCTCTTGATTCCTACTTTCCAATGCTTCTTGAATCACCTCATTTGGAGCTCTGTAGCTCAAGTTATTCTTGTTGGAAGTATACCCCTTGTATGCCTTGTGGTGTGTGGCGCCAACGTTAGCCTCCAAGTTAGGGGGCTAACGTTGGCGCAAATGTGGGATGGCCAGGGAGGAAATTCCAAGTTCCAAAATTAGCCTCCAAGTTAGGGGGCTAACGTTGGGGCTAACTTCTTGCTTCCTGGTTCAACTTATTCCATTGTCCTCTCTTTACTCCTAGCCATTCCTTCTTGCTTCACCCTTTCTCCAAGCCTTCTTCACCTATCATTAATCAACCAAACACATCAAAGCTATGCTCAAAATAATGAGATATTCATTCTTTCATAATATGTGACAATTTTAGCATAAAACCTCATGAAATAGCATGAATTCATACATGGTTGATTAAATCAAAGGAAACATGAAAATCTACCCAATTGGCTTGCTTATGGCTCAAGAAAGTGCACAAAACCTATTGAAAACAAATGAAAAAGCATAGAAAAACATGACATGGTGACATGTCATCACAACACCAAACTTAAACCTTGCTTGTCCCCAAGCAAGAAAAGAATCATGCAATAAAGATTGACAATCCAAGGCAAGAAGAATAGCAACTCAATGTTCATGGTAAGCT
Organism: Arachis hypogaea; assembly: GCF_003086295.3. Lineage (NCBI taxonomy): Eukaryota > Viridiplantae > Streptophyta > Magnoliopsida > Fabales > Fabaceae > Arachis > Arachis hypogaea. Next base: position 89,012,216 of record NC_092046.1, on the reverse strand, counting down.
AGTTTTCTAAGCATGCTACAATCACAAAAGAAATGTAAATGATTGATGCTTCCATCTAGCTCAATTTATGAAATCTTTCTTTTATATTTCTTCCTTGAAACAAGCTTTTGATTTTCTTATTTAGCTTCTCCTTTTGGGTGCTTTGCCCCATGAGTTGATAACAAAGCTACGACTTCTAAATGCTTTGTTTTCAAGTATTACCACTTGATACATAAGCACCACAAGCATTTGATTAGAGGACTTCATTAAGCTCATTTTTCTTTTCTTTTCTTAACTCTCTAATCATTGATGCTCAGAGCCTTGAGCTTTGAGGGAGTGCTTTTGCACTTTGAGCCTAGCCTTGACTTCTAAGTGTTTTGTTTCCAAGCATTTGGCTTGATACATAAACACCACAAGCACTTAACAAATAAATTGCCATTGGTACTCAGAGCCTTCAGCTTTCTCACTCTTTCCCTTTTTCTTTTCCTGCTTTATTTTTGCATTTGCTTCTTCAAGATTTTCATGATTTTCAAAAGATTTCACAAAACGTACTAGATGAAGACTTCAATTAAATAAAATCCAATGCAATTGAGCAACAATTAATCATACTAGCTTTCCAATACTTGTGTGCATATGCTAAACTCTTCTTTAATTCCCTGTTTGTTTATGATCATGATACTTTGTTGCTTTTGAATTCACAAAACTCAAGTTGGTAGTCATAATGGCATGGCAACATGTTATAAATCAATATTCAAGCTATGCTTTATTCATACACACATGTAAACAGAAAAGATAAAGACAATCATGCAGGTTATAGTGCTTGAAACAAATGAGAGGAAAAGAGACTTTACAACCTTGTAGTTCATCTTCTCTATTGTTGTCATTTTCCTCCCATTCTCCTCCTTCCCATACCAAACTCAGAATGCTTGCTCATCCTCAAGCAACTATTAGAACCGTGGCTATGGGGCTAAGATGTATCATGAATGTCTTACATAATGAAATGTTAGTAGCACATGTGTTTTAAGCAAGCAAAATTAAAGATAATAATCAAGGCACAAGAGACAGAGACATTGTGATTGCAAACTTAAGAAGGTGAGCATAATACTTTGCATAAAAGATAAGTGGCACACCAAACTTAGTGTGACACTTTCACTTGGAATTAATGCAAGTATCTTGTAAAGATTTGAAGCAAATTGTGTTGCATAGCAACACCAAACTTAGAATGCAATCCTATGTCCATTTATTTGAATTAAAACTAAGCAAATGAAACTGTTCTTTATTAAATACAATCACTGAGCCAAGAATCTGTCATTAATAAAGCTCTCTTGGTGATGTATTAATAAACACAGCAAATAAGCAAACTAAAATGGAAGCATTAAAAACAAAGAATTAACTAAAGTAAACAGAATAACAAAATATCAAACCAAAAGAAAATTAACACTGCAAAGACATTATGGTTATGCAGACAAGTGGTGTTGCAGAACGATTTGCATAGAAAAATAGGTGGCACACCAAACTTAGAATCTTGGTGTGTCACTTTACATTTTTGATTTGATGCAATCATCCAAAAAGATTTGAAAATAATTTGTTGCAAGGCAACACCAAACTTAGAATGTAACCATATGCCAATTTATTGAATTTGAAACAAAACAAAGAACGAAAGCAAAGCAGAGAAGAGAATTTGTACCTACTATTGACATGTTGTTTACTTTCTTCCTCTTCTTCCAATTTGTTAAGAGGAATGACTTCAAGAGAGGAGAAGATTCAGCTATTGCCCCCTGTCTTGGTTTCCTCTCAGCAAGCTTTTTGTTGTACATGGCTTGATTGAGCTTGCCTGCTATTGGTCCAAGGGTTGGATTGCTTGTGGTTGACCTCCTCTTGAATGTTGTCCTTGGTAGTTTGGTCGCAATCCTCTTTTCGGTGCTTTTGTCAATTGCCTTCACTTCTTTGAATCCAAGTCTTGGTGGTTGTATGATTTTTGGAGTTTTGTATTCATCCAGAGCCTCTTGTATTGGTGGTTCCATGAACTCCTCCTTTATGTACTTCTTTGCCTCACTTGAGTTTGGAATGACTTCTTCACTTTCTTGCTCCTCCGCTTCCTCTTTTACACCCAACATTTGTTTCAATCGCTCTATCATGGGGGAGGTTTGTCGATCTTCCCAACATTTCTTCATCTCCTTGTCATACCTTTCAATCATGGATTCAGATGTTGAGGCATTTTGGTCCAGGGAGGTTTGTGAGAGTTGTGAGTCTTCATGTTCTCTTGTCATCTCAAGTGAAGTTTCAGGTTCAACCACCTCATTCTTCATTGAAAGTTCACTTGATGCAGTGGCCTCCTTATCTTGCTCTTCCACTTTCTCCTTCATATCCATCAATTGGCCTTCATTTTTCTTGCTCAGTGGTTCTAAACTCCTCCTTATTTTCTCTACTTCTCCATTCATATTTTTGAAGAAATCTTCTTGCCTTTTCTCGGATATTTGTACTTCTTTCGCATATTTTTTGAGCTTGGACTCAAGCTCTGAAAGCCTTGAGTGGTTCATGGAAGTTTGTGTGGGTGGTGAGTTTTGAAAGGGGCTTTCGGTTGAAGTATGGTCAAGTGATGATATCTTTGGATGATTATCATATGGAGCACTAGAATTCCCTTCCCAGCCACCATTAGAATCATGACTTGCATTATTTTGTGGTGGAGAGAAATATCCCATATGATTTTCTTTCTCATCTTGTGGTTCTGAAGCATAGCTCCATGAATTGGAGTGCCCAGAATTTGAAGTTTCTTGGTGATATCCCCAGCCATCATTAGAGTTTGGTGATGGTGGGTGATATCCCATAGAATTTGTTTGATCATAAGATGAGTTGAACTCCATTTGAGTTTTGTAAAACACACAACCAAGGAAAATTGAAATTACTCATATCAGAGATGAGAATTTCTTAGTAAGGCAAAAACTCAAACACCTTGGTTTCACTTTGAAACAGAAAACAAAAATAAAGAAAATGCTTGATCTAGACTTCTCACCCACATAATCATTGTTGATCTAATCAATCCCCGGCAACGGCGCCAAAAACTTGATGGGATATTTTGGTGAAAAATAAATTTCTCCCAAAACACACAAATCTAACCGGCAAGTGCACCAGGTCGCATCAAGTAATAATAACTCACGGGAGTGAGGTCGATCCCACAGGGATTGATGGATCAAGCAACTTTAGTGGGTGATTAGTTTAGTCAAGCTAACATTGATGTGAATTGTGTGAAATTGTAACCAACAAGAAGTAAAGGACAATGAATTTAAAGTTGCAGAAAGTAAATTGCATTGAAACTTAAATTGCAAGAAAAGTAAATTGGCAAAATCTTAAATGACAAGAAAAGTAAATTGCATCAAATGTAAAGGGAATTGGGTGTAGAGAAATTAAAGAAAGCAAACAAGGAAGTGTAAATAGCAATCAAACAGAGAAGTAAAAGATGTAGCAGGTTCAACAGAATTGGAAAATCACTTGAAAAATCAAAACAGAAAGCAACTTGGCTCAATTGCAAAATCTGAACGAGAGGTTGAAGATCTCAGGGGTTGGATGAGACTAGAGACCAAGTCTAGATCTCAATTCCTTCCTTGATCCAACAGAGAATAGTTGCAGAAGAAAATAGAGAGGAAAGCAGTAAAGAGAGTTTTGATTCAAATCACAATTCCTTCAAATTATGCAGCAAGTAAACAGAGAGAAATCTCAGAGGGAGAATGAAATAGAACACCTTCAATTCTCCACCCAAGATTCAAAACAAAGAAAATTAAAGAGAGAGCTCTCAAATTCTAGTGCTCCCTAGTGGAGCCATCCTCCCTACAAATATGAAGATGATGCTTTATATAGGCTTTACAAAATGGAAATAAAAATGAAATTAAAAACAAATTACAATTAAATGAAATTTCTATTTTATCTATTTCTTGTGCCTTTGAGTGATGATCATTAGGGCCCTTGCTCTTGATGGGATTGGGTTGATAAAGGCCTTGGTTGATTGCTCTTGGAGTTTGAAGAGGAACCGAATTGAACCGGGTTGAGTTTGCAAAAGTTGGACCAGAAGTTGGAGCTAAAGTTAGGGGTCTAACTTTGGCTCCAACTTTTCATAGCAGCCCACAAAACTTGCTGGTATGAACGTTGGTGCCAACGTTAGGGGTCTAACTTTGACCCTAACGTTGGCCTCCCTTATGCACATTTATGGCGCCAACTTTGTCCTCTTGTCATGTTGCCAATTTTATGCCCAATATAGACTATCATATATGGTTGGAAAGCTCTGAATGTTAGCTTTCTAACCCACTTCGAATCACTTCAATTGGACATCTACAACTCAAGCTATGATCATTTGAAGAGGGCATGGTCGCTGGCTTTGGTGTGCAGCGTTTGAGGTAACGTTAGCCTCAAACGTTGGCGAAAACGCCAGTTCTGGAGGCTCAAATGTACTGTTCACCCCATACAATTATACATTCTTGGAAAGCCCTGGATGTCTACTTTCCAATGCCGTTGGGAGCACATTATTTGGAGCTCTACAGCTCGAGTTATACTCCTTTGAAGGTGCAGAGGTCAGTTGGCCTCACTGCAGGTTGCCACCATGTTCGTTTATGCACATTGCGGGGCAGTTTTCTCCCTCAATTTTAGTGTCCACCATGCAGTGCCATATATGCTTGGAAAGCTCTTGATTCCTACTTTCCAATGCTTCTTGAATCACCTCATTTGGAGCTCTGTAGCTCAAGTTATTCTTTTTGGAAGTATACCCCTTGTATGCCTTGTGGTGTGTGGCGCCAACGTTAGCCTCCAAGTTAGGGGGCTAACGTTGGCGCAAACGTTGGCCCTTCTCCCTTATGTTTTCATGTGCCAACGTTAGCCTCCAAGTTAGGGGACTAACGTTGGAGCAAACGTTGGATGGCCAGGGAGGAATTCATGTGCCAACGTTAGCCTCCAAGTTAGGGGGCTAACGTTGGCGCAAACGTGGGATGGCCAGGGAGGAAATTCCAAGTTCCAACGTTAGCCTCCAAGTTAGGGGGCTAACGTTGGGGCTAACTTCTTGCTTCCTGGTTCAACTTATTCCATTGTCCTCTCTTTACTTCTAGCCATTCCTTCTTGCTTCACCCTTTCTCCAAGCCTTCTTCACCTATCATTAATCAACCAAACACATCAAAGCTATGCTCAAAATCATGAGATATTCATTCTTTCATAATATGTGACAATTTTAGCATAAAACCCCATGAAATAGCATGAATTCATACATGGTTGATTAAATCAAAGGAAACACGAAAATCTACCCAATTGGCTTGCTTATGGCTCAAGAAAGTGCACAAAACCTATTGAAAACAAATGAAAAAGCATAGAAAAACATGACATGGTGACATGTCATCAGTGAGTTTTCTTTTTAAAGTTTCATAGGCATGCTTGCAATTGTCATCAAAGATGAAAGGATTATCAATCACTAGCAAATTGCTTAGTGGTTTTGCTATTTTTGAAAAATCTTTGATGAATCTCTTGTAAAAACCAGCATGTCCAAGAAAACTTCTTACTGTTTTCACATTAACAGGTATAGGAAGCTTTTCAATGATTTCTATTCTTGCTTTGTCAACTTCTATACCTTTGCTTGAAACCTTATGCCCAAGAACTATCCCTTCAGGAACCATGAAATGGCATTTCTCCCAATTCAATACCAGATTAGTTTCTTGACATCTTTTCAAAACAAGAGTTAAATGATTGGTGCACGAATTGTAAATCACACTTTTTACAACTCGTACCACTAACCAGCAAGTGCACTGGGTCGTCCAAGTAATACCTTACGTGAGTAAGGGTCGATCCCATGGAGATTGTTGGCTTGAAGCAATCTATGGTTACCTTGTAACTCTTAGTCAGGAAAACAATAAAATAATTCACTTATCAAATTTGATTGCAAGGAATAAAAGGGCAGAACACAAATTATACTTGTAGGCAATGATGGAGAGTAAGTTGGAATTTTGGAGATGCTTTGTCTTCTGAAATTCTGCTTTCCTCTGTTTTCTGATTCACACACGCATGTTCTCCTATGGCAAGCTGTGTGTTGGTGGATCACCGTTGTCAATAGCTACCATCCATCCTTCTAGTGAAAAGGGTCCAAATGCGCTGTCACCGCATGGCTAATCATCTGCAGGTTCTCAATCGTACCGGAATAGGATTTACTATCCTTTTGCGTCTGTCACTACGCCCAGCACTCACGAGTTTGAAGCTCGTCACAGTCATTCAATCCCTGAATCCTACTCAGAATACCACAGACAAGGTTTAGACTTTCCGGATTCTCTTGAATGCTGCCATCAATCTAGCTTATACCACGAAGATTCCGATCAAGAGATCTAAGAGATATTCATTCATTCTACGGTGGAACGTAAGTGGTTGTCAGGCACGCGTTCGTGGGGGAATGATGATGATTGTCATGTTCATCACATTCATATTGAAGTGCGAATGGATATCTTAGATAGGATCACGCATGTTTGAATGGAAAACAGAAATACTTGCATTAATTAATCGAGACACAGCAGAGCTCCTCACCCCCAACAATGGAGTTTAGAGACTCATGCCGTCAAAAGGTACAAAGTTCAGATCTAAAATGTCATAAGATGCGAAATAAACCTCTAAAAGTTGTTTAAATACTAAACTAGTAACCTAGGTTTACAGAAAATGAACAAACTATGATAGATGGTGCAGAAATCCACTTCTGAGGCCCACTTGGTGTGTGCTGGGGCTGAGACTTAAGCTAATCACGTGCATAGGGCTGTTTTGGGTGTTCAACGCCAGCTTTGGATCCTTTTCTGGTGTTGAACTCCAACTTGTAACTTGTTTTTGGCGCTGGACGCCAGACAGCAACATGGAACTGGAGTTTGAACGCCGGTTTACGTCGTCTATCCTTGAGCAAAGTATAGACTATTATATATTGCTGGAAAGCCCTTGATGTCTACTTTCCAACGCAATTGGAAGCGCGCCATTTGGAGTTCTGTAGCCCCAGAAAATCTACTTTGAGTGCAGGGAGGTCAGAATCCAACAGCATCAGCAGTCCTTTTTCAGCCTGAATCAGATTTTTGCTCAGCTCCCTCAATTTCAGCCAGAAAATACCTGAAATCACAGAAAAACACACAAACTCATAGTAAAGTCCAGAAATATGAATTTTGCCTAGAAACTACTGAAAATAAACTAAAAACTAACTAAAATACACTAAAAACTATATGAAATTAACCCCAAAAAGCGTATAAGATATCTGCTCATCACAACACCAAACTTAAACTGTTGCTTGTCCTCAAGCAACTAGATAAATAAAATAGACTACAAATAATTTTAAGAAGCAATAATATCTCAGAGTTTTTGAGTGAAGCTCAGATTCTAATTAGATGAGAGGGACTAGTAGCTTTTTGCTTCTAAATAGTTTTGGCATCTCACTTTATCCATTGAAGCTCAGAGTGATTGGCATCTATAGGAACTCAGAATTCAGATAGTGATATTGATTCTCCTAGTTCGGTATGTTGATTCTTGAACACAGCTACTTTATGAGTCTTGGTCGTGGCCCTAAGCACTTTGTTTTCCAGTATTACCACCGGATACATAAATGCCACAGACACATAATTGGGTGAACCTTTTCAGATTGTGACTCAGCTTTGCTAAAGTCCCCAATTAGATGTGTCCAGGGTTCTTAAGCACACTCTTCTTTTTGCTTTGGACCTTGACTTTAACCGCTCAGTCTCAAGTTTTCACTTGACACCTTCACACCACAAGCACATGGTTAGCGACAGCTTGGTTTAGCCGCTTAGGCCGGGATTTTACTCCTTTAGGCCTTTCTATCCACTGATGCTCAAAGCCTTGGGGTCCTTTTTATTTACCCTTGCCTTTTGGTTTTAAGGGCTATTGGCTTTTTGCTCTTGCCTTTTGGTTTTAAGAGCTTTGGCTTTTTCTGCTTGCTTTCTCTATATTTTTTTTTTCTGCAAGCTTTGTTCTTTGCTGCTTTTTCTTGCTTCAAGAATCATTTTTATGATTTTTCAGATTATCAATAACATGTCTCATGTTTATCATTCTTTCAAGAGCCAACATATTTAACAGTCTTAAACATCAAATTCAAAAGACATATGCACTGTTCAAGCATTCATTCAAAAGACAGAGAGCATTGCCACCACATATAAATAATTAAAATTTATCTTATTAAAAACTCGAAAGAATATTGCCTCTTATTCTAAAGAAATTCTTCTATTTTATTCATGTTTAATGATGATGATAAAATTAAATTATAGCTTAATTGGGGATAAAATAAAAAATATAGATACTAATTACTACTATATGACTCCTAAGGTAAAACTAAAATAAAAACAGTTATCACAGAGTTAAGGCTAAGATTGGAATTTAACAACCTTTGTTCTGGGAAGTGGATGTTCCTCTAATCTGCGGGGTGCTTGGTCCTTCAAGAGATAATTTCTGGCGGTTCAATTCCCTTAAATCACGCCCTTGCTCCTCCTGTTCTTTAAGCAAATAGAAAAGAATGCTACTTTGTTCCTTCTGTTCTTTCTGTATTTGTTCCATAGCTTCTTGCATCTTGGTAATAGATGTTTCAAGATACATCCAGTATTCAGATTGAGGGATTTCTGGGAGAATTTCCTATGTTCCCTTCTTGATGGGGTCATCCTGTGATTGTTGTTTTTCCATTGATGCTTTGGTGATTGGCTGCTCAACTAAGATATACTCAGTTATTCCCATCCTTACTCCAGTGTCCTTGCAGAGCATAGAAATCAAGCTTGGATAAGCCAACCTGGCATCTTTGGAATTTTTGTTTGCAATTTTGTAGAATTCAGTTGAAATCAGTTGATGAACTTCCACTTCTTTTCCCATCATGATGCAATGGATCATCACTGCTCTTCTAATAGTGACTTCAGAACGGTTGCTAGTGGGCAGCAGAGAATGCCCAATGAAGTCCAGCCATCCTCTGGCGACTGGTTTGAGATCTTCTCTTTTGAGTTGATTTGGGACACCCTTCGTGCTGGTGGTGCACCTGGCTCCAGGGATGCATATATCCTCTAGAATCTTATCCAGGCCCTGGTCTGTTCTCATCATTCTCCTATTGAAGGAGTCTGGATCATCTTTCAGCTGAGGTAGCTTTAAGATCTCCCTGATCTTGTCAGGGTGGGTATGAACAATCTTTCCTCTGACCAAGGCCCAATAGTCATAGATAGCAGATCCAGATAGTCTTTGCCTGTCTGTATGCCACATATTAGCATAGAACTCCTGGATCATATTCCTTCCCACTTTCATTTCAGGATTGGCTAGGATCTCCCAGTTCCTGATTCGGATTTGCTCCTGGATCTCTGGATATTCGTCTTCTTTCAGATCGAATCTAACTTCCAGGATCACTGATCTTAGACACATTATTTTGTAATAATGGTCTGAATATTCTTTAGTTAAGAACTTCCCTTGATTCCAAAGTGATTTTGGAACACTCTCTTTGTTGCCTCTTGGAGTGGGTTGTTTTCCCTTAGGAGCCATGATCTTAGTGGGTATGGTTTAGTGATCACGGATAAACACACCAAACTTAGAGGTTTGCTTGTCCTCAAGCAAAAGAAAAGAAAGGAGAAGGATAGAAGGAGAGCTAGTGTAGGATGGTGGATGAGAGGGGAGGGAGGCCGAATCCATATTTAAAGGGAGAGGGGGGTGGGTTATTTCGAAAATACAAAGAAAGATAAGATAGAAGATATGATTTAAGATTGAAAAGATTGAAAAGATATTTGAAAAAAGATAGATTTGGATTTTTGAAAAAGATAGTATGGAAATTTGAAAAAGATATTGATTAGTTGAGAAGATTTTTGAATGAAAACAGATAGATTTGTTTTGAAAATTTTGAAAAAGGGTTGAATTGGAAAAAAAAAGGATTTGTGCTTATGGATTAAGATATATTTGATATTTTTAAAAAGGGTTTTTAGAAATTAGGGATTTTAGAAATCAGGGTTCTTAACATGTTTATGCAAGAAATCATGAATTGAAACATGAAAATTAAATTTAGAATGAAAAATATGAAGCAAAAATGAATTCACCTCCTCCCCACCATCCTGGCGTCTGAACACCCAAACGCTGCATGTTTTGGGCGTTCAACGCCCAAATGCTGCCTCTCCTTGGTGTTCAACGCCCAGCTGTTGCTTCTTTCTGGCATTGAACGCCAGGAACTCCTTTGTCACTGGCCATTTTTCTGAACGCCCAGGACGCTGTAAATCTAGCGTTAAACGCCCAGAAGGAGCTTCTTTCTGGCGTTCAACGCCCAGAAGATGCTTCTGTCTGGCGTTTAACGCCCAGATGGCTATCCTTACTGGTGTTCAACGCCCAGTGGATGCTTCTTTTGGGCGTTGAACGCCCAAAACAGACTCTTATTGGCATTTTCTTGCCAGTGAGCTCTTTTTCTCTGTTTTGTGTGCAGAATCCTTCTGTAACCCTGTGAACTTATACAATTGACTCTTTACCTTAGTATCAGTGAACTTTATATAAACAAATAAAATCAAGAATAGGGCAAAATGCTTAGAGGAAGTGATGCCCCATGGTTGGGATGCCTCCCAGCAAGCGCTTCTTTATTGTCTTTAGCTGGACCTTGCTGAGCTTTTAATCAAGCTTCAGCCTTGAGCACTCTTGCTCAACATTGCCTTCAAGATAGTGCTTGATTCTCATTCCATTAACAATAAACTTCTTGTTAGAATCAATATCTTGAATCTCCACATAACCATATGGTGATACACTTGTAATCACATATGGTCCCCTCCACCGGGACTTCAGTTTCCCGGGGAATAGCCTGAGCCTAGAGTTAAACAACAGAACCTTTTGTCCTAGTTCAAAGATTCTAGATGACAGCTTTCTGTCATGCCACTTTTTTTATTTTTCTTTATAAAGCTTGGCATTTTCGAAAGCAGTGAATCTGAATTCCTCTAGCTCATTTAGCTAGAGCAATCTTTTTTCTCCAGCTAATTTAGCGTCAAAGTTTAGGAATCTGGTTGCCCAGTAGGGTTGATGTTCCATTTCCATGGGCAGGTGGCATGCCTTACCATACACAAGTTGGTATGGAGAGGTCCCTATAGGAGTCTTGAATGCTGTTCTGTAAGCCCATAGAGCATCATCCAAGCTTCGTGCCCAATCCTTTCTACGGGTACTTACAGTCCGTTCTGGGACTCTTTTTAGTTCTCTGTTAGAGACTTCAGCTTGCCCATTTGTCTGTGGATGATATGGAGTCGCCACCTTGTGGCGAATCCCATACCGGACCATGGCAGAATCAAGCTGTCTGTTGCAGAAGTGAGTGCCCCCATCACTGATTAGTACCCTGGGAACACCAAACCTGCTGAATATATGTTTCTGGAGGAACTTCAGCACTGTTTTAGTATCATTGGTGGGTGTGGCAATGGCCTCAACCCATTTTGATACATAGTCAACTGCCACCAGAATATAAGTGTTTGAGTATGGTGGGAAAGGTTCCATGAAATCAATACCCCATACATCAAACAACTCAATCTCCAAGATTCCTTGTTGAGGCATGGTGTAACTGTGAGGCAAATTACCAGCTCTCTGGTAACTGTCACAGTTACGTACAAACTCGCGGAAATCTCTGTAGAGTGTAGGCCAGTAGAAGCCACATTGGAGGACCTTTGTGGCTGTTCGCTCACCTCCGAAATGACCTCCATATTGTGACCCATGACAATGCCATAAGATCCTTTGTGCTTCTTCTTGAGGCACAAACCTACGGATTATGCCATCTGCACATCTCTTAAAGAGATAGGGTTCATCCCACAAGTAGTACTTTGCATCAGTAATTAATTTTTTATTTTGTTGCCTGATGTATTCCTTGGGAATGAACCTTGCAGCTTTGTAGTTTGCAATGTCTGCAAACCATGGTGTTTCCTGAATGGCAAACAAATGCTCATCAGGAAAGGTCTCAGAGATTTCAAGAGAGGGGAATGACGTCCCTTCTATTGGCTCTATCCGGGACAGATGGTCAGCCACTTGGTTCTCTGTCCCTTTTCTGTCTCTTATTTCTATATCAAACTCTTGCAGAAGCAACACCCATCTTATGAGTCTGGGTTTTGAATCATGCTTTGTGAGTAGATATTTAAGAGCAGCATGATCTGTGTACACAATCACTTTTGATCTTACTAAGTATGATCTAAACTTGTCAATGGCATAAACCACTGCAAGCAATTCTTTTTCTGTGGTTGTGTAATTTTTCTGGGCATCATTCAAAACAAGGCTAGCATAATAAATGACATGCAGAAGCTTGTCATGCCTCTGCCCCAGTACTGCACCAATGGCGTGATCACTGGCATCACACATTAGCTCAAATGGTAATGTCCAGTCTGGTGCAGAAATAACTGGTGCTGTGACCAGCTTGGCTTTCAGCGTTTCAAACGCCTGCAGACACTCTGTGTCAAACACAAATGGCGTGTCAGCAGCTAGCAGATTGCTCAGAGGTTTTGCAATTTTTGAAAAATCCTTTATAAACCTCCTATAGAATCCTGCATGCCCCAGAAAGCTTCTGATTGTCTTAACATTGGCAGGTGGTAGTAATTTTTCAATTACCTCTATTATTGCTTCATCCACCTCTATTCCCTTGTTTGAAATTTTATGCCCAAGGACAATCCCTTCAGTCACCATAAAGTGACATTTTTCTCAGTTTAAAACCAGGTTGGTCTCTTGGCATCTTTTCAGAACTAGTTTCAGGTGATCAAGACAGGAGCTGAATGAGTCTCCATATACTGAGAAGTCATCCATGAACACTTCCAGAAATTTTTCCACCATATCAGAGAAAATAGAGAGCATGCATCTCTGGAAGGTTGCAGGCGCATTACACAGCCCAAATGGCATCCTTCTATAAGCAAACACTCCAGATGGACATGTGAATGCTGTTTTCTCTTGATCCTGGGGATCTACTGCAATCTGGTTATAGCTTGAGTAGCCATCCAAAAAGCAGTAATAATCATGACCTGCCAATCTTTCTAGCATTTGGTCTATGAATGGTAAAAGAAAATGATCCTTTCTGGTGGCTGTATTGAGCCTTCTGTAGTCAATACACATGCGCCACCCTGTAACTGTTCTTGTAGGAACCAGTTCATTCTTTTCATTATGAACCACTGTCATGCCTCCCTTTTTGGGGACAACTTGAACAGGGCTCACCCAGGGGCTATCAGAAATAGGATAAATAATCCCAGCCTCCAGTAATTTGGTGACCTATTTCTGCACCACTTCCTTCATGGCTGGATTTAGCCGCCTCTGTGGTTGAACCACTGGTTTAGCATTATCCTTCAATAAGATTTTGTGCATGCATCTAGCTGAGCTTATGCCCTTAAGGTCACCTATGGACCACCCAAGAGCTGTCTTGTGTGTCCTTAGCACTTGAATAAGTGCTTCCTCTTCCTGTGGATTTAAAGCAGAGCTTATGATCACTGAAAAAGTGTCACCTTCTCCCAGAAATGCATATTTCAGGGATGGTGGTAATGGTTTGAGCTCGGGTTTAAGAGGTTTTTCCTCTTCCAGAGGAAATTTCAGAGGCTCTTTCATTTCCTCTGAATCCTCCAAATCAGGCTGAATATCTTTAAAGATGTCTTCCAACTCTGATTCGAGACTCACAGCCATGTTGATCTCTTCTACCAAAGAGTCAATAAGATCAACTTTCATGCAGTCTTTTGTTGTGTCTGGATGCTCCATGGCTTTGACAGCATTCAACTTAAACTTATCATCATTGACTCTCAGGGTTATTTCCCCCTGTTGGACATCAATGATATTTCGTCCAGTTGCTAGGAAGGGTCTTCCTAGAATGAGAGTAGCACTCTTGTGCTCCTACATTTCCAGCACTACAAAGTCAGTGGGAAAGGCGAATGGCCCAACTCTGACAATCATGTCTTCAATCACGCCTGATGGGTATTTAATGGAGCCATCAGCAAGTTGGAGACACATCCGGGTTGGTTTAACTTCTTCAGTTAAACCAAGCTTTCTGATAGTGGATGCAGGTATTAGGTTGATGCTTGCCCCAAGATCACATAAAGCTATCTTGGTGCAATTACCTTTTAATGTGCATGGTATCAGAAAACTCCCAGGGTCTTTAAGCTTTTCAGGAAAGCTTTTCAGAATGACTGCACTGCATTCTTCAGTGAGGAGAACTCTTTCAGTTTCTCTCCAATCCTTCTTATGACTCAAGATCTCTTTCATGAACTTGGCATAAGAAGGTATTTGCTCAAGTGCCTCTGCAAATGGAATCTTTATTTCAAGAGTCTTGAGATAATCTGCAAAGCAAGCAAATTGCTTATCCTGCTCCTCTTGGCGGAGTTTTTGAGGATAAGGTATCTTGGCTTTATATTCCTCAACCTTAGTTGCTGTAGGTTTATTTCCTACAAAAGTGGTTGAAGAGGCTTTTTTAGATGAGTTGTCATCAGCACTTGTGTGTGTCTGATCCCTCACTGGCAATTGAGTGCCAGAGTTAGAAGCTGGAGTGACGTTAGATGCCAGCTCCTCATCTGTTCCTGGCGTCTGAACGCCAGAACTATGCCTCTTTTGGGCGTTCAACGCCAGATCCTTGCTTGTTTCTGGTGTTGAACGCCAGTCCTGAGCATGGTCTGGGCGTTCAACGCCAGCCTTCCACCCAATTTCTGGCGTTTTAGCACCAGAATTATTTTTTCCTGGGCTCTTACTGTCCTCAAGTGGATTTTGGGTGGTTTGCTCATTTCTTGGCTTCTTGCTGCCTTGAGGTGGGGTATTTAATGTCTTCCCACTTCTTAATTGAACTGCTTGGCATTCTTCTGTTATTTATTTTGACAGCTGCTGCTTTGTTTGCTTTAATTGTACTTCCATGTTTATATTAGCCATCCTTGTCTCTTGTAGTTTATCCTTGAATTCAGCTAACTGCTTTGTTAGAAAATCCAATTGCTGATTGAATTCAGTAGCTTGCTCTGCAGGACTGAGTTCAGCAGTTACTGTTTTAGCCTCTTCTTTCCTGGAAGAGTCACTGCTTAGGTACAGATGCTGATTTCTAGCAACTGTATCAATGAGCTCTTGAGCTTCTTCAATTATCTTTCTCATGTGAATAGATCCACCAGCTGAGCAATCTAAAGAGATCTGAGCTCTTTCTGTAAGCCCATAATAGAAGATGTCTAACTAAACCCACTCTGAAAACATTTCAGAGGGGCATTTTCGTAGCATCTCTCTGTATCTTTCCCAGGCATCATAAAGAGATTCATTATCTCCTTGTTTAAAGCCTTGGATGTCCAGCCTTAGCTGTGTCATCCATTTTGGAGGAAAGTATTGATTCATGAATTTTTCTGTCAGCTGTTTCCATGTCCTTATGCTAGCCTTAGGTTGGTGATTTAACCACCTCTTGGCTTGGTCTTTTACAGCAAATGAAAACAGTAATAATATGTAGACATCCTGACCTACTTCCTTATCATGTACTATGTCAGCAATTTGTAAAAACTGTGCCAGAAACTCTGTAGGTTCTTCCTGTGGAAAACCGGAATACTGGCAGCTTTACTGTACCATGATAATGAGTTGAGGATTCAACACAAAGCTACTGACTCCAATGGAGGGTATGCAGATACTACTCCCATATGAAGCAGTAGAGGGGTTAGCATATGACCCCAGAGTCCTCCTGGACTGTTCATTTCCACTTAGATCCATGACGGAGAAAGGGAGATGATGTAAAATAAAAAATTTTATTTTTATTTACTTATTTATTTATTTAATTATTTCGAAAATAAAATAAATTAAAATAAAATAAATAAAAATAGGTGAAGATTTTCGAAAAAATGAGGAGAGAGAAAGTGGTCAGGAAGTTTTGAAAAAGATATGAATTGAAAAAGATTTTAAATTTTGAAAAAAAATCTGAAATTTAAAAATAATTTTTGAAAATTTGTTTTAAAAATAGAGAGAAAATATATTTTTGAATTTAAATAGGAAAGAGAGAAACAATAAGATAGCCCAAGATTTAAAATTTTTTTGATCTAATGCTCCTTGTTTTCAAAAATTCTGGGGGGAAAACACCAAGGAACACCAAACTTAAAAATTTTAAGATCAAGACGCAAGGAAAACTCAAGAACACTTTGAAGCCTCACAAGAACACAAGAACATGAAGAAAGAACACCAAACTTAAAATTTTTAGAAAACCAAAATAAAATTTTTTGAAAAACAAAGGAAAACCAACAAGAAAACACCAAACTTAAAGTTTGGCACGAGATTTAATAGAAAAATTATTTTTGAAAAATTTTTGAAAAGAAAATAAAAGACTCTGACCCAAAAGACAAAAATTTCCTAATCTAAGCAACAAGATTCACCGTCAGTTGTGCAAACTTAAACAATCCCCGGCAACGGCGCCAAAAACTTGGTGCACGAATTGTAAATCACACTTTTTACAACTCGTACCACTAACCAGCAAGTGCACTGGGTCGTCCAAGTAATACCTTACGTGAGTAAGGGTCGATCCCACGGAGATTGTTGGCTTGAAGCAATCTATGGTCACCTTGTAACTCTTAGTCAGAAAAACAATAAAATAATTCACTTATCAAATTTGATTGCAAGGAATAAAAGGGCAGAACACAAATTATACTTGTATGCAATGATGGAGAGTAAGTTGGAGTTTTGGAGATGCTTTGTCTTCTGAAATTCTGCTTTCCACTGTTTTCTGATTCACGCAATCACGTCCTCCTATGGCAAGATGTGTGTTGGTGGATCACCGTTGTCAATGGCTACCATCCATCCTTCCAGTGAAAAGGGTCCAAATGCGCTGTCACCGCACGGCTAATCATCTGCAGGTTCTCAATCGTACCGGAATAGGATTTACTATCCTTTTGCGTCTGTTACTACGCCCAGTACTCACGAGTTTGAAGCTCGTCACAGTCATTCAATCCCTGAATCCTTCTCAGAATACCACAGACAAGGTTTAGACTTTCCGGATTCTCTTGAATGTTGCCATCAATCTAGCTTATACCACGAAGATTTCGATCAAGAGATCTAAGAGATATTCATTCATTCTACGGTGGAACGTAAGTGGTTGTCAGGCACGCGTTCGTGGGGGAATGATGATGATTGTCACGTTCATCACATTCATATTGAAGTGCGAATGGATATCTTAGATAGGAACACGCATGTTTGAATGGAAAACAGAAATACTTGCATTAATTCATCGAGACACAGCAGAGCTCCTCACCCCCAACAATGGAGTTTAGAGACTCATGCCATCAAAAGGTACAAAGTTCAGATCTAAAATTTCATGAGATGCAAAATAAACCTCTAAAAGTTGTTTAAATACTAAACTAGTAACCTAGGTTTACAGAAAATGAACAAACTATGATAGATGGTGCAGAAATCCACTTCTGGAGCCCACTTGGTGTGTGCTGGGGCTGAGACTTAAGCTAATCACGTGCATAGGGCTGTTTTGAGCGTTCAACGCCAGCTTTGGATCCTTTTCTGGCGTTGAACTCCAACTTGTAACTTGTTTCTGGCGCTGGACGCCAGACAGCAACATGGAACTGGCGTTGAACGCCAGTTTAAGTCATTTATCCTTGAGCAAAGTATGGACTATTATATGTTGCTGGAAAGCCCCGGATGTCTACTTTCCAACGCAGTTGGAAGCGCGCCATTTGAAGTTCTGTAGCTCCAGAAAATCCATTTTGAGTGCAGGGAGGTCAGAATCAAACAGCATCAGCAGTCCTTTTTCAGCCTGAATCAGATTTTTGCTCAGCTCCCTCAATTTCAGCCAGAAAATACCTGAAATCACAGAAAAATACACAAACTCATAGTAAAGTCCAGAAATATGAATTTTGCCTAGAAACTACTAAAAATAAACTAAAAACTAACTAAAACACACTAAAAACTATATGAAATTAACCCCAAAAAGCGTATAAAATATCCGCTCATCAATGATCCAAGCAGGTTTCAAATGAATTGCCAAAGATAGAAAAATTATCCATGAAGACTTCTAAAAATTTTTCTACCATGTCAGAAAATATAGAAAGCATACATCTTTGAAAAGTTGCAGGGGTATTGCATAGCCCAAAGGGCATCCTTCTATAAGAAAAAACTCCAAATAGACAGGTGAAGGAAGTCTTTTCTTGATCCTTGGGATCCACCACTATTTGATTGTATCCGAAGTACCCATCCAGGAAGCAATAGTATGCATGGCCAGCCAATCTTTCCAGCATCTGGTCGAAGAATGGAAAAGGAAAATTATCTTTCCTTGTAGCATCATTCAGTCTTCTATAATCGATGAACATTCTCCACCGCGTCACTGTGCTTGTGGGAATGAGTTCATTCTTCTCATTGAAGATGACAGTCATGCCACTTTTCTTTGGCACTACTTGTACTGGGCTCACCCAAGAGCTGTTAGAGATTGGGTATATGATTCCAGCATTCCATAGCTTCATCACTTCTTTTTGAACTACCTCCTTCATGGTTGGGTTAAGCCTTATTTGGGATTGAACAACAGGCCTTGAATCTTCCTCCAGTAGAATTTTGTACATACAGATGGCAGGGCCTATGCCCTTGATATCATAAATCGTCCAACCCAAGGCTGTTTTGTGAGCTTTCAACACTTCAATCAGCTTTGTTTCTTTTTCTATGTTTAAGGAAGAATTTATGATCACTGGCAGGGCCTCTGCATCTCCAAGAAATACATACTTGAGATGAGGGGGAAGAGGATTTAACTCTTGTTTTGGCCTTTCTTCTGTCTTGCCTTCAGAGGAGATTTTTGCTACTTCCTCTTCTGTGAAATCTTGTTCCACTTCTATTTCATCTTCTTGTTCCTCCTGGTCGTTGGCCTCAAGTAACCCCCTCTCTACTTCTTCCACAATTTCCACTCTCATATGCCTTTCTTTCTCAGGGGGCTATTGCGTGGCTTTAAAGACATTGATGATCATCTTCTCATCATGTACTCTGAGTATCATTTCACCTTTCTCTACATCAATTATAGCCCTTGCTGTGGCTAAAAAGGGCTTCCCCATGATGATTGAGTTGTGTCCTTCTTCCTCCATGTCTAAAATGACAAAGTCAGCAAGGAGTATGAATTCTCCTACTTTCACTAACGAATTCTCCACAACTCCATTAGGTATTTTGAGTGATCTGTCAGCCATTTGGAGTGACATTCTGGTGGGTTTTACTTTATCTATTGCAAGCTTTTTCATCAGTGAAAGTGGCATTAAATTGATGCTGGCACCTAGGTCACAGAGAGCTTTTTCCAAGATAGTATTCCCTATAGTGCATGATATGATAAAACTCCCAAGAACTTTGAGTTTGGGTGGGAGCCCTTTTTGAATCACTGCACTGCATTCTTGTGTTAAGATCACTGTTTCCTTCTCATTCCAGCTTCTCTTCTTATTGATGAGCTCCTTGAGAAATTTTGCATACAGAGACATTTGCTCCAATGCTTCAGCAAATGGGATGTTGATCTCTATCTTCTTAAAAACTTCTAAAAACTTTGGGAACTGTTCATCCTTAAGCTCCTTTTGCTATCTTTGAGGATATGGCAAAGAAGGAGTGTAAGGCTTCACTTCTTTCCTTTGTTCTTGTGAATGTTCCTCAATAATCTACTTTCCCTTCTTTGAAGCTAGCGGTTCATCATCCTTCTCCTTGAACTCTTCCTGGTTCTTTTCTTCAATTGTCACTTACTTCTTACTACTAGCATTGCCATCCTCCAATGTTCTTCCACTCCTCAGTTGTATTACTTAAATTCCTCTTTGGGGTTTAGAATGGTGTCACTGGGGAAGGTATTGGTTGGTATCTCTGGTTGTTTGGACAATTGGCCTATTTGTCTTTCCAGGTTTCTTAGTGAAGCTTCATGGTTCTTATTGGCTAGCTCTTGATGTTTCATCATCTTCTCCATTATCATCTCCAAATTGGAGATTCTTTGAGCTTCTTGGGGTGGTTGTGGCTGAGTGTGAGACGAACGTGGTTGTTGAAAATTATTTTGGTTAGTTGATGGGTTGTGGGTAGATAGAAGTTGGAATTGGGGTAGTTGTTTTGTGGTTTTCTATATGGATTTTGGTTAGTGTTTTGATGATTCTGGTGGTTTATATTGCGGGAGTTATTTTGGTTGGAGTTCCTTTGCCATGAATTTTGGTTTTGGTTGTCTCTCCACCTTATATTGGGATGGTTCCTCCAAGAGGAGTTGTAAGTGTCTCCATGCAATTCATTCTGTCCAGCACCTTGGTTGTGCATATAATTCACTTGTTCTGGCTGCTGCTCTTCATAAGCTTCTTCATTCTGCCCCCATCCAGCTGATGGTTGATTTGGAGTGCTCACTGCTGCAATTTAAAGACCATCAATCCTCTTAGCCATCAATTCTATTTGCTGCTGGATCTGTTGGTGCATCACCTTATTTTGTGCCAAAATGGTATCCACACCTTCCAGCTCTAACACACCTTTCTTTTGAGCTAGCTGGCGTTGCCTTTAGGGTTACAGTGTCTATGAGGTTTTGGGCTTCCTCAGCTGTCTTCATGAGTTGTAATGAACCTCCTGCTGAATAATCAAGGGCTTCTTGAGTGAATGTTTGCACTTCTGTATCTTTGGTGGACACTTTCTGATAAAGGCTTTGTATCTTTTCCAGGCATCATATAGTGATTCTCCATCCAATTGAGAGAATGTTTGCACTTCTGTCTTCAATCTAATGATTCTCTGAGGTGGGTAAAATTTGGCTAGGAATTTGCTCACTAGATTTTCCCAATTGTTGATGCTTTCCTTAGGGAATGTCTCTACCGATTGAGAAGCTTTGTCCCTTAAGGAGAATGGAAACAACAACAGTTTGTAGATGTTTGGATGCACACCATTAGTCTTGATAGTTTCACAAATCCTCAAAAATATGGATAAGTGTTGGGTTGGATCTCCTCCATAGGAACAGTTGTTCTGCACCAGAGTAGTGAGCTGAGGCTTCAACTCAATATTGTCTGCATGAACATTGGGAGTTAGTATACTACTCCCACAGTTTCTTGGATTGGGGAAGGTGTCGGAAGCTAGAACTCTCTTTTGAGGTGGGCCATTGTTGTTGGCCACATCCTCAGGTTGAATTGGGATGTTATCCTCCATCTCTTGATCCTCTTCTTCTAATGCTTCTTCTCTAATAATTCCCTTTCCTTTTGCTTCTCTTCTTCTTCTCAGTAATGTTCTCTCTGGCTCAGAATCAAAGGAATCGGATTCACCTCTCCTTCCTCCTGGCATACAACACAGACAACAGCAGAAAACGAAAATAAGACACTCTACTGCTAGAATGTGGTTAACGTTAGTTGAAACAAAATTTCAAACAGTTAAAATGCTCAACAAAAACAAAGAAAAAGTGCTTAATCTAAATTATCACCTACTTAATCATTGTCAATCTAAATCAATTTCTGACAACGGTGCCAAAAACTTGATGAGGGAAAAACGATTCCACACAAAACTCACTGGCAAGTGTACCGGGTCACATCAAGTAGTAATAACTAATATGAGTGAGGTCGATCCCACAGGAATTGATGGATCAAGCAATTTTAGTATGGTGATGAATTTAGTTAAGCGAATAGTTGATGATTTGGGTGAAATTCGGTTAACAGAGGTAAAATTGCAAGTAAACTAAAGAGCAGAAAGGAAAATTACAGAATCTTAAATGCAGAAGAAGTAAAATTGCAGAAACTTAAAGTGCAAGAAATTAAAAGAGCTTAAACTTAAATTGCAAGAAAAGTAAATAACTGAAACTTAAAGTGCAAGTGCAAGTCATGTAAATTACTGAATTTAAACTGCTGGAAAACTTAAATTGCATGAATAGTAAAGGGATTTGGGTATTGGTAATTAAAACAGAACTGGAAAATGTAAATTGTAGTGAACTAAAGAACTATCAGATGAAGAAATTTAGAAAGTAGATCAATCAGGATTTTAGTACCACAACAGAAATGGAAAGTTTCAGAAGAAGATCAGAACAGAATGAAAACTTAGATCAGCTATAAAATTCTAAAAGAGAAATTGATAATTGCAGAAGAAAGATAAAACAGGAAGGAAACTCAAATCTCAATGGCTCTCAAAACAAAAATGAAAAAATTGCAGAAGACAGAAAATTAGAAAGTAAACTATGATCAGATCTCAATTTTTAGAACTATGAAAGGAAAAGTAAAAGATGAATTCTCAGATGAAGAAATTCAGCAGAATTCTTCAATCCAAGTTCAAGACCCAAAACAGAAAGAAAAAAGGTTGTAGAAGAGAAAAAATGAAAACAGAATGGAAAATTTAGATCTGATCCCAATTATAAAATTCTAAAAATGAAAACTAAAAACGAACGAGCCCTCATGAAATCAAATTCCTATCTATTTGTACACATTCCAATTTAGTCATTTAGTGCTTGGAGTGGGCTTGTTGGCTTTTTCATGAAGTGGGTCCGAAATGGTAATCCATGCAGCATCAGGTGAACGTAGCGTTCTCAAACTGAACGTAGCGTTCTTTCACCAACGCGGGCGCGTCTTGTGCGCGAGCGCATCCCTGGCATTCCTCATTATCGTCGCGGGTGCGTATTGTGTGTGAGCGCGCCCTTGAGCAGCGTTCATTAACTGAACGCTCCGTTCGCGCCATGAACGCTATGTCCGCATGCACGCCTTGTGCGCTTGTGCGTGTATAGCAACATATGAATTCTGCATTCTAGCGTCTTGTACGCATCTGCGTCCATCACCACTTTTATTCGATCGGCGCGGGCGCGGCAAGTGCGCGCGTGCGTCGATTCCTTTCTTCAAGTTCGAAGTCTGAAAGTATCGCAAGCGTTCACTCAAAATGAACGTAGCGTTCATTGTTGGTGAACGCTGATCCTCGATGCACGCGGGCGCGCCATTTGTGAGTACGCGTGGATCTCCAACATGTTATTCCGGGCTTAAGCGCCTAGTGCGCGTGCGCGTCACGGGTGAACGTGGCGTTCATGAAATGAACGTAGCGTTCACCTGCACCCTGCTTCTTTGATTTTTCTCTTCATCATCTTTTTACCTGTCATTATTCAAACACACCATCAAAGTCTCATCAAAATCATAAGAATTTACATCATTTATAATAATCACCTAATTCATGTATAAATCTCATAATTTTGTACAAAATAAATGATGTTTAATTGAATCAATATAATCATGAAATTCCACTCCATCCACTTTCTTATTGTGTAAGAAAGTGCATAAAACCTAATGAAACAAATGAAAAATGCTTGTGAAACTAGCATAAGATGACTTGTCATCAGAAACCTGGGAGAGATTCAAAGATTTAACAAGAAAATGCCCCCTTGATATGTTTAATGAGTGTGTGCAAATTCATATCTTTTATGAAGGGCTGAGTCATGAATCAAAAAAGGTTGTAGACCACTCATTTAGAGGTTCCCTAAATAAGAAGAAGACCATTGAAGAAGCCATTGATGTTATAGAGACAGTGGCTGACAATGAGTATTTTTATGCCTCAGATAGGAGTAACAACAGGGGAGTCTTGGAATTAAACCATATGGATGCAATCTTAGCCCAGAACAAGATGATCACCAAGCAACTGGCTGAATTGACCAAGCAAATGGAGAAGAATCAGGCTGCAGCTATCCACACTCAACCATCACCCCAAGAAGAGTTGGACATAGAAGAACGAGTTAACTGGGAGGAAGCTAATTACCTTGGAAATTCGTCGAGGCAAGCTAATGATCCATACTCTAAAACCTATAACTCTGGTTGGAGAAACCACCCAAACTTTTGGTGGGGAAACCAACAAAGCCAAGGCCAAGACCATAGACCCCAAAATCCAACCCAGTATAATAACTCCACTCACCAAAACTCCAACCAAAAACCATACTAGACCACACAAAACACTTATTCATAGCCACCATACCAAAGCCACAACAACCACTCTCAACACCCCAATTTCAACCAACCATCACCACATGATGATGACTGAATGGCCAAAATGGAATCTATGCTTGCAAACCTTTGCAAGGAGTTTAAAGACATGAAGAAATTCCACGAGGAAGTAACATCCAATCTGCAAAATCAATATGCTGCCACTCAGAAACTTGAAGCACAAATTGGATACTTGTCTAAGAAAACTCCAGGCCACAGTTCAGGTAATGCCACCAAAACAACTTCAAGAGAGGAATGCAAAGCTATTACCCTCAGAAGTGGAAGGAAATTGACAAAGAATTCAAAGGAGACTCAAGAGGAGGAAGCAGAGGGTAGTTTAGATGACAAGGAAGAAGCACAAACACCTACTGCCACTGTATCAAAAGAGAAAAAAGTTCTAAGGCCATATGTCCCAAAGGCTCCTTACCCTCAGCGCCTCATGAAGAATGCAAAGGACAGCCAATTGTCCAAATTTTTGGAGATTTTCAAGAAACTTCAGATCAACATTCCCTTTGCAGAAGCACTAGAGCAAATGCCACTTTATGCTAAGTTTCTGAAGGAATTGATGACCAAGAAGAGAAGCTGGAGGAATGATGAAACTGTGGTATTAACTGAGAAATATAGTGCTATCATTCAACACAAGCTGCCTCCAAAATTGAAAGACCCAGGAAGCTTCCAAAATTCATGCATCATAGGGGAAATAACAGTTGAAAAAGCCTTATGTGACTTGGAAGCTAGTATAAATTTAATGTCCTTAATAATGATGAAAAGAATGAAGATTGAGGAAGCCAAACCAACAAGAATGGCCCTCCAATTGGCAGGTCGATCATTCAAATTCCCTCATGGAATAGTAGAAGATGTATTGGTGAAAATAGAAAACTACTTCCTCCCCACTGACTTTGTTGTTCTGGACATGGAAGAAAGTTACCTTCATTCCATTATTCTGGGGAGACCATTTCTAGCCACTGCTAGAGCCCTAATAGATGTGGAACAAGGAGAGCCAATCCTGAGAATACATGATGAACACCTCACCTTTCATGTTTTCAAACCAGCATCTGAGTCTGAGCCAGAACCTAAAGAGTTAAAGTATGATCACAGCAACATGTGCACAAAAGAAAGCAACAGTGAATCAGCAATTGAACCCCTAAAACAGTCCTTGGTGAACAAGCAAGAAATTCAAGAGATACAACAACTGAGGGAACTCAAGAAAGAACTGAAGCCACAAGAGTTGGGAAGAGTAGTTAATAAGGAACCCCCTGACACAATAATCACTGGAGAACCACTGGAAGAAGAGAAAAGAGTTGTGAAGAAATTGCCAAGGGGATGGAGAAATAAGAAGATTCCTACAGAGGGTTTTTCCTTTGGAGACAAGGTGATATCTGCCCACCATCCACCAACCCCACCCCATCTTCCAACCATTCCATCTCAATTACCTCAAGTATTCACCATCAGAAAGGTCCTCTCCTTAGAGCATGTAGAGATCATCAAGGAATCAAGTGGAGACTGCTTCATTGTAAGGGGAGAAGACCTAAGGCACTACAATCCACCCTGACAAAGACCAACCGTCAAGCTAATGACGTTAAAGAAGCACTCCATGGGAGGCAGCCCATGATTTAGTTTCCTTGTTTTTTATACTTCAGTATGAATAATAATTATTTCTCTAACATGAATTCAAGCTCACATAGATAATTTTGACAACTATCCATGACATTGTGGAGCATATGATCCAATTCTAAGTTTGGTGTGCCTACAGGCACACTAAGATACCTTTCAAAATTAATGATCATATTGCCATTTTGACATGTGTTTCTTAAAATATATAGCAAAACATTAAGTTTAGTATTCTATATATTGCAAGAATGAAGCATGAGAGTCAAAGTCTTTTGAGTTTTGAAAGTCATGAAAGTGCAACCATGTTTATATAATCTTTAGTTCATGTTTAGAAATAGAAAAATAAAGTGTTTTTCATGATGGTTGATAGGTGATAATCGTGTTGTCGGTTCGGAATTTCTCTTATAGAAAGAAGAATTTCGTTGTAAGCATAGCTCCAAACCAACAAACAACTCTTACATCAAATTAAAATATTTGTTTTTGTGTC
The DNA here is from genome assembly GCF_003086295.3 of Arachis hypogaea. Classification (NCBI taxonomy): domain Eukaryota; kingdom Viridiplantae; phylum Streptophyta; class Magnoliopsida; order Fabales; family Fabaceae; genus Arachis; species Arachis hypogaea. Next base: position 88,986,302 of record NC_092046.1, on the reverse strand, counting down.
ACAAATAACGAACCCCAATGAAAATTAACTGAAGTATTTGGACTCCGGGTCGTCTCCCTAGGATACAATAAAGTGCTCAATTATTGGCTATAAAGGGGTAAGGGGAGTTTTTGGTTCATAAGAGGGCAAGAAAAGTAAATTAAGCAAGTAATTAAAGAAAACAAGATAAAGAACTCTTGGCTAAGACTTAGGTAATCGAGATCACCATCCTTGTCAACAAACTAAATATTGATAATCATGAGAGGCCAACCTATTAAGTCTACTTCCCAAAGCTTTAAGTACGTAACATCTACTCATAAGCTTGAAGTACGTCAAATAGGTTTGATCCCATCAACCTTTAAGTCCCAACCTACCTACTAATTAACTCAGTAGCGGGTTAGCGTCAATGGGTGTCAAATTGATCACCAAGGGTTCTCGAATCACCAAATCTATTATACCCAATAACTCAAGTTTACCCAATTCCCTTAACTTAGACCAAGAGTTGACAAAACTACTCAAAAACTGAAGAGAATATTTCATCAAATACATAGAGTGCAATAAAAGCAAACATCATAAATTGCAAGAATAATAAATCTACCAACTACTAATTGCAAGGAAAATAAAATCACAACTCAATTCATCAATAAAAGAAACATCAACATCAAATTGCATTAAATATAAATCAAATTCAACATGAGTTCATCATCACAAAAGAGAGCAAAATGAGAAATTAACATCACAAGTAAGAGAATCAAGATGTAGAAATAAAAAATTATAAAGGAAACAATATGAGATCAAGTAATTAAACATGGATCTAAGACAATCTAACCTAATCCTAACCTAATTCTAGAGAGAAGAGGGAGCTTCTCTCTCTAGAAAACTAAATAAAGGCTCATGTTGGCTAAACTAATTGCTCCCCCTTTGCTTGGACTTCAATTCTGCATGAAATACACTCAGAAACAAGTTGGATTTGGGCCGGGGCAGCTCAGAAATCGCCCCCAGTATTTTGCCTTTAAGTGGGCCATGTGAGAGTATCGGCGCGTGCGATCCATGTCCGCGTGCGCGTCGATTGGCAAAATCTTCATCCGCGCGGACGCGGCATGTACGCGTGTGCGTCTCTATGTAAAACCCCTTTTGTGCGTGTGCGCCTTGTACGCGTGCGCATCCATTGGTGCATTCCCAATCTTTGTTTCTTCATACATTCTCCTCTTTTCATGCTTTCCTCCTCATTTCTTCCATCCAATACTTGTCTTATGATCCTAAAATCACTCGACAAACACATCAAGGCATCAAATGGAATTAAAGTGAATCAAAATCACTAATTTAAGGGCCTAAAAAGCATGTTTTTACACTTAAGCACAATTCAAGGGAGAATTACAAAACCATGCTATTTCATTGAATAAATATGGGAAAAGGTGGTAAAATCCCCTAAAATAATCACAAGATAAATCACAAAATCAGGGTTTATCAAATCCCCCCACACTTAAACTAAGCATGTCCTCATGCTAAAATCAAGAAAGAAGCAAAGGGTATTAACATTTATTCAATGCAACTAACTAAATGCAAGCTATCTATATGATTGGAATCTATTTACATGATGCAATAGCTTAGTCAAAATAATTCCAACCCTATGAATACACATGCAAGCATAAGGGCTAAGGTATTAGCAATCAAAGCAAACCACAATTTAATTGAATCATTGAAAGAGTTCACATACTTGCAAGAAAAGATAATCATGGGTGGAAACATGTAATTGAGCGATCGAACCCTTGCTTGATGTGTATCCACTCTAGGCACTCAGTGTATGGGGTTGATTCACTCAATTCCTCCCCTAATCATACTTTCTAAGATTTATTTTTCATCTAACAATCAACAATTACTTCATGCATGCATACAAATATCATGAGGACTTTCCCATAGATTGTAATGGGGCTAGGGTCAAGGTAGGATGCATATGGTCAAGTGAGCTTGAAATTCAAATCTTTGATTAACTTAAACTTCCCACCTAACCCATGACAACCTAAACAATTCTAAACAAGGCTAGCTATCCATTCTTCACTTTTTCACACACTCATGTATTCTTTTTAGATTCTTACACATATACATTGAATTTATGAAACTTTAAACTTTGGTACATTTTGTTCCCTTTTTGTTGCAAAATTGAAGTTCAATTCAATTAGCAAAGATAACGATTATCAATCATGTTGAGTTTAATAACTCCTGAGTTACTGATTTCTTAACCAAGACCAAAAGGGGAAAAATAAATCTACAGGAATAAAAATGTCTTTAGATTGGGAATAACAATAACATAAATAAAAGAGAGCAATTATAAACTGAAATACCTCAAATAACATTAATTCAAAAGAGTAATCTGTAACATAGAAGAATTCATAAATAAAATTGAGAAAATAATAAAAAGGAATATTGAACCTGGTGAAAAGAGATAATCCTGAAAGCGAATAAAATCCTAATCTAAATCCTAATCCTAAAGAGAGAGTAGAGAATTTCCCTCTCAAAACTAAATCTAAATCATGAAAACTAACTAATTGGAGAGTCTCTTCCCGAATGGATGCATTCCCCCACTTCATAACCTCTGATCTGTGCCTTCTGGACTTGGATTTGGGCCAAAAAGGGCTTCAGAAATCGCTGGGGGTATTTTCTGTAATTTCTAGTGCGTGGCCTCTGTCACGCGTCCGCGTGGGTCACACGGTCGCGTCAATTGGAGTTTTCCTTGCCACGCGGTCGCTTCAGTCATGCGTCCGCGTCATATGCGTTTCGCTTAAGGCGCGCGGTCGCGTCAATCACGCGGTCGCGTCAATACCATTTCATGCTGGCATGCGGCCACGTCGTCCATGCGATCGCGTCGCTGCCAGTTTCTTCAAAAACTCCATTTTATGCTTTCCTTCCAATTTTATATGTTTCCTTTCCATCCTTTAAGTCATTCCTGCCTTAGAAGATCTGAAATTACTCAACACGCGAATCACGGCATCGAATGGAAATAAAGGGTAATCAAAATAATTATTTTTAAGCATATGAAACATGTTTTTCACATACATTACATAATAAGGAAGGGAAAGTAAAACCATGCAATTAATATGAATAAGTGGGTGAAGGATTGAATAAATCACTCAAATTGGGCACAAAATATATAATAGAATATGGGTTTATCACACGCGTCTTTGTGCAAACTCCAATCCACGCGTACGCGTCAGGGACGCGCACGCGATGCTGCAAATTTCTTCATATCGTGCACTCGCGTGAGCCATGCGTGCGTGTCGATGCTCGCTGGTTATCTTCTTAGTTTCTTGTGTTCTTTCCATTTTTGCAAGCTTCCTCTCCATTCTCTAAGTCATTCTTGCCCTATAAAACGTGAAACACTTAACACATGGATCGCGGCATCGAATGGTATAAAGGAGAATTAAAATACAGAAATTAAAGATCTCTGGGAAGCAAGTTTTCAACCATAGAACAAAATTACGAAGGAATTGTAAAATCATGCAAATCATATGAATAAGTGGGTAAAGACTTGATGAAACCACTCAATTAAACACAAGATAAACCATAAAATAGTGGTTTATCAACCTCCCCACACTTAAACATTAGCATGTCCTCATTCTTAGCTCAAGGAGATAAAATAAATGAGTAGGGAAAAGTAAGACTCATGCAGTGCAATGCAACCTATGTATGAATGCAACTATATGCTAAGATGATTTTGCCTACTTAGTTAAAAGTAAATAAGTTCTTCAAGACAAACATAAATCAGATATCACTAATTAAAATCATACAGTAAAAACAAGTAAACTTGTAAGAAGACAGCTCATGAAAGCAGGGAACATAGAATCAAGCATTGAACACTTACTGATAGTATATGTGCACTCTAATCACTCAAGTGTATAGGGTAATCACTTTACTCTTCTCTAGTCATGCTTTCTAAACCTTGTTCTTGACCTAACCAATCAACAAGTATTTAATGTACCAATGCAAACATCATGAGGTCTTTTCAAGGTTGTAATGGGGCTAAGGTAAAGGTGAGGGTATATATATATGGCTAAGTGAGCTACAAATTGAATCCTTGATTAACCTAAGCTTTCACCTATACGTATACTCTTTATACTTTTAAGATCATGCCTAGCTACCCATAATTTTCCCACTTTTGCATTACACACTCATACATCAACTTTTCTTTTAATTTGTATCACACATGGATTGATCTTTTATTAACTTAACATTGGGATAATTTTGTCCCCTTATTCATTTATTTATTTACTTAATTACTTGAATATTTTTGTTTTTTTTTTCATAAAAGAAAACATAACTTATCAATGCACATGGATTTTTAATTTTTCTGCTTTCACATGAGTAGGTACCCAAATTCCCAATAATTAAATGAAATAGAAAGATAAGACATTCCCTATTAACCCATGTTCCCACAGTTTTCCCACACTTGATTGACACACGATATCTATCTTAAGCTAACCAAACATTCAAATGGGGTGATTACTTATTTTTCTACTTAAGGCTAGTGATGTGGTAAAATATAGAACAAATGGGATTAAAAGGCTCAAAGTGGCTAACAAAGGTGAATGGAAGGGTAGGCTATTTGGGATAAGTGGGCTAATAATCAAATAATGGCCTCAATCATATGCATTCATATAACACATTCAATATTGGACATATAGGATGGAACAAAATATAGATTACAATCACAGAGAAGAAAAACAAATAAGAATAAAATTTTTATGGTTAAATAGTATAACCATGTAATTAAGCTCAATTTTCACAGGTTGTGTGTTCTAGCTTTAAACTATGTTCCAAATTACAATCTTCAAACAAGTTTAACACAAAAAATTCTGATTTAAATTAGTGAAATTTTCAAAAAAAATAGAGTCTTAAAAAGAAACTTATTATTTTTCAACCAATTAGAACATTCATGCAAACACCTATTACTATGCAATCTATCCTGTCTGAAACAAAAGAAAAATAAATAATTTATTGGTTCTAAGAAAGAGAAATTACCTCCGGAAGTCAGGTACTTACCGACCTCCCCAAAGTTAAAGCTTGGCACTGTCCTCGGTGCCATCAGTCAGGAACAAATAGCAGTATCTCCACAATCGGGACCATCATGGCTCCCTGTGCTGGTAAATGAAGTGGAGTCCGGGGTGTCTGGGTCTTCTTCAGGTGGGTGGTTACCAACAAGCAGCTCCTTGAGGTATGTAAATCGGCGCTTGTTATGGCGCTCTCTTCGCTTTCCCTGCCGGTCAAGCCGGTTTAACCTCTCAATTATCTGTAGGAGTAGCTGATTTGTTGAAGGTTCTTGTGATACAGAAGGAGAAGGAATATCTCCGGCCGGTTCTGCTGGCCGGCTAGTAGTGGCTGCTGGAGGTCTGATATACTTCCCGTTAGGGACGTACTGATCATCCCGTGGAATCATGGCCTTGGTGTCCCCAGCTCTGTAGGAGACTCTGGCTACTGAGACTAGATCCAAAATCAATGCAGGAAAAGGTAAGTTGCCCGCGATCTGTACGTGTCCCATAGTATGCCGAAGGTGTCTTGGTAAATTGAGAGGCTGGTCTGTAAGGATACACCAAAGTAGAACAGCCATGTCTGCAGTGAAGGAGGACTCGTGAGTGCTCGGAAAGACGTAATGGGACATAATCTGTGCCCATACTCGAGCCTCCAAGGTGAGTGCTAAAGTCAATATGCCCTTAGGTCGGGATCGATGGTATCCATAGATGCATCTGCTGCCAGGTTGTGCTATAACTCTGAGAACGGTGTCCCAGTCAAATTGGTATGTCTGGCGCTTGAAAGAGGCTTCTTGGTATGAGTCCAATCCTTCTGGAGCAGGGGGAAGATCTAGAGCTTGCTGAATGGCCTCTTCAGTTATGGGGACTTGCTTTTGACAGACATAGACAGACTACATGGTTGGCATGTGAAGATTATAGTAGAATTCAACTACCCATGAAAGGTTAACCTACCGTGGCTGTCTCCGTAGGAGTCCCCATTGTCTTTGCTCAATGTGGGGTTCAACACATTCAACAGTGTGGGTCAGGAGGATGAGAAGGTGCTCATTGTTATAGTTCCGCTCAGCCAAAATGGGAAATATCTGCTCACAGTAGCGGTTAGTGAACCGCGCAGTGTCCTTTGCTGGAGAGGCTTTTTCTTTTTCATTGACCTTGATGATCCTCTTGAGTTGCTTTGTTGAGGGCTTTACTGTTGTTGAAGAAGGTTCCACAGCTAGTGATCTTTTTGTTCCTTTCCTTGCCGGTGGTTTGGGAGTAGCTTTCTCTTTACCCTTCTTGGTGGCCATCCTGAAAAGGGAAAAGGAAAGTAACACGTAAAGCTAAGGGTTTGAGCAAGGAAGAGGACGGTACAAGTGATAATCATTGCACGGTAAAGAAGGATGTCGTTAACACATGGTCGCGACTACATGTGATAAGTTCATCAATGGAAATATAGCAAGTGCATGTTATGGCAAGTAGATGTAAGATGTTTATTGGCATGCCGGCAAAGGCATGAGTAGCATAGATCAAGCATTAATTGCCCAATTTGATTATCAAATGTTTCAAACTAACAATCTGTTTGTATTGACAATTATATTCAATCAATAATATATGAAAAAGGGTTTTGTGAAAAACAGGCGTTAGAGTAGTAGGATAGAATGATTTAAAAAGAATGCACAATGCCATACGAGCTTTTTCACAGACACTTAGCATGCATGGTAAATATGTTATTGGAAGTATTAAATTTGAACATGTAAGCAACCCTTAAGAAGTAATACTAATTGTCAAACAATTCCTGAATAATCTACAAGCAAAATATAGAAGAAAATAATCACCTAATTAAATTTCTAACACCAATTAAAATAATGCAAAAAGAAAGAAAAAGAAAACATAGATAATGAAGGTAAAAAGAAAAAAGAAGAGGAAAACATAAATAAAAGTAATAATTGAAAAGTAAAAAGGGAAGAAGAAAAGAAAAAGAACCTTGATGAAGAAGATTAAGAGTGAAAGAAGAAAGGAAAAAGTAGGAAGGAATAAAGAAGAAAGAAGGAGGAAGAAATAATTAAGAAGGGTGAAGGAAGAATTAAGATTGGGTGAGAAAAAATAAGAATTTTGGCGCAGGTATAGTTAAACTGTGCGTCGCATGCTATGCGTGAGCGTGGAGCACGCGAATGTGTGGTTTACGCTATTTTCAAGTGACGCGTATGCGTGGGTGACGCGTACACGTGACCTGATTTGTGCTATTGGCGTGAGAGCAGCCTCGCGCACGCACAACTCTCTTTTGCATATGCACATTGCCAAAATTTAGGGTGACGTGTGCGCGTGAGGGATGCGCACGCGTGAATGGCCTTACTTTGAAAAATGACGCGGACGCGTGAGGGACGCGTACGCGTGATAGGGCTTGTGTTTCAAGCTCAATTCCAGCCCCACACCATCATAACTCTCTGGCCATACACCCCTTTACGTAGATTTTGTGGGACACGAGTGCACGTGGGTGACGCGCACGCGTGGAGGGCTGATTTCGCAAGCGACGCGGACGCGTCAGGGACGCGTACGCGTGGGCATCTTTGGGCCTAAGCGACGCCTCCAGCCACGCTCCGGCGTAACTCTCTGCTTCCTTGCTTCTTTGTCTGACGCGTACGCGTGGGCGTGTTTGTGCCTAAGCCACGCCTCCAGCCACGCTCCCGCGTAACTCTCTGCTTCTTTCCTTCTTTGTTTCGAATGCACATATGACGCGGTCTCGTCAGCGACGCTTGTGCGTCGCGTGCATCTTTTTTTTTTAATGCAGAATGCACATGCAAATGCAGACTATATACAGAGATTATGAGAAGAATCACTAAGAAAAATAAAGTAGAATAGAACAAAACTAAGACTGAAACGGAACGATCATACCATGGTGGGTTGTCTCCCACCTAGCACTTTACTTTTACGTCCTTAAGTTGGACGGTCTTCAGGCTCATTCTGCTTTTATTGGTGGGTCTTCCAAGAGGAAGACCTCTAGTTCCTTGTGATCTTTCATCTTCTCACCATGATAAAGCTTTAGGTGATGTCTATTAACCTTGATGAATTTGGAGCTAGAAGGATGACGCATGTCAAAAACTTCGTATGGCTCTGCCTTCTCTACTCTGTAGGGACCTTCCCATCTTGATCTCAGTTTGCCTGGCATGAGCCTCAGTTAGAAGTTATAAAGAAGAACTAACTCCCCTGGTCTGAACTCTCTCCTTTTTATGTGATCGTCATGCACAACCTTCATCTTCTCTTTGTATCGCCTGGAGTTGTCATATGCTTCTAGGTGAAGATTCTCTAATTCTGCTAGTTGCAGCTTCCCCAAATCCCATGTTGCACTCCCTCACAGCCCATAAAGCCTTGTGTTCCACCTCTACTAGGAGGTAACAAGCTTTTCTATACACTAGGCGGAAGGGGCTCATCCCAATGGGTGTCTTATACGCTGTTTGATATGCCCAGAGTGCATCAACAAGTCTGGTGCTCCAGTCCTTCCTATGAGGCTTTACTATCTTCTCCAGAATGTGTTTAATCTCTCTGTTAGATACTTCTGCTTGCCCATTAGTCTGGGAATGCTAAGCTGTTGCTACTTTGTGAGCTATCCCATGCTTCTTCAGTAATCCTGCTAGTCTCCTGTTACAAAAGTGAGTGCCTTGATCACTCACGATTGCTCGTGGTGATCCAAAGCGACAAATAATATGGTTTCTAACAAATGAAACAACAGTATTAGCATCATCAGTATGGGTAGGAATTGCTTCCACTCATTTAGAAACATAATCTACAGCTAACAGTATATAAAGGTAACCACTAGAGTTTGGAAATGGACCCATGAAGTTAATACCCCAAACATAAAAAATTTCACAGAAAAGCATAATCTATTGAGGCATCTCATCCCTCTAGGATATGTTACCAAACCTTTGGCATGGGGAACAAGATTTACAAAAGGCAGTAGCATCTTTAAAAAGAGTAGGCCACCAAAATCCACAGTCTAAGATTTTTCTAGCTGTTTGATGAGCGGATAATTTATACGCTTTTTCGCATTGTTTTTAGTATGTTTTTAGTAGGATCTAGTTACTTTTAGGGATGTTTTCATTAGTTTTTATGTTAAATTCACATTTCTGGACTTTACTATGAGTTTGTGTGTTTTTCTATGATTTCAGGTATTTTCTGACTGAAATTGAGGGACTTGAGCAAAAATCAGATTCAGAGGTTGAAGAAGGACTGCTGATGCTGTTGGATTCTGACCTCCCTGCACTCAAAGTGAATTTTCTGGAGCTACATAACTTGAAATGGCGCGCTTCTAATTGCTTTGGAAAGTAGACATCCAGGGCTTTCCAGCAATATATAATAGTCCATACTTTGGCCAAGAATAGACGATGTAAACTGGCGTTCAACGCCAGATTTCTACCCAAATCTGGCGTCCAGCGCCAGAAAAGGATCCAAAACCAGAGTTGAACGCCAGAAATGGATCAAAACCTGGCGTTCAACTCCACAAATGGCCTCTGCACGTGCAATACTCAAGCTCAGCCCAAACACACACCAAGTGGGCCCAGGAAGTGGATTTATGCATCAATTACTTACTCATGTAAACCCTAGTAGCTAGTTTATTATAAATAGGACCTCTTACTATTGTATTAGGTATCTTTGATCAGTTGTATGCTATCTTAGATCACAATAGGGGGCTGGCCATCTCGGCCATGCCTGGACCTTCACTTATGTACTTTTAACGGTAGAGTTTCTACACTCCATAGATTAAGGTGTGGAGCTCTGCTGTTCCTCAAAGATTAATGCAAGTACTACTGTTTTCTATTCAATTCATCTTATTTCGCTTCTAAGATATCCATTCGCACCCAAGAACGTGATGAAGGTGATGATTATGTGTGACGCTCATCACCATCTCCCCTATGAACACGTGCCTGACAAACACTTCCGTTCTACATGAATTAAGCTAGAATGAATATCTCTTAGATCTCTTAACCGGAATCTTCGTGGCGTAAGCTAGAATGATGGCGGCATTCAAGAGAATCCGAAAAGTATAAACCTTGTCTGTGGTATTCCGAGTAGGATTCAATGATTGAATGACTGTGACGAGCTCCTAACTCGCGATTGCAGGGCGTTAGTGACAGACGCAAAAGGATAGTAAATCCTATTCCAGCATGATCGAGAACCGACAGATGAATAGCCGTGCTGTGACAGGGTGCGTGAGCATATTATTCATTGAGAGGATAAGATGAAGCCATTGGCAAGGGTGATGCCTCCAGACGATTAGCCATGCCGTGACAGGGCATTAGATCATTTTCCCGAGAGATGACCGAAAGTAGCCATTGACAGTGGTGATGTATCACATAAAGCCAGCCATAGAAAGGAGTGAGACTGATTGGATGAAGATAGCAGGAAAGCAGAGGATCAGAGGAACGAAAAGCATCTCCATTCGCTTATCTGAAATCCCTACCAATGATTTACATAAGTATCTCTATCCCTATTCTATTATTTATTATTCGAAAACTCCATAATTATTTTATATCTGCCTGACTGAGATTTGCAAGGTGACCATAGCTTGCTTCATACCAACAATCTCCGTGGGATTCGACCCTTACTCACGTAAGGTATTACTTGGACGACCCAGTGCACTTGCTGGTTAGTTGTATTGAAGTTGTGACAAATTATGAATGTGTAATCACGATTACGCGTACCAAGTTGCTCACGTGCCAGGAATAGTTTGAGCCTGGACATCACAATTTCGTGCACCAAGTTTTTGGCGCCGTTGCCGGGGATTGTTCGAGTTTGGACAACTGACGGTTCATCTTGTTGCTCAGATTAGGTAATTTTCTTTTTATTTTATTTTTAAAAATTTTTTCAAAAATATTTCAAAAATTTTCTCATCTGTTTTCGAAAAAAAAAATAATAAAAATGCTTTCAAAAAAATTTTATTCAAAATTTTTAAGAATGAATTCTAGTGTTTCATGAAGCATGTTGAAGCCTGGCTGGCTGTAAAGCCATGTCTATTCCTTTGGGAATGAGTATGTCAGGCATGTCATATCTGAATTACATGATAAAGCTTGGCTGGCCATTGGCCATGTCTAGTGTTTTGGACCGGAGCTTTCATTCAAAGCTTGGCTGGCTAGTGAGCCATGTCTAAATCCTGGACTGAAGCTTTAGACTAAGAATGCAAGATTCCTGAAATTCATATTAAAAATTTTGGAATCCTTATTTTCCTTTTTTCATATAATTTTCGAAAAAAAAATTACCAAAAAAATTAGAAAATCATAAAAATCAAAAATATTTTTCTGTTTCTTGTTTGAGTCTTGAGTCATATCATAAGTTTGGTGTCACTTGCATATGCATCTTGCATTTTTTTGAAAATTTCATGCATTCATAGTGTTCTTCATGATCTTCAAGTTGTTCTTGGTAAGTCTTTGTGTTTGATCTTGATGATTTTTTGTTTTGTGTTGTATGGTGTTTATCATATGCATTCTTGAATTCTTAGTGCGTAAGCATTAAAGAATTCTAAGTTTGGTGTCTTGCATATTTTCTTTGCATTAAAAATTTTTCAAAATTGTGTCTATGATGTTCATCTTGACATTCATAGTGTTCTTGGTGTTCATCTTGACATTCATAGCATTCTTGCATGCATCACATGTTTTGATCTAAAAATTTCATGCATTGCACCTTTTTAGTGTTTTTCTCTCTTACATCATAAAAATTCAAAAATAAAAAAAATATCTTTCCCTTTGTCTCTCATCAAATTTGAAAATTTGGGTTGACTTTTTCAAAAATTTTTAAAATCAAGTTGTTTCTTATGAGTCAAATCAAATTTTCAATTTGAAAATCTTATCTTTTTCAAAATCTTTTTCAAAAATAAAATCTTTTTCAAAATTCTTAGTTATTTTCGAAAATTCCAAAAATATTTTCAAAAATCTTTTTCTTATTTTTATACCAAATTTTCGAAAATAGCATAATCAATTAATGTTTTGATTCAAAAATTTGAAGTTTGTTACTTGCTTGTTAAGAAAGATTCAAATTTTAAGTTCTAGAATCATATCTTGTGATTTCTTGTGAATCAAGTCATTAATTGAGATTTTAAAAATCAAATCTTTTTCAAAACTAATTTCTAAAATATCTTTTCTAACTTCCTAACCTCTTATCTTTTCAAAATTTGTTTCAACTAACTAACTAACTTTTTGTTTGTTTCTTAACTTTTTCAAAACTACCTAACTAACTCTCTCTCTCTAATTTTCGAAAATATCTTCCCTCTTTTTCAAAAATTTCTTTTTAATTAAATAATTATTTTTATTTTTATTTTTGATTTTAAAAATTTTCGAAAATTACTAACATTTTTCAAAAACCATTTTCGAAAATCACTAACTCTTTTTCAAAAATATTTTCGAAAATTCTCTCTCTCCCATCTTATTCTATTTATTCATTCATATCCTAACATCTCATCTCACATCTCTAGCCTCCTCACAGTTGTGTTTCTTCCATTATATTACATTCTTTGTCTCCCCCTCTTCGTCTACTCACACAGGGATCCCTATACTGTGGTATAAAGGATCTCTATTATTATTATTATTATTTTTCTGTGCCTTCTTCTTTGTCATATGAGCAGGAGCAAGGATAAGAACATTCTTGTGAAAGCAGATCCAGAACCTGAAAGGACTCTGAAGAGAAAATTAAGAGAAGCTAAAATACAACAATCCAGAGATAACCTTTTAGAAATTTTCGAACAGGAAGAGGAGATGGCAGCTGAAAATAATAATAATGTAAGGAAGATGCTTGGTGACTTTACTGCACCTAATTCCAATTTACATGGAAGAAGCATCTCCATTCCTGCCATTGGAGCAAACAACTTTGAGCTGAAACCTCAGTTAGTTTCTCTGATGCAGCAGAACTGCAAGTTTCATGGACTTCCATCTGAAGATCCTTTTCAGTTCTTAACTGAATTCTTGCAGATATGTGATACTGTTAAGACTAATGGAGTAGATCCTGAAGTCTACAGGCTCATGCTTTTCCCTTTTGCTGTAAGAGACAGAGCTAGATTATGGTTAGACTCTCAACCAAAAGACAGCCTGAACTCTTGGGATAAGCTGGTCACGGCTTTCTTAGCCAAGTACTTTCCTCCTCAAAAGCTGAGCAAGCTTAGAGCTGATGTTCAAACCTTCAGACAGAAAGAAGGTGAATCCCTCTATGAAGCTTGGGAAAGATATAAACAGTTGACCAAAAAGTGTCCCTCTGACATGCTTTCAGAATGGACCATCCTGGATATATTCTATGATGGTTTGTCTGAGCTATCAAAGATGTCACTGGACACTTCTGCAGGTGGATCCATTCACCTAAAGAAAACACCTGCAGAAGCTCAAGAACTCATTGACATGGTTGCTAATAACCAGTTCATGTACACTTCTGAAAGGAATCCTGTGAGTAATGGGACGCCTATAAAGAAGGGAGTTCTTGAAGTTGATACTCTGAATGCCATATTGGCTCAGAATAAAATATTGACTCAGCAAGTCAATATGATCTCTCAGAGTCTGCATGGAATGCAAGCTGCATCCAACAGTACTCAAGAGGCTTCTTATGAAGAAGAAGCTTATGATCCTGAGATCCCTGCAATAGCAGAGGTGAATTACTTAGGTGAACCTTATGGAAACACCTATAACTCATCATGGAGAAATCATCCAAATTTCTCATGGAAGGATCAAAAGCCTCAACAAGGCTTTAATAATGGTGGAAGAAACAGGTTTAATAATAATAAATCTTTTCCATCATCCACTCAGCAACAGACAGAGAACTCTGAACAAATTGCTTCTAATTTAGCAAATCTAGTTTCTGATCTATCTAAGGCCACTGTGAGTTTCATGAATGAAACCAGGTCTTCCATTAGAAATTTGGAAGCACAAGTGGGCCAGCTGAGTAAAAGGATCACTGAAATCCCTCCAAGTACTCTCCCAAGCAATACAGAAGAGAATCCAAAAGGAGAGTGCAAGGCCATTGACATAAGCACCATGGCCGAACCTGTGAGGAGAGGAGAGGACGTGAATCCCAAGGAGGAAGACCTCCTGGGACGTCCAGTGGTCAATAAGGAGCTTCCCTCTGAGGAACCAAAGGACTCTGAGGCTCATCTAGAGACCATAGAGATTCCATTGAACCTCTTTATACCCTTCATGAGCTCTGATGAGTATTCCTCTTCTGAAGAGAATGAGGATGTTACTGAAGAGCAAACTGCCAAGTTTCTTGGTGCAATCATGAAGCTGAATGCCAAATTATTTGGCATTGATACTTGGGAAGTTGAACCTCCCTTGTTCATCAATGAACTAAGTGATCTGGATCAACTGACATTGCCTCAGAAGAGACAGGATCCTGGAAAGTTCATAATACCCTGTACCATAGGCACCATGATCTTTAAGGCTCTATGTGACCTTGGTTCAGGAATAAACCTCATGCCCCTCTCTGTAATAGAGAAACTGGGAATCTATGGGGTGCAAATTGCTAAAATCTCACAACAGATGGCAGACAGCTCAAGAAAACAGGCTTATGGACAAGTAGAAGATGTATTAGTAAAGGTTGAGGGCCTTTACATACCTACTGATTTCATAGTCCTGGATACTGGAAAGGAAGAGGATGAATCCATCATCCTAGGAAGACCTTTCCTAGCCACAGCAAGAGCTGTGATTGATGTGGACAGAGGAGAACTAGTCCTTCAATTGAATGAGGACAACCTTGTGTTTGCAACTCAAGGATATCTCTCTGCACCCATGGAGAGGAAGCATAAAAAGCTTCTCTCAAAGCAGAGTCAACCAGAGCCCCCACAGTCAAACTCTAAGTTTGGTGTTGGGAGGCCACAACCAAACTCTAAGTTTGGTGTTGAACTCCCATATCCAAACTCTAAGTTTGGTGTTGGAGAGTCTCAACAAAGCTCTGCACATCTGTGAGGCTCCATGAGAGCTCACTGTCAAGCTATTGACATTAAAGAAGCGCTTGTTGGGAGGCAACCCAATGTTTATCTAATTCTTATTTTTATTGTTTTTCATGTTTTCTTAAGTTCATGATCATGTGGAGTCACAAAATAAAAAAATTGAAAACGGAATCAAAAACAGCAGAAGAAAAATCACACCCTGGAGGAGCATCTGTCTGGCGTTCAGCGCCAAAACAGAGCATGGTTCTGGCGCTGAACGCCCAAAATGGGCAGCTTCTGGCCGCTGAATGCCAGAACAGGCATGGTTCTGGCGTTCAACGCCAGAAATGGCACACAAATGGGCGCTGAACGCCCAAAATGGCCACCAACCTGGCGCTGAATGCCCAGAGTTGAGTACAAAGGCATTTTTACATGCCTAATGGGTGCAGGGATGTAAATTCTTGAACACCTCAGGATCTGTGGACCCCACAGGATCCACTCAGGATCTGTGGACCCTACAGGATCCCCACCTACCTCCACTCACTTCTTCTCACCACTCTCTTTCACACAACCCCATAAACACTCTTCCCCAAAAACCCTTCACCAATCACCTCAAACTCTCTTCCCCATCACCTCTTCACCACTCACATCCATCCACTCTTCCCCATAAACCTACCTCATAAACTCCACCTACCTTCAAAATTCAAAACCAATTTCCCACCCAAACCCACCCATATGGCCGAACCTTAACCCCCCTCCCTTCCCTATATAAAGACCTCCATTCTTCATCAAATTCACACAACACACCCCTCCACACTCTCCTTGGCCGAAACCACATCTCCCTCTCCCTCTCCATATTTCTTCTTCTTCTTCTTCTATTCTTTTGTTTATTGCTCGAGGGCGAGCAATATTCTAAGTTTGGTGTGGTAAAAGCATAGCTTTTTGTTTTTCCATTACCATTGATGGCACCCAAGACCGGAGAATCCTCTAGAAGAGGGAAAGGGAAGACAAAAGCTTCTACATCCGAGTCATGGGAGATGGAAAGATTCATCTCCAAAGCCCATCAAGACCACTTCTATGATGTTGTGGCCAAGAAGAAGGTGATCCCTGAGGTCCCTTTCAAACTCAAAAGAAATGAGTATCCGGAGATCCGACATGAAATTCAAAGAAGAGGTTGGGAAGTTCTAACAAATCCCATCCAACAAGTTGGCATCCTAATGGTTCAAGAGTTCTATGCCAATGCATGGATCACCAAGAACCATGATCAAAGTAAGAACCCGGATCCAAAGAACTATGTTACAATGGTTCGGGGGAAATACTTAGATTTTAGTCCAGAAAATGTGAGGTTGGCGTTCAACTTGCCAAACATGGAAGAGAACGCACGCCCCTACACAAGGAGAGTCAACTTTGATCAAAGGTTGGACCAAGTCCTTATGGACATATGTGTAGAAGGAGCTCAATGGAAGGTTGACTCCAAAGGAAAGCCGGTTCAACTAAGAAGATTGGACCTCAAACCTATAGCTAGAGGATGGTTGGAGTTCATTCAATGCTCAATCATTCCCACTAGCAACCAGTCTGAAGTTACTATAGACCGGGCCATCATGATCCATAGCATCATGATTGGAGAAGAGGTGGAAGTTCATGAGATTATATCTCAAGAACTCTACAAGGTGGCTGACAAGTCCTCCACTATGGCAAGGTTAGCCTTCCCTCACCTCATTTGCCACCTATGCAATTCAGCTGGGATTGACATAGAGGGAGATATCCTCATTAAAGAGGACAAGCCCATCACTAAGAAAAAGATGGAGCAAGCAAGAGAGCCCAGTCATAGAGCTCAAGAGGCGTATGAAGCTCATCACCATGAGATTCCGGAAATGCCTCAAATGCACTTTCCTCCACAAAACTATTGGGAGCAAATCAACACCTCCCTAGGAGAATTGAGTTCCAATATGGGACAACTAAGGGTGGAACATCAAGAGCACTCCATCATGCTTCATGAAATAAGAGAAGATCAAAAAGCAATGAGGGAGGAGCAACAAAGACAAGGAAGAGACATAGAAGAGCTCACGGACATCATTAGTTCCTCAAGAAGGAAATGCCACCATCACTAAGGTGGATTCATTCCTTGTTATTGCTTTCTCTATTTTTCGTTTTCTATGTTGTGTGCTTATCTATGTTTGTGTCTTCATTACATGATCATTAGTAGTAGTAACTTTGTCTTAAAGTTATAAATGTCCTATGAATCCATCACCTCTCTTAAATGAAAAATGTTTTAATTCAAAAGAATAAGAAGTACATGAGTTTCGAATTTATCCTTGAACTTAGCTTAATTATATTGATGTGGTGACAATGCTTCTTATTTTCTGAATGTATGCTTGAACAGTGCATATGTCTTTTGAAGTTGTTGTTTAAGAATGTTAAATATGTTGGCTCTTGAAAGAATGATGACTAGGAGACATGTTATTTGATAATCTGAAAAATCATAAAAATGATTCTTGAAGCAAGAAAAAGCAGCAAAGAACAAAGCTTGCAGGAAAAAAAAAAGGAGCGAAAAAAAATAGAAAAAAAAAGAAAGAAAAAGAAAAAGCAAGCAGAAAAAGCCAATAACCCTTAAAACCAAAAGGCAAGGGCAAATAAAAAGGATCCCAAGGCTTTGAGCATCAGTGGATCGAAGGGCCTAAAGGAATAAAATCCTGGTCTAAGCGGCTAAACCAAGCTGTCCCTAACCATGTGCTTGTGGCGTGTAGGTGTCAAGTGAAAACTTGAGACTGAGCGGTTAAAGTCAAGGTCCAAAGCAAAAAAAGAGTGTGCTTAAGAACCCTGGACACCTCTAATTGGGGACTCTAGCAAAGCTGGGTCACAATCTGAAAAGGTTCACCCAATTATGTGTCTGTGGCATTTATGTATCCGGTGGTAATACTGGAAAACAAGGTGCTTAGGGCCACGGCCAAGACTCATAAAGAAGCTGTGTTCAAGAATCATCATACTGAACTAGGAGAGTCAATAACACTATTCGAAATTTAGTTCCTATAGATGCCAATCATTCTGAACCTCAATGGATAAAGTGAGATGCCAAAACTATTCAAGAGGCAAAAAGCTATAAGTCCCGCTCATATGATTGCAGCTATGTTTCATTGATAGTTTGGAATTTAGAGTATATTCTCTTCTTTTTATCCTATTTGATTTTCAGTTGCGTGGGGACAAGCAACAATTTAAGTTTGGTGTTGTGATGAGCGGATAATTTATACGCTTTTTGGCATTGTTTTTAGTATGTTTTTAGTAGGATCTAGTTACTTTTAGGGATGTTTTCATTAGTTTTTATGTTAAATTCACATTTCTGGACTTTACTATGAGTTTGTGTATTTTTCTGTGATTTCAGGTATTTTCTGACTGAAATTGAGGGACTTGAGCAAAAATCAGATTCAGAGGTTGAAGAAGGACTGCTGATGCTGTTGGATTCTGACCTCCCTGCACTCAAAGTAGATTTTCTGGAGCTACAGAACTTGAAATGGCGCGTTTTCAATTGCGTTGGAAAGTAGACATCCAGGGCTTTCCAGCAATATATAATAGTCCATACTTTGGCCAAGAATAGATGACGTAAACTGGCGTTCAACGCCAGTTTTCTACCCAAATCTGGCGTCCAGCGCCAGAAAAGGATCCAAAACCAGAGTTGAACGCCAGAAATGGATCAAAACCTGGCGTTCAACTCCACAAATGGCCTCTGCATGTGCAACACTCAAGCTCAGCCCAAACACACAACAAGTGGGCCCAGGAAGTGGATTTATGCATCAATTACTTACTCATGTAAACCCTAGTAGCTAGTTTATTATAAATAGGACCTCTTACTATTGTATTAGGTATTAGGTATCTTTGATCAGTTGTATGCTATCTGTGGTATTCCGAGTAGGATTCAATGATTGAATGACTGTGACGAGCTCCTAACTCGCGATTGCAGGGCGTTAGTGACAGATGCAAAAGGATAGTAAATCCTATTCCAGCATGATCGAGAACCGACAGATGAATAGCCGTGCCGTGACAGGGTGCGTGAGCATATTATTCACTGAGAGGATAAGATGAAGCCATTGGCAAGGGTGATGCCTCCAGACGATTAGCCGTGCCGTGACAGGGCATTGGATCATTTTCCCGAGAGATGACCGAAAGTAGCCATTGACAGTGGTGATGTATCACATAAAGCCAGCCATGGAAAGGAGTGAGACTGATTGGATGAAGATAGCAGGAAAGCAGAGGATCAGAGGAACGAAAAGCATCTCCATTCGCTTATCTGAAATCCCTACCAATGATTTACATAAGTATCTCTATCCCTATTCTATTAGTTATTATTCGAAAACTCCATAATTATTTTATATCCGCCTGACTGAGATTTGCAAGGTGACCATAGCTTGCTTCATACCAACAATCTCCGTGGGATTCGACCCTTACTCACGTAAGGTATTACTTGGACGACCCAGTGCACTTGCTGGTTAGTTGTATCGAAGTTGTGACAAATTATGAATGTGTAATCACGATTACGCGTACCAAGTTGCTCACGTGCCAGGAATAGTTTGAGCCTGGACATCACAATTTCGTGCACCACTGTTCTTTGAGGGCCAAAATGTCCTCCACTCTCAAAAGAGTGGCAAACCTCTAAAATGGACTGGAATTCTGATTGGGGCACACACCTTCTAATTACCTAGTCAGCACCACACCTCCATAAAATATGGGTTATCCCATATATAATATTTGGATTCGCTTTTCAGCTTGTCTCTTTGATGCTTAGTAAAATTAGGAGGGAAAGTGTGACTAACTAGATAATTAGCTACAGGTGCATACCAAGGAACTACTTCAAATACTGCATGCAAGCTATCAAACGGGAAAGCGTCATTGATAGGAGTGGAGTCATCCTTAATGTGCTCAAGGCGACTCAAGTGGTCTGCCACTAAATTCTGGTTACCACTCCTATCGTTAATTTCTAAATCAAATTCTTGCAGCAGCAGTATCCAACATATTAGCCTTGGTTTAGACTCCTTTTTAACTAATAAATATTTTAGAGCTGCATGGTCCGAGTACACTACCACCTTAGTACCAAGTAAATAGGCTCGGAATTTATCCAGAGTTAAACAATAGCAAGAAGCTCCTTTTCAGTAGTAGTGTAATTAGACTGAGCAGCTTCTAAGGTCTTAGACGCATAAGCAATTATGAAAGGATCCTTACCTTCACGCTAAGCCAGCGCCGCTCCCACTGCTTGGTTGGAGGCATCACACATAATCTCAAAAGGCTGGCTCCAGTCTGGTCCTCTCACAATTGGAGCTTGAGTCAGGGTGATTTTCAGCTTATCAAATGCTTGCATGCAATCCTCACTGAACTCGAACTCAATATCTTTCTGTAGCAGCCTGGATAAAGGTAATGCTACCTTACTGAAGTTCTTAATGAATCTCCTGTAGAAACCTACATGACCAAGGAACGAATGGACTTCCCTCACAGAGGAGGGGTAAGATAAACTAGAAATGACATCTATCTTTGCTGGATCTACAGAAATACCATTATTAGACACATGTCCTAGAACAATCCCTTGTTTTACCATAAAGTGACTTTTTTCAATACAAGGTTTGAACTAACACACCTATCTAATACTCTAGCTAAGCTATCCAAGAAAAGGTTAAAGGAATCATCATAAACGCTAAAATCATCCATAAATACTTCCATACAGTTCTCAATAAGATCTGAAAAGATACTCGTCATGCATCTTTGGAAAGTAGCCGGTGCATTACATAAACCAAACAGCATCCTTTTGTATGCATACATTCTAAAGGGACATGTAAAAGTAGTCTTTTCCTGATCTTCAGGAGCTATATGAATTTGAAAATAGCCTGTATAACCATCTAAAAAGCAGTAATGGGATTTACCTGATAGGCGATCAAGCATCTGATCAATAAATGGCAAGGGGTAATGATCCTTGCGAGTAGCTTAGTTGAGATGCCTGTAATCAATGCAAACCCTCCATGAATTCTGCACTCTAGTTGTCAGGAGTTCTCCATGCTCATTCTTTACTGTTGTGACTCCAGACTTCTTGGGCACCACTTGTACTGTACTGATCCATTCACTGTCTGAGAAGGGGTAAATGATATCTGCTTCAAGTAGCCTGGTTACTTCTTTCTTGACAACTTCTAAGATGGTGGGATTCAATCTTCTTTGGGGTTGACGGACATGCTTTGCTCCCTCTTATAAGAATATTCTGTGCTCACAAACCTGAGGGCTGATGCCTACTATATCTGCCAAGCTCTACCCAATTGCTTTTTTGTGTCTTCTCAGCACACTAAGCAGCTACTCCTCTTGTTGGGAAGTGAGTTCCCTTGCAATGATAACTGTGAACTTCTGATTATCCTCAAGGTAAGCATACTTGAGGTGGGGAAGAAGGGGGCTTCAATTCCAATTTCTGCTCATGGCTAGGTTCTGGATCATCTGGAGCTAGTGATAATGGCAAAGTATCCTCATTGTGTTCAGAGGGTGTTGATTAGCGGATAATTTATACGCTTTTTGGCATTATTTTTACATAGTTTTTAGTATGATTTAGTTAGTTTTTAGTATATTTTTATTAGTTTTTAAATAAAATTCACATTTCTGGACTTTACTATGAGTTTGTGTGTTTTGCTATGATTTTCGGTATTTTCTGGCTGAAATTGAGGGACCTGAGCAAAAATCTGATTCAGAGGCTGAAGAGGGACTGCAGATGCTGTTGGATTCTGACCTCCCTGCACTCAAAGTGGATTTTCTGGAGCTACAAAAGTTTCAATGGCGTGCTCTCAATTCCGTTGGAAAGTAGACATCCAGGGCTTTCCAGCAATATATAATAGTTTATACTTTGCTCGAAGATAAACGACGCAAACTGGCGTTCAACGCCAGTTCTCTGCCCTATTCTGCCGTTAAACGCCAGAAACAGGTTACAAGTTTGAGTTAAATGCCCAAAACATGTTACAACCTAGCGTTTAACTCCAGAAACAGCCTAGGCACGTGTAAAGCTCAAGTCTCAGCCCCAGAACACACCAAGTGGGCCCTGGAAGTGGATTTCTGCACTATCTATCATAGTTTACTCATTTTTTATAAACCTAGGTTACTAGTTTAGTATTTAAACAACTTTTAGAGATTTATTTTGTATCTAATGACATTTTTAATCTAAATTTGTACTCTTTGATGGCATGACTCTCTAAACTCCATTGTTGGGGGTGAGGAGCTCTGCTGTGTCTCGATGAATTAATGCAATTACTTCTGTTTTCTATTCAAACACGCTTGTTTCTATCTAAGATGTTCATTCGCAGTTCAATATGATGGATGTGATGATCCGTGACATTCATCACCATTCTCAACTTATGAACGCATGATTGACAACCACCTCTGTTCTACCTTCGATTGAATGAGTATCTCTTGGATTCCTTAATCAGAATCTTCGTGGTATAAGCTAGAACCCATTGGCAGCATTCTTGAGAATCCGGAAAGTCTAAACCTTGTCTGTGGTATTTTGAGTAGGATTCAGGGATTGAATGACTGTGACGAGCTTCAAACTCACAAGGGTTGGGCGTAGTGACAGACGCAAAAGGATCAATGGATCCTATTCCAGCATGAGTGAGAACCGACAGATGATTAGCCGTGCGGTGACAGCGCACCTGGACCATTTTCACTGAGAGGACGGATGGTAGCCATTGATAACGGTGATCTACCAACACACAACTTGCCATAGGAGGAACCTTGCGTGCGTGAAGAAGAAGACAGGGGGAAAGCAGAGATTCAGAAGACAAAGCATCTCCAAAACTCCAACATATTCTCCATTACTGCATAATAAGTATTATTTAATCCATGCTCTCTTGTTCATTTGCAAGTCAACTAATAATTATAATTGATATCCTGACTAAGAGTTACAAGATAACCATAGCTTGCTTCAAACCAACAATCTCTGTGGGATCGATCCTTACTCACGTAAGGTATTACTTGGACGACGTAGTGCACTTGCTGGTTAATGGTACGAATTGTGAAAAGTGTGAATTACAATTTCGTGCACCAAGTTTTTGGCGCTGTTGCCGGGGATTGTTCGAGTTTGGACAATTGACGGTTTATTTTGTTGCTTATATTAGGAAAAAAAATTTCTTTTTGGTTTAGAGTCTTCTATTATTGTTTTTGGTTCAAATTTTCTTTTTAAAATCCTTATTTTCTTTTTTTAAATTTTTCGAAAATTTTTATAAACTAATAATTGAGTTTTTCTATTTGAGTTTAGTTTCATATTTTAAGTTGGGTGTCAATTGCATGTTTTTATTTTCTTTTAAATTTTCGAATTTTTGTTCATTGTTCTTTCTTGATCTTCAAGTTGTTCTTGTTTATTTTCCTTGTTTGATCTTTAGTTTTTCTTGTTTTGTGATTTTTCTTGTTTTTCTTGTGTATTTTTGAATTATTAGTATCCAAAAAAAATAATATAATAAATAAATATTTTATACATTAAATACCTTTATTAAAACACTTTAAATTTATAGCTCAATTGGCTAGAGCAGTGTGCTTATGTTCTTGGTAATTGGGAATTGTCCTTTTAAAACATTTTCAAACATAATTTTTTTTTTGATTAAATCTCATGTCAAACTTTTAAGTTTGGTGTTCTCTTGTTAATTTTTTATTTTCGAAAAATTATTTTTAGCTTTCTTAAAGTTTTAAGTTTGGTGTTCTTTTTATGTTCTTGTGAGTCTTCAAAGTGTTCTTGAAGCTTCTTTGTGTTTCGATCTTAAAATCTTTAAGTTTGGTTTTCCTTGGTGTTTTCCCTCCAAAACTTTTGAAAAAACAAGGAGAATTAGATCTAAAAGTTTTAAGCCTTGTGTCATTTTATTGTTTTTCTCTTTCCCCATTAAATTCAAAAATATCTTTTCTCTTTAATTTAAATTGAATTTTCGAAAATTACTTTTAAAAATTCAGATTTTTGTTTTAAAAATCAAATCTTTTCAAAAATTCAAAATCTTTTTCAAAAATCATATCCAAAGTTTTTCAGATCTTCTCAATTAAGCAATTATTTTCACTTTCAAATTTATTTTTTCTCTAAGTTTTCAAAATTTACATTTCAAATTCTAATTATTTTATTTTATTTCATCTTATTATTTTTATTTATCTTAATAATTTGGTTTGATTTACTTCAATAAAATAAAAACAAAAATAAATTTTCTTTGCAATTCATATCAATTCCATTTTATCCATCATGGATCTAAGTGGAAATGAACAGTCCAGAAGGACTCTGGGATCATATGCTTATCCCACTACTACTGCATATGGGAGTAGTATCTGTATACCTCCCATCAAAGCAGGCAGTTTTGAGCTAAATCCTCAACTCATTGTCATGGTGCAGCAAAACTGCCAGTATTCTAGTCTTCCACAAGAAGAACCTACTGAGTTTCTGGCACAATTCTTGCAAATTGCTGACACAGTACGTGACAAGGATGTAGATCAGGATGTATATAGACTGTTACTATTTCCGTTTGCTGTAAAAGATCAAGCTAAAAGATGGTTAAATAACCAACCCACAGCAAGCATAAGGACATGGAAACAGTTATCAGACAAATTCCTGAATCAATATTTCCCTCCAAAAAGGATGACACAGCCAAGGCTGGACATCCAAGGCTTTAAACAAGAGGATGATGAATCCCTTTATAATGCCCGGGAGAGGTACAGAGGGATGCTAAGGAAATGCCCCTCTGAAATGTTCTCAGAGTGGGTGCAATTAGACATCTTCTACTATGGGCTTACAGAAGGAGCTCAGATGTCCCTAGACCACTCAACTGGTGGATCTATACACATGAGAAAAACTATTGAAGAGGCTCAAGAGCTTATTGATATAGTTGCTAGAAACCAGCATCTGTACATAAGTAATGGGTCCTCCAGAACAAGTTGCTGAACTCAATCAACAATTGTGCTTTCTAACAAAACAGCTAGCAGAATTCAAGGAGATGCTACAAGACACTAAAAATGCTAATAAAAATATGGAGGCACAATTGAATTAGACAAAATAGCAGTTATCAAGGCAGATAACAGAAGAGTGCTAGGCAGTTCAGTTAAGAAGTGGGAAAACATTAAATACCTCACTTCAGAACAGCAGAAAGCCAAGGAAAGAACAAATGACAGAGGATGAGCAAAATATCATCCAAAATCCCTGTGAGGACAGTAAGAGCCCAGAGAGGAACAATTCTGGCATTCAAACGCCAGAAACAGGCAAGGAGCTGGCGTCAAACGCCCAATGGAAGCTTAGTTCTGGCGTTCAAATGCCAGAAACAGGTAAGAAGCTGGCATCCAACGCCAATCAAGCTTCTAACCCTAGCATCCAAACGCCAGTGAGGGATCAGACACACCCAAGTGCTGATAGCAACCCCTCTAAAAGGGCTTCTCCAACCACCTCTGTAGGAAATAAACCTACAGCAACTAAGGTTGAGGAATATAAAGCAAAGTTGCCTTATCCTCAAAAGCTCCGCCAAGAGGAGCAGGATAAGCAAATTACCCACTTTGCAGACTATCTCATGACTCTTGAAATAAAGATTCCGTTTGCAGAGGCACTTGAGCAAATACCCTCTTATGCCAAGTTCATGAAAGAGATCTTGAGTCATAAGAAGGATTGGAGAGAAACTGAAAGAGTTCTCCTCACTGAAGAATGCAGTGCAGTCATTCTGAAAAGCTTCCCAGAAAAGCTTAAAGATCCCGGGAGCTTTATGATAATTAGAGGGTAATTGCACCAAGATAGCTTTGTGTGATCTTGGGGCAAGCATCAACCTAATACCTGCATCCACTATCAGAAAGCTTGGTTTAACTGAAGAAGTCAAACCAACACGGATATGTCTCCAACTTGCTGATGGCTCCATTGAATACCCATCAAGTGTGATTGAAGACATGATTGTCAGGGTTGGGCCATTCGCCTTCCCCACTAACTTTGTAGTGCTGGAAATGGAGGAGCACAAGAGTGCTACTCTCATTCTAGGAAGACCTTTCCTAGAAACTGGACAAACTCTCATTGATGTCCAAAAGGGGGAAGTAACCCTAAAAGTCAATGAGGATGAGTTTAAGTTGAATGCTGTCAAAGCCATGCAGCATCCAGACACACCAAAAGACTGCACGAAAGTTGATCTTATTGACTCTTTGGTAGAGGAGATCAGCATGGCTGAGAGTCTTGAATCAGAGCTGGAAGACATCTTTAATGATGTTCAGCCTGATCTGGAGGATTCAAAGGAATTGAAAGAGCCTCTGAAATTTCCTCAGGAAGAGGAAAAACCTCCTAAACCTGAGCTCAAACCATTACCACCATCCATGAAATATGCATTTTTGGGAGAAGGTGACACTTTTCCGGTGATCATAAGCTCTGCTTTAAATCCCCTAGAAGAGGAAGCGCTACTTCAAGTGCTAACGACACACAAGACAGCTCTTGGGTGGTCCATAAGTGATCTTAAGGGCATCAGCCCAGCAAGATGCATGCACAAGATCCTATTGGAGGACGATGCTAAGCCAGTGGTTCAACCACAGAGGCGGCTAAATCCAGCCATGAAGGAAGTGGTGCAGAAAGAGGTCGCCAAGTTACTGGAGGCTGGAATTATTTATCCTATTTCTGATAGCCCCTGGGTGAGCCCTGTCCAAGTTGTCCCCAAAAAGGGAGGCATGACAGTGGTTCATAATGAAAAAAATGAACTGGTTCCTACAAGAACAATTACAGGGTGGCACATGTGTATTGACTACAGAAGGCTCAATACAGCCACCAGAAAGGATCATTTTCCTTTACCATTCATAGACCAGATGCTAGAAAGACTAGCAGGTCATGATTATTATTGCATTTTGGATGGCTATTCAGGCTACAACCATATTGCAGTAGATCCTCAGAAACAAGGGAAAATAGAATTCACATATCCATCTGGAGTATTTGTCTACAGAAGGATGCCATTTGGGCTGTGTAATGCACCTGCAACCTTTCAGAGATGCATACTCTCTATTTTCTCTGATATGGTGGAAAAATTTCTAGAAGTCTTCATGGATGACTTCTCAGTATATGGAGACTCATTCAGCTCCTGTCTTGATCACCTAACACTGGTTCTGAAAAGATGCCAAGAGACTAACCTGGTTTTAAACTAGGAAAAATGTCACTTTATGGTGACTGGAGGGATTGTCCTTGGGCAGAAGATTTCGAACAAGGGAATAGAGGTGGATCAAGATAAGGTAGAGGTAATTGAAAAATTACCACCACCTGCCAATGTTAAGGCAATCAGAAGCTTTCTGGGGCATGCAGGAATCTATAGGAGGTTTATAAAGGATTTTTCAAAAATTGCAAAACCCCTGAGCAACCTGCTAGCTACTGATACGCCATTTGTGTTTGACACAGAGTGTCTGCAGGCATTTGAAACCCTGAAAGCTAAGCTGGTCACAGCACCAGTTATTTCTACACCAGACTGGACATTACCATTCGAATTAATGTGTGATGTCAGTGACCATGCCATTGGTGCAGTATTGGGGCAGAGGCATGACAAGCTTCTGCATGTCATTTATTATGCTAGCCGTATTTTAAATGATGCCCAGAAAAATTACACAACCACAGAAAAAGAATTGCTTGCAGTGGTTTATGCCATTGACAAGTTTAGATCATACTTAGTAGGATCAAAAGTGATTGTGTACACTGACCATGCTGCTCTTAAATATCTACTTACAAAGCAGGATTCAAAACCCGGGCTCATAGGATGGGTGTTGCCTCTGCAAGAGTTTGATATAGAAATAAGAGACAGAAAAGGGACTAAAACCAAGTGGCTGATCATCTGTCCCGGATAGAGCCAGTAGAAGGGGCGTCCTTTCCCTCTATTAAAATCTCTGAAACCTTTCCGGATGAGCATTTGTTCGCCATTCAGGAAACACCATGGTTTACAGACATTGCAAACTATAAAGCTGCAAGGTTCTTACCCAAGGAGTACAACAGGCAATAAAAGAAAAAATTAATTACTGATGCAAAGTACTACTTGTGGAATGAACCCTATCTCTTTAAGAGATGTGTAGACGGAATAATCCGAAGGTGTGTGCCTAGAGAAGAAGCACAGAAGATCTTATGGCATTGCCATGGGTCACAATATGGAGGCCACTTCGGAGGTGAGCGAACAGCCACCAAGGTCCTCCAATGTGGCTTCTACTGGCCTACCCTCTATTGAGATTCCCGAGAGTTTGTACGTAACTGTGACAGTTGCCAGAGAGCTGGTAATCTGCCTCATGGTTACACCATGCCTCAACAAGGAATCTTGGAGATTGAGTTGGTTGATGTATGGGGTATTGACTTCATGGGGCCTTTCCCACCATCATACTCAAACACTTATATTCTGGTTGCATTCGACTATGTATCCAAATTGGTAGAGGCCATTGCCACACCCACTAATGAAACTAAGACAGTGCTGAAGTTCCTCCAGAAACATATCCTCAGTAGGTTTGGTGTCCCTAGAGCACTAATTAGTGATGGGGGCACTCACTTCTGCAACAAACAGCTTTATTCTGCCATGGTCCGGTATGGAATTAGTCACAAGGTGGCAACTCCATATCATTCCCAGACAAATGGGCAAGCTGAAGTCTCTAATAGAGAACTAAAAAGAATCTTGGAACGGAATATAAGTACCCGTAGACAGGATTGGGCGAGAAGATTGGATGATGCTCTGTGGGCTTACAGAACAGCATTCAAGACCCCTATAGGAACCTCTCCATACCAGCTTGTGTATGGTAAGGCCTGTCATCTGCCCATGGAACTGGAGCATAAGGCCTACTGGGCAACCAGATTCCTAAACTTTGATGCTAGATTAGCTGGAGAAAAAAGATTACTCCAGCTAAATGAGTTAGAGAAATTCAGACTCACTGCTTTTGAAAATGCCAAGCTTTACAAAGAGAAAGCAAAAAGTTCGCATGACAGAAAGCTATCATCTAGAGTCTTTGAACCATGACAGAAGGTTCTGCTGTTTAACTCTAGGCTCAGGCTATTCCCCGAAAAACTGAAATCCCGGTGGAGGGGACCATATGTGATTACAAGTGTGTCACCATATGGCTCTGTGGAGCTTCAAGACATTGATTCTAATAAGAAGTTCATTGTTAATGACAGAGAATCAAGCATTATCTTGAAGGCAATGTTGAGCATGAGTGCTCAAGGCTGAAGCTAGATTAAAAGCTCAGCAAGGTCCAGCTAAAGACAATAAAGGAGCGCTTGCTGGGAGGCAACCCAGCCATTAGCAAAACTTTTTCTGTTATTTTATTTTATTCTATTCTTCATTTTATTTATTTTTAAATTATACAAGTTCAATATTAATAATATTCAAGGTAAAGAATCAATTGCTTAAGTTCACATGGTTACAGAAGGATTCAGAGCACAAAACAGGGAAAAGGAGCTCACTGGCAAGAAAACGCCAGTAAGAGGCACAATTGGGTGTTAAACGCCCAAAAGAAGCATCTACTGGGTCTTTAACGCCAGTAATGATACCTTTCTAGGCGTTAAACGCCAGAATGGGTACCATTCTAGGCGCTTAACGCAATACTTGCAGCGTCCTGGGCATTCAGGAAAAACACTCAGTGACAAAGGAATTCTGGCGTTTAACGCCAGCCAAAAGCAACAGCTGGGCATTAAACACCCAAAAGAACCTACAGAGGGGCGTTAAACGCCCAAAACATGCAGCAGTTGGGCGTTTCACGCCAAGATTGTGGAGGGAGGAAAATTTTTTGTTCCCAACTTGATTTTTTTTTAAATTCTCATATTTCAATCCATTTTTCTTGCATAAACATGTTCCCATACTTTCATTTTTCAAACTTTTCTTCCAAAAATTAAAAAAAAATATCTTAATCCTAAAATTAAATCTTTCTCAATTCTTCCTCAACCTCTTCTCAAATCTTTTTCAAAACAAATCTATCCTTTTCAAAATTCCTTTTTTCAAACTGAACAATATCTTTTTCAAATCTTCACAATATTTTTAGAACAAATCTATCTTTTTCGAATATCTTTCATATCTTTTTAATTTTAAATTCCATCTTTTCCTATCTTACTTATCTTTTCCAAATCACATTTTCTGTTATATCTTTTTAAAAGATTGTCAAAAACCCACCACCCCTTCCCTTTAAATCCTCGTTCGGCCTCCCCCTCTCTTCCACAATTTGAACTTGGCTCTCCCTCTATCCCTCTCCTTTCTTTTCTTTTGCTTGAGAACAAGCAAACCTCTAAGTTTGGTATGTTTTTCTGTGATCACTAAGCCAATACCCACCAAGATCATGGCTCCTAAGGGAAAACAAACCAACTCAAGAGGCAAGAAAGAGAATATTCCAAAACCACTTTGGAATCAAGGGAAGTTCTTAACCAAAGAACATTCATACCATTACTACAAAATAATGGGTCTAAGGTCAGTGATCCCGGAAGTTAAATTCGATCTGAAAGAAGATGAATATTCAGAGATCCAAGAGCAAATTCAAAACAGGAGCTGGGAAGTCCTAGCTAATCCTGAAACAAAGGTGGGAAGAAACATGGTTCAGGAATTCTACTCTAATCTGTGGCAAATAGACAGGTAGAGAATAGCTGGAACCGCATTCTATGACTATCGAACTCTGGTCAGAGGGAAGATTGTTCACTCCCACCCTGACAAAATAAGGGAAATCTTCAAGCTGCCTCAACTGCAAGATGACCCAGACTCCTTTAATAGGAGAATGATGAGACCAAATCAGAGCTTGGACAAAATCCTAGAGGACATATGCCTCCCTGGAGCCAAATGGACAACCAACACAAAGGGTGTCCCAAACCAACTCAAAATAGGGGATCTCAAACCAGTCGCCAGAGGCTAGCTAGATTTTATTGGGCGCTCTATACTGCCCACTAGCAACCGCTCTGAAGTCACCATCAAAAGAGCAGTGATGATCCATTGCATTATGCTGGAAAAAGAAATGGAAGTTCATCAGCTGATTTCTTGTGAGCTTTACAAAATTGCAAACAAGAACTCCAAAGATGCCAAATTGGCTTATCCAAGCTTAATCTCCCTGTTATGTAAAGATGCTGGAGTAAAGATGGGAGTAGATGAGTATATTTCAGTTGAGCAACCAATCACCAAAAAGTCAATGGAAGGACAAGTGCAGGACGATCCCATCAAGAGGAAAGCACAGGAGTTCCTCCCGGAAATTCCTCAATTTGAATACTGGGGGTGCCTAGAAGCATCTATCACCAAGTTGCAAGAAGCTATGGATCAATTGAAGGAAGAACAGCAAAATCAAAACAGCATGCTCTGCAAGCTGCTTAGGGAACAAGAAGAGCAAGGGCGTGAACTGAAAGAACTAAAGTGCCAGAAGCTATATCTTGAAAGGCCAAGCACTCCACAGACTAAAGAGGCATCTACCTCCCAAAGCAAAGGTTGTTGAGTCCTAACTCTGTGGTAACCTTTTATCTATTTTAAGAGTCTATGAGTATTAAAATTAGAGTCATTTGTCTTTATGTCTTTAGTTTCTTTTCTTTTATTGCTAAGTGTCTGCTTTTATGCCTAATTTATATTATTTCCAATAAATAATAAATAAAGATTAGAGTCTATGCCTTAAAGTTATGAACATCCTATGAATCCATCACCTATCTTAAATAAAAAAAATGTTTTTAATTACAAAAGAACAAGAAGTACATGGTTTCGAATTCATCCTTGAAACTAGTTTAATTATTTTGATGTGGTGACAATACTTTTTGTTTTCTGAATGAATGCTTGAACAGTGCATATGTCTTTTGAATTTGTTGTTTATGAATGTTAAAATTATTGGCTCTTGAAAGAATGAAGAAAAAAGAGACATGTTATCTGATAATATGAAAAATCATAAAAATAATTCTTGAAGCAAGAAAAAGCAGTGAAGAACAAAGCTTGCAGAAAAAAAATGCGGAAAAAAAGAGAAAAAGAAAAAGCAAGCAGAAAAAGCCAAAAGCTCTTTAAACCAAAAGGCAAGAGCAAAAAGCCAATAGCCCTTAAAACCAAAAGGCAAGGGTAATAAAAAGGATCCAAGGCTTTGAGCATCAGTGGATAGGAGGGCCTAAAGGAATAAAATCCTGGCCTAAGCAGCTAAACCAAGCTGTCCCTAACCATGTGCTTGTGGTGTGAAGGTGTCAAGTGAAAACTTGAGACTAGGCGGTTAAAGTCGAGGTCCAAAGCAAAAGAAGAGTGTGCTTAAGAACCATGGACACCTCTAATTGGGGACTTTAGCAAAGCTGAGTCACAATCTGAAAAGGTTCACCCAGTTATGTGTCTGTGGCATTTATGTATCCGGTGGTAATACTGGAAAACAAAGTGCTTAGGGCCACGGCCAAGACTCATAAAGTAGCTGTGTTCAAGAATCAACATACTGAACTAGGAGAATCAATAACACTATCTGAATTCTAAGTTCCTATAGATGCCAATCATTTTGAACTTCAATGGATAAAGTGAGGTGCCAAAACTATTCAAGAGGCAAAAAGCTACTAGTCCCGCTCATCTGATTGGAGCTAAGTTTCATTGATATTTTGGAATTTATAGTATATTCTCTTCTTTTTATCCTATTTGATTTTCAATTGCTTGGGGACAAGCAACAATTTAAGTTTGGTGTTGTGATGAGCGGATAATTTATACGCTTTTTGGCATTGTTTTTACATAGTTTTTAGTATGATTTAGTTAGTTTTTACTATATTTTTTTTAGTTTTTAAATAAAATTCAAATTTTTGGATTTTACAATGAGTTTGTGTGTTTTTCTGTGATTTCAGGTATTTTCTGGCTGAAATTGAGGGACCTGAGCAAAAATCTGATTCAGAGGTTGAAGAGGGACTGCAGATGCTGTTGGATTCTGACCTTCCTTCACTCAAAGTGGATTTTATGGAGCTACAGAAGTCGAAATGGGGCGCTCTCAATTGTGTTGGAAAGTAGACATCCAGGGCTTTCCAGCAATATATAATAGTCCATGCTTTGCTCGAAGATAAATGACGCAAACTGGCGTTCAACGCCAGTTCTCTGCCCTATTCTGGCGTTCAACGCCAGAAACAGGTTACAAGTTGGAGTTAAACGCCCAAAACAGGTTACAGGGTAAAGCTCAAGTTTCAGCCCCAGCACACACCAAGTGGGCCCCGGAAGTGGATTTCTGCACTATCTATCGTAGTTTACTCATTTTCTGTAAACCTAGGTTACTAGTTTAGTATTTAAACAACTTTTAGAGATTTATTTTGTATCTAATGACATTTTCGATCTAAACTTTGTACTCTTTAACTGAATGAGTCTCTAAACTCCATTGTTGGGAGTGAGTAGCTCTGCTGTGTCTCGATGAATTAATGCAATTACTTCTATTTTCTATTCAAACACGCTTGTTTCTATCTAAGATGTTCATTCGCACTTCAATATGATGGATGTGATGATCCGTGATATTCATCACCATTCTCAACTTATGAACACAAAATTGACAACCACCTCCGTTCTACCTTCGATTGAATGAGTATCTCTTGGATTCCTTAATCAGAATCTTCGTGGTATAAGCTAGAATCCATTGGCAGCATTCTTGAGAATCCGGAAAGTCTAAACCTTGTCTGTGGTATTCAGAGTAGGATTCAGGGATTGAATGACTGTGACGAGCTTCAAACTCACATGGGTTGGGCGTAGTGACAGACGCAAAAGGATCAATAGATCCTATTCCAGCATGAGTGAAAACCGATAGATGATTAGCCGTGCGGTGACAGTGCACCTGGAGTATTTTCACTGAGAGGACGGATGGTAGCCATTGACAACGCTGATCCACCAACACACATCTTGCCATAGGAGGAACCTTGCATGCGTGAAGAAGAAGACAGAGGGATAGCAGAGATTCAGAAGACAAAGCATCTCCAAAACTCCAACATATTCTCCATTACTGCATAATAAGTATTATTTAATCCATCCTCTCTTGTTCATTTGCAAGTCAACTGATAATTATAATTGATATCCTGACTAAGAGTTACAAGATAACCATAGCTTGCTTCAAACCAACAATCTCTGTGGGATCGACCCTTACTCACGTAAGGTATTACTTGGACGACCCAGTGCACTTGCTGGTTAGTGGTACGAATTGTGAAAAGTGTGAATTACAATTTCGTGCACCAGGTGTCCCCACACTTGGACCTTGCTCTATGTGTTTCTCTTCTACTTCTTCTTGGTGAACTTCAGCTACAGTTTCATCAATGATGTCGCACTGGAAGATAAAATAATCTTCCGGAGGGTGCTTCATAGCTTCATTTAAACTGAAACTCACTGGTCTGCCATCTATCTCAAAGGAGTAAGTTCCTGATAATGCATCCAGCTTGAACTTCGAAGTCTTCAGGAATGGTCTTCCAAGCAAGATTGACGATGGTCTTCCTGAGTCATTAGTGGGCATTTCCAGGATATAGAAGTCAATGGGAAATGTGAGCCCCTTAATGCTCACTAATACATCTTCAGCAATTCCAACTACTGTAATAATGCTTTTAGCTGCTAACACAAAATGAGCTGCTGACCTTTTTAAGGGAGGGAGCCTCAAAGCATCATATATAGACAATGGCATTATACTAATATAACGGCCCAACTTCCAGCATGTCATGATCATACTAAAAGTTGAACGTTACCAACTTGTTTCCCCAACTTAAGTAATATTTAATAAATATAAGCCTGTTCGTTGTTAACACCTCGCGAGTTTCGAGTAATTTTTTTAAAACAATAGTAGTTTAGAGTCGCATACATAGAGTATAACAACGAAACATGAGTACACACATTCAAGGAATTGTAGAAGGCAATACATAGAATATCACACCACAATATACATCATAATGCAGAAGCAGCTAAGTTATACTAGTAAGGAATTATAACACAGCATCCTTCAGTTAGTGACTCATATAATATATACACATATATACATAAGACGTCCCAGGGCCTGGCCTGTCCAAAAGCCCCTAAGCTGGCACCCAGGCTAGGCTAACTCTATGACATGCCTATTCCCTCTGAGCATGCTAGTACAAGTGAGGGAAACACTCTAAGGTACCGTGGTTAGAATGGACGCCTCAAAAGTCTCCTCGTCTCTGATCCAAAAGCCCCTCACAGAAAACTGTTGGGTAGGTGATGATGCCTGCTCGCTGGTGCCCCATCTGGCTCATTGCTACCAGAAGAGATATCCTCGATCTCAGGGTCACGTACTATATAATTACGTACACAAGGTGTCGCACATCGGATGTAATACTCGTAGCTGCGCACTGGGTCGTCGTGGATGTACGGATGATTAATCTCGTAGGGCAGGACTCCCGTGTCCATCTGAAGAGGTGTAAGGGGTAAGAACTGGGGAGTTCTTAGTAAGGTCGGGGTTCATAGTTAAGTCCATTTATAATGTCCGCTTGCAAGTTTCTAAATCCTTTGAAAATTGATGGTTTAACAATCAAATATTCAAAACCTTTTCAAAAGAAATCAGTTAATTAACCATAAATCCAAACTTCTTTTCCAGATATAAGAATCTGAAAAGTTTCCTAATGGTATGAATGACCAACTTGTCCTAAGCATAGGTTCAATTAAGTCTATGCTGTAAGAGTTTGATTTTTCATATTTTACTAGACTATAAACATAAAAGAAGTTACCTACGCGGTATAAATGATCATCTTGTTCCAAGCATAGGTTCATTAAGTCTATGCTGAATCAGTCAGATACTTTATACAAAGCTAGACCTCAAACAAACCAACCACAGCCTTAGGCCCAAACAACTCAATCAACATCCAATCACCACAATCCAAACAATCAGTTACAAACACAAGTAATGAGGTTCAAACACAATCAAGAGCAATTACGTCAGGTATAGCAGTTAGCAATTAAACAGAGTTGCTCACATAGGCAAACCAATTAAAATATGCACAAACAAGTATGATGCATGTGTGATCCTACTGCAGGTAATGAGCTCATTTGTCGGTTTCGACCCGTACCGACACAATCCGACCCTCCAGGTCCGATAAGGCCTTCCTAGAACTTAATCCCAGATTAAGTACCGCATACCCTCTACCAAGTACTCTCGACTTGCAGGGCTGGTATTTGCTCAAATCTCAATATACCGCAGGTATGCGAATCAGGCCTCTACCAAGCATTCAGCTTGTAGGGCTGGTACATCTCTACCGCAGCCTGTCTGGGAAGCAACATCACAATACGGGCGTCCCCGCATAATATTCACAAGAATCGCCCGAGGGCTCATAAGTCACATATAACCATACTTTTCATCACTTAGTAATCATCTTCATCATCTTTCGACAATCATAAATCAAGCATCACAACATCACAGTGAGCTTATTTTACAATTCTCTGCTTACTTTGTAAGGTCAAGCACACTGCTATATAGCTTTTAATTCCTTTTCTTTCCAACATGTATGAAAGTTTCTAAATCCTTTTTCATTACCATACATACCTCAATACTTTCTCTTGAACTCTTCTTTAGGTGTTTAATAAAGAGAATTAAGAAATTCTGGACTCAAAACTGCCTTCCTGAGGCTTTTAGGAAAAACTGTCTTTTTATCAATATTTTATTATTATTAATAAAATAATATTATTAATAAAATAATATTAACAATAAAATAATATTTTAATATTAAAACAATAATATTTTATTCAACTTTCAAAAATTGCATTTTGACCCCTGAACTTTTTGGAAATTGCATTTTGACCCCTTAACTTTTAATATTTGCACTTTGTCCCCTTAACTTTTCTTTAATTAACTTTCAACCCCAAACTTTTTAATAATTATAATTTGATCCCAAAATCATCAAAACCAAAGTTTTTCTTGTCCTTCAAAGACCAAAAATATTTTTCCAAAAGTTCATCAGATTTCAGCTTGATTTTCAACTAATTTTTCAATCTTTTTGGTAACCGATTTTTACCTGATTTTGACCAAACCAAAGAGCAACGTTTAATCCATCAAATACACATCAAAAACACATCAAATATCATGAATTTCATGGCTGGAAAGCCACGTTTTCCAGCAGCAACAACAGCAACTTCAGAACCATCAAAAACTTGATTTTCAAGGATTAAACAACAAGATCTCATGATTAAACCATCACACAAACACTCAAAATCAAGCTTCAAGCAACAAGAGCTGATTTAACACTTCAAGAACCAAACCAATCATTGATTAATTTACCAAACCTTACCTCCTTTGCATCTGTCAAGAATTGAACCAAGAACAAGCTTCCAAAAGCACTTTTACGCTTATTTTAACATCAAAAACAACTTTAGAACCATATGAACCATGAAGGCTGAAGCTTCATGATGGTGAAAAGTAGGTTTTCCTCACCTCAAGGCAGCTAGAAATTACGTTTTCTTAGAGCCTGTGGTGATTGAACAAGAGATCTTAAGAGAAAACATGAAGAAAACATCATCAGCTTGAGTTCCCACCATGGATGAAACTTCAAGGAGGAGGAGCAGCCATCATGCCTTGATTTACTCCATGAAAATTGATATAGAAATGAAGATGAGGAAGAGGTGATCATTTTGGTCGGATTAGATTTTTGATAGGGGTTTTAGTTTGAAAAAGAACAGAGAAAGAAGCTTAGGTGTTCATGGAAGTTTTCATGGAAGTTCTTCCATTTCTCTCTCAAGAATTTCGAATTCTAACTTGTTTAGAAAGTAAAAATGATAGTAATGATGATACATGGGAGAACGTGGGGTTTGGATAAGCATTATCCTAAATTTTGGTGTAAAAATATCTCAAGAAAGGATAATTACGGAAGCTATATGTATTAGAACACAAGTATTTCTTACTTTCTCCTTAAGAAAGCTTTGCTTGGAGAGCAAGAAAGGAAACATGTGGTGGCTAACTCTGGGAGAGCCACGTGTCACTGGGTGCTGACTCATCAGAGTTTAATAATAGAATATCATTCTGAAGATAATTACAAAAATTAGATACATCAGATTATACTACTTAAGGATAAGCATGAGCTTTACTAGTATAAATAATACTAGTAACATGATAATCATGAGAATAAAAGATATACGATGAAGCATTAGCATTGCTAAATTCATCTAAGAATGCCGGTATTATCCATTATCGGTAGATTTCTAGCTCAGTTATTATATTATCAAACATAGATCAACATTAACCACATTAGAGAAAATAATAATATAATATTCCAAATAAAA
Source organism: Arachis hypogaea (assembly GCF_003086295.3). NCBI lineage: Eukaryota > Viridiplantae > Streptophyta > Magnoliopsida > Fabales > Fabaceae > Arachis > Arachis hypogaea. The sequence goes on along the minus strand of NC_092046.1, from coordinate 88,948,287 downwards.
TAATAATATATGAATATTATATTAATATAATTTTTCTCTCGAAATTCGAGACTGGCTCGTCACATAGAGACAAACTACGGAAATCAGAATTTTGAAATTCGGACCCGAAGTGGTTCAAAAACGCAACTTTTTGCGACGTGCCTGCTTAGATTAGGATAGGTGTCTGGTGCAGTCAAGCTGCTAACTCAGCAGCTTGATGACATAGCACCTGTGTAGTGGAGGTGCTTATATGCACTAAAATTCCTAAAAATTCCATAAAAATTCCGGTTGATCCCAAAAAATCGCCGTTTCTTCGAGGCTAAAGGCAAGGCCGTTACATTCTACCCTCCTAAAAGAAAATTTTGCTCTCAAAATTTTAGTTACCTCTAAAGAGAAACAGATAGTCTTTCCTCATCTTGTCTTCTAGTTCCCATTTGTACTCTTCAATACTCGTTTGTTCCCACACCACCTTAACCAATGGTACTATTTTCCTTTTCAGCTGTTTGTCACTTCGTTCCACAATTCTGGCTGGTAAAGTTTGATATGTTAAGTCGGCTCGTAGCTGAGCTATCTTTGGTTGTAAAATGTGGCTTTTGTAGGGATTATATTTCTTGAATTGTGTAACAGGAAAAATATCGTGAAGGTTTGACAAATAAGAAGGGAGGGCTATTTGGTATGCTACTGGATCGACTCTTTTAAGAACTTGAAAAGTACCTAAGTATCGTGGACTCGATTTCTTAGTTCTAAGTGCTCTACCTATCCCAATTGTAGGTGTCACTCTTAAGAAAATATGGTCACCGTTACTAAACCCTAAGGGCCTATGCCTAATATCTGCATAGCTCTTCTGTCGACTTTGAGCAGTTTGATTCTCTTCTCGAATGTGCTTAATCCATTCAGCAGTCTCTTGTACTAATTCTGGCCCCAAAATCCTACCTTCATCCTTGTCATATCAGCATAATGGTGACTGACACTTTCTTTCATAGAAGGTTTCATACGGTGCCATTTTGATGCTTTGTTGATAACTATTATAATAAGCAAACTCAATCAACAGCAACTATTTGTCCCTGTTACCTTGTTGATCTTTCACCCAAGATTTCAACATATCTTCCAAAGTACGAATCGTTCGTTCTATCTACTCATCAGTCTGTATGTGATATGTTGTACTAAAATGTAGCTTTGTCTCTCTTATTCCAAATTTTAAGCTTTCAAAGACTGAGATCATCTCTTCTTCCTTAATCATCATCAGGGATATGCCCAAACTCTTTCGACTCAAAGCATCTGCGACTACATTTTCCTTTCCAAGATGATAGCTTAACTTAAAGTCATAATCTTTTAGGAATTCCATCCATCATCTCTGCCTCATGTTAAGGTCTTTCTGATCAAAGATATACTTCAAACTCTTATGATCAGAGAAAACTTTCAATTGAGCTCCATGCAAATAGTGTCTCCAGATCTTGAGTGCAAAAACCACTGCAACTAATTCTAGATTATGTGTCGGATAATTCTTTTCATGAGGTCTCAGCTGTCTCAAAGCATATGCCACTATATTCCTATGCTGCATCGATACGCATCCAAATCTCTTAAAAGAATCATTATACTACACCTCAAAAGGTTCCTGTGGGTCTGGTAACACCAAAACTGATGCCGTCGTCAACTTTTCCTTTAAAGTTTCAAAACTTTCTTCGCACTCTTTTGTCCATTCAAACGGAACTTCCTTCCTTGTGAGGTAAGTCAAGGGTAACGTTATCTGTGAAAAACCTTCAATAAACTACAAATAATATCCTGCTACCTCAAGAAACTACGAACTTTTTTAACTGTTGTAGGTTGTTTCCATTGTATCATTGCATCATTCTTTGAAGGATCTACCATTATACCGTCTTGTGTGATCACATGTCCCATGAATGCCACTTTTGCCGAACAAAGCTCAGACTTTAACAGTTTCATATACAGCTTCCATCCTCTTAGTATCTAGTTTGAAAGGCAGTCTTAACCATCCGAGTCCTTCACTCAAATTTGATGGTAACTCGACCGCAAAGAAATCTTAGAGAATACTGTCGCACCTCTCAGCTGGTCCATTAGATCATCTATCCTCAGTAGTGAATACTTATTCTTGATTGTAATCTTGTTCAGTTGCAGATAATCTACACACAATCTCGTCCCACTATCTTTCTTCTATACTAGTAACACTGGAGCTCCCCATAGTGATACACTCAGACGAATAAACTTCATTCTCAATAACTCATCTAACTGTTTCTTCCACTCTGCCAGTTCCAATGATGATATCCAATACAATGCTATAAAAATTGGTCTGGTTCCAAGCACCAAGTCAATACTGAATTCTATCTCTCTCTGGGGTGGAAGTTCAGGTATATCATCAGGGAAAACATCAGGAAACTCCTTTACCACTCAAATTTGCTCCAAAGCTTGTTCATCACTCTTTGAGCTAGCAGATAATAGAAGATAACCCTCTAATCCACTACTACCAAAGGTAACTCTTAGGGAATTCGAATAGAACATACAAGACTCAACTCACTCAATATGCATGCCAAATGTTTGGGAATATAGCATTTCGTTTAGAACAATCAAGGAAAACATGATGATTAGACAACCAATCTAGACCTAAGATAATATCTATACCACATAAAGGCAAGTCGACCAGGTCATATATGAAAGTCCTAACCTCAATAACAAAAGGTACCTGTTGACACACTCGTCTAGTCAAGGCATTATGAAATATAGTTGTATGGACAATCAGATCATAATTTAACACAGTAGAATCTAATTCCTACTCATGCACAACAGTCGCAGAAATAAAAGAATGTGACGCACCAGAGTCATACAATGCAGTTAAGAGTCGAGATTTGACATAACACTGACCATGGATTAGGGAGTCTGATTTCATTGCATCATCAGCAATCATGGCAAACACACGTCCCTGCTGTCGCGGCCTATCTATTCCTTGTATTGGCTTCTTCGGACAGTCCTTAGCCATATGTCCAGGTTGACCACAAGAAAAACAGATAATGCCTGCAGGTTGACAAGGTATACCTCCATGCTCCTTTCCACACTGCCTACACACTGGTCGCACTTGTGCCTGCTGAGATTGCTTACCCATATCCTATCTCATTCTTCCTCCATTACCACTATTACGCTTTCCCAAATGACCAACTGCTGAAGTAGTAGCAGTCGCCGTTTCACGCACAACCTCAGCCATAGCGTGAATCGCAGTAAATAGGTTATCATCGTTTCGTACGGAATGTTAGCGGTAGTCTCTCCCCAAGCGCTATGTCTCTGTGAACTCATCCTAATCTTGTTCACACCAAACAATCGATACCAAGGTGATCAGTCTCAATACCTCAAGTTGGGCGTGAACATTCTCATAATGAAGGCACAAAGACAATCATGCAACACATATCACATGGATATCCTATAAGCATGAGACGCACAACAGAGCATGCAATGAAGCATGATCCAGTCCATTCCTCAGGCTCTAACAGGAAGGACAGCTCTGATACCAAATTGTAACGGCCCAACTTCCAGCATGTCATGATCATACTAAAAGTTGAACGTTACCAACTTGTTTCCCCAACTTAAGTAATATTTAATAAATATAAGCCTATTCGTTGTTAACACCTCACGAGTTTCGAGTAATTTTTTTTTTTAAAACAATAGTAGTTTAGAGTCGCATACATAGAGTATAACAACGAAACATGAGTACACACATTCAAAGAATTGTAGAAGGCAATACATAGAATATCACACTACAATATACATCATAATGCAGAAGCAGCTCAGTTATACTAGTAAGGAATTATAACACAGCATCCTTCAGTTAGTGACTCATATAATATATACACATATATACATAAGACGTCCCGGGGCCTGGCCTGTCCAAAAGCCCCTAAGCTGGCAACCAGGCTAGGCTAACTCTATGACATGCCTATTCCCTCTGAGCATGCTAGTACAAGTGATGGAAACACTCTAAGGTACCGTGGTTAGAATGGACGCCTCAAAAGTCTCCTCGTCTCTGATCCAAAAGCCCCTCACAGAAAACCGTTGGGTAGGTGATGATGCCTGCTCGCTGGTGCCCCATCTGGCTCATTGCTACCAGAAGAGATATCCTCGATCTCAGGGTCACGTACTATATAATTACGTACACAAGGTGCCACACATCGGATGTAATACGCGTAGCTGCGCACTGGGTCGTCGTGGATGTACGGATGATTAATCTCGTAGGGCAGGACTCCCGTGCCCATCTAAAGAGGTGTAAGGGGTAAGAACTGGGGAGTTCTTAGTAAGGTCGGGATTCATAGTTAAGTCCATTTATAATGTTCGCTTGCAAGTTTCTAAGTCCTTTGAAAATTGATGGTTTAACAATCAAATATTCAAAACCTTTTCAAAAGAAATCAGTTAATTAACCATAAATCCAAACTTCTTTTCCAGATATAAGAATCTGAAAAGTTTCCTAATGGTATGAATGACCAACTTGTCCCAAGCATAGGTTCAATTAAGTCTATGCTGTAAGAGTTTGATTTTTCATACTTTACTAGACTATAAACATAAAAGAAGTTACCTACGCGGTATAAATGATCATCTTGTTCCAAGCATAGGATCATTAAGTCTATGCTGAATCAGTCAGATACTTTATACAAAGCTAGACCTCAAACAAACCAACCATAGCCTTAGGCCCAAACAACTCAATCAACATCCAATCACCACAATCCAAACAATCAATTACAAACACAAGTAATGAGGTTCAAACACAATCAAGAGCAGTTACGTCAAGTATAGCCGTTAGCAATTAAACAGAGTTGCTCACATAGGCAAACCAATTAAAATATGCACAAACAAGTATGATGCATGTCTGATCCTACTGCAGGTAATGAGCTCATTTGTCGGTTTTGACCCGCACCGACGCAATCCGACCCTCCAGGTCCGATAAGGCCTTCCTAGAACTTAATCCCAGATTAATTACCGCATACCCTCTACCAAGTACTCTCGACTTGCAGGGCTGGTATTTGCTCAAATCTCAATATACCGCAGGTATGCGAATCAGGCCTCTACCAAGCATTCAGCTTGCAGGGCTGGTACATCTCTACCGCAGCCTGTCTGGGAAACAACATCACAATACGGGCGTCCCCGCATAATATTCACAAGCATCGCCCGAAGGCTCATAAGTCACATATAACCATACTTTTCATCACTTAGTAATCATCTTCATCATCTTTCCACAATCATAAATCAAGCATCACAACATCACAGTGAGCTCATTTTACAATTCTCTGCTTACTTTGTAAGGTCAAGCACACTGCTATATAGCTTTTAATTCCTTTTCTTTCCAACATGTATGAAAGTTTCTAAATCCTTTTTCATTACCATACATACGTCAATACTTTCTCTTGAACTCTTCCTTAGGTGTTTAATAAAGAGAATTAAGGAATTCTGGAGTCAAAACTGCCTTCCTGAGGCTTTTAGGAAAAACTGTCTTTTTATCAATATTTTATTATTATTAATAAAATAATATTATTAATAAAATAATATTAACAATAAAATAATATTTTAATATTTTAATATTAAAATAATAATATTTTATTCAACTTTCAAAAATTGCATTTTGACCCCTGAACTTTTTGGAAATTGCATTTTGACCCCTTAACTTTTAATATTTGCACTTTGGCCCCTTAACTTTTCTTTAATTAACTTTCAACCCAAACTTTTTAATAATTATAATTTGATCCCAAAATAATCAAAACCAACGTTTTTCTTGTCCTTCAAAGACCAAAAATATTTTTCCAAAAGTTCATCAGATTTCAGCTTGATTTTCAACTAGTTTTTCAATCTTTTCGGTAACCGATTTTTACCTGATTTTGACCAAACCAAAGAGCAACGTTTCAGCCATCAAATACACATCAAAAACACATCAAATATCATGAATTTCATGGCTGGAAAGCCACATTTTCCAGCAGCAACAACAACAACTTCAGAACCATCAAAAACTTGATTTTCAAGCATTAAACAACAAGATCTCATGATCAAACCATCACACAAACACTCAAAATCAAGCTTCAAGCAACAAGAGCTGATTTAAAACTTCAAGAACCAAACCAATCATTGATTAATTTACCAAACCTTACCTCCTTTGCAGCTGCCAAGAATTGAACCAATAACAAGCTTCCAAAAGCACTTTTACGCCTATTTTAACATCAAAAACAACTTTAGAACCATATGAACCATGAAGGCTGAAGCTTCATGATGGTGAAAAGTAGGTTTTTCTCACCTCAAGGCAGCTAGAAATTACGTTTTCTTAGAGCCTGTGGTGATTGAACAAGAGATCTTAAGAGAAAACATGAAGAAAACATCATCAGCTTGAGTTCCCACCATGGATGAAACTTCAAGGAGGAGGAGCATCCATCATGCCTTGATTTACTCCATAAAAATTGATATAGAAATGAAGAGGAGGAAGAGATGATCATTTTGGTCGGATTAGATTTTTGATAGGGGTTTTAGTTTGAAAAAGAACGGAGAAAGAAGCTTAGGTGTTCATGGAAGTTTTCATGGAAGTTCTTCCATTTCTCTCTCAAGAATTTCGAATTCTAACTTGTTTAGAAAGTAAAAATGATAGTAATGATGATACATGGGAGAACGTGGGGTTTGGATAAGCATTATCCTAAATTTTGGTGTAAAAATATCTCAAGAAAGGATAATTACGGAAGCTAGATGTATTAGAACACAAGTATTTCTTACTTTATCCTTAAGAAAGCTTTGCTTAGAGAGCAAGAAAGGAAACATGTGGTGGCTAACTCTGGGAGAGCCACGTGTCACTAGGTGCTAACTCATCAGAGTTTAATAATAAAATATCATTCTGAAGATAATTACGAAAATTAGATACATCAGATTATACTACTTAAGGATAAGCATGAGCTTTACTAGTATAAATAATACTAGTAACATGATAATCATGAGAATAAAAGATATATGATGAAGCATTAGCATTGCTAAATTCATCTAAGAATGCCGGTATTATCCATTACCGGTAGATTTCTAGCTCAGTTATTATATTATCAAACATAGATTAACATTAACCACATTAGAGAAAATAATAATATAATATTCCAAATAAAATAATAATATATGAATATTATATTAATATAATTTTTCTCTCGAAATTCGAGACCGGCTCGTCACATAGAGGCAAACTACGGAAATCAGAATTTTGAAATTCGGACCCGAAGTGGTTCAAAAACGCAACTTTTTGCGACATGCCTGCTTAGATTAGGATAGGTGTCTGGTGCAGTCAAGCTGCTGACTCAGCAGCTTGATGACATAGCACCTGTGTAGTGGAGGTGCTTATATGCACTAAAATTCCTAAAAATTCCATAAAAATTCCGGTTGATCCCGAAAAAGTGCCGTTTCTTCCAGGCTAAAGGCTAGGCCGTTACAACTAACACACGTTCCGAAATCACACATGCAGTCAGAAAATATTACACCTCCAATGGTACAGTTAACCATGCATGGACCTGGATCACTACATTTTTTAGGTATACCTCCCATTAAATCAGATATCGAACTACCTAAAGGAATAGTTTCTAATTCATTAATTTTATCTTTATGTATGCATAAATCTTTTAGAAACTTTTCATATTTAGGTACATGCTGAATAACATAAAAAAGGGGAACAGTTACCTCAACCTTTTTGAAAATTTCTATCATTTTGGGATCAAGTTCCATCTGCTTTTTGGACTTCCGTGCAAGGTGTGGAAATGGAATAGGAATGGCGCCACTTTCAGCCTCTGCATCCTTTGGTGCTCCTTTCATTTGCTCAGCTACTTCTTCTTCAACCTTGTCTTGTACTTCTTCTTCCTCTTCAGCATCTTCCACTTCAACTATGTCTTCAACTGGGGCGTGTTCTAGTGGGCTTGGATCCTCTTGGTTCCTCTCTTGCAGTGTGGTTCCGGACCTCAAAGTGATGGCATTGATGCCACCCTTGGGGTTAGGTAAGGGTTGAGAACTGGAGCTTGAAGGTTGGTTGGTGGTAGTGGGTAATGAATCTATCCGGGAGACTAGAGCTTGAAAAGTGGCATTCAGACCATTTAGAGTAGAGTTCAGTGTAGTCTACATGTCTTGTTGTCCTTGTGCAAGAGAACGAAGCATCTCGTCATTCGATGAGAAAGGAGGATAAGTGATCTGAGGGACCTGTTTTTGGTTGTGCTGGGGTCCTTGTGACTGCCTTAGGTAAAGTGCTCTGTAAGGTTAGTTCTGATTTTACTGTCTGTTGTTGTTATTCCACCTCTGATTTTCATTGTTGTCTCTGCCTTCTCTGTTATAGTTGTCCCTCCAGCCATGGTTGGAATTATCTCTCCAGTCCTGGTTGGAGTTGTCCTGCCACCCTTGGTTATAGTTCCCACCTTGGTTGTAGTTGTCACCTTGTTGATTGTATCCTTGATTCGAGTGGTCATAGAAGTTATGAGTGACTGCCACGGTGTTGTCTTCTTGTTGGAGCTTCGGGCATTCATCAGTATAATGACTATAATCAGCACAAATTCTGCATTCTCTTTGGGGGACCGACTGTTGGCTTTGTTGTGGTGGGGGAGGCTGAGTTTGTTGTTGATTCAATTGCATCTACTTCAGTAGGTTGGTCTTTTCACATATAGCTTGTGTGACGGCAGTAGTCTCACTACAAGAGGAAACCTCTACAATAGCCTTTGAGTCGCTGTTCCTGTGCCTGTGATTCCGAGTGGACTCAGCTAGATCGCTGATTAGTTGCCATGCTTCATCTGCGGTCTTGTACTTTTCAGAGAATAATTACTAGCACCATCTAATGTAGTATTATCCCGAGCCTTCATGCCTTGAGTGAAGTAGCTGATTAACACCAGCTTGTCAATCATGTGATGGGAGCATGTGTCCAAAAGGTTCTTAAAGCGCTCCCAGTACTCATAAAGAGTCTCCGATTCACCTTGAACAATGCAGGAGATCTCTTTCTTCAATATATCTATAACTTCAGCTGGAAAGTATTTTTCCAAGAATTCTCTCCTGAGCATATCCCAGTTGGTAATAGTTGCTTCAGGTTGGGAGTAGTACAACTCCCTCGCCTTTCCCTCAAGAGAAAATGGGAAGGCGGTTAACAGAATAGAAGTTTCATTTGCACCATGACGCCTAACTGTAGAACAGGCTGTCTGGAAATCCCTGAGGTGCTTGATAAGCTCCTAAGCAGGTAAGCCATGAAACTTGGGTATCAAGTTGATTAGTGCAGTCTTCAGCTCAAAATCTGCAGCCAGAGTTGGATGATGCACTTGATATGGCTGCAGTGTAAAATCTGGAGCTCCAGCTTCCTAGAGAGTAATCCTTCTAGGTGCTGTCATGTTATCTGCACGTGAATCAACTAAATCAGTAGTAAAGGAGCTTGTTTCGCTCTCAGATGGCGGTTCAGATTCGCCCTCATATGAGACTGGTGAATCGATAACAATCACTTCACCACCCTCAGAGGCTAACCGATGCCGAGCTCGCCTAATATGTGAAATAGTTCTTTCAGTTTCAGGATCAAATGCGGCTAAGCTCGGATCAGGCAACGAACGCATCATTCAATGAGAGAAACATACAGATCATGGTATTAAAATAAAATAAAATATGCAAACAAAAATAAAACTATGTACACTAATTAATAATTTAGCACACAATTGTAACTCCCCGGCAACGGTGCCAAAAATTGATGTGAGTAACGGGAGTCGGCCAATTAAGAAATTATAATATAAGAACAGCATTGCGAGACTAGTTCTTAACCAGCTGAAAACCGATCATCAATTTAGAAAGGTTGTCACAAAATTAGAATAAAAATACTGAGAGTGTGAGTCCCAGGTCGTCTCCCAACGAGTTGCCAAAAAGGGTGCTAATTTATTAATCAGGAGTTTTCCAAGAGATTTTGAGTTTGGGCAATGAGCACAAGCATATAATTGTAAATTAAAGCAATGAAAATTAAAAGAGATTTATATTATTCAAAATAAAAAGCCTTGACTGGGGGAATGATTAATTGGAAGTTCTATCCTTGTTGGAATTCTCTCAAGTGTAGTATAAAGAGGTTGTTATTTTCACTTAGTTAACCCTTACTAAATAAAGGAAAGTCAAGTGATTGAGCTAACTCTTTTGCAAATCCTAGTTCTCTCCCTTAGCAAGGTCTAGCGTTAGTAAATACAGAATTAGCCAACAACTTCCAATTTAACTAATCACTTGAGCATTCCAACTCAAGTGTCTCCTCTTAATCAACCCCCATGTCAAGTAGGGAATCTATTCCATTGACATGAATATAACGCTCATAGAAATATAAGAAGAAGACATGATAAATTAAATAAAATAGGGATTGAAAGATAATTAAAGGGAAAAAGTAATCCTTTGCATAAATAAATTCTAAAAACAATCCAATTGTAACTCTAAACAATAATTAAGAATATGGAATAATAAATAGGAAGTAAGAAAACAAACTAGAATAGTATCTTCAACGGAGGTGATGAATCTTCAATATCCAAAGGCAAAAGCATAAAACTATAAAACTATGAATGTAACGAAAAACCTAAAAGTATGCTAATGAGAATGTGTGTTGAGTCTCTGCACGTTCCTGATGCACGAAAAACTTGTCTCTCAATAAATCTCCCTTCGGCAAGTGTACCGAAGTTGTCGTCAAGTAAAAACTCACAATAGAGTGAGGTCGAATCCCACAGGGATTGATTGATCAAGCAACTTTAATTAGAAGAATGTTCTAGTTGAGCGAATCCAGGATTTGGGTTGAGAGTTGCAGAAAATAAAATGGCGGGAATGTAAATAACAGAAAAGTAAATGCTAGAATTAAAGGACTGTTAGTAAATGACTGAAAATAAATTGCAGAATTGTAAATGGGAGTGGGGGATTTTCTCATAAAAGTAAATGGCAGAAATTAAAGAGAATGGGTAAGATCAGAGATGGGGAGTTCATTGGGCTTAGGAGATGTTGCAATTCTCCGGATCAAGTTCATTTTCATCTCTTCCTCAATCAATGCACTCATTGATCTACTTGGCAATCTTAAGTGATTGAATTACAATTTCTTGCAATTCAATCTCTCAAATCTTGATCAATAGCCAATTCCTTGGTCAATTGCTCATGAGAAGAGATGAAGTATGGTCACTGATTATACCACATGCATTTCCCAAACCAAGTATTGAGAGGGTTATAGTCACATACCCATCCAAACCCAATTTGGTCCAGCATGAGAAAGCATTTCTAGCTTGATCTCTTCATTCCTCTTCCAAGGTTCAAAAGAGATCCAAGTTTGAATAGCTTCTCTTCCAAGATAACTACTCAATTGGATGAAGATCGAAAGCTTTCAAGTAAAAACAAGAGGAAATATAGAAGAAGAATAATGAAGATTAGTATTGATCCATCAAATTACAACAGAGCTCCCTAACCCAATGAAAGGGGTTTAGTTGTTCATAGCTCTTGAAAATGAAAACAAAGATGGAGAATACATCATAAAACTAGAAATTGCAAAGAAAGTAAATTACAGAGAGTAATTCTCCTTTTTCCCAGCCTCCCGAACTTCTTTACAATTCAAAGCTACTCCTATATATACTACTCTTCTCAGCTTCTAGTTTACTCTTCAAGTCTTGTGCCTTTGGATCTTGAGTTTAAAGCAGTTCCTTTCTTTATTTGGGCTTGGTTTTACTTGCAGAGAGAAAGTGCGAAGTGGGCAGAGACTTAAGCTCAGGGCGTAAGGAGTGTTAATCATTTAGTGAAAGTCTAAGTTCGGGAACGTTAGTGACACTTAACATTGTCACTAACGTTCCAATGCACCCCTTTGCCTCACGTTAAAACCCACGTTAACTAGGTTAACGTGGCTTTTAACGTTGCCTTGTCAACCTTCGAGAACGTTAGTGACACTCAACATTGTCACTAACGTTCCAGTGTGCCCCTTCTTGCTTCACGTTAACTAGGTTAACGTGGCTTCTAACGTGGCCTTTGCCATCCTTTGAGAACGTTAGTGACATTCAACATTGTCACTAACGTTCCAATGTGCCCCTAGGTCTCACATTGGAGTCCACGTTAACTAGGTTAACGTGGCTTCTAACGTGGCCATCTTTTAGCCATCCCAACGTTAGTGACAATGTTGAGTGTCACTAACGTTGGCTCATCCTTCATTTCTCATCGTTAGCTTCCACGTTAACCAAGTTAACGTGAAAGTTAACGTGACTCTTGGGGGTTGTGTGGTTGCTTCAACGTTAGTGACAATGTTGAGTGTCACTAACGTTGTCGACAACTCTTCATCCTCTACGTTAGTTCCCACGTTAACCAAGTTAACGTGGGAGTTAACGTGGTACTTTGCACCATAGGCCAACGTTAGTGACAATGTTGAGTGTCACTAACGTTGGCTTCTCTCCCCCCCTTTAACGTTAGAGGCCACGTTAACTAGGTTAACGTGGCTTCTAACGTGGCCACTTATGAGTAATTGCCAACGTTAGTGACAATGTTGAGTGTCACTAACGTTGGCTCAACTTCTTTTCACCACGTTAGAGTTCACGTTAACTTGGTTAACATGACTCTCTAACGTGGGCATTGATAGTTTTTTGAGAGTGTTATTCGCAATCACTTTTCTTATTAATCTTGCAAGTTACCTCCCCTTTTCTTGCTTCCTTGTAGTCCTGAAATCAAGCAACAAAGTGCATCAAAGCTCTAGTCCAAGTCATGAGTAATGCAACATAATATTTGTCACTAAACTTATGCAAAATCCTCATGAAATTATGTAAAATGCACAATGTATGCTTGAGTCAAGGCATAAGTGAATATTTACCCAAAACTAGCTTACTTCCTAAAGAAATGCATGAAACTAACCTAAAAACAGTAAAGAAAAGGTCAGTGAAACTGGCCAAAATGCCATGGCATTATAACACCAAACTTAAAGCTTGCTTGTCCCTAAGCAAGTACTGGAACAAGAGAATGATGAATGGAATATCCAGAGGAATGAGTCATCCTTGTGGAAGTTATATTACTGATTTTATGGTGGTTTCATGCATATCAACTTAGGTTCATTCCATTACTGGCTTTCAGACCTTTATTCTGTCTTAAAACATCCACTTTGTTCATATCCCATGAGACTTTTATTCATTGATCCTTTTATTGTTATTACAAGGGTTGTTTGTGTTATTTAGGCTAAGTGCTCTGTAAGGGGGCAACTCTTTAAGATAAGCTTTCAGCCAACACTCCCGAACCAGTTGGTTCAAGGTGCTAGGTGTTGAGACACCCCTAAGGACTTACTCCCTCAAGCCTATCCCCCATACATACACACTACAGGCATTTAGTTTATTTATTTTCTTTTCTTGAGACCTTGGTGTCCAACACCTCTTTGGGTTACTAAGTGTTCTGTAGTGAAGGTTACTCTTGATAGTGGACTTTCAGCTGATAATCCCGAGTTAGTTAACCCAAGTTACCAAGTGATAAGGCACCCCTAAGAGCTTATTCATCCAAGTAGATCCCTCACACAGGAACACCACAGACACTTGCCTCAAGCTTAAAACCATTGATGCCTAGCCTTATTGCTTACTCTTTTTCTTTTGTTTTTCACTTCCATTGTTCTTTCCCTTTTCTCTTCTTAGGATCTTGTTATTAACTTAGTCTCATGAGTGTATCCAAAGCAAAGTATTCAGGATAGATAGTTGTCCTCCTAGCCTTGTGGTTGAACCAACTTAGCTAACTTATGACTACCCCAAAGATTCATGAATGCACTTCCACAATATCAACTCCACTCTGGTCTTTTACAAACATAATCATTCACTTTTTATTTGATTTAAAGGGACAAGCTTACAAGTAGGTTAAGTGATGGTGCAGTGACATTTAAACCAGAAATCATGGACCTATTCAGAAGGAAAACTTAAAAGACAGAATTTAAAAAGGGTTCAATTGCGAGTAACTACAAATCAAAAGTGCATTCGTACTTCCAACTTTCAACAATTCTAAGTACAATGGAATTAGGTAACAATACAACCTTCGGGTGATGATCTCTGGTCCCCCTCTTTCTTTGTCATCATCCTAGTTTTTGCTGCCTCGCTTCTTTGGGTGAAGGTGCACCATTTCCTTATAAGATTCCTACAAGGTTACTGGAAGTTGCTTGTTCCCAAAGCACTTGAGACATAGTTAGCTTACATGTATGCTTGTGCCTCTTGAACTCAATTTGGTGTGTGAACACCAAACTTAGTTCTTTGCCCAGTACACAACATTGCATATATGCAGAGACCCTCATATCTTGTTATCAACAAAGCAATGATTACCTATAGTCTAACTACATCTAAGTGGTTTCTCTTGGTTGGATGGAGCTAGCAATGTTCTTTGGGAGTGGAGTGTAATTCTAAGCAATGTCCTTTAGTGGAACACCAAACTTAGAATTACACTATCACTCTTGGATTGTTCTGGTGTGGAACACCAAACTTAACTCCTTACAATACAGGGGAAACAACTTGTGACTTTTATTGAAATAAAGATGAAAGTGAAACTACCTGAGGTTGGGTTGCCTTCCAATAGAGCGCTCTTTTATTGTCGCTAGCTCGACGAGTCCTTAAATTACTTGAGATGGTACTTTACTCTGGGGTCTTCCCCCATGTTGCCCAGATAATGCTTGAGTCTTTGTCCATTCACTGTAAAAGTCCTCTCTGAACCTTCATCCGTGATTTCGATGTGGCCATAGGGTGATACTTTTGTAACCAAGAAAGGTCCGGACCACCTTGACTTGAGTTTTCCTAGGAACAGCCTTAATTTAGAATTGTAAAGGAGTACTTGCTGCCCTTTTTCGAAACTCCTGGGTGCCAAATGCATGTCATGTTTTCTCTTTGCCTTCTCTTTATACATCTTAGTGTTTTTATAGGCTTGTGACCTGAATTCCTCCATCTCTTGCAGCTGCAAGATTCTTTTTGCACCATCAGCAATGCTGTCAAAATTTAGTATCTTGATAGCTCAAAGAGCTTTGTGTTCCAGCTCCAGTGGTAAATGACAAGCCTTCCCGTAGACTAATTGATACGGAGACATTCCAAGTGGAGTTTTGAATGCTGTTCTGTATGCCCACAGAGCATCATCCAACTTCTTCGACCAATCCTTTCTAGATGCGCCCACAGTCTTTTCCAGGATCCTCTTCAACTCTCTGTTAGATATCTCAGTTTGCCCACTTGTTTGAGGATGGTAAGGTGTGGCTACTTTGTGTTTTACCCCATATCATAAGAGGAGAGCTTCTAGTGGTTTGTTACAAAAGTGGCTCCCTCCATCACTGATGAGGGCTCTTGGGACTCCAAACCGGCTAAAGATATTCTTCCTGAGGAAGTTCATGACTACCTTCTTATCATTAGTTGGGGTTGCAATAGCCTCTACCCACTTGGAAACATAATCTACTGCTACCAGGATGTAATTGTTTGCATATGAGGTTGGGAATGGTCCCATGAAATCAATTCCCCACACATCAAACAGTTCAAGTTCCAAGATGAAATTTTGTGGCATGGCGTTTCTTTTGGGCAGGTTTCTAGATCTTTGGCATTCATTGCAGCTTTTTACTAGTTCCTTGGCATCCTTGAAAAGAGTGGGCCAAAAGAATCCGCTTTGTAACACCTTTGCTGCAGTTCTGTCCCCTCCAAAGTGCCCGCCATAGCATGAACCGTGGCAGTTTCACAGGACTTCTCTCCCTTCCTCTTCCGAAACACATCTTCTAAGAATTCCATCTGAACATTTCTTGAAGAGATATGGCTCGTCCCAGACAAAGTATTTTGCATCATTCATGAGCTTCCTCTTTTGATGTTTATTGATCCCTGGGGGTAATGCCCTAGTTGCCTTGAAATTTGCAATATCTGCGAACCATGGTGCTTTATGAACTGTCATCAACTGCTCATCAGGGAAGAGCTCGTTCACATTTGTATCATTTTCTCCACCTTGATCATGAGGGATTCTAGATAAGTGATCCGCCACCTTGTTCTCCACTCCCTTCTTGTCTCTGATTTCAATATCGAATTCCTGCAACAGTAAGATCCACCTTATTAGTCTTGGCTTTGATTCTTGCTTGGCAAACAAATATTTAAGTGCTGTGTGATCTGTAAAAACAATCACTTTAGCACCAATGAGGTATGATCTAAATTTGTCAAATGCAAAAACTATTGCTAGCAACTCCTTTTCAGTAGTGGTATAATTTCTTTGTGTTTCATTAAGGACTTTGCTAGCATAGTATATCACACGAACTAGGTTATCTTTCCTTTGTCATAACACTGCCCCAACTGCAAAATCAGATGCGTCACACATCAATTCAAATGGTAGGTTCCAATCAGGTGGGGAAATGATAGGAGTAGAGGATAACCTCATTTTCAAATGTGCAAATGCTAGTATGCATGTTTCATCAAAGATGAATGGTGTATCAGATACAAGGAGATTGCTTAAGGGCTTGGCTATCTTTGAAAAATCTTTAATAAATCTTTTGTAAAAACCAGCATGCCCTAAAAAACTTCTAATTGCCTTGACATCACTGGGTGGGGGTAGTTTTTCAATAAGTTCTACTTTAGCTCTATCAACCTCAATTCCTTGGTGAGAGACTTTGTGACCAAGGACTATTCCCCTTGTCACCATGAAGTGGCATTTTTCCCAGTTCAAGACCAAATTGGTCTCTTGGCATCTTTTCAATACCAAGGCGAGGTGATGTAGGCAACTAGGAAAAGAATCTCCGAATACCGAGAAATCATCCATAAAAACTTCAATGAATTTTTCTATCATATCTGAAAAGATAGAAAGCATGCAGCGTTGGAAAGTTGCAGGGGCATTACATAACCCAAATGGCATGCGCCTATAGGCAAACACTCCATACGGACAGGTAAATGAGGTTTTCTCTTGGTCTCTTGGATCAACCACTATTTGGTTGTATCCTGAATAACCGTTGAGAAAACAATAATAAGCGTGCCCTGCAAGTCTTTCCAACATCTGATCCATGAACGGAAGGGGAAAATGGTCCTTTCGTGTAGCCTCATTGAGTTTCCTGTAGTCTATGCACATCCGCCATCCTGTGACGGTCCTTGTAGGTATGAGCTCGTTCTTCTCATTGGTAACCACAGTGATCCCTCCCTTCTTTGGTACAACATGTATGGGGCTAACCCAAGGGCTGTCCGAAATTGGGTATATGACTCCTCCTTGCCAAAGCTTCATAACCTCTTTCTGTACCACTTCCTTCATGATCGGGTTCAGCCTTCTTTGGGATTGAATGGATGGCTTGGCATCATCTTCCAACAGTATTTTATGCATGAATATGGCTGAACTGATTCCCTTCAAGTCAGCAAGGGTCCATCCAATGGCATCCTTATGCTCCCGCAACACCTTGAGTAGCTCGTCTTCTTGATCTTGACTGAGGGATGAATTTATGATCACTGGGTAGTTTTCATTTTCTCCTAGATATGCATATTTGAGAGTGGGTGGCAATGCTTTGAGTTCAGGTTTGGGTGCTTCTGATTTGTCGTTCCCTTCCTTTGGTGCATCTGGTATATGTATTTCTGCTGTAACTGCCTCTTCACTTGATTCAGCTTCTTCCTCCACCAATCTCTCATTCTTTTCAGGTTTATCTTCTTCAAAATTCTCCTGCACTTCATCCTCAAGTGCATCTAACCTCATGCATTCCCCCAATTGTTCCGGTGGGTAACTCATGGCCTTGAACACATTGAATGTCATCTTTTCATTGTGTAATCGCAGGGTGAGGTCACCCTTCTGAACATCAATGACAGCCCCAGCAGTGGCCAAGAATGGCCTTCCCAAGATGATGGAGGTCTTGGCGTCTTCCTGCATGTCCAGCACCACAAAATCTGCTGGGAATATGAAATCTCCTACTTTTACTAGCAAATCCTCGACTATCCCGTGAGGGAATTTGAACGACTGGTGTGCTAGTTGTAAAGCCATTTTTGTTGGTTTAGCCTCCTCAATTTTCATCTTTCTCATCATAGCTACTGACATCAAATTGATGCTGGCCCCTAAGTCACAAAGAGCTTTTTCTACTGTGATTTCTCCTATAATGCAAGGGATCTGAAAACTCCCAGGATCCTTCAGTTTCTGAGGTAGTTTATGCTGAATGATAGCACTGCACTCTGATGCCAAGGCATCTTAGGCTAGTTTCACTAGCAATTTTCTGTTATTTTTAGTTGTTTTATGCATTTTCTTGAGCCTTAAGTAATCATTTGGGCCAAATAGTCATGCTTGTCTTAAATCATTCAAACATGAAGATTTTGATGCAAATTCCATGAGTTTTTAGTTATATTCCTTGAATACTATGAATGAAAGATTTCTCATGAAATTTTGCAAGACTTTGATGCAGTTGTTTGGATGATTTCAGGGAAGAAGAGGCTAGGCAAGGAAGCCACAAAATCAATAAAGGAAGCTTGAATATCACATGTGGAGTTTAAGTTCCAGTTTAAGCTTAAACTGGAGCTTAAACGCCAAAACCATGAGAGCTAAGGAAATGCTGAAAGTGGCGTTTAACCTCCAGTTTAACCTTAAACTGGAAGTTAAACGCCAGAATTAGAAATGCACCAGGGAGCATTTCCACGTTTAAGCTCCAGTTTAACCTTAAACTGGAGCTTAAACGTGTTCGACTATTTTTTCTCCTCCAGGGTTGCTTTCTCATTTCCACGTTTAAGCTTCAGTTTAACCTTAAACTGAAGCTTAAACGTGCTCGAGCTTGTGCCTCCAGGGAGTGCCAGCGTTTAAGCTCCAGTTTAAGCTTAAACTGGAGCTTAAACGTGTTATATGGAACAGCTTGACCATGCCTTCTTCAAACATAAATAACTTGAGCTACAAAACTCCAAATGAGGTGATTCAAAATGCATTGGAAAGAAGACATCTAGAGATTTCCAAGCATATATGGCATGCATGGTGGATACTAAAAATTGAGGGAGAAAACAGCCCCGTAATGTGCATAGAAGAGCATAGTACCAACATGCAATCAGGCCAGCTGACCTCTTCACCTTCCATGGAGTATAACTCGAGTTGTAGAACTCCAAATGAGGTGCTTTCAGTTGCGTTAGAAAGCTGACATCCATAGCTTTCCAACGAGGTATAATAGTCTATATTTGGCATCAAATTGGCAAGGTTGACAAGAGAACAAAGTGACGACTCAAGAAAGGGGGGTGCAACGTTTGAGTGTAGTTTAATGGATCATTATCCTTTTTGGATCAATTATGTCACTCTACCCTTCAAGCAAGCAAGGCCCATCAACAACACCAAATCAAGGCCACAAGAATCATCTAGAATAGTTTATTTTCATTTGATTGTAATTTGCTTTGAATTTCATTTTCATTTTGTAATTTAGGGAGCCTATTTAAAGGCCTTAGTTTCTGCATTTGAGACACGGGGGATTGAAGGGGAATCCAGCCCCTGAGGGGAAAGTTTGGACACACGGAGAACTTTGGATCATTTTCTTTTAGTTTTGTAATTGAATTCAGAGCTATGACTCACTAAACCCCTTTCATTGGGTTAGGGAGCTCTATTGTAATTCAATGAATCAATAATAGTTTTATCTTCTTCTTCAATCTTTTCTCTTGAATTTTGTTAGAAAGTTTCTCGATCTAATTCCATTGGGTAGTTGTCTTGGGAAAGAAACTACCCATAATTGGAATCCTTCGGAACCATGAGAAAGGAATGGAGGATTCATGCTAGAGAAGCTTTCTCACAGTGAATTGGATTGGGGTTTGGATGGATATTGTGACATGTAATCCTACCAAATTGTGGTTCATGAAACTGTGTGGTATAATCAGTGATCGAGCATCATCTCTTCTTATGAACATTTAAACCAAGGGATTGGGAATTTGTTTGTTTTTAGAGAGAATTGGTGAGCCAAGGGATTGGGATCCAATTATATAAGATTGCCAAGCAAAATTCAATGAATGCATTGGTTGAGGAAGGGATAAAAGTTGTTTTGATTCGGAGATCTCAATATCTCCTAACACCCAATGAATTCCCATTTCTGATTTACCACTTTCTCTTTACATTCTGCAATTAAATTCATGCAATCACCCCATCCCTTTTAATTCCAGCAATTTAACTTCTCGCTCTTTAATTCATGCAATTTTACATTCCGCAATTCTCATCTAAATCTTGATTCCGCTCAACTAGAACATACTTCTAATCCGAATTGCTCACTCAACCAATCCTTGTGGGATTCGACCTCACTCTATTGTGAGTTTTTACTTGACGATAACCGGTGCACTTGCCGGAAGGAATTTTGCCGATCGTGCAATTTCCTAAATCGTAGCATAACAAGTTTATGCATATCAAGTTTATGGCGCCGTTGCCGGGGATTGGTTTTCGATTGACAATTCTCCAATTGGAAGTTAACTAGATTGAGCAATTTTTCTTTTCTTTTGTTAATAGTTTTTGTTTCAGTTTATTACTGCTAATTTCTGCAAATTTTAATTTGTTTTCTTTGCTTATTCACTTGTTAGCATACTAACCACTAGCTGTTTGTGATATTGCCTCACTATGGAATTTCCACTATCTTTGGATGAGTATTGTTTGAGACTGAGCACATTGCAAAAAAGAAAGGAGTATCCATCATCTTTTGGTCAATCAAAATTCATGAGAAACTCTCCACCACCACAGAATGACTCATGTTATTATGCTCATGGTGGGTGGGAGTATCAGGAACAGGAAACGGGGTACTTCCCAGAGCTACAAAATGGTCCATGTTTTGGTGAATTTGATCACTACTCAAGTTGTGGCTGGGAAGATCAAAACCAAAGAGATTTCACTTATTCACACCCCATTCATCAAGAGCCATCACCTCTGAATTATCCAACCTCACCTCCTAGTTTTACATATCCAAATTCTTCATCACTTGAGCATTTCTCAGCACAAAATTCCTTCTCAAATTCATACAATTCATTTCACTATCCACAAGACTCATTCCACTACACACAAGAGTCATACCACTACCAACACTCCAACCAAAGACTCTATCAGCCCACACAAAACACATACTCCCAGCCACCATATCACAGCCAAGATAATCAACCTCATCAACCCAATCCGAACCAATCACTTCATGATCAGTTAACCAGGATAGAAGGAATGCTTGCAACTATGGGCAGAGATGTGGCTGATCTGAAAAGCTTTAAGGAAGAAGTGATATCCAACTTACAAAATCAAGGTGCTGCCATTCAAAAGCTAGAAGCACAAATTGGATATCTATCAAAGCAAATCCCTACCCACAATTCTTCTAGTGATACCATGGCAAACCCAAGGGAGGAATCAGAAGAACAAGAAAGGGAGAAAGTCAATCAAGGGAGATCACACTCCAATGAAACAGAGAGTTGCAAAGAGGAAGGGTTCATTGAACCACAAATTCAGGAAGCTTTTGATGAACAGGATACTCCAACTGTCCAACAACAACCAAGTTCTGAGATCAAGGATGTGAAGGCAGTAGAAACAAGCACCAAAATGAGGATTGTGACCGAGAAACAAAGGACCATATCCATGAAGAAGAGCAGGTCGAAGAACAATCCAACTCCTGAGCCAACAAGCAAGTTCACTCAAGCCAATCACAAGGGAAAGCTTGCTGGAAAGAGGCATTCACAACAAGGGGCACTAACTAGCTCCTTTATCCACTTGAAGTCATTCCTCTTAACAAACTGGAGGAAGAGGAAGAAAGTCAGGAACAACATGTCAAGCTAATGACAGTAAACAAGCGTTTGTTGGGAGGCAACCCAACCAAAGGTAGTTTTTCTTTTCTGGTTATTTCAATAAAAGAGTTAAGTAGATTTATCTGTATTGCAAGGAGCTAAGTTTGGTGTTGCACACCAAAACAATTCAAGGGTGAATGTGAGATTCTAAGTTTGGTGTTCCACCAAAAACTTCATTAAAAGCACATTTCTACCTCAGCATGACTAGTCACTAGCTCCAACCAATCAGGGAAACTACTTAAACAATAGTTTAATTTCTAGTTCATAGTTATTTTCTTAATAAAAGCACATGAGGTTTTCTACATTTGATCCAAATTGCTGCATATGGCAAGGAACTAAGTTTGGTGTTCACACACCAATCTAAGTTCAGAGGCCTACAAACATACATGCATGCTAACCAATTCTCAAAGTGCTTGGGGAACAAGCAACTTCTAATAGCTTTGCAGGAAGACAATCAATCTCATGGAAGGAATATACATCATCATCAAAGAGAACACCAAGGCTAGGAAGGATGATGAACAACAAAGAAGATGCTAAAAGGTTGTATTGTCACTTAATTGCTTGTACTTTGAATTGCTGATATTGGAAGTTTGCATGCACCCCTGCTTTAAGTTTGAGTCATTGCAGTTTTTGTTTGTCTGTTTGTTTAATTTCCAAATAAGTGATAGTCTAAGTGTCTGGATAAACTTCACTTGCTTAAATGTATGCTTGCCATGCTTGTTCTGTTTCCAAAAATAAAAGAAAAGTTTGAACAAAAGTAACTTGGCTCAATTAGTGACAAATCAAGTAGAATTAAGTGGTGGTATGCATGCTTGATTGTTTAGTCAGATCACTGGAAATCGAGTGTAGAATTATCATTTTTTGTGTAGAATTTGAAAACTGTCTATGGATCTTGATGAATAAATGTCTTTGGCCATGAAAAAGAAAGAAAAAGAAGAAGAAAAAGCCACTGAAAAAGGGCAACCAAAAAAAAAAAAAAGCAAAAAAATTGAGAAAATAAGCTAGGCACCAATGGTTTGAACTTCTGAGACAAATGCCTGTGGTGTTTATGTATTAAGGATATGCTTGGATGAATAGGTTCTGAGGAGTGTTTCAACACTTGGTAACTTGGGTTAACTAACCCGGGATTATCAACCAAAAGTCCATTATCAAGAGCAACCTAAATACAAAACATTTAGTCACACAAAGAGGTGCTGGGCACCAATGTCTCAAGAAGAAATGTGAACTAAAATGCCTGTAGTGGATATGTGTAGTGCACTGATAAGAAAAAGAAAATGCCAAAGGCTTGTGCAACACATGACACTGAGCAAACAAGGAGCAAAGGAGCTCTAAGGAAAAGAAAAACAAAGAAGAGAAAAGTGCCAAGGACATAAGAATAACAAGGGGCCATAGCAGTGTTTGATGGATGCAATGAAAAAGTGATAATCTTACTTGATAAGAATGAAAAAGTGATGCTGCAACTTTCTGCATAAAACCCTTCTGATGAACTTCAAGTGCTTACTAATATAGCCAATGTAATTGCTTTCTGTTTCATACTTTCTTCTCAAGTAACTCAGGACTTGCTTAGGGACAAGCAAGTATTAAGTTTGGTGTTGTGATGCCAAGGCATCTTAGGCTAGTTTCACTAGCAATTTTCTGTTATTTTTAGTTGTTTTATGCATTTTCTTGAGCCTTAAGTAATCATTTAGGCCAAATAGTCATGCTTGTCTTAAATCATTCAAACATGAAGATTTTGATGCAAATTCCATGAGTTTTTAGTTATATTCCTTGAATGCTATGAATGAAAGATTTCTCATGAAATTTTGCAAGACTTTGATGCAGTTGTTTGGATGATTTCAGGGAAGAAGAGGCTAGGCAAGGAAGCAACAAAATCAATAAAGGAAGCTTGAATATCACATGTGGAGTTTAAGTTCCAGTTTAAGCTTAAACTGGAGCTTAAACGCCAAAACCATGAGAGCTAAGGAAATGCTGAAAGTGGCGTTTA
The DNA here is from genome assembly GCF_003086295.3 of Arachis hypogaea. Lineage (NCBI taxonomy): Eukaryota > Viridiplantae > Streptophyta > Magnoliopsida > Fabales > Fabaceae > Arachis > Arachis hypogaea. Next base: position 88,924,635 of record NC_092046.1, on the reverse strand, counting down.
ACCTCCAGTTTAACCTTAAACTGGAAGTTAAACGCCAGAATTAGAAATGCACCAGGGAGCATTTCCACGTTTAAGCTCTAGTTTAACCTTAAACTGGAGCTTAAACGTGTTCGACTATTTTTTCTCCTCCAGGGTTGCTTTCTCATTTCCACGTTTAAGCTTCAGTTTAACCTTAAACTGAAGCTTAAACGTGCTCGAGCTTGTGCCTCCAGGGAGTGCCAGCGTTTAAGCTCCAGTTTAAGCTTAAACTGGAGCTTAAACGTGTTATATGGAACAGCTTGACCATGCCTTCTTCAAACATAAATAACTTGAGCTACAAAACTCCAAATGAGGTGATTCAAAATGCATTGGAAAGAAGACATCTAGAGCTTTCCAAGAATATATGGCATGCATGGTGGATACTAAAAATTGAGGGAGAAAACAGCCCCGTAATCTGCATAGAAGAGCATAGTACCAACATGCAATCAGGCCAGCTGACCTCTTCACCTTCCATGGAGTATAACTCGAGTTGTAGAACTCCAAATGAGGTGCTTCCAGTTGCGTTAGAAAGCTGACATCCATAGCTTTCCAACGAGGTATAATAGTCTATATTTGGCATCAAATTGGCAAGGTTGACAAGAGAACAAAGTGACGACTCAAGAAAGGGGGGTGCAACGTTTGAGTGTAGTTTAATGGATCATTATCCTTTTTGGATCAATTATGTCACTCTACCCTTCAAGCAAGCAAGGCCCATCAACAACACCAAATCAAGGCCACAAGAATCATCTAGAATAGTTTATTTTTATTTGATTGTAATTTGCTTTGAATTTCATTTTCATTTTGTAATTTAGGGAGCCTATTTAAAGGCCTTAGTTTCTGCATTTGAGACACGGGGGATTGAAGGGGAATCCAGCCCCTGAGGGGAAAGTTTGGACACACGGAGAACTTTGGATCATTTTCTTTTAGTTTTGTAATTGAATTCAGAGCTATGACTCACTAAACCCCTTTCATTGGGTTAGGGAGCTCTATTGTAATTCAATGAATCAATAATAGTTTTATCTTCTTCTTCAATCTTTTCTCTTGAATTTTGTTAGAAAGTTTCTCGATCTAATTCCATTGGGTAGTTGTCTTGGGAAAGAAACTACCCATAATTGGAATCCTTCGGAACCTTGGGAAAGGAATGGAGGATTCATGCTAGAGAAGCTTTCTCACAGTGAATTGGATTGGGGTTTGGATGGATATTGTGACATGTAATCCTACCAAATTGTGGTTCATGAAACTGTGTGGTATAATCAGTGATCGAGCATCATCTCTTCTTATGGACATTTAAACCAAGGGATTGGGAATTTGTTTGTTTTTAGAGAGAATTGGTGAGCCAAGGGATTGGGATCCAATCATATAAGATTGCCAAGCAAAATTCAATGAATGCATTGGTTGAGGAAGGGATAAAAGTTGTTTTGATTCGGAGATCTCAATATCTCCTAACACCCAATGGATTCCCATTTCTGATTCACCACTTTCTCTTTACATTCTGCAATTAAATTCATGCAATCACCCCATCCCTTTTAATTTCAGCAATTTAACTTCTCGCTCTTTAATTCATGCAATTTTACATTCCACAATTCTCATCTAAATCTTGATTCCGCTCAACTAGAACATACTTCTAATCCGAATTGCTCACTCAACCAATCCTTGTGGGATTCGACCTCACTCTATTGTGAGTTTTTACTTGACGATAACCGGTGCACTTGCCGGAAGGAATTTTGCCGATCGTGCAATTTCCTAAATCGTAGCATAACAAGTTTATGCACATCAAGTTTATGGTTAAACGCCACTTTCAGCATTTCCTTAGCTCTCATGGTTTTGGCGTTTAAGCTCCAGTTTAAGCTTAAACTGGAACTTAAACTCCACATGTGATATTCAAGCTTCCTTTATTGATTTTGTTGCTTCCTTGCCTAGCCTCTTCTTCCCTGAAATCATCCAAACAACTGCATCAAAGTCTTGCAAAATTTCATGAGAAATCTTTCATTCATAGCATTCAAGGAATATAACTAAAAACTCATAGAATTTGCATCAAAATCTTCATGTTTGAATGATTTAAGACAAGCATGACTATTTGGCCCAAATGATTACTTAAGGCTCAAGAAAATGCATAAAACAACTAAAAATAACAGAAAATTGCTAGTGAAACTAGCCTAAGATGCCTTGGCATCACACTCTTCAGTTAGTATTACAGTTTCATTGTTCTTCCAGCTTCTCTTCTTAGTCATTAGCTCCTTCAAAAACTTGGCATAAAGTGGCATTTGTTCTATGGCTTCGGCAAATGGTATGTTGATTTGTAGTTTCTTGAAGATTTCCAAAAATCTCAAGAATTGTTTGTCATCTTCCTTTTTCTTCAATAGCTGGGGGTATGGAGCTCTTGAGATGTTTAGTTGGGGTATCTTCTTTTCTTTCTGCAGACTTGGCGTGGGGGGTTGCATTCCATCTTGCTCTTCTCCCTTTTTATTTGAGCTTTCTTCTTGTAGTTTTTGGGGATGTTCCTTCAGTTCCTTCCCACTCCTAAGTGTGATAGCTTGACACTCCTCCCTTTTGCTTGAACGGGCATCATAGCAAAAATTGTGGTTAGGAAGTTGCTTAAACAGATAGATGATTTGTGTTTCCAGTTTTGTGATGGCAGCATTTTGATTCTGCATGTTTGACTGTACTTCCTCTCTGAATGCTTTACTGTCTTGAATGTCTCTGCATAATCCTTCAATGAAGGTTTCAATCTTAGAGAGCTTGTCATCAATTGATGAGTGGTTCGGAGCAGATGTGCTGTTTTGGTTTTTATAAGGATGTGGAGAAGTGTTGTTGTGGGGGTGTTGAGATGTCCTCTGGGTGAATTGCTAGTGAGCTGCATTGTTGTTGGAGTTGTAATGTCTCTGGTCTTGGTTTTGATCTTGCTCACTTCCCCACCCAAAGTTCGGGTGATTTCTCCATCCAGGATTGTAAGTCTTGGAGTATGGATCATAGTTTTTCCTTGGTGAATTCCCAATGTAGTTGGCTTGCTCCTGACTCCCCTCTGCTTCTTCGTTTACTCCTTCTTGTGTTGTTGATGAAGTGGAGATTGCTGCTACTTGGTTCCTCTCCATCTTCTTGGTGAGGTCAGCCAGCTGTTGGGTAATGAGCTTGTTTTGGGCCAACAGAGCATCTACATTGTTTAGCTCCATCACTCCTCTTGTGTTCCCTCTTTCGGAAGCATAGAAGTAGTTGTTTTCTGCTACTGTTTCAATAACATCTATGGCTTCCTCAATGGTCTTCTTCTTGTTCAAGGATCCTCCAGATGAATGGTCTACTGCCTTCTTTGACTCATAATAGAGCCCTTCATAGAAAATGTGCAGTTGGACCCATTCGTTGAACATGTCAGGTGGACAACTCCTTGTTGAGTCTTTGAACCTCTTCCATGCTTCATACAGAGTCTCACTATCTTGTTGCCTGAAGGTTTGAACCTCAGCTCTCAGCCTATTGATTCGTTGAGGAGGGTAGAATCTTGCTAAGAATTTGTTCACCACATCCTCCCAAGTTGTCAAGCTCTCCCTTGGGAAGGATTCCAGCCACTTGGCTGCCTTGTCTCTGAGTGAGAAGGGAAATAAGAGCAGTCTATAGGCGTCAGGATGAACACTATTAGATTTCACTGTGTCACATATTCTCAGGAAGGTGGTCAAATGTTGATTGGGGTCTTCTTGAACACCTCCTCTAAACGAACAGTTGTTCTGAACAAGGGTGATGAGCTGTGGTTTAAGTTCAAAGTTGTTGGCATGGATTGTTGGCTTTTGGATGCTACTTCCACAATTGCCTGGGTTTGGATTAATGTAAGAGCCCAAAACTCTTCTATCCTCCCCAGCATGATTTGCTCCACCTCCTCTGCCATGGTTGTGAGTCTCTTCTTCATGATGATTTTCCATGTTTTCTTCCATGTTTGGTTCAAAGTATTCCTCAAATTGTTCCTCCTCTTCTTCAGCACCAACTACTCATTTTTCTTTTGCCTCCCTCCTTAGTCTAAGGAAGGTTCTCTCCGGTTCAGAATCAAAAGAAGTTGAAGCCCCGCTTCTTCTCCCTGTCATACAACCAACAAGTACAAGCAGAGAAAATAGGTGCAGACAGTATTTGGGTCAGAATTGCTATTAGTTGTGGGTGATGCAATATATCAAACAGTTAGTGGGTTAGCAAACATAATTGAAAATAACAAAGAAAAACAAAAGAGTAGAGGGAGAAGGGAAGAAGTTTAACTAAAACAAAAAGTAAATCACTCAAACAGAAAATGAAATTCACAAAATAAAATGCTCAATCTAGTGATCTTCCAATCTAATCATTGTTGATGCACAATCAATCCCCGGCAACGGCGCCATAAACTTGATGCACGGAAAACTAGTCTCTCAACAAATCTCCCTTCGGCAAGTGTACCGAAGTTGTCGTCAAGTAAAAACCCACAATAGAGTGAGGTCGAATCCCACAGGGATTGATTGATCAATCAACTTTAATTAGAAGAATGTTCTAGTTGAGCGAATCCAGGATTTGGGTTGAGAGTTGCAGAAAATAAAATGGCGGGAATGTAAATAACAAAAAAGTAAATGCTAGAATTAAAGGACTGGAAGTAAATGACTGAAAATAAATTGCAGAATTGTAAATGGGAGTGGGGGATTTTCTCATAAAAGTAAATGGCAGAAATTAAAGAGAATGGGTAAGATCAGAGATGGGGAGTTCATTGGGCTTAGGAGATGTTGCAATTCTCCGGATCAAGTTCATTTTCATCTCTTCCTCAATCAATGCACTCATTGATCTCCTTGGCAATCTTAAGTGATTGAATTACAATTTCTTGCAATTCAATCTCTCAAATCTTGATCAATAGCCAATTCCTTGGTCAATTGCTCATGAGAAGAGATGAAGTATGGTCACTGATTATACCACATGCATTTCCCAAACCAAGTATTGAGAGGGTTATAGTCACATACCTATCCAAACCCAATTTGGTCCAGCATGAGAAAGCATTTCTAGCTTGATCTCTTCATTCCTCTTCCAAGGTTCAAAAGAGATCCAAGTTTGAATAGCTTCTCTTCCAAGATAACTACTCAATTGGATGAAGATCGAAAGCTTTCAAGTAAAATCAAGAGGAAAGATAGAAGAAGAATAATGAAGATTAGTATTGATCCATCAAATTACAACAGAGCTCCCTAACCCAATGAAAGGGGTTTAGTTGTTCATAGCTCTTGAAAATAAAAACAAAGATGGAGAATACATCATAAAACTAGAAATTGCAAAGAAAGTAAATTACAGAGAGTAATTATCCTTTTTCCCAGCCTCCCGAACTTCTTTACAATTCAAAGCTACTCCTATATATACTACTCTTCTCAGCTTCTAGTTTACTCTTCAAGTCTTGGGCCTTTGGATCTTGAGTTTAAAGTAGTTCCTTTCTTTATTTGGGCTTGGTTTTACTTGCAGAGAGAAAGTGCGAAGTGGGCAGAGACTTAAGCTCAGGGCGTAAGGAGTGTTAATCATTTAGTGAAAGTCTAAGTTCGGGAACGTTAGTGACACTTAACATTGTCATTAACGTTCCAATGCACCCCTTTGCCTCACGTTAAAACCCACGTTAACTAGGTTAACGTGGCTTTTAACGTTGCCTTGTCAACCTTCGAGAACGTTACTGACACTCAACATTGTCACTAACGTTCCAGTGTGCCCCTTCTTGCTTCACGTTAAAGTTCACGTTAACTAGGCTAACGTGGCTTCTAACGTGGCCTTTGCCATCCTTCGAGAACGTTAGTGACATTCAACATTGTCACTAACGTTCCAATGTGCCCCTAGGTCTCACGTTGGAGTCCACGTTAACTAGGTTAACGTGGCTTCTAACGTGGCCATCTTTTAGCCATCCCAACGTTAGTGACAATGTTGAGTGTCACTAACGTTGGCTCATCCTTCATTTCTCATCGTTAGCTTCCACGTTAACCAAGTTAACGTGACTCTTGGGGGTTGTGTGGTTGCTTCAACGTTAGTGACAATGTTGAGTGTCACTAACATTGTCGACAACTCTTCATCCTCTACGTTAGTTCCCACGTTAACCAAGTTAACGTGGGAGTTAACGTGGTACTTTGCACCATAGGCCAACATTAGTGACAATGTTGAGTGTCACTAACGTTGGCTTCTCTCCCCCCCTTTAACGTTAGAGGCCACGTTGACCTACGTGGCTTCTAACGTGGCCAGTTATGGGTAATTGCCAACGTTAGTGACAATGTTGAGTGTCACTAACGTTGGCTCAACTTCTTTTCTCCACGTTAGAGTTCACGTTAACTTGGTTAACGTGACTCTCTAACGTGGGCATTGATGGCTTTTTGAGAGTGTTATTGGCAATCACTTTTCTCATTAATCATGCAAGTTACCTCCCCTTTTCTTGCTTCCTTTTGGTCCTGAAATCAAGCAACAAAGTGCATTAAAGCTCTAGTCCAAGTCATGAGTAATGCAACATAATATTTGTCACTAAACTTATGCAAAATCCTCATGAAATTATGTAAAATGCACAATGTATGCTTGAGTCAAGGCATAAGTAAATATTTACCCAAAACTAGCTTATTTCCTAAAGAAATGCATGAAACTGACCTAAAAATAGTAAAGAAAAGGTCAGTGAAACTAGCCAAAATGCCCTGGCATCAGTTCCTTGACTCTAGCCTGTGTTTTTGGGCCAAAATCTGGGTCAAAACTCGGCCCGAAATCACCCCCAGCATTTTCTATTATTTCTGCAGATCGCTCATGTCACACGTACGCGTCAGTCACGCGTGCGCGTTGCTGGTCATTTTGGCATGTCACGTGTACGCGTTAGTCACGGGTACGCGTCTTTGTGCAAACTCCAATCCACGCGTACGCGTCAGGCACGCGCACGCGTTGCTGCAAATTTCTTCATATCGTGCGCTCGCGTGAGCCATGCGTGTGCGTCGATGCTCGCTGGTTATCTCCTTAGTTTCTTGTGTTCCTTCCATTTTTGCAAGCTTCCTCTCCATTCTCTAAGCCACTCCTGCCCTATAAAACCTGAAATACTTAACACACAGATCACGACATCGAATGGTATAAAGGATAATTAAAATACACAAATTAAAGATCTCTATGAAGCAAGTTTTCAACCATAGAACAAAATTAGGAAGGAATTGTAAAATCATGCAAATCATATGAATAAGTGGGTAAAGTCTTGATGAAACCACTCAGTTAAACACAAGATAAACCATAAAATAGTGGTTTATCAGAAACCAATTATTGTCCTATGCAAGAATTTAGCCATATACGACCATTAAGAAAAATTCTCATCATCAGATTGCACAAGCAGCGGTAGATTCAAAGGAAAAAAATGCACAAATTATTGTCCTATGCAATGAATATGAAATTAAAAGAACTAAACCACAATGTCAAGCTACTAATAATAATGAATAATTGACCTTTGCCAATGATCAGACCAAGATGCTTCAAAAGTTAAGTGTATGTCCAGTTTGGTGAAATTGAGTATGAGGGCAATTGGAATCAAAACAAAATCAGAGCAGCATTGCCAGAGAACCAGTTACATACTAAATCAATATTAAAATCAAAATAAAATCACAACAACATTTCCAAATAACCAGTTACCAAATCAACATCAGAGCAGCATTATACCAAATCAACATTAAAATCAATATTAGGCGACAACAAAGTAAATCATAGGGTAAATCTCACTAGGACAGTGGCGAGTTGCAGCAGAAACAGAGTGGCGATCCAGACGCCAAGGGCAGCACACAGCTCAATGGCGATGGCGAACCCAACCCTGCCAGCGACGGCTTGGTAGCAACAGAGGCAACCTCCTCCTCCCTCATCGTGTTTCTCTCTCTGCGCGAACCCTTTCTCTCTCTTCGAGCTCCTCAGTGGCGGCAGTGATGGGAGGTGCAACGGCGATGATGAGCTCGACGGTCAGGACCTTCAACGGCGGTGTTGGAATCCTCGATGATGGTGGCTACTTCTCCTCCATCGCACGCACTCGTCTCCATCTCCACACCCTCCGGTTCGCGCGATGATGGCGGCGGCGATAGCGGGCAAGCCGCAGCGACGGCGCGCTCTTCTCCCTCTCCTTCCTTTCTTCTTCCCTGATTCCCCCTTCTCTTTTTTCCTTTTCTTTCTTTTCCCCTTTCCTTCTGTTTCCTCTTCTGTACGTGTGTTTATGGATTCATTGGGAACAAATTTAGGAATTTTGTGAAATTAGAGTTTTATTTGGTAATTTTAAAATTATGGTAAAATATATAGGGATAATATAATAATTTTATAAAATATTTGAGATAAAATAATAATTTAGAATTCAAATTTAATACCATAAATATTACTTTCAAAATGCATAAAATTTTATTCATCAATATATCAATAAGCTAAAATAATTACTTTTAATTTAAATTATAAAATAAATATATTAATCACATTTTATAAAATACAGTTTTAAATCTAAAAATATTAATTATTCAGATTAAATATTATAACTTTTCATCATTTTCCATCGTCAGAACTTTAATTTCAAATTATATGAAATAACCAATTATAAAAATTACACAAAAATATTAATTAACTTAACTCTAAATATTAGTAAAATTAATATAATTATTCTTAATAGATTAGTTTATAAAATAAGGAGTTCAAATTAATAATAAGTCATAACTTTTTCATAATAAAAGTTAGTTAAATTAAATTGTACTATTCTTTCTTATTTTTCAATTACTAAAATTATACAAAATATTCCATTATAATAAAATTACTTAAGAATATTAATTGAGTCAAAATAAATTTATCTCTAAATCTCTTTAATTATTTTCTAATAGAATAATTTCTAAAATTATAAAGTTTAAACTTAATAAGATAAAATCACAATTTATTCATATTTAGATTTTCAAAAATGCAAGATGTTATAATATGTATTTATAACAAAAATATATAATATTTATTATAAATTTATTTTAATTTTATTTTTTCTAAAAATAATATGTGTTATATATTTATAGCAATAGTTTTTTTGAGTATTTTATAAATTTAGTTTTTATAGAAAAAATTGTTTAAATTTGTATGTTTATTTATAATTATTTCTATATATATATATATATATATATATATATATATATATGTATATATATATATATATATATGTATATATATTAATTTGTACAATTATTTAAATAATATTAGAAAATTGTTATTTGATAAACAATTGTTGTAATTCTTATAAAACCGTTCTTTAAAATAATCAAAGAGAACGTTTTTATTTTGTTGCTATAATATAATGAAAAATTGAACTTCATCAGCAACATTGTAAAAACTGTTGTCTAAAACCATCTAATAGAACGGTTTTAAAGTGTAGCATTTTAGCAACGATTTTTATGCATTTCTTTTGTACAATTATTTAAACAATAATAAAAAACTGTTGCTTAAAAACAAATCATAGTAACGGTTATAAAACCGTTCTTTAAAATTGTCAAAGAGACGGGTTTTAATTTGTTGCTATAAAATAATAAAAAATTGATTTCAACAGTAACACTACAAAAAACTGTTGTCTAAAACTATCTAAGAGAACGGTTTTAAGGCGTTACAAAATTTGGCATTGCTAAAGCCCATATTTGTTGTAGTGCCTCCTCAACATCAACATCAAGCATCTTGGAAGAGGGCTCTCTAATTTTACATTCCCATGGACTTCCAACATCTCCTAGGTCTTCAACCACTTCTTCCGGCTCACTTTTCTCAACTTCCTCCCCTTGTGACAATTCTTGCTTCAACTCCCCTTCTTCACCTTGAAGAGCCAAACTCACTCCCTCACTACGCTTCTTGAATGCTTCTCCACATTCAACAATGGGAGTATTTAGGATGTATGAGCTTAGGTGGGAGGTTATGCGATTAATGGCTTCTTTCATAGTGGCCAACATGGCCTCCAACCCCTTATGCTCTTCTTCTTTCTTTAGATACTTAGCTAGAAGCTCTTGGGATTGTTGTGTTTAGATGGTGTATATGGAGAAGGTTCTTGGGAGTAGTTGTGTTGGAATTGTTGTGATTCTATGTATGGTTCATATGGCACAAAAGGTGGTTGGTATGGTGGATAAAGATTAGGGTCATATGGAGGTGATTCGGGGTAAGGGGCTTGTGAGTGAGGTGGTTCAAAACCATATTGAGGAGGTGGTTCATAGGCATATGGTGGTGGTTGTTGACAATCACAATAAGGGTCACCACATCTATTAGATTGATATGCATTAGAATTGGAATTATACCTATAGGAAACTGGAGGTTGTTGTTGCCAAGAGGAGTGATCAATTCCTTGAGACTCCTCCCATCTTTGATTGTTCCATCCTTGATGCATGTTATCATTGTAGCTCCCATTTCCTACAACATAATTTGAGCCAAACTCATAGCCAAAGGGATGAGAATTCATAATAGTAAATAAAAACAAAAGCTAACAAAAATAAGCAACAAAGTTCTAAACCAAACAAAAACTAACAAACAAGAAAAAGGCAAACATATTCACATATTCACAATAGCCAATAACAAAACACCATTGCAATTCCCTGGCAACGGCACCATTTGATTGATAGGATTTTATTTGTTTAGTATAGAATTTCACAAATGAAATCTTGTTGCAAGTATAGTTCTAAACCAACAAACAATCCTCAATCAAAATTAAATTTGGTTGTCACATGTACAAACCCCAATGAAAATTAATCGAAGTATTCAAACCTCAGGTCGTCTCACAAGGAATTGCAATGAAATGATCAATTATTGGCTATGAAGATGCAAGGGGGGTTTGATTTGGAAAACGGATGAGAAAATAAATGACAAGAAAAGTAAATCAAGTAACTAAAGAAAGCAATTAATAAAGAGAGACATTCGTGGCAAGGATTGAGAATATAGGCTTTCTATCCTAGTCACTAATCATACCAATACTTAACAAGAATTTATCTTATTTCGTCATCTCTAACATGGAAGAAGGTGTAAAGTTATCTTCCATGAGAGAAAGTCAAATAAGACTAGTTAATCTCAATCCAAAAATCCTAATCAACTCACTAATTAAATTAGCAAGAAATTAGAGTTAATAGAAATAATATTAACTAACAACTCTAGATCACCAATCTAAATTGGGTATTAATGACTCAAGATTGCCTAATTCCTCTTTCGAAGCCAAGAATGCCCAAAAAGCTACTGTAACATCTTACCAAGCATTTTGTCAAACACTTGGAAGGCATAAAAGGAAAGCATGGTAAATTGCAAGGAAAGATAAAATCTACAACTACCCAATGCAAGAAAAGTAAATTTCACAACTCAAATCACCAATAAAGGGAATATAAAACCTCAATTACATTAAAAGGAGTCCAAATCGAACAAAGAGTTCATAAACATAAAAGAGGCATAAAAAGGGAAACTAACACTACAAAATAAGAGAATTGAGATGTAGAAACAAGAAATTGAAGGAAACACAAGATAAAAACAAGAACTAAACCCTAGATCTAAGATGCAAATATCCTAAAAACCCTAATTCTAGAGAGAAGATGGAGCTTCTCTCTCTAGAAAACTAAACTACATGATGCTATCCTACAATTAAGTGCTCCCCTTTGTTCTCTCTTAAATTCTGCATCAAATAGCTTCAGAAATGAGTTTGATTGGGCTTCAGCAGGTCCAGAAATCGCCCCCAACATTTTCTGTTAAGTTGGTCACGTGCTGTTTGTCACGCGTACGGATGGGTCACGCGTATGCGTCGCCTGGTAGATTATCTTCCCAAGCACACGCGTGGGCCACGTATACGCGTCGCTTGGCAGATTTCTGCAAATCCTCATTTCTTCATGAATTCTCCATTTTGCATGCTTTTCTTTTCACTCCTTCCATCCAATCCTTGCCTTATGAACTTGAAATCACTCAACAAACACATCAAGGCATCGAATGGAATTAAAGTGAATTAAAATTAGCAATTTAAAGGCCTAAAAAGCATGTTTTTACACTTAAGCACAAATTAAGGTAGAATTACAAAACCATGCTATTTCATTGAATATATATGAGAAAAGTTGATAAATTCCCCTAAATTCAACACAAGATAAACAACAAAATTGGGGTTTATCAATGATCTCTGAACAGAAGACCATAATGGGAGATGAGACTATGGTACTGACCCAATAATGTAGTACCTTACTCCAGAAAATGCTGCCTCAGAAGTTGCCAGACCCCGGAAGCTTCCTTATTCCCTACACTATAGTGACCATCACTTTTGAGAAGGCACTGTGCGACCTTGGCTCAAGCATTAATCGTATGCCTCTCTCTGTGATGAAAAAGCTAGGAATCCACGAGGTGCAGTCTGCCAAAATCTCACTGGAGATGGCAGACAAGTCCCTGAAAAGGGCATATGGCATGGTGGAAAACGTCGTTGTGAAGGTTGAACACCTTTACCTCCCTGCGAATTTTGTGATACTAGACACTGGAGAAGACAAGGACAACTCCATCATCCTTGGAAGGCCTTTTCTTGCAACTAAAAAGGCCTTAATTGATGTGGAAAAAGGAGAACTAGTCCTAAGGTTGAATGAGGATCATATCCTATTCAAGATCCCTGACGGAGGGATAAATGTCGGTATAGAATTTACTAAAGAATTCTGTTGTAAGAATAGTCTATACAAATAATTTATCCACCAATCAAAGTTAGAAAGTGTGTCACAACAATAAAATCAATAACCGGGAGTGGAATCCCGGGTCGTTTTCCCTAGGAGTTGCCATAGGATGCACATTATTGGTTAGGAGTTTTCTTGGGATTTTAGGAGTTGAGTGCAAGAGAAGTAAACAACTAGAAATCAAAGCAATTAACAATTAACAATTAATAATCAAACAATGAAAAGACCTTGGCTAGGGGTGAGAATTGGAATTCCTATCCTCATTATCATCATCAATTATGACAAGAATTGTCCATTGCTCCTACTTAGTTAACCTCTAACAATGAAGGAAAGTCAAGTGGTATAATTGACTCTAATCCACACATCCTAGTCAAATCCTATTGAAAGACTAGCTTTGGTGGAATTCAAGTCAACTAGCAACTTCCAATTATCAATCCAAAAAAGGCTTTGATAATTCAAAAGTCTCCAATTGCTCAACCACCAAGCCAAGTGTAAAAATCTACTCGATAGTCATAAGTGACATTTTCTCGAACATTTGGTGAGCAAGAATGAAAGACATTATAAAATTGAGAAGATAATTCAAATTAAAGCTATCCACTATAAACAACTGACAATAACAAAACAATTAACAATAATGAACATGAAATTCTTCAATGTATTAATAGAAATCAATGTCAACAAGATCCAAATTCAAGATCCAAAATAACTATAATAACAAGAATGCTAAATGAAGTTGGAGAATAGAAACTACAAATTAAAGGAATCTAAAATTGGAATTAACACAGATCTAACCAAAGGATCTAAGTGAAATTGAATTGAGAACACTAGAACCTAGAGAGAAGTGAGAGTTTCTCTCTCTAGAATTCAAACTAAAACTAAAACTAAAATGTGTGGTGATTCATGCCATTCTCCTTCACTCCCAGCCTCTTATCCTTAAATTGTGCTCGAAACTGGGCCAAAAATTAGCTCAGAAATTGCCCTTAACGTTTTCTCTTTAATGAGGAACGTGACGCTTGTCTTGCGTACGTGCCAGCCACGCGTACACGTCGCTTGGATAATGCACTGACCATGCGTATGCTTTAGTCACACGTACGCATCGGGCAGATGCTGTACTTAGGCACGCGCATGCGTCAGGCACGCGTACACGTCATGACCAGCTTCTCAAATCTTTAATTCTTTGTGTTCTTTCCACTTTTGTATGCTCCCTTTCCATCCTCTAAGCTATTCCTACCCTATAAACCTGAGATCACTTAACACACATATCACGGCATCGAATGGTAGTAAGAGAGGATTAAGAACTATCATTTTTAAGGCTTAGGAAGCATGTTTTCATTCTTAAGCACAAATTAGGAAGGATTCACAAAACCATGCAATTTACATGAATAAGTGTGAGAATAATTGACAAAATCCACTCAATTCAATACAAAATAAACCATAAAATTATGGTTTATCAACCTTCCCACACTTATACATTAGCATATTCTCATGCTAAGCTCAAGAAAACCACAAGGGGTGAAGGGGAATGGTAGGACTTATGAAATACAACATATCTACGTGAATGCAACTAAATGCAAAATGTTTCTACCTACTTGGTTAAAAGTAAATCAATTCCCAAGAACATATATGAACAAGTAGGGCTGAGATAGTGGTGTATTCATGAGTTCCACTAATTCAAATCTCAAAATGAAGTACAAATGGACTTTCAAGAAGAAAGCTCATGAAAGCCGGGAACAAGGGATTGAGCATCGAACCCTCATCGGAGGTGTTTGCACTCTAATCTCTCTAGTGTTTGAGGGTCGTTTCTCTCAATTCTCTACTAATCTTGCTTTTAAAGGCTTGTTCTTCTTCTACCAATCAACTTATGATCAATGCATGGATACAAATATCAAGAGGTCTTTCCATGGGTTGTAATGGGGTTAGGGTCAAGGTCTTTCTAACACCCTATTACCCTAAGGCTTACCTCTAACCGTAAAGCGAAGGATAACAAAGTGCCACGATAGTTCTAAAGCTTATACCGTAATATATATATAAAAGGAAATAATAATACGAGAAGTCTGATGAATAAGATAAAGCTCAAAATAGAGATATAGAAGCGCGAAGCGTCCACATGATAACTACAAACATAAAGGCAGAAGATACGACATAGTACAATAATATATATATATATATATATATATATATATATATATATATGTCTATATATATGATAGCCAAAGGAATACTAGCCGTAGCCTGCGGAGTTTAGGCCGACTAGTTAAATTTAGACATAACAGAGTGTCTAATTTAAAACAGCATATACATCCTGTCTTTCAAGTTTAGCCTCTAAGGCAACAAAGTATAAAATACAAAACTAAGAGAACTACAACATAATAACCGAAATACAAAAAGAGATATCAAGAGATCCTCCACTCTGTCACCATCCCGCAACTCACCGAGGTGGGTTACGACTTGCATATGAAAAATAACAACAACATATGGTATGAGAACCAGAGGTTTTCAATACGGTAACAATGCCTAATATGTAAGATATAAGGTTCTGGGCGCCAAAGGCAATCTTAGAACTTCACATCGATATAGATATCCGAGCTTAAAATAAATAAATAACTTAAACCATAAATAGGGTAATCTACTTAAGGGATTTCTAACTATTACTAGTCACTACTGTCCCAAAGCATTCACCATCCTATCTTCCATACGATCCCATTGCCACCGCCTACCGAGCCTCCTCAATCCCAGTGGAAGAT
Source organism: Arachis hypogaea (assembly GCF_003086295.3). Lineage (NCBI taxonomy): Eukaryota > Viridiplantae > Streptophyta > Magnoliopsida > Fabales > Fabaceae > Arachis > Arachis hypogaea. Next base: position 88,909,253 of record NC_092046.1, on the reverse strand, counting down.
AAAGTATATGCAAACAAGTAAAGCACAAGTAAAGTACATATACAGCAAGTAGAATAAATAGCAAGTAGGCATGTGATACATTTAGGTACAACAAAAGTTAAGCAAAGCAAACAAACAGATAGAAGATGCATATGATGAATGCCTGTCCTATTGGCTCGTGATATCACTTGTCGGTTCATAAATGCCAACCTGACACATCCTTTCAGATGTAGCCTTTCTGCCACGCCAGGGATATGGTGCCCTGCACACTCTCGTACACCCAGGGATATAGTTCCCTGCACATTGTAGACACGTGGATATAGTGCCTGGCACACTTGCATGCTTAACCCAAGGAAATAGTTCCTGGCATACTCTTGTAGTAGAAAAGGTTATCAATGATAATTCAACCCAGGGATATAGTGCCTCGCACATTATTGTTCCAAGGATATTGTGTTTGGCACACTGTTATTCCATATCTAACAAGTTCACCATCTTCTCATCTCAATCCATTCTCAACTCTCAAGTATCAGTATTTTAGGGATATAATGCGCTGCACACTATTGTTCCAAGGGTATAGTGCCTGATACACTTCTTTCAATAACCAATAAGCTCAACATACATTTCTTTCCAAGATCCAACCCCATCATACATATGAATTTCTAAAATCCATCACAAGCATTTTCATTTCTTAAATTATCCTCAATTTAATACTTCACAAATCAACATTCACCAACTTCATCCGTAACCTTTCAAAACCTAAGTCACCGTCTTCTAAACTCATAATCGAAAATATAAATCTTAAGTCATTTAGCTCGTCCTTAATAGCCTCAAGGCCAAAACACTATTTCTAAGTCTTAAACATAAGTTAAAGAAGTTTAGAAAGCTAGAGAGCCCTTGAAAATGAAGAAAAATTATTTTTTAGCAAAATAAGGGTCATGCGTATGCATGCCCTGTCCCACGTACGCATGAGTTGAAATTTTGGGTCTTTGCGCACACGGTACCTTGCTCGCGTACGAGATGCCCCTGACAGAAAAGAATGCTTGCGTCATGTGTGAAAATTCGCGTACGCATGCCTTGAAAACACATGCTCGTGTACGTATGGTAGTGCTCGCGTACGCGAGACCCCCAGACAGAGGAGAATGCCCAAATCGCGTGCACAGGTCCGCGTATGCATGCTGTATCAGACTTAGAAACTTTTTAAAGCTGCAGAATTTCAGATTTTTGCACCGAACTTCAAATGTGCATACCTTGCTCGTTTTGAAACATTTTTTGTTCGTTCTTCGAACGTCTTAAATCTCCCGGACCCAACTTTCATAAAAATCTAGTTCATAAAAAAAGGTGGTCCGGAGGCCAAGTTATGCCTTGCCAAAATTCACAATTATTATCTTCACATCCAACCACATACAAATCATATAACCTCATCATAATTTACATTTCACATACATAATCCAATCAACCATTTATTCTATTCAATCCTATTTTAAGGTCAAGTAGCCTAAATGTCACAAAACATTACATATTACATAGAGGAAACTGAAACTATACCTTGGCCGATTACCAATTTGCAAAAAACACCAAAATCCACAACTAAGTTCAATGAGCTTTGCCACCAAGTCAAACTCTGCAAGTTCCAGTGGTGACATCCGGTACGGTGCTATAGAAATCAGCCCGGTTCCAGGTACTAGATCAACACTGAATTCTATCTCTCGCTGATGAGGAAACTCGGGTATGTCATCCGAGAAAACATTAGGAAATTCCTTCACTACTCAGATCCATTCTAGACTAAATTAATTGTCATTCGAGCTAGCCGCTAACAAAACGTACCCCTCACAATCACTCCCGTCTAAGGTAACTCTTACAGAATTTAGATATAAAGTATGGGACATAAATGGTTTAATATCTAAACTATCAGATGGAATAATAGCAGTTCTTTCAAAGCAATCAAGGAAAACATGATACTTAGATAACCAATCTAATCCTAAAATATCTTCTAAACCACATAGCGGCAAATAGATTAGATCATGCAAAAAAGTCATGTTCCTAATAGTAAATGGTACTTGCAGGCACACTAAACTGGTCAAAGCATTTTAGGATGTAGGTGTATGGACAATTAGGTCAAAGTTCAACTCAGAGAAATCTAGTCCCAATTCACGAGCAACAGTTAAAGAAATAAAGGAATGCGATGCACCCGAATCATATAGTACATTTAGAAATCAATTTTTGACATAACACTAACCTTGGATCAGGGCGTTTGATTGCATAGCATCATCAGCAGTCATAGCAAGCACTCGACCTTGTTGCTGGGTTTGCACTAGGTTCTGAGCAAATTTTCTTCGGTAGATCCTAGCTGTGTGTTTAGATTCCTCACAAGTAAAACAAGCGTTCGTTCCTTACAACATCCAAATCTCACAAAGCCATAGCTATGGAGATCATAATAGCTATAAGGATAGCTATGCCTCGCATCGATTCGTCGTTCGAAACTCGATTAAACTATGCCTATTCGCAGTCATTAAGGTCCTATTCGCACCAAACAATCAATATTAAGGTGATCAGTCTTAATATCTCAGGTTAGACATGAACATTCCCAAAATGAGCACTCACAGACATTCATGCCAAATGATCTTGAAGATACCCTAACAGCATGAGACATACAAGCAGAGTATGCAATGAAGCATAGTCAGTCCACTTCCCAGGCTCTACTGGGAACGAATTGCTCTGATACCAAATTGTAACGACCCAATTCCCAGTATGCCATGGTCATACAAGAAGCCAAGTGTTACCAACTTGTTCTTCCTAATTATTAACTATTACTTAATATATGAGCCTATTCCTTGTTGGAACGTTGCCAATTTTATGAGTAACTTTTTTTTTATTTAACTTATATCGTTGTGAGCGAGGGAATAAAATAAATAAGCACAAATTGACAGTAATAATAAGGAAGCATAAAGAAACATATAAAATAGCTGATAATATACTTTATGTACACTATATCAAAACATGTAGCGTTCACAAAAGATCAAGTCAGTTTACATCCTCATTAAACCTACATAGCTATTATATACACGACACTCCTAGGGCCTGGCCTAGCTCTCAGGTGTACTAACACAAGTGAGAGACTAAATAACAGATAATGTCAGACTAGAGTGTCATCAAAAGAATGTCCCTACTACTGTCAGACTATATCTACACGTGGCCGTTCGGAAGATCGTCATGAGGCTCACCCATCCCCTCATCCTGCTCTATCTCAATCTTAGGATCCTCCTCCTCCTTCTCATCCACAGCTACTACTACACCCTCAGACCCACCAGAAGCACTGCTGTTACTATGTACAAAACCATTCGCGAGCACAGGTCCGTTCGCGTATATAGGAGCTACCCCGTCATCCGGTAGTGCCAGCACATCAGGCTGTGGAAAGTCTGGGATCGGCTCAGGGGAAAAATCCCACTTTGGTGGAATCACAGGTACGTAGTTACCAGCTAACTCGGGCTCATCAGGAATGATAGGCTCAGGTGCCACCACATTCAAGGGTTGAGTTGGTATAGGGTGTTCGGGACTATTGGGAAAAAGATGTTCAGGTGTGTCAGGGTGTTACCAGAATAAGGGAAAGTCATAAGGAGCATCAGGGTCAAAAAGCGGGCTAGACAGAGGATGTTGAAAAGGTCGATTCTGTAATGCATATCGTCTAGTACGAGGCTCCAATCCCATAATGAAGTAACTGTGATGTACTGGATCCTCATGGATGTAAGGGTCCTCAAACTCATAGAATATCACGCCCGTCTCCATCTGGAGGAGAGGAAAGAAGAGAAGGGGTAAGAATTGGGGATTTCTTAGTAAGGTTGGGATTATTAGTTACATTCATTTATTCGGTGTCAGTTAGCAGACGAATAATAGAATACAATGAAGTAGTAAACAGATGATAAATATTGATAGAGAAAAGAGAGAAAACAGAAAGCAAAACACAACTAGAAGAATACAAGAAAATAAAACATAGATATAGCACACAAGCAGACAAATGTAAAGAAATAGATCACACACAAAAGGGAATGCAATAGAGAATGATGCGCAGACAAGAATGATACATGTCTAGCCCTAGTATAGGCCATGAGCTCATGTGTTGGTTGGCTGCCCACAATATCGACATTTATCCGGTCAAGAGTGATCCACGATTTCCCGGATACGATTTTCCGTTCCTAAATAAATGTGCATATAATAATAGCCACTTATTTGAGACAACATCTGCTTACTACAAGAAAATATATATACTCTGCTCTGCTCTGCTCTGGGGAAGCAGAAAATGGCTGTAGGTAACTTAGTTTCCCTACAGAAGCTCTGGGTTACATCAAGCAACTTATATATATATATATATATATATATATATATATATATATATATTACTCTTCTCTTTTTGTTTTTCTTTACTCTGCTCTTATTACTCTGTTCTCTGTGTTTCTCTACTCTGCTCTGATTTCCCAGCTTAACGTATGTATTTAAAGCTTATGTAAATTTCGGTATGAATAGTTAGCCTGTTCCAAGTATAGGTTCATTAAGTCTATACTGAAATAGTTTAACTTTTCATATAATACCTAACACTAGTTGTAACTTAAAGACTAACTATGTTGCCCTAGTTCGTTCACTAATCTCTGTTTGTTTTTCTGTCATTAAAACTTTACAGACCTTTTCTTTGATTTCATTTCTTCTTTAACTTTTATCTTTCCTTTATCTTTGCCTCACTAACATGTTATTACCACTCCCTAAGTGTTTTATGAAGGTAATTATGAGATTCCGCGCTTAAAGTTGTCTTTCTAAAGCTTTTACGAAGAACTGTCTTTTCTGCATAATTTTATTATTTATTAAAATATTATTTTTAATTAAATATTATTCTTTCATATATTATTTTTATTTATTATTTTATTAATATATTTTTGAGATTTACCCTTTCTTACCCTAAAAGTTAGATAAATTCACTTTTTACCACCCGTAACTTTTAATATTTCTAGTTTAACCACCCTAACTGTTAGAAATTACCAAATAACCCCCCAAACACCAAAAATTTTACTTCCTTGCCCTTTTTAAGATCTAAAGTGTTCTTCGTAAATTTTTCAGATTCTTTCTTTGTTTTCACCCATTTTTTAATCTTTTCACTAACCAATATTCATAATAAATTCCCAGCCACTAAAACCCCAATTTATGGCCTAGGGTTTTGGTATCCAGCTGCACTCATGAACACAAATTTATTGCTTGAATTTCATCATATTTTCATCAAATTTTCAAGAAGAATCACTCATATAAATCATCAATTTCAAGCACAGCCAAACCATATCATAATCACAAAAATCAAACACAATCAATCAAGATTAATTTTGTCAAACCCTACCTGGTTTTTCTGCTCCAAATTCGGTTATACTTTTAGGTGGTCCTTAAGCACTTTTTCCTCCTAAATCACATCAAGAACAACTTTAAATCCACAAATCCTCAACTGACCGAATCTCACTGAGCATGTTAAGAAGGGATTTCTCACATTCGACTTACTGGAAATTAACATTTCTTGGCCCTCAAGTCAAGTTAAGCATGATTCCTAAGGAAGAACATCAAGAAAACACATGTTTAAGCATGTTTCCTTGAAACCGAAGCAAAAGGGAGATGGTGCAGCCAACTCACCTTGATTCCAGCCTTGATAAGTCATATGGTAATGTAGAGAAAGAAGAGAGGATCATTTTGGTCGGATTGGAATTTTGATTTGAGTTTTAGTTCAGAAGAAATCAAGCTTCAAAGATTTGGAACTAAGAACTTTTCTCTCGTTTTCTCTCTTGGAAATTTCGGCCACAAGGTGAAAATGAACCAGCCTTGGGGGTGTAGAGTGAGTTGTGATTAGTTGGCTTGGAGGTGGGTGATGAGGGAAAATCGAATTTCGCACAAACTAACTGGCAAGTATACCGGGTCGCATCAAGTAGTAAAACTCACGTGAGTGAGGTCGATCCCACGAAGATTGATGGATCAAGAAACTTTAGTGAAATGATTAGTCTAGTCAAGCTAACAAGTGATGAATTGAGTGAAATTTGATTCACATAATGTAAAATTGCAAGAAATGTAAAGTGCTGAAAGTAAACGAGAAATAACAGAGAACAAGATTCATTAGGGATTGGAGATATCATAATCCACAATGAATCAAATGGATCTCAACTTCTTTTTCAATCATATGAATAGATCTATGGCAGGTTGAAATTGATTAGATCCACATTCCTTGGCAATCCAATCTCTCTAATCACAATCAATCTTGCCAATTCCTTGATCTAATTATCATGAGAAGAGGTTAAGTGTATGTCTCTCACCCATAAGCCACACAATCTCTCAAGATCTCAATTCATCCTGAATGGTGTTGATCAAGAAAGTTGTGAAGGATAGAGCCTCAGTTCTAATGCTCATGATTCCCCTTCCGAGGCTCACACAAGCATTCAATAGATTTAAACCACCTTCCAGAGTGAATTAATCTCAATCAAAACAGAGGATATCTAATAGCTACACAATTGAACTGAGAAGAAGAAGAAATTCACTCAATCATGTGAGTTATAATAGATCTCCTCCCCTAATGAAGTTGGGTTTAATTGATCATTGCTCTAAGAACAAGTGCAGAGAATTTAAATTGCATGAAAATAAACTCAGCTCAAAGTAAACTCGAATATAAAATTGTAGAAGAGAAGCAATGTAGGAAATTAAAATTGCAGTAAGAGAAATTAAACTCAATACAAGTTGAAATGTAAAATTGCAGAAAATAAAAGTGTATCAGAATCCTATACTAAGCTCTCTGGAGTCTCTAATCCTCTAAGAGAGTCCTAGAGTCTCTAATCCTCCAACCCGAGCCTCCTATTCTAATCTTACTCCTACTGCACTGCCAGCCTCTTTAATTCTAGAAACTAAAGCCTTTATATAGACTTTCCTAAATTACAAATTGAAATCAAATTACAAATAAATAAAATTCCTAATCTAAATGATCCTTGTGGCCTTCATTGAGGGATATGAGTGGGCTTGCTTGCTTGCAGTTCAAATGGGCTTGGGAATGAGATTAATTGAACCAGAATGAGGCTTCCAAGAGAGCGTAGCATTATTTTGGAGAACGGAGCATTCTTGCACCAACACGTGTAACAACCCCGGTTTTCGAGTACGTGAGATCTTTTCTGAAAGTACGGAGAACTCTGGAGGATCAGTAAGGGGAGAAGCTTTGATATATCATCAAGTATCTTGATCCTCATTGTCATTACATCTTCTTTAAGCTAGAACTTTTTCTGAGGCAAGCTCGATAACGCAGTCATGAAGAACGTAGTTTTTGAACCGTATCGGTTAGGAGTTTTGATTCTATTTTTTCTAAGTAATCGCAGTTTGAGGAACCCGACTTAATTCATGAGAGAAGAGAGATAATAGGATAATATTATCATTATATGAGTATTAGAAGCTTCTTGAATAATATTATAAGGTTACCTGGTCAGTTTTGGTTAAAAAAAGAAAATCGGTTTAACCGGGTTCACAGTTTACTGGTGCAGCTTAGCACCAGCACTCCCTGATGACTTTAGCATTGCTAAGGCCTCATTATACATGTTTTATTCTCACAATAAATATGTTACTAGTGTCATTTATGCCAGTAGCTCAGAAAATAATTTATAGAGATGTTTTTACAAGTGTTTCGATACATCTAGTTTTAGTAGTTATACACCTGAGATATTTTAATATTATTTTAACCCACCTCCAAGCAAACCAATCACAACTCACCATACACCCCCAAAATACCCAAGTCTGGTTCGATTGCTCCTTGTGGCCGAAATTTCCAAGAGAGAAAAAGGGAGAAAATTTATTAGTTCCAAATCTTCAAAGCTTGATTTCTCCTGAACTATAACTCAAATCAAAATTCCACTCCGACCAAAATGATTCTCTTTTCTTTCTCTACATGATCATATGACTTATCAAGGCTAGAATCAAGGTGAGTTGGCTGCACCATCTCCCTCTTGCTTTGGTTTCAAGGAAACATGCTTAAACATTTGTTTTCTTGATGTTCTTCCATAGGAATCATGCTTAACTTGAGTTGAGGGCCAAGAAATGTTAATTTACAGCAAGTATAAGGTGAGAAATCCCTTCCTAACATGCTGAGTGAGATTCGGTTAGTTGAGGGTTTTTGGATTTAAAGTTGTTCTTGATGTGATTCAGGAGGGAAAAGTGCTTAAGGACCACCTCAAAGTCTAACTGAATTCGGAACAGCAAAACCAGGTAGGGTTTGACGAAATTAATCTTGATTATTTGTGTTTGAGTTGTGTGAATGATGTATGATTTGGCTGTGCTAAAAATTGGTTGCATATATGATTGATTCTTGGTGAAAATTTGGTGAAATTTTGATGAAATTTGATGAAATTCATGCTTTGAATTCATGTTCTTGGAGCTGCTGGAAAAATGAAACCCTAGGCTTAAATTGAGGTTCAATTTGTGTTAAAATCATGTGAAAAGGATAGGGTTTTAGTGGCTGGGAATTTATTATGAATTATGGTAAAAATCGGTTGCTGAAAAGACTGAAAAAGGGGTAAAAACAGAGAAAGAATCTGACGAATTTACGAGGAACACGAAGAACACTTTGAGTGTGATGAAGAACAATGAAGAATAGGCTTTAGATCCTTAAAAGGGCAAGGAAGTAAAATTTTTGGTGTTTGGGAGGTTATTTGGTAAAATAATAAAAAATAATAAAATATTAAACAATAATATTTAATTAAAAATAATATTTAAATAAAAATAATAAAATAATGCAGAAAAGGCAGTTTTCTGTAAAAGCTTTAGAAAGACAACTTTAAGCACAGAATCATATAATTACCTTCAAAAAATACTTAGGGAGTAGTAATAACATGTTAGTGAGGTAAAGATAAAGGAAAGATAAAAAGTTAAAGAAAAGATAAAAACCACAGAAAAGTCTGTAAAGTTTTAATAATAGAAAAACAGACAGAGAATAGTGAACGAATTAGGGCAACATAGTTTGTCCTTGAGTTGCGACTAGGGTTAGGTATTATATGAAAAGTTAAACTATTTCAGTATAGACTTAATGAACCTATACTGGGACAGGCTAACTATTCATACCGAAATTTACATAAGCTTTAAATGCTAACGTTAAACAGAGTAATCAGAGCAGAGTAAAGAGATACCCAAGAAAAAAAAGTAATCAGAGCAGAGTAAAGAGAATAGGAGCAGAGGACCTATTGAAAAGTTATTCATTAGTTGCATTAAGGCAACCCTAGAGATATCTATATGTTCATCCGCTGCATTGAGGCAGTCAGACAGATGGTGATGCGACCACTGAGAACGCTTTCCTGCGGTACAGATTCATAATCTATTTCTGTAAGGTAGAGGGGTTATTTACTGCTACAGAAGTACCGTGACCACCTGTTCCATTTCTATTGTGGCAGAGGGGTTATTTCCTGTATACAGAAGGTGTGTCGGGATACATCCCTGCAGTGGCAGATGTGTTATTTCCTGCATGCAGAGGACCCTGTGGTGACAGAGGGGTTATTTCCTGTACACAGGGGTATAGCCAACAGGAAAGCCATATCAGGCTGGTATTGCTCGGTTACGTCGGGAGCGGGTAGAAACCGACAAATGAGCTCATTACCTGCACTAGGACTAGACATGCATCATTCTTGTCTGCACAATATTCTCTGTTGCTTTTCTTCTTGCGTGTATGATTTATTGCTATATGTTTGTTTGCGTGTATGCTATATCTGTGTTTCATTTTCTTGTATTCTTCTTTTTGTATTCTGATTTTTATTTTCTCTACTTTCTCTATCTATCTTTATCTTCTATTTACTGCTTTGCTATATCCCATTATTCGACTGCTAATCGACACCGAATAAATGAATGTAACTAATATCCTCGGCCCTATTAAGGACTCCCTAGTTCTTACCCCTTTCTCTCCCTTCCTCCCTGATGGGATATTTTAGCGGAAAAACGAATTTCTCCAAAACACCCAAAACTAACCGGCAAGTGCACCGGGTCGCATCAAGTAATAATAACTCACGGGAGTGAGGTCGATCCCACAGGGATTGAAGGATTGAGCAATTTTAGTTTAGTGGTTGATTTAGTCAAGCGAATCAAGATTTGGTTGAGTGATTTGTGATTTGCAGAATTTAAATTGCATGGAAAGTAAAGGGAATGGGTAATTGACATGAAATTAAAGAGAACAGGAATTTAAATGCTGAATCTTAAAGAACAAGAAATTAAATGGCAGAAACTTAGAACGCAAGAAATGTAAATTGCAGAATCTTAAAGTGCAAGAAATGTAAATAGCTTGAATTGTAAAGGGAATTGGGAGTTGGATTTGCAGAAATTAAACGAGGGAAAGTAAATTGCAACCAACAGAGAAGTAAAAGAACACTTGGATTTAACCGGATCTAAAAACAGAATTGTAAATAAGCATGAAAACAGTAAACAAGGAATGGGAAATGGGGAATCCGGATCTCAGGACCCAAGAGACTAGATAACCAATTCTAGATCTCAATGCCTTCCTAGATCCAACAAGAACAATTGCAAAGGAATTGTAAATTGCAAAGAAAGTAGATGAAGAACAATTAACAGAAATTAAATTCAATAAGCAGTAGAAGAAACAGAGAGATCGTCGGATGAGATTGAAACAGAATTCCTTCGATTCTCCAACCCAAGATCCAAGACAATTGCAATTGAAATTGAAAGCAATAAAACTAAGAGGAAGAGAGTGGAATTCTCCTTCCCCGAAACTAAGAAATTAAATATCACTCAATATCCAAAGCTCTCCGAAAACTATTATGAAAACTCAAAAGGAAAGCTCCCCTAAGAACTTGAATTCTATCCTATTTATACACTTTCTTCAAATGATCTTCAAGCCTTGAGTTGGGCCTTTGCTCTTGGTGGAGTTGGGTTGAGAGAGGCCTTGGTTGATTGCTCTTGGAGTTTGGAGAGGAACCAAAGTGAACCAAGTGAACCGGGTTGGAGTTTTGCAAAAGTTTGAGTAAAAGTTTGAGTAAAAGTTTGAGGCAAACGTTTGGTCCAACTTTTCATATCAGCTCCCATGTTTTGCTGATACCCACGTTGGTGCAAAAGTTAGGGGTCTAACTTTTGGTCCAACGTTGGCCTTCCTTAGTGCACTTATGGCGCCAACGTTAGCCCAAAATTAGGGGCTAACGTTGGCGCAAACTTTTGCTCCCCGTTTGTGTTTTTCATGTGCCAACGTTAGCCCAAAAGTTAGAGGCTAACGTTGGCGCAAACTTTTGGTGGCCAGGGGGTATTTTTCTCATGCCAACGTTAGCCACAAAGTTAGGGGCTAACGTTGGCGCAAACTTTTGGTGCCCAGGGAGTGTTTTTCTCATGCCAACGTTAGCCACAAAGTTAGGGGCTAACGTTGGTGCAAACTTTTGGTGCCCAGGGAGTGTTTTTCTCATGCCAACGTTAGCCACAAAGTTAGGGGCTAACGTTGGTGCAAACTTTTGGTGCCCAGGGAGTAACTTTCATGTGCCAACGTTAGCCCAAAAGTTAGGGGCTAACGTTGGGGCTAACTTTTCACCCAAAAGTTTGTGCAAAAGTTTGAGGCTAACTTTTGGTCCAGCTTTTTGCTTCCTGGTTCATTTTCACTTATTCCATTGTCCTCTCTTTACTCCTAGCCATTCCTTCTTGCTTCAACCTTTCTCCAAGCTTTCTTCACCTATCATTAATCAACCAAACACATCAAAGCTTTGCTTAAAATCATGAGATATTCATTTTATCATAATATGTGACAATTATAGCCTAAAACCTCATGAAATAGCATGAATTCATACATGGTTGATTCAAGCAAAGGAAGCATGAAAATCTACCCAAATTAGCTTACTTGTAGCTCAAGAAAGTGCACAATTCAAGTGAAAACAAAAGAAAAAGACTAGTGAAACTAGGCTAAGATGACTTGTCATCACAATACCAAACTTAAAGCTTGCTTGTCCCCAAGCAAGAAAAAAAATTTTTATTGAGATGAAAGGATGAAATGGAAGAGGATGTTCATGCTAGTAGAGTATTATTGATAGTTCATGGGATTTTGTGTGGATATGTAAATACTCACTTCTTATTGACTCCTAGGCCTAGAAAGTCTCCTTCAAGCTTCAAGCAACATACTGCTATGACCTCTCATTATTCCTTTATCCTTGGCTTTTCATAAGCTTTAATTGAGTGTCATGTGTAGCAAGTTCATTTCCTTTTCTTTATACTTGACACATTATTCACTATAGACACTTGGCTCACATTCCTTCTTAGAACATTGATGCCCAGCACCTCTTTGGGCTGCTAAATGCCTTGTAGTTAGGTTGCTCTTGATAGTGGACTTTCAGCTGATGATCCCGGGTTAGTTAACCCAAGTCACCGAGTGTTGATGCACTCCAAAGAGCTTAATAATCCAAGCAGATCCTAATACAAAGACACCACATGCATATATTCTAAGGTTCAAGCTATTGGTGTCCAGCTTTGTTTCTTTTTGTTTTTCTTTTGTTCTGCCACTTGTTTTTTTCTTTCTTTTTGTTTTTCTTTCTAACCAAGGATTTTTATTCGATTGAGATTCATAGACAGTAGGCCACTCTATACTTAGAAGGAGATATCCTGGCTCTTTATTCACTAAAAGTGAGCTATTATACAATCACACACATACCACCACTTACTTTTATTCTACTTCTATCTAACAGAGACCATCTTACTTTACATTCAAACATTTCTTTTATTGAATTGAAAATGCAGGGGACAAAGCATGCTTTTTGTTAAGTGAAAGTAAACACACAAGCACACACATAGACTAGCTTACTTATTCTAAGAGAAATAAACAAAACGCAAAGACTATTCATTATGACAACTACTTAAAGATGCAAGGACCACTTAAAACAGACACAATGCATGCTTTCTTAGTGTTGAACAAGGATCAAGTCCACATTTTATTTGTCATGCTTTTTCTTTCTTCTTTCATACACCTGGTTGCTGGTGTTCCCTGTGTCCATGTCTGTTGTCTGTTGATCCCGCCAGAACCCAGCTCTATTCATTGCTTCCTCTACTCTATCTTCAAGTCTCATAGTATTGCTTACCTCTACCTCACTTCTCTTTTTGAAAAATTCATCAAAAGTTGGGAAAGCCGGATCCATGTTGTGCAAATGTTCTCCAATATAGTTTAGTTTGATTTGGCTATTGATGTTGTAATCGGCTTGTATTTCATACCTTGCATCTTGGAGTGTTGTGAACTCTTTGAGAGCCCTCAAATTTTCAGCTTGCATTTGTTCAAATTTCCAAATGATTCATGAGATTGAAAAGCATGTTCTTCTTGCATCACAAGGAATCTTGACTCGAATTCACTTTGTTTGTTCATCATTCTTAGCTCCCGTTCTTCTTGTGCTTGTTGGTTTTTCATGGATAGTGAATGATATTCCTCTTGCCTTTCTTGAATTCTCATGTACTGTTGTGATAATCTTCCAATTGCTTCCTGCATTTGAGCCATGTCTAGATTGTTATGTAGAGGAGTGTGTTGCTGTTCCTCCTCCTCTTGTGGCTCTTCTTCCTCTTGTAATTCTTCTCCCTCCATTGGTTCCTCTCTTTCCCTTCTTCCATGTGGTCTTCGGCCTTGATGTGCTTCAGGGGGCATCATCATTCTTTCAATGGTTATAGGCATGCCTTGGCTTAACCACATTGGATTCTCCTCTTCCATTGGAACTTTAGCCTTTGCACACAACCTCCAAATGGTACTCGGATAGTACAACCAAGATCCGGCCGAATTCTTCTCAGCCAGCTTTTGAATGTCTTTTGCAAGGATTTCATGAACTCTTATCTCTCCTCCCACAATGATGCAATGCAACATCACGACTCTCTCCCTGTTAACTTCTGAGGTGTTCACTGTACCCAGAATTGATCTTTTCATCAACTCATACCATCCTTTTGCTTCCCGGGTGAGGTTACATCTCTTCAGATACTTATATTTGTTCTTGTCATCTCCTTCCCACTCTGAGTTCTCCATACAAATATCTCTCGCAATCTCATCATAATCCTGATCTTCATTCAATCTTTGTTGGTATCCCGGTTCACTAAAGCGGACTGACTTTAGTCCCAAGACTTTCTTGATTGCATCCGAGCTAAAGTCTACTTCCACCCCCCGCACATAGCTCTTGTACGTTGGGGGCTCACGCATGTCAAGCCTTGAGACATTTGCATAGAACTCTCTTATGATATTGGCATTGATTCGGGTGGCTGGTGATGCAAGTTCCTCCCACCTCCTCTTTCGAATTTTGTCCTTCATTTCTTGGCATCCATCATCCGGCAACAAGAGTGGAATTTCAGGATAGATCTTTTTCTCGTTCATCCATTCAATTTGCATTTGATGGTACCGAGACTTGAATCTCCATTGGTCATATTCATGTGTGTCTTCCTCCACCATGGGGTCTTTCCCTTTTCTTCGTTTGGTTCTTGAGGAAGAGGCCATGATCACTTGGTTGGCTGAGTTTTTATGAGGTTAGAGGGAGTGTGAAGAATGTTGGAGAATTTGATGTGTGTTTGGAGCAAGAAGAAATTGAGACCGAACTTGCTATGACAAGAAATGATGAAGGGAAGTTTAAATGGTTGGAGTTTAAAGCAAGAGAAATGTTGAACCGAGCTTGTTATGTTGAGGAGTGATGAAGGGAATGAAGTTTCCAAGGTTGGAGTGATTCGGTCATGTGCATGGCTTGAGGTGGTACGTTTGAGCAATGAAAGGCTAAGATGCAACTAGACACTATGGGGATCAAAGGTGTGCATGTAAGGATGAATGAAGACAAAGCTTGCTTCTTCACTTGCCTTTGCCGTGATCATTCTCAAGGAGTGGCAGATTTCTTTTTCGAAGCATGTGATGAGCTTTTGTCCTCATGCTATGCTTTCCTTTGTCTTGTCTCTTTCATTGAAGATTCTTTGACCACCTAGTCATCACAACATACATTAGTTTTGTCCAACTGTGGCAAGAGTATTCCTTTTATTAATATTATATGAATCATCAATTCTTATATCCAATTGAACCGTGACTCATCTTTGGAGGACACCAAACTTAATGTTTGATCATGTATGAAGAAATTGTGTCTCTTCCTCCAATTAGTGAAATCCCAATGTCACTCTTAGTTAAATGTTTATAAGAATTGCTTTCATCCTAATTTTCTTTTTCTCTTCTTTTTTTTTTTTTTCATGAAGGTTCAATTGTGTCCCTAAATCGGTGCATCAAAGTTTGATGAACACCAAACTTGTTTCTTGTCAAAGGGTACATCACAATTGATGCCTTCATTACCGAATAAGAATTTTTCATTTATAAGATTTTGGAAAACAACAATTGTATGATTATTGATGCATGAATTTCTAATTTTCATGAAGCTATGTGGACACCAAACTTTAGTGTTTGGCCATATGCTTTGTCAAGACACTCTAAGCTTGCAAAACGGAATTATTTGTAACGTTGGTTTAGTGTGCTTGAAGGCACACCAAACTTAGAATTCTCAGCATATGTTTCAAAACAGTGCATGCAGTCAATGGACATGTTCATGAAAAGAGAAAAGAATTCATGCTCAAATGATCATAACTTATTGAATTTAAAATGACATGAATCTTAAATCATGGGTTGCCTCCCATGGAGCGCTCTTTTATTGTCATTAGCTTGACATTGAGGCTTTCTTTTATGGTGGTTGGTGCTTGTAGAGCCTCAATTTGTCTCCCCTGACTGTGATCCTCTTCTTTGTTCCCTGGTGTTCAATTTCAGCATGCTCTAATGAGAGTATGTTGCTGACAGTGTAGTAGTCCTCAGTTTGTTGGTTTGCCCCCAGCTGTTGATATATCAGTTGCACTTTGTCACCTTTGGAAAGCCCCTCTGTTGGGATCTTCCTGTTCTTCCAACCCCTTTTTGTTTTGTTTCTCCGTTTCATCTTTCCTTTTGTTGATCTTTCTTTTCTGGCCGTAGGCTTCCCTTAGGGACCTCTCTTCTCAGTGGCTAATACTCCAATATCCTCTTGGGCCTCTTCATCAGTCTGCACAATCCTTAGCCTTGGGATGTTGCTGTGACTCTCTTTGTCAGTTTCTTCCTTCAACTGTGATTCTCCCTTGTCAATTTTCATATAATCTTTCTTCTCCTTGCTAAATTGTGCCTTTGGTAATACCTTCAGAGTGACACTCTTATCATGCATTCTAAGAGTTAATTTTCCTTCCTCTATGTCTATGATAGCTCTAGCAGTGGCCAAGAATGGCCTTCCCAGAATAATAGAATCACCATCATCCCCTTCTGAATCTAGAACCACAAAATCTGCTGGGTATATGAAGTTGTCCACCTTGACCAGCAGGTTTTCAATCATACCCCTAGGGTATACTGTTGACTTATCTACTAGCTCTAGAGATATTTGTACTGGTTTAACTTCCTTTATATGCAGCTTTTTTACCAAGGAGGATGGTATTAAGTTGATACTTGCTCCTAGATCGCACATTGCTTTAGTGATGGTTAATTCCCCAATGGTGCAAGGTAGCAAAAAGCTCCCTGGATCTTCAAGCTTAGGGGGAAAGCCTTTTTGAATCAAAGCCCTGCATTCCTCAGTGAGCAGTATGGTTTCTTTCTCATCCCAACTTCTTTTCTTGTTGATAAGCTCCTTCAAAAACTTGGCATACAGAGGCATTTGCTCAAGTGCTTCAGCAAAAGGAATATTGATTTCCAGCTTTTTGAAGGTTTCAAGGAACTTGTGAAAATGCTGGTCCTTGGTTTCTTTGTTGAACCTCTGGGGATATGGCAGTGGAGGTACAAAGGTTTTCTCTACTTGTTGCTTTTGATTCTTGGTTGGCTTTTCAACTGCTTCATTCCCTTTTTTTGGAATTTTTGGTTGTTCCCCCTTTGCTTGAGTTTGCTTTGAGGCTTCCTTGCTTGCCATTGCATCATCATCATTGGCTTCCTCTGTGTGTGTTGGATGTTCCTCTTCTATTGGTCTTTTGCTGCTCTCTACTTGCTTCTTAGTAGTGGCATTGTTGCTCATCAATGTTCTCCCACTCCTTAATTGTATTGCCTTGCATTCTTCCTTAGGATTTGGGATTGTGTCACTCGGCAGTGAGCTTGAAGGTCTCTCAAGAGAAATCTGCTTGGAGATTTGCCCCATCTGTCTCTCTAGGCTTTTCAGGGATGCTTCCTGATTCTTGGTTACCATTTCCTGGTGTTTCAACATTTTGTCTATCACGGCCTCCAAGTTAGTGATTCTCTGGGCTTCAGGTGATACTTGAGGTGGGTTATGAGATGTGGGTGGTGGATGATAGGCATTTTGGTTGGTGGGTTGGTTATTGGATTGGTACTGGTTGGGGTTGGGGTAGTTGTTTTGAGGTTTTCTGTAGGGGTTTTGGTTGGTCTGCTGCTGGTTGTGGTTTTGGTTGCTTCTTGGGTTGTTTTGGTTTGAGTTCCTCTGCCATGGTTGTTGGTTTTGGGTATGATTATCTCCCCATCTGAGGTTTGGGTGGTTCTTCCAGGATGGATTGTATGTATCACCATACACTTCATTTGGTCCTTGGTTGTGCATATACTGTACTTGCTCTTGTTGTTGTTCTTCTTGAGTTTCTTCACTCTGTCCCCATGTGATTGATGGTTGGCTAGTGTTAACTGCTGCAACTTGGAGACTATCAATCCTCTTGGCCATTTGCTCAAATTGTTGTTGAATTTGCTGCTGCATCATCTTGTTTTGAGCCAAGATTGAGTCCACTCCTTCTAGCTCCATTACTCCTCTGCTTTGTGATGGTTGGCGGTTTCTTTGATGAGCAAAGAAATATTGGTTGTTAGCCACCATATCAATGAGATTTTGAGCTTCCTCTGCAGTTTTCATGAGTTGCAAGGAACCTCCAGCTGAGTGATCAAGTGATTCTTGAGCTTTTAGGGTGAGTCCTTCATAGAAGTTCTGTAGCTTGTCCCACTCAGTGAACATTTCTGGTGGACATTTCCTCAGCAGAGCCTTGTATCTCTCCCATGCTTCATACAGATTTTCAGCATCCGATTGTGTGAATGTTTGTACCTTGGTTTTCAGCCTGTTAACCCTTTGAGGTGGATAAAATTTGGCTAGAAATTTAGTCACCAAATCATCCCAGCTAGTGATGCTTCCTTGAGGAAAAGTTTCAAGCCATTGTGCGGCCTTGTCCCTTAATGAGAACGGGAACAGCAGAAGCTTGTAGGTCTCAGGATTCACGCCATTGGACTTGACAGTGTCACAAATCCTTAAGAAGGTAGACAAATGTTGATTTGGATCCTCCAATGGTCCTCCCCCAAACGAGCAGTTGTTTTGGACCAATGTAATGAGTTGTGGCTTTAATTCAAAGTTATTTGCATTGACATTAGGGGTGAGAATGCTGCTTCCACAATGTCTAGCATTTGCAAAGGTATAGGAGGCCAGAACTCTCCTCTCGGGTGGATTGTTATTGTTATTGTCTGCTCCACCTGGTGGATTGGTTGAATGTTCCTCCATATCTTGGAATTCTTCTTCTGATTCCTCTTCTCCAACAATATTTTTCCCTCTTTCCGCTCTTCTTAACCTTCTAATAGTTCGTTTGTCTTGTTCATGAAAGATGGGTGTATTTCTTCTTGTACCTGACATACAAGCAGAACATAAGAAACACACAAACCAGTGACACTTCAATCTATTGCTAGAATGAAGTTTTAGTTAGCTTAAGCAAAATTTCAAACAGTTAGTGGGTTAATTGAAAATTAAAAGAACAGAAAATAAAAAGAAAAAAATGCTAGATCTAGATCACCACCTCACTTAATCATTGTCAATCTAATCAATCCCCGGCAACGGTGCCAAAAACTTGATGGGATATTTTAGCGGAAAAACGAATTTCTCCAAAACACCCAAAACTAACCGGCAAGTGCACCGGGTCGCATCAAGTAATAATAACTCACGGGAGTGAGGTCGATCCCACAGGGATTGAAGGATTGAGCAATTTTAGTTTAGTGGTTGATTTAGTCAAGCGAATCAAGATTTGGTTGAGTGATTTGTGATTTGCAGAATTTAAATTGCATGGAAAGCAAAGGGAATGGGTAATTGACATGAAATTAAAGAGAACAGGAATTTAAATGCTGAATCATAAAGAACAAGAAATTAAATGGCAGAAACTTAGAACGCAAGAAATGTAAATTGCAGAATCTTAAAGTGCAAGAAATGTAAATAGCTTGAATTGTAAAGGGAATTGGGAGTTGGATTTGCAGAAATTAAACGAGGGAAAGTAAATTGCAACCAACAGAGAAGTAAAAGAACACTTGGATTTAACCGGATCTAAAAACAGAATTGTAAATAAGCATGAAAACAGTAAACAGGGAATGGGAAATGGGGGATCCGGATCTCAGGACCCAAGAGACTAGATAACCAAGTCTAGATCTCAATGCCTTCCTAGATCCAACAAGAACAATTGCAAAGGAATTGTAAATTGCAAAGAAAGTAGATGAAGAACAATTAATAGAAATTAAATTCAATAAGCAGTAGAAGAAACAGAGAGATCTTCGGATGAGATTGAAACAGAATTCCTTCAATTCTCCAACCCAAGATCCAAGACAATTGCAATTGAAATTGAAAGCAATAAAACTAAGAGGAAGAGAGTGGAATTCTTCTTCCCCGAAACTAAGAAATTAAAGATCACTCAATATTCAAAGCTCTCCGAAAACTATTATGAAAACTCAAAAGGAAAGCTCCCCTAAGAACTTGAATTCTATCCTATTTATACACTTTCTTCAAATGATCTTCAAGCCTTGAGTTGGGCCTTTGCTCTTGGTGGAGTTGGGTTGAGAGAGGCCTTGGTTGATTGCTCTTGGAGTTTGGAGAGGAACCAAAGTGAACCAAGTGAACCGGGTTGGAGTTTTGCAAAAGTTTGAGTAAAAGTTTGAGTAAAAGTTTGAGGCAAACTTTTGGTCCAACTTTTCATATCAGCCCCCATGTTTTGCTGATACCCACGTTGGTGCAAAAGTTAGGGGTCTATCTTTTGCTCCAACGTTGGCCTTCCTTAGTGCACTTATGGCACCAACGTTAGCCCAATAGTTAGGGGCTAACGTTGGCGCAAACTTTTGCTCCCCCTTTGTGTTTTTTATGTGCCAACGTTAGCCCAAAAGTTAGAGGCTAACGTTGGCACAAACTTTTGGTGGCCAGGGGGTGTTTTTCTCATGCCAACGTTAGCCACAAAGTTAGGGGCTAACGTTGGCGCAAACTTTTGGTGCCCAGGGAGTGTTTTTCTCATGCCAACGTTAGCCATAAAGTTAGGGGCTAAAGTTGGCGCAAACTTTTGGTGCCCAGGGAGTGTTTTTCTCATGCCAACGTTAGCCACAAAGTTAGGGGCTAACGTAGGCGCAAACTTTTGGTGCCCAGGGAGTAACTTTCATGTGCAAACGTTAGCCCAAAAGTTAGGGGCTAACGTTGGGGCTAACTTTTCACCCAAAAGTTTGTGCAAAAGTTTTTAGGCTAACTTTTGGTCCAGCTTTTTGCTTCCTGGTTCATTTTCACTTATTCCATTGTCCTCTCTTTACTCCTAGCCATTCCTTCTTGCTTCAACCTTTCTCCAAGCTTTCTTCACCTATCATTAATCAACCAAACACATCAAAGCTATGCTTAAAATCATGAGATATTCATTTTATCATAATATGTGACAATTATAGCCTAAAACCTCATGAAATAGCATGAATTCATACATGGTTGATTCAATCAAAGGAAGCATGAAAATATACCCAAATTAGCTTACTTGTAGCTCAAGAAAGTGCACAATTCAAGTGAAAACAAAAGAAAAAGACTAGTGAAACTAGGCTAAGATGACTTGTCATCACTCCCCTTCTGATGGAGATGGATGTGATATTCTATGAGTTTGAGGACCCTTACGTCTACGAGGATTCGGTACATCACAGTTACTTCATTATGGGATTGGAGCCTCGTATTAGACGATATACGTTACCTAATCGAGCTTTTCAACATCCTCTGTCTAGGCCACATTTTGACCCCGATGCTCCTTATGACTTCCCCTTATCCTGGTTACACCCTGACGCACCTGGACATCCTTTTCCTGATGGTCTCGAACACCCTATACCAGCTCAACCCTTGAATGAGGCGGTACCTGAGCCTATCATTCTTGTTGAGGCTGAGTTAGCTGGTGACTACGTTCCTGTTATTCCACCAGAGTGGGACTTTCCCCCTGAGTCGATCCCTGACTTTCCACAGCCTGATGAGCCGGCACTTCTGGACGATGGGGTAGCTCCTATTTACGAGAACGGACCTGTGCTCGCGAATGGTTTTGTATATAGTGACAGTAGTGCTTCTGGTGGGTCTGAGGGTATAGCTGTAGCTATGGACGATGAGGAGGAGGATGATCCTGAGATAGAGATAGAGCAGGATGAGGAGATGGCCGAGTCTCATGACGATCTTCCGAACGGCCATAAGTAGATGCACTCTGACAACAGTAGGGGCATTCTTTTGATGACACTCTAGTCTGACATTATCAGCTAGTTAGTCTCTTACTTGTGTTAGTACACCCGAGAGCTAGGAGCTATATAGTGGTTAGGCTAGCCTGGGTGCCAGTTTAGCAGATTTTTGTATGGGCCAGGCCCTTGGGGTGTCGTGTATATATTAGTTACGTAGGTTGACGAGGATGTAAACTGACTTGATCTTGTGTAAACGCTACATGTTTTGCTATAGTGTACATGATATATATTATCAACTGTGTTTCTATGTTTCTTTATACTTCCTTTTATTTCTCTTAATGTATGCTTGTTTATTTTACCTCTTCACCCGTAACGATATAAGTTAAATAAAAAAAAAGTTACTCGTAAAATTGGCATCACTCTAACAAGGAACAGGCTCATATATTAAATAATAGTTAATAATTTGGAAGATTAAATTGATAACACTTGGCTTCCTGTATGACCATGGCATACTGAAAGTTGGGTCGTTACAATTTGGTATTAGAGCAGTTCATTCCCAATAGAGCCTGGGAGTGGACTGAGTGTGCTTCATTGCATACTCTGTTGTGTGTCTCATCCTTATAGGATATCTATGTGATATGTGTTGCATGATTGTCTCTGTGCTTTCATTTTTGACTTGAAGTGTTAAGACTGATCACCTTAATAATGATTGTTTAGTGTGAACAGGACCACGATGGGTTGACGGAGACGAGGCATACGGGAAGGAATTCCTAATGTTAACCATGGAGGGAACAGGAAACATTTATGACTACCATGAACGTTGTGGCTGAGGCAGTGCGTGAGGCTGCAGTAGTAGCGGCTAGGGCTGTTGACCGTCTTGGAGTGAGAAACGGGAATGAGAATGAGTGTAAGGCCCACATCGGTTGGAGAGGGGAACGAAGCATGCCTTATAAGGGTGTGGATACCTCTCCCTAGCATGACGCTTTTTGACGAGTGAGTGTGGGGGGCTTCGGCTATCATCCCTATCGTCAAAGGCAAAACCGTGAGGCCTTGTGTGCCAAAGCGGACAATATCGTGCTAGCAGGTGGTCTAGGCTGTTACAATGAGCATGGAGAAGATAATGGGAATGAAGAGAATAACTTGGGGCATCTTGAAATACCTATGACCCTTGCGACCTTTCTAAAGGTTAAATCGCCTAAGTTTAGGTACACTCGTTACGACTGATGCTAAAAACTGGTTTCGAGGTATCGAACGATCACTGCAAGCGCAGCATGTTCCGGAAGGCCAACAGGTGGAGTTTGCTACTTATATGCTGGAAGGAGAAGCTGAGCATTGGTGGAAGGGGATACAGCGACTGTTGCAACAAGATGAAGGCGATATTCCTTGGGATACTTTCAAGGATGAATTTTATAAGAAGTATTTTCCAAGGGCAACTCGTGACGCAGGGTAACACAACTGTTGCAGAATATGCCCATAAGTTTGATGACTTGTGCCATTTCTCCAAGATTTGTCAAGGGAATCCTACTGACTTTGAAGAATGGAAGTGCTTGAAGTTCGAAGGGGGCCTTCATGAGGATCTGATGAGTTCAGTAGTTCCATTGGAGATACGGAATTTTGCTGAAATGGTTAATAAGTGTAAGTTAGTGGAAGAAGGTGCTAAGAAGGTAAGTGCATCTAAAGTAAGTCATCAAGGATTTCCACCAAGGAACTACAATAGTTATAATTGGAAACCACGAAGGACAAATTTCAAGACATTCGGTGTGCCACAGCGAAGAAACCCACAAGCTGGTAACGTTCCTGTTCGCCCTACTGGTGGAAACGGAGGTAGACCAAGGCAGGATAATGGTAAACGACCTCAACAGGCATAAGTGAATACTACATGTAGACAGTGCGGAAAGGATCATGGTACCAGGCCTTGCCAAATCAGAACATTTACTTGTTACAATTGTGGGAAACCTAGACACTTGGCGAGGAATTTCCCAAAAGAAATCCTGCAACAAGGCTGAGTGTTTGCTATAACTGCTAATGATGCTATGCAATCAGACGCCCTAATCCAAGGTCAGTGTCATATCAAGAATTGATTTCTAGCTGTACTGTATGATTCGGGTGCATCGCATTCCTTTATCTCTTTAACTGTTGCTTGTGAGTTGGGACTAGATTTCTCTGAGTTGAACTTTGATCTGATTATCCATACACCTGCATTCTAAAATGCTTTGACCAGTTTAGTGTGCCTGCAAGTACCATTCACTATTAGGAACAGGACTTTTATACATGATCTAATATGTTTGCCTCTATATGGTTTAGAAGTTATTATAGGATTAGATTGGTTATCTAAGTATCATGTTTTCCTTGATTGGTTTAAAAGAACTGCTGTTATTCCGTCTGATAGTTTAGATATTAAACCATTTCTGTCCCATGCTTTATATCTGAATTCTGTAAGACTTACCTTAGACGGGAGTAATTTTAAGGGGTACGTTCTGTTAGCGGCTAGCTCGAATGACAGTGAATTAATCTTAGAACGAATCCGAGTGGTGAAGGAATTTCCTGATGATTTCCCGGACGACATACCTGAGTTTCCTCCTCAGCGAGAGATAGAATTCAGCATTGAACAAGCACCTGGAACCGGACCGATTTCCATAGCACCGTACCGGATATCACCACTGAAACTTGCAGAATTGAAGAAGCAGCTGGATGAGCTACTTGGAAAGAAATTTATTCATCCCAGTGCATCACCTTGGGGAGCTCCAGTATTGCTGGTGAAGAAGAAGGATGGTGGAATGAGACTTTGTGTAGATTATCGACCGTTAAATAAAGTCACTATCAAGAACAAGTATCCAATTCCACGGATAGATGATTTGATGGATCAGTTGAAAGGTGCAACTGTGTTCTTGAAGATTGATTTGCGGTCAAGCTATCACCAGATTCGAGTGAAAGAGTCAGATATACCAAAGACTGCATTTAGAACTCGATATGGTCACTATGAGTATACGGTAATGTCGTTTGGACTAACTAATGCTCCTGCGATTTTCATGGATTACATGAATCGTATTTTTCGTTCGTACCTTAATCAATTCGTAGTGGTTTTTATAGACGACATTCTTATCTATTCAAAGACAGAAAGATAGCATGAAGAACATCTAAGGACTGTATTGTAGATACTGAGGACTCGAAAGTTATATGCTAAACTATCAAAGTGTGAATTCTGGACAGAGAATGTGGCATTTTTGGGGCATGTCATATCACAGGGAGAAATTGCAGTGGATCCTTAAAAAATTGAAGCAGTAGTGCAATGGGAACCACCTATGACTGTTACAGAAGTTCGGAGTTTTCTCGGACTAGCTGGATACTACCAGAGGTTCATCAAAGGATTCTCAGTGATAGCTTTACCTTTGACTTACCTTACACAAAAGGAAGTTCCGTTTATCTGGACGGCTGAGTGTGACAGAAGTTTCGAGATGCTTATGGAAAAGCTAACAACTACACCTGTATTAGTGCTACTAGATCCACAGAAACCTTTTGAAATATACTATGATGCCTCTCATAAAGGACTTGGACGTATGCTGATGCAAGACAAGAATGTGGTGGCTTACGCTTTCTGGCAGCTAAGACCTCATGAATGAAATTATCCGACGCATGACTTGGAACTAGCGGTAGTGGTGTTTGCTCTCAAGATCTGGAGACACTATTTGTATGGCGCTCAATTAGAAGTTTTCTCTGACCACAAAAGTTTAAAGTATATCTTTAACCAGAAGGATCTTAATATGCGACAGCGGAGGTGGATGGAATTTTTAAAGGACTATGATTTTAAGTTAAGTTATCACCTAGGGAAAGCTAACGTTGTGGCGGATGCCTTAAGCAGTAAGAATTTGAATATCTCTTGGATGATGATAAAGGAAGGAAAGCTACTCGCGGAATTTGAGGACCTTAGGTTGGCTATGACTGAGACGTCAAGTGGAGTCCGTTTGGCGCAGTTGCATATAATACCAGATTTTAAAGTTAATATTCTGCGAGCACAAGCACAGGACACAGAAATGATGATGATGCTGAGACGGATGAAAGCAGAGGAACTAGTAGAAGTAAGACAAGATTGTAGCAATCTCTGGAAATACAAGAACAGAATTTGTGTGCCTAGCTCTGGGGATTTGAGACAAAGGATTCTTGTTGAAGCTCATCAAAGTAGATTCTCTATGCATCCTGGAGTGACAAAGATGTATCAAGATTTGAAACAAATGTTCTGGTGGCTGGGCTTAAAGAAAGGTGTAGCTGACTATGTCTCAAAATGTTTAATCTGCCAGAAGGTGAATGATGAGCGGATAATTTATACGCTTTTTGACATTGTTTTTAGGTAGTTTTTAGTATGTTTTAGTTACTTTTTATTATATTTTTATTAGTTTTTATGCAAAAATCACATTTCTAGACTTTACTATGATTTTTTGTTTTTTTCTATAATTTCAGGTATTTTTTGGCTGAAATTGAGGGATCTGAGCAAAAGTCTGATTCAGAGGCTGAGAAAGGACTACAGATGCTGTTGGATTCTGACCCTCCTGCACTCGAAGTGGATTTTCTGGAGCTACAGAAGCCCAATTGGTGCGCTCTCAATTGCGTTGGAAAGTAGACATCTTATGTTTTCCAGCAATGTCTAATAGTCCATACTTTGCCTGAGATTTGATGGCCCAAACTGGCATTCAACGCCAGCTAGAGACCCTTTTCTAGCGTAAAACGCCGGAACAGGCACCAAAACTGGAGTTAAACACCCAAACTGGCATCCAAGCTGGCATTTAACTCTAGAAAAGGCCTATGCACATGTAAAGCTCAATGCTCAGCCCAAGCACACACTAAGTGGGCCCCGGAAGTGGATTTCTGCACTATCTTCCCTTAGTTACTCAATTTCTGTAACTCTTAGTAACTAGTTTAGTATAAATACTAGTATTTCCTATTGTATTTGGACTTTTGATCATTTTATCATCTTTTATCAACTTCATGCTTGGCTGGCCTCACGGCCATGCCTAGGCTATTTTCTCTTATGTATTTTCCAATGGTGGAGTTTCTACACCTCATAGATTAAGGTGCGGAGCTCTGCTGCTCTCCATTAATTAATGCAAGTACTATTGTTTCTCTTTCAATTCACGCTTACTTATTCTCCAAGATATACTCTCGTACTTAATTCAGTTAAGTCAGAATGAAGAGGTGACCCGTGACAATCACCAACTATCTTCGTTACTCGCTCAGCCAAGATCCGCGTGGCTGACAACCACAAGCGGTCTACATGATGTTAAACATAGTCATTGGATGACAGCCGGAATATAATCTCTTGGGTCTCTGATCCACGGATTTGACTTGCCTCTCCTGACAACAGAGCATTCGAATCCGTGAGATTAGAACCTTCGTGGTAGAGGCTAGAACCAATTGGCAGCATTCGTGATATCTGAAAAGTTTAAACCTTGTCTGTGGTATTTCGAGTAGGATCTGGGACGGGATGACTATGACAAGCTTCAAACTCACGAATATTGGGCGTAGTGACAGTGTGCAAAAGGATAGAGAGATCCTATGCCGACGTAAGTGAGAACCGACAGATGATTAGCCGTGCGGTAGCTGTGCCTGGTATTTTTCATCCGAGACGAGAGATTTGACAGTTAGCCGTACAAAAACTGTACCTGGACCATTTTCACTGAGAGGACGGATGGTAGCCATTGACAATGGTGATCCACAAATATACAGCTTGCCATGGAAGGGAGCATGCATGATTGGATGAAGACAATAGGAAAGCAGAGGTTCAGAAGCAACAAAGCATCTCCAAACACTTATCTGAAATTCCCACCAATGAATTACATAAGTATCTTTATTTTAATTTACGTTTTATTTATCTTTCAATTATCAAAACTCATAACCAATTGAATCCACCTGACTAAGATTTACATGATAACCATAGCTTACTTCAAGCCGGCAATCTCCGTGGGATCGACCCTTACTCGTGTAAGGTTTTATTACTTGGACAACCCAGTGCACTTGCTGGTTAGTTGTACCAGAGTTGTGAAAAGTGTGATCACAATTCCGTACACCAATGAAGGTGGAACATCAAAGGCCGTCTAGAACCCTACAACCCTTAGAAATACCACAATGGAAATGGGAGCAGATCACTATGGATTTTGTCACGGGATTGCCAAGGACCTCAATAGGACACGATGCTATTTGGGTGATTGTGGACAGCTTGATAAAATTGGCGCATTTCCTTCCGATTCGAGTTGACCACACATTAGAAAGGGTTGCACGGATATATATTCAAGAAATCGTACGACTGCATGGGATACCTTCGTCAATTGTTTCAGATCGAGATCTAAGATTTACTTCTAGATTCTGGGGAGCTTTTCAAAAAGCATTGGGGACAGAATTGCACATGAGTACAGCATACCATCCTCAGACAGACGGATAATCAGAACGGACAACCCAGACATTAGAAGACATGCTAAGATCTTGCGTGATGGATAACCAAGGCAGTTGGGATAAATATTTGCCGTTGAAAGAATTCGTCTACAATAACAGCTACCAACAAAGTATCAGGATGGCACCTTATGAAGCTCTCTACGGAAAAAGATGTCAGACACCATTGTGTTAGAATGATAATGGAGAAGTGATGCACGGAAACTTGTCCCTTAACAAATCTCCCTCGGCAAGTATACCGAATTGTCGTCAAGTAAAAACTCACAGTATAGTGAGGTCGAATCCCACAGGGATTGATTGGTCAAGCAACTTTAATTGGAAGAATGTTCTAGTTGAGCTAAGCAGAAAGTGAGTTGAGAATTGCAGGAAATTAAATGGCGGGAAAGTAAATAGCATAAAATAAATGACCTGAAGTAAATTGCAGAATCTTAAATGGGGAAGGGAAGTTTAGCATGAAATTAAATGGCATAAAGTAAAGAGAATGGGTAAGATCAGAAATGGGAAATTCATTGGGCTTAAGAGATGTTGCATTCTCCGGATCAAGTTCATTTTCATCTCTTCCTCAATCAATGCATTCATTGATCTCCTTGGCAATCTTAAGTGATTGAATTCCAATTCCTTGGTAATTCAATCTCTCAAATCAGATCAATAGCCAATTCCTTGGTCTAATTGCTCATGAGAAGAGATGAAGTGTGGTCACTGATTATACCACATGTATTTCCAAATCAAAGTATTGGGAGAATTATATGTCACCATATCCGCCCAAACCCAAATTTGGTCCAACGTGAGAAAACATTTCTAGCATGATCTCTTCATCCCTTTTCCAAGGTTCAGAAGAGATCCAAGTATGAATATCTTCTTTTCCAAGATAACTACTCAATTGGTTAAAGATTGAAAGCTTTCTAGTAAAATCAAGAGAAAAGAAAGAAGAAGAATAATGAAAACTATTATTGATCCATCAAATTACAATAGAGCTCCCTAACCCAATGAAAGGGGTTTAGTTGTTCATAGCTCTGGGAATGGAAAGCAAAGATGGAGAGTACATTCTGAAAGTTAAACTAGAAGTGCAGAGAAAGTAAAATACAGAGAGTAATTCTAATAATGCCCAAAAGCTTCTTTCTAGTTCAAAGCTCTCCCTATTTATACTATTCTTCTGATCTTCTAGTTGGCTCTTCATGTCTTGGATATGGGCCTTTGGATCTTGAGTTGAAGCAGTTATCTTCTTCAGTGGGCTCAGCTTTACTTGCAGAGAAAATGTGAAGTAGGCAGGGACTTTAGCTTAGGGCGTTAGTGGTGTTAACGTTAAGTGAAAATGTGGGGTTGAGAACGTTAGTGACAATCACCTTTTTCACTAACGTTCCTAACCCAAAGTGGTCCACGTTAACTTCAACGTTAGTGGCACTAACGTGACCACTAACGTTGACCCTTGGCCCTTCGTAAACGTTACTGGGGTTTACCTTTTTCAATAACGTTGAGAGTACCCCTTTCTCCCTATGTTAGAGTTCACGTTAGAATAGTAAACGTAGCCTTTAACGTAGGCTTGCCAAATCTTCGAGAGTGTTAGTGATACTTACCTTTGTCAATAACGCTTCAGAACGCCCCTACTTCCCACGTTAGAGTTCATGTTAACTAGGTTAACGTGACTTCTAACGTGGTATTGATAGCCATCTCCAACGTTAGTGACAAAGGTGAGTGTCACTAATGTTGGCTCATCATCCCTCTTCTCCACGTTAGCTTCCACGTTAATGTAATTAACGTGGCAACTAACGTGGCTCATATTGGCTCAATCCAACGTTAGTGACAAAGGTGAGTGTCACTAACATTGGTGATTCTTGCTCCCTCCACGTTAGAGTCCACGTTAACTGGGTTAACGTGGCTTTTAGCATAGCCAATATGGGCTTAGTCCAACGTTAGTGACAAAGGTGAGTCTTACTAATGTTGGCATCATCTTCTTCTTCCACGTTAGAGCTCACGTTAACTAAGTTAACGTGGCTCTTAACGTGGCCAATTTTCGCTTTTTGAACGTTAGTGGCACTTACTTTTACCACTAACATTGGAGTTCTACTTCTCTTCCATGTTAGCTTCCACGTTACCATATTTAACGTGGCAATTGACGTGGGCTATGATGGCTCACGAAGGCGTTATTGGCAATCACTTTTCTCATTAACGTTGCAAGCTAGCTTTCATTCCACGTTAGTGGTCAGGTTAGCTAGACTAACGTGGTTCTTCCTTGCTTCCTTTATCCTGAAATCAAGCAATAAAGTGCATCAAAGCTCTAATCCAAGTTATGAGACATGCATCATTCAATTTGTCCTTTAATTCATGCATAATTCTCATGAAATCATGTAAAATTCACAATGTTTGCTTGAATCAAGATGTAAGTGATTATTTACCCAAAACTTGCTTATTTCCTAAGAAAATGCATGAAACTACCTTAAAACCATAAAGAAAAGGTCAGTGAAATTGGCCAAAATGCCCTGGCATCACAACACCAAACTTAAAGCTTGCTTGTCCCTAAGCAAGTACTGGAACAAGAGAATGATGAATGAAATAACAAGATGAATGAATCATTATTGTGAAAATCATGTTCTTGGTTTTATGGGGTTTCATGCATAGCAACTTAGGTTCATTCCTTTACTGGCTTTCAGACCTTTATCATGCCTTGGAATACTCACTTGATTGCACCCTTTGAGACTTTTATTTATTGATCCCTTTGTCTTTCCAAGTTTTATTTCATCCTTAGGCTAAGTGTTCTGTGAGGGGGCGACTCTTTAAGATAAGCTTTCAGCCAACACTCCTGAACCAGTTGGTTCAAGGTGCTAGGTGTTGAAACACCCCTAAGGACTTACTCCCTCAAGTCTCTCTCCCCCAT
This sequence comes from Arachis hypogaea, assembly GCF_003086295.3. Lineage (NCBI taxonomy): Eukaryota > Viridiplantae > Streptophyta > Magnoliopsida > Fabales > Fabaceae > Arachis > Arachis hypogaea. The sequence continues at coordinate 88,878,558 of NC_092046.1, read as the reverse complement.
ACATGCACACCACAGGCACATGGTTTGTTATTTTCTTTCCTTGAGGTCTTGGTGTCCAGCACCTCTTTGGGTTACTAAATATTCTGTAGCAAGGTTGCTCTTGATAGTGGATTTTCAGTTGATAATCCCGGGTTAGTTAACCCAAGTTACCAAGTGATGAAGCACTCCTAAGAACTTATTCATCCAAGCAGATCCTTGGTACAAGAGCACCAGAGACACATCCCTCAAGTTTCATGCCCTTGGTGCCTAGCCTTATTCTTTATTAACTTTTCTTTCTTTTTTAACTCTTATTGTTCTTTTCCTTTTTCTTATTAGGATCTTATTGTTTAGCTAGTCTCATGGGGTGTGTTTCAAGTATATGATTCAGGACAGATAGTTGCCTTCCCACCTTGTTGGTGAACCAACTTAGCTAAGTGATTACTACACCACAACTTTAAGAACCTACTCCACAACTTGAACATCACTCTGGTCTTTCATAACATCTCTTTTTTTATTTAGCTTAAAAGAACAAGCATACAATAAGCAAGATGAAAATGAAAACAGGCAACTTGAACCAGCAAGCATAGACCTAAGTAAGGAGAATACTAAAGACAGAATTGAAATTCCTAAACTACCAAGGAAGCATGTTCTATTTCATACATGATTTTCCTTATTTAAAAGACTTGAAAAAGAAAGATGGAACAATAAGGGAACTCCACCACCTTTTACTAATGGGGTTGTTCATGCTCTCCCTCCTGTTTGTCCTCCTTGTGTTTTTCTTGAGTGCTTGCACTCCCACTTCCCTTGCTTTTTCCAATCAACTTCTTCCAGAAGCCAGCATCTTCCATCTTCTTTTTCAATGTTTCCTTCTACTGTTTCACCTTCCTTTCCTCTTGTTCTGTGAGATCTTTTTGGACCTCATCATACCTAGGGATTGTAGAGTGTAGATTATGCATATGACTAGACATATAGTTCAACTTGGCTTGAGTGTTTATGTTGAACTCCTCCTTACGTAGTTGCCATCCTTCATTAAGTACACTGAACTCATTGAATGCCTTCGTCTGAGCTAGCTGGCGTTGGTTGAGTTCTTGAAGGCATTTATCTTGACACTCTTGCCTTTCAGTCACTTGATTGATGGCTTGAGTGAGCTGGGAATAATGTTCCATTTGCTGTTTCTACCACTCCCCTTGTTGATTCATCCAATTAAAGGAGTTCTTCTTGACGATCCATCCTTTGGGATTGAACGTGTAGTTGTTGCTCTTGCCCTTCTATATATCTCCTTGCCAAGTCCTCAATGGCTCCTTGAATGTGTCCCAGATTTATATTGGTTGGATCATAGTACTCTTCTTGCTGATATTCTTCCTGTTGAGGTTCTTCTTGGTGAGGTTCTTCTTGTGGTGTTCTTCTCCCTATTTGAGGCCTTCTTTGTTGTTGGGCGGGTGTCACATATGTTATACGCTGGAGTGTAACCATCCTTCCAGGGTTTACCCAAGTTGGATTGCTGTCCTCGAAGACTACCTTGGCTTTCGTACACAGCCTAAGGATGGTGCTGGAGAACCAAAGTCTAGCACCTGGATCATTCTTCTCAGCTGATTCTTGAATCCACTCAACTATAATCTCGTTCACATTGATGACTCCACCATTTACTAAGCAGTGTACCATAGTAGCTCGAGTAATGTTGACCTCAGAATTGTTTGCAGCTGGGAGGATAGATCTCTTCACAAGTTCAAACCATCCCTTGGCTTCCGGGATGAGGTCTCCTCTCCTGATGAACCGAGGTCTTCTATCTGAATACCTTTCCCAGTCAGATCCTATAACACACATATCATTCACAATTTCTTCAAGTTCATTATTGTCGGGGCCATTACTTATTCTCACGTGATAACTGGGCTCATCAAAATGTGGTGATTTCAGCTGAAGAACCCTTGTTATGGCATTGGGGCTGAAGTCCACCTCTGTTCCTCTCACGTAACTTTTAAAGGAGGGGGCCTTGGTTTTGTCTTCTCTGACCATATTTGCATAGAATTCTTTGATGAGGTTTTCATTTATCTTTGTTGCTAGGTTCGTGAGCCTTTGCCAACCCCTTTGTTCGATCTTCTCTCGAATCTGTGGGCATTCATCTTCGTTGAACTGGAATATTAACTCAGGCAATATCTTTTTGAGCTTTATCCGTTCAAATTCACGTTCATGGAATGCAGTTTTGAATTTCCCTTCATCAAAAGGGCTGCTCTCAACCGGTTCCTTTCTCTTTTGCCTCTTGGAGCTTGATGATGCCATGAATGATTTTTGAAAAGTGAAGGTGTTGAGGTTAGTGATGAGTGGTAAAATTCGGTTGGGTTTGGATAGGGTGTAGCTTGGAGAATTGTACTTCGAGAGTGAGAAGTTTGAAGAAGTGGTTGCTGGAATGTGAAGGGAAGTACGGACTAGGAATCACTTATATAGGGAAATGATGAGTAAATGAAAGGTGTGGATTGATGGGGTGGTTGTGTGATGGACAGATGGGGTTTTGCATGGGATGAGCATAAGGATCATCAACTTTATAATGGGGTTGGTTCAGTTTCCAAGCTTGTTCTCCTTCCAATGTTGCATGGCAACAATTTCCAATGCAATCCCCCTGGAGACACGTGTATAGACTTCTCTTTTTGTGGTGGCCGAACCTTTCAATTGTCCCATCAATTCTCCTACAAAATAAAAGAAATGTGATTAAAAGAAAACTTGTGGAAAGTGGCGGAAAAAATTAAAAAGAAGAGAATAACTACATTTTAAAGTTTTTGTTGTTAACTACTAAGTGCTATTCACAAATGCAAACCAACTGACTAATTAGATTTTCATGTATGCAACCATGGTGACACCAAACATAGTTTGTGGCAATGTGGTGTACGATGATTTCTTCAAGGTGCTAAGAGTGACATGCTATGAGTTGCATTCATGTCCTCTTAGTGTGCTTGAAACACCAAACTTGTTCTTCACTATATGTTGCATAAAAGGATTTATTCAAGGATATGTCAAAGTTGATTTGCGATCCATGAACCTTGCTTTATTAAATACTTTAAAAGCATGTAAAACATGGGTTGCCTCCCATGAAGCGCTTCTTTAGCGTCACTAGCTTGACGTTCTTCCTTTGTAAGGGTGGTTGGTAATGCTTCAAATCTTCCCCTCTTGCAGTAAACCTATATCCATTGGCTTCATCAATGATCTCTACATGTTCTAGGGAGAGAACTTTGTTGATGGTGAAAACCTTAGGTAACTGAGATGGGATGGTGGGAAGATGAGGTGGGATATCTAGGAAGTAAGCTGAGATCACTTTATCTTCTGGAGAGAAATCTTCTGTAGGGATCTTTTTGTTCCTCCATCTCCTTGGTATCTTCTTCTTTGTTTCTTTTGCTGTTATCCTGCTCTTTGTGGTCTCTTTTCCTAGGGGGATTTTGTTGCTGGTCCCATATGATTCTGGTGGTTTTGGCTCCGCTTGAGTTTCCTTTAGCTGTGGCAGCTGCTGATTATTTTGTTCATCACCCAAAGAAATTCCTGAGTGTACAGCTTGTTCCTCAATGCTTATTTCTCCCACCATTGCTCTGTCATGCTCTGTCGTTAGTTCCTTGCCTTCCTGACTTGCTTCTTGTGTGGGTTTGAAGACATTGAAGGTGAGTTGTTCGTCATGTACCCTCAGTATTAGCTCTCCTCGCTCCACATCTATGAGCGCTCTGGCTGTAGCTAAGAATGGTCTTTCCAATATGCTTGGGTGAAGATGACTTTCTTCCATTTCCTGTATGACAAAGTCTGTGGGAAAGGAGTAGTTCCCAACCTTCACCAGCACGTTTTCAACCACTCCTATTGCTTGTTTTTGAGTTTTGTCCACCAGCCTGATGACTACGTCTGTGGGCATCAGCTCATTGATTTGCAGCCTCTTCATAAGGGATAAAGGCATTAGGTTGATGCTTGCTCCCAGATCACAGAGTCCTTTATCAAACATTGTTTTTCCTATGGCACAGGGGATGTGAAAACTCCCTGGGTCCTTCCTTTTTGTAGGTAGCTCTGGTTGAATGAGAGCACTGCACTCTTTATTCATCACTATGGTTTGTCCTCCCTTGAGTGAGCTTTTCCTGGTCAGCAGCTCCTTCATATACTTAATGTATGAGGGAATTTGTTGGAGGGCCTTGATGAATGGTATGTTTACATGGAAAGATGCAAATATGTCAAAAAACCTTGAGTATATTCTCTTCTCTACACCACCATTGAGTAATTGGGGAAAGGGTGCATAGAGTCTCAGCAGCTCTTTCTGTGTAGTTGTGGTTTCTTGATGATTCTCTTCCTGCTTTCCTGCTGATGTATCTTCAGGTTGTTCTGATGATTTGTTCGGCTCTTCCTCAGTCTCCTTATCACTTATAGTAACCATCTTGCAATCTTCTCATCTGACTTTCTTTGCTTCACCTCTTGGATTTTTCTCTGTGTCACTTGGGAAGCTATCAGTAGGTTTGGAAATCTTCTCAGATAGGTATCCCACTTGAAATTCTAGCCTCTTGATGGTGTCTCTCTGATTCTTGATATTGGCTCGTACCTCCTCTTTGAAGACCTTGTTATCTTAAATCTCCTTGCATATGCCTTCAAGTAGAGTCTCAATCCTTGATAGTCTTTCTTCCGATGATGGAGAGTTGAGATTGGAAGGATGAGAAGGGCCATTTTGACTTTGGTATGGATATTGAGAGGTGTTGTTGGGTGGGTATTGGTATGACCTCTATGTGGAGTGTTGGTGAGTTGCATTGTTGTTGGGGTTGTGGCGTCTCTAATCTTGGCCTTGGTGTTGTTGATTTCCCCACCCAAAGTTTGGGTGGTTCCTCCAACCAAGATTATACGTTTTGGAGTATGGGTCATGATTCTATCTAGGTGGATTCCCAATGTAGTTGGCTTGTTCCTGATCACCCTCTGCTTCTTCATTCACTCCTTCTTGGGTTGCTGCTGAAGTGGTGATTGCTGCTACTTGATTCCCCTCCATCTTCTTGGTGAGGTCAGCTAATTGCTTGGTAATCATCTTGTTTTGAGCTAGCAGTGCATCCACATTGTTCAGCTCCATCACTCCTCTAGTGTTGTCTCTTTCAGAAGAATAGAAGTAGTCATTCTCTGCTACAGTCTCAATGACATCTATAGCTTCTTCAATGGTCTTCTTGTTGTTCAGAGATCCCCCAGATGAGTGGTCTACTGCCTTCTTTGATTCATATGAAGGGCCTTCATAGAAAATGTGCAACTGTACCCATTCATTGAACATATCTGGCAGGCATCTTCTAGTCAGGTCTTTAAACCTCTCCCATGCTTCATATAGAGTCTCACCATCCTACTGCCTGAATGTTTGTACCTCAGCTCTCAACCTGTTGATCCGTTGAGGAGGATAGAATCTTGCCAAGAACTTGTTCACCACATCTTCCCAGGTTGCTAAACTCTCTTTTGGAAAGGATTCCAGCCATTTAGATGCTTTGTCCTTGAGCGAGAAGGGAAACAGAAGTAGTCTATAGGTGTCAGGATGAACACCATTAGATTTCACAGTATCGCATATCCTCAGGAAGGTGGTTAGATGTTGATTGGGGTCTTCTTGGACACTTCCTCCGAATGAACAATTGTTCTGAACAAGGGTGATGAGCTGTGGCTTTAGTTCAAAGTTGTTGGCATGTATGGTTGGCCTTTGGATGCTACTCCCACAGTTTCCTGGGTTTGGGTTGATGTAAGAACCCAGAACTCTTCTCTCTTGCCCAGCCTGATGCGCTGGACCTTCTCTGCCATGGTTATGAGCCTTTTCTTCATGATGGTTTTCCATATTCTCATCCATGTCTGGTTCAAAGTACTCTTCCTCTTCCTCAGCACCAACTACTCTCTTTCCTCTTGCTTCCCTCCTTAATCTAAGGAAGGTCCTCTCAGGTTCAGAATCGAAGGAAGTTGAAGCCCCGCTTCTTCTACCTGTCATACAACCAACAAGGCAAAAGCAAGAAGAATAGGTGCAGACAGTAATTTCTACAGAAATGCTGTTAGCGTGAGTGATGCAATATATCAAACAGTTAGTGGGTTAGTGACTGAATTGTAAACAACTAAGAAAATGGGTAGGGGAAAGGGAAGAAAATAGCTAAACAGAAAGTAAATTACTCAAATGAACTTAAATCAAACAAAATAAAAACAAATGCTCAATCTAGTTATCCACCAATTTAATCATCGTTGATACAAAATCAATCCCCGGCAACGGTGCCATAAATTTGATGCACGGAAACTTGTCCCTTAACAAATCTACCTCGGCAAGTATACCGAATTGTCGTCAAGTAAAAACTCACAGTAGAGTGAGGTCGAATCCCACAGGGATTGATTGGTCAAGCAACTTTAATTGGAAGAATGTTCTAGTTGAGCTAAGTAGAAAGTGAGTTGAGAATTACAAGAAATTAAATGGCGGGAAAGTAAATAGCAGAAAATAAATGACGAGAAGTAAATTGTAGAATCTTAAATGGGGAAGGGAAGTTTAGCATGAAATTAAATGGCATAAAGTAAAGAGAATGGGTAAGATCAGAAATGGGGAATTCATTGGGCTTAGGAGATGTTGCATTCTCCGGATCAAGTTCATTTTCATCTCTTCCTCAACCAATGCATTCATTGATCTCCTTGGCAATCTTAAGTGATTGAATTCCAATTCCTTGGTAATTCAATCTCTCAAATCAGATCAATAGCCAATTCCTTGGTCTAATTGCTCATGAGAAGAGATGAAGTGTGGTCACTGATTATACCACATGTATTTCCAAATCAAAGTATTGGGAGAATTATATGTCACCATATCCGCCCAAACCCCAATTTAGTCAAACATGAGAAAACATTTCTAGCATGATCTCTTCATCCCTTTTCCAAGGTTCAGAAGAGATCCAAGTATGAATATCTTCTTTTCCAAGATAACTACTCAATTGGTTAAAGATTGAAAGCTTTCTAGTAAAATCAAGAGAAAAGAAAGAAGAAGAATAATGAAAACTATTATTGATCCATCAAATTACAACAGAGCTCCCTAACCCAATGAAAGGGGTTTAGTTGTTCATAGCTCTGGGAATGGAAAGCAAAGATGGAGAGTACATTCTGAAAGTTAAACTAGAAGTGCAGAGAAAGTAAAATACAGAGAGTAATTCTAATAATGCCCAAAAGCTGCTTTCTAGTTCAAAGCTCTCCCTATTTATACTATTCTTCTGATCTTCTAGTTGGCTCTTCATGTCTTGGATATGGGCCTTTGGATCTTGAGTTAAAGCAGTTATCTTCTTCAGTGGGCTCAGCTTTACTTGCAGAGAAAATGTGAAGTAGGCAGGGACTTTAGCTTAGGGCGTTAGTGGTGTTAACGTTAAGTGAAAATGTGGGGTTGAGAACGTTAGTGACAATCACCTTTTTCACTAACGTTCCTAACCCAAAGTGGTCCACGTTAACTTCAATGTTAGTGGCACTAACGTGACCACTAACGTTGACCCTTGGCCCTTCGCAAACGTTACTGGGGTTTACTGTAACGACCCAATTTCTGGTACGTCATGATCATACTAGAAACTGAGCGCTACCAACTTGTCTTCCTAATTATTATTTATTATTTATTATATGAGCCTGATTCGTTGTTAAAAGCGTAGTTATTTTACGAGGTACTTTTTTTTTTTGAAAACATTTGGATTAATAGACGAAATCATTCATAAGCAATTCACAACTGATAACAGATAAAACAGTTATAAACAACCATACATAAATATATCACAAGCAGTTGATATCATTCGGTTATCCAGCCTTTATTAGAGTAAAGTTCTTTAGTTAGGACACCCCTAGATATAGCTAAATAATATCTATATACATATATATACATACAACATCCCAGGCCCTGACCTGTTCAAGAAGTCCCTAAGCTGGCACCCAGGCTAGCCTAAACTCTATACTCACCTATTCCCTCTATACCACTAAAGCGAGGGAAAATACATTCTAAGTCTTCAAAACTCAAGTCAGGTGGATCGTCATCAAAAGGTGGAAGGTCGTCTACTAATCCTCTGCACGATCATATGTCATCAAAGAACGTCTCTCAAGTACTTCATCGAGTGGCCACATAACAGCAACATTGTACGGAGGACTTAGGTTAAAGTTTGTAGATAAGCAGGGTGCAGATGTTGGCTGGTCTCACAGTATTTACATATAAACAGAAACGGAGTTCACTCTAGACTCAGCAGACTACCTAGAGCGGAAATTTTTTTGCGAACGGTCGTCAGTGAACTACGGAAGTGTACCCAAACTTCCATCTGAAGGGGGAAGAGAGAGAGAAGGGGTAAGAACTGGGGAGTTCTTAGTAGGGTCGGGGTTATTAGTTATATTCATTTATTTGGGGTTGATTAGTAGACGAATAATAGAATATAGCGAAGCAGTAAACAAAAGATAAAGACAGAAAGAGAAAGTAGAGACAATAGAAAGCAGAACACAAACAAAAGAATACAAGAAAATAAAACATAGAAATAGCATACAAGCAGACAAACACAAAGAAATAGATCACACACAGAAAGGAATGCAACAGAGAATGATGCACAGACAAGAATGATGCATGTCTAGCCCTAGTGCAGGTAATGAGCTCATCTGTCGGTTACTAACCCGCTCCCGACGTTATCCAGCAACCTCTGTCTGGATAAGGCTTTCCTATTGGCTATACCCCTGTGTACAGGAAATAACCCCTCTGCCACCACAGGGTCCACTGCACGCAGGAAATAACACATCTGCCACTGCAGGGATGTATGCCGACACACCTTCTGTATACAGGAAATAACCCCTCTGCCACTACAGAAATGGAACAGGCGGTCACGGTACTTCTGTAGCAGGAAATAACCCCTCTGCCTTACAGAAATAAAATATGGATCTGTACCGTAGGAAAGTGTTCTCAGTGGTCGCACCACTATTTATCTGACTGCCTTCACGCAGTAGATCATCATACAAATATATCTGGCGTTGCCTTAACGCAACAAATGAATAAACATATCTCTTGGGCCTACAGAAATAGCACTCCCGTAAGTGAACTTCGGCTTACAGGGATAGTCTAAACACAACACAACAACTTTCTATAGGTGAACTTCGGCCTAAAGAAATGGCACCTCTGTAAGTGAACTTCGGCTTACAGAAATGACAACTCACTGCAGGTGAACTTCTGCCTACAAGAATAACAACTCACTGTAGGTGAACTTAGGCCTACAGGACCTCTAGGGCCAATGGAAAAGCAGCAGATGAACATACAACAGAACATCATGCCACAAGGCTTAACTCCTTATTCTTATACTTTTCTTCTCTATTCTTTTTGTTACATTACTCTTTTCTCATTGTATCTTTACTCTGTTCTGATTGCTCTTTTCTTTGTATCCCTTTATTCTTCTCTGGTTACTCTATTCTATGTGTTTCTTTACACTGCTTTGACTTCTCTGCTTAACATATGTATTTAAAGCTTATGTAAATTTTGGTATGAATGGTTAGTCCGTCCCAAGTATAGGTTCATTAAGTCTATACTGAAACAGTTTAACTTTTCATATAATACCTAACCCTAGTCGTGACTCAAGTACTAACTAAGTTGCCCTAGTTCGTTTACTATTCTCTGTCTGTTTTTCTGTCATTAAAACTTTACAGACTTTTTCTTCGACTTTTATCTTTTCTTCAACTTTTTATCTTTCTTTTATCTTTGCCTCACTAATATGTTCTTACCACTCCCTAAGTGTTTTATGAAGGTAATTATGAGATTCTGCGCTTAAAGTTGTCTTTCTAAAGCTTTTACAGAAAATTGCCTTTTCCGCATTATTTTATTATTTTTATTAAAATATTATTTTTAATTAAATATTATTATTTAATATTTTATTATTATTTATTATTTTATTAATATATTTTCGAAAATTACCTTAACTTTACCTTTAACCTTTAAAATTCACTTTTTACCACCCGTAACTTTTAATATTTCTACTTTTACCACCCTAACTTCCAGAAATTACAAAATAACCCCTCAAACACCAAAATATTTACTTCCTTGCCCTTTTCAAGATCTAAAAGGTGTTCTTCATTGTTCTTCACCACACTCAAAGTGTTCTTCATGTTCTTCACAAATTCTTCAGATTCTTTCTCTGTTTTTACCCATTTTTCAGTCTTTTCAGCAACCGATTTTTACCAAAATTCAAAATAAAATTGCAGCCACTAAAACCCCATCTTTTCTACATGATTTTAACACAAATTGAACCCCAATTTAAGGTCTAGGGTTCGTTTTTCCAGCAGCCATGAAGAATACAAATTCAAAGTTGAATATCATCAAATTTCATCAAATTTTCACCAAAATTTCAACAAGAATTACTCATATAAACAATCAATTTCAAGCATAACCAAACCATATCATAATCATACAACTCAAACACAATCAATCAAGATTAAATTCGTCAATCCCTACCTTGATTTGCTGCTCCAAATTCGGTTAGACTTTCAGGTGGTCCTTAAGCACTTTTTCCTCCTAAAACACATCAAGAACAACTTTAAATCCACAAACTCTCAACTGACCAAATCTCCCTCAGCACGTTAGGAAGAGATATCTCACCTTAGACTTGCTGAAAATTAATGTTTCTTGGCCCTCAAGTCAAGTTAAGCATGATTCCTAAGGAAGAACATCAAGAAAACACATGTTTTGCATGGTTTTCCTTGAAAACCGAATTTAAATGGGAAAGGTACAGCCATCTAACCTTATTTCCAGCCTTGATAAGTTACATGGTTATGTAGAGGAAGAAGAGAGGATCATTTTGGTGAAATCGGAGTTTTGATTTGAGTTTTGGTTCAGAAGAAATCAAGATTTGAAGATTAAGTGTTCATGAAGTTTTCTCTCTTTTCTCTCCTTTCAATTTCGGCCAAAGGGAGTAAATGACCAGCCTGTAGTGTCTTGGGGGTGTAAGGTGAGTTGTGATTGGTTGGCTTGGAGGTGGATTAAAATAATATTAAAATATCTCAGGTGTATAACTACTAAAACTAGGTGTATCGGAACACTTGTAAAAACATCTCTAAAAATTATTTTCTGAGCTACTAGCATAAATGACACTAGTAAAATATTTATTATGAGAATAGAACATGTATAATGAGGCCTTAGCATTGCTAAAGTCATCAGAGAGTGCTGGTGCTAAGCTGCACCAGTAAACCGTAAACCCGGTTAAACCGATTTTCTGTTTTTAACTAAAACAGACCAGGTAACCTTATAATATCATTCAAGCATTTTCTAATACTAATAAAATGATAATATTATACCATTATCTCTCTCCTCTCATAAATCGAGTCTGGTTTGTCAAACTGAGACTATTTACGAAAAACCGAATCAAAACCCCTAACCGAAACGGTTCAAAAACTAGGTTCTTTGTGACCGCGTTATCGAGCTTGTCTCAACTAAGGTCCTGAGTTAAAGATAATATAATGACAATGAGGATTGAAATGCTTGATGATACAGAAGAGGTATTCCCTTTACTGATCTTTCGGAGAAATCCGTGTATTCAGAAACGATCTCGCGTACTCGAAAAGCAGGGTTGTTACATTTACCTTTTTCAATAACATTGAGAGTACCCCTTTCTCCCTACGTTAGAGTTCACATTAGAATAGTTAACGTAGCCTTTAACGTAGGCTTGCCAAATCTTCGAGAGCGTTAGTGACACTTACCTTTGTCACTAACGCTTCAGAATGCCCCTACTTCCCACGTTAGAGTTCACGTTAACTAGGTTAACGTGACTTCTAACGTGGTATTGATAGCCATCTCCAACGTTAGTGACAAAGGTGAGTGTCACTAACGTTGGTGATTCTTGCTCCCTCCACGTTAGAGTCCACGTTAACTGGGTTAACGTGGCTTTTAATGTAGCCAATATGGGCTTAGTCCAACGTTAGTGACAAAGGTGAGTGTCACTAACGTTGGCATCATCTTCTTCTTCCACGTTAGAGCTCACGTTAACTAAGTTAACGTGGCTCTTAACGTGGCCAATTTCCCCTTTTTGAACGTTAGTGGCACTTACTTTTACCACTAACGTTGGAGTTCTACTTCTCTTCCACTTTAGCTTCCATGTTAACATAGTTAACGTGGCAACTGACGTGGGCTATGATGGCTCACGAAGGCGTTATTGGCAATCACTTTTATCATTAACGTTGCAAGCTAGCCTTCATTCCATTTAGTGGTCACGTTAGCTAGACTAACGTGGCTACTAACGTGGTTCTTCCTTGCTTCCTTTATCTTGAAATCAAGCAATAAAGTGCATCAAAGCTCTAATCCAAGTTATGAGACATGCATCATTCAATTGTCCTTTAATTCATGCATAATTCTCATGAAATCATGTAAAATTCACAATGTTTGCTTGAATCAAGATGTAAGTAATTATTTACCCAAAACTTGCTTATTCCTAAGAAAATGCATGAAACTACCTTAAAACCATAAAGAAAAGGTCAGTGAAACTGGCCAAAATGCCCTGGCATCAAGAAGCTAGTATCTTGGGTCCAGACTTAGTGCAAGAAACTACTGAGAAGATAAAGGGGATTCGTCAGAAGATCCAGACAGCACAAAGCCGTCAAAAGAGCTATGCCGATAATAGATGTAGACCCTTAGAGTTTAGTGAGGGAGACCATGTCTTTCTAAAAGTAACCCCGACTACTGGAATAGGTAGAGCCCTTAAGACTAAAAAGCTTAACCCTCGATACATAGGACCTTTCCAAATAATTAAAAGAGTCGGTCCAGTAGCTTATTAGGTAGCCCTTCCTCCATACCTGTCAAATTCTCATGATGTTTTCATGTCTCGCAACTTAAGAAATATATTTGATAAACCACTATTTTATGGTTTATCTTGTGCTCAATTTAGTGGTTTTTATCAAGTCTTTGCACACTTATTCATACAATTTTCATGATATTACAATTCCTTCCTAGTTTTGTTTTATGATTGAAAACTTGCTTCCTAAGCCATAAATTTGTGTATTTTAATTCCCCTTTATACCATTCGATGCCATGATCTGTGCGTTAAGTGTTTTCAGGCTTTACAGGGCAGGAATGGCTTAGAGGATGGAGAGGAAGCTTGCAAAAATGGAAGATAAGAAATAAAGGAGACAACCAGCGAGCATCGACACGCACGCATGCCTCACGTGTGCACACGATTTGGAAATCTGCACAGCGACGCGTGCGTGTACCTGACGCGTACGCGTGAATTAGAGTTTTCACAACAATGCGTGCGCATGCCTGACGCGTACGCGTGACATGTGAAGATGACCAGCGACGCGTACGTGAGACTGACGCGTACGCGTGATATGCGCGACCTGCAGAAATCACAGAGAACACTGGGGGCAATTTTGGGCCAAGCTTGGACCCAGTTTTTGGCCCAGAAACACAGACTAGAGCCAGGAGAGAAGCAGAGACTCAACACACATTCTCATTCGCATAGTTTTAGTTTAGTTTTGAATCTTAGAGAGAAATTACCACTTCCTCTAGGTTTCCTTTACATTCATAGATTTCTAGTTTTATGCTTTTGCTTTGGATATTGAGAAGAGTCATTACCTCCGTTGAAGTTTCCATTATTCCAATTTGCTTTCTTATTCCTTTACTCTTTTAATTGTCCATTAACCCTATTCAGATAAGTATGTTTATGATTTTGGGATTTATTAATGCAATGAACTATTTTTACTTTTAATTAATTTTTAGTTATTGTTTATCATGTCTTCCTTTTATTCCCTTTTTAATTCTGTGCAAGTAATTTTCATGTCAATGGAGTAGACTCCCAACTTGACTTGGGGGTTGATTAAAAGGAGACCCTAGAGTTAGAATGCTCAAGTGATTAGTTAAATTGGAAGTTGTTGGCTAACTCTCTAGACTCTGACTCTAATCATTCCCAAGGAGAGGATTAGGACTTGGGATTCATAGTTTATTAGTTAGTTGCTTGACTTCCTTTTCTTCAGCAAGGGATGACCAAGCAGAATAATAACCTCTTGCTTTTCCACTTGGAAAAGCCAACAAGGATAGAACTTCCAATTAATCTATCCCCGGTCAAGAATTTTATTTAATTAAATAAATTCCCTTGTTAATTTTCATTACCTAAAATTACAATCATTTAATTTTTTGTTCTCCAACTCTTGAAAATTCTCGGAAAACTCCTGACTAATAAAATAGTACTCTTTTGGCAACTCGTTGGGAGACGACCTAGGATTTCTACTCCTAGAATTTTTATTCTAATTTTGTGACAATCCTTTCTAAATTGATAAGCGGATTTTCGTCGATTAAGGACTGTACTTGCAATGTTGTTCTTATTTATAAATTCTTAATCGGCTAATTTCCACCACGTCAATTTTTGGCGCTGCTACCGGGAAGTTGCAATTGCGTGATAAATTATTAGTTGGTGTACATATTTTTAATTTTTGCATATTTTATTTTATTTTATTACCTTGAGCTGTATGTTTGTTTTATTAAATGACGCGTTCACTGCCTGATCCGAGCTTAGCCACGTTTGATCCTGAAATTGAAAGAACTATTTCACATATTAGGCAAGCTCGGCGTCGGTTAGCCTCTGAGGGTGGTGAAGTGGTTCTCGCCAATTCACCAATCTCATCAGAGGGTGAATCTGAAGCGCCATCTGAGGAAGAAACAAGCTCCTTTTCTAGTAATTCTATTGATTCACATGCAGGTGATATGGCAGTTCCTAGGAGGATTACTCTCCAGGAAGCAGGAGCTCCAGACTTTACACTACAACCGTATCAACCGCGTTACCCAAATCTGGCTGCAGATTTTTAACTGAAGAAGACTGCGCTAATCAACTTAATGCCCAAGTTTCATGTTTACCTTCTCAAGAGCCTATCAAGCACCTTAGGGATTTTCAGACAGCCTGCTCTACTACTAGGTGTCATGGTGCATAAGAGACTACTATTTTGCTGTATGTCTTCCCATTTTCTCTTAAGGGAAAGGCAAGAGAGTGGTTCTACACTCAACGGGAAGCAGTCGTTACCAATTGGGATCTGGTCAGAAGGGAGTTCCTGGGCAATACTTTCCAGCTGAAGTTACAGACAGATTGAGGAAAGAGATCTCCTGCATTATCCAAGGAGAGTCAGAAACCCTTTATCAGTATTGGGAACGCTTCAGGAACCTCTTAGATTCATGCCCCACTATAAGATTGATGAGATGGTGTTGATCAACTACTTCACACAAGGCATGATGCCTCAGGATAAGACTATATTAGATGCTGCAAGTAATAGCTCTCTGAAGAAGTATAAGACGGCGACTGAAGCGTGGCAGCTGATCACCGATCTAGCTAAAAATTCCTAGAATTCTAGGCATAGGACCAACCATCCCAAGGCTATTGCGGAGGTTTCCTCTAGCGCTAAGACTGCTGCTCTCACACAGACTCTGGGAGTGATGACCAACATACTGAAGCAGCTCCAACTGAATCAACAACAATATCAGCCTCCCTTACCATGACAAAGTCAACAACTGGTTCCTCAGAGAGTATGCAGAATATGTGCCGATTATAATCATTACACTGATGAGTGTCCGCAGCTCTAACAAGAAGACAATACCTTGGTAGCTACTCATAACTTTTATGACCGTCCGAATCAAGGATACTATCAACAAGGTGGGAACTACAACTAAGGTTAGTAAGACAACTCCAACCATGGGTGGAGAGATAATTCCACCCAAGGCTGGAGGGATAACTCCAACCAAGGATGGAGGAACAACTATAACAGAGGAGGCAGAGACAACCAGGGAAATCAGAGGTGGAATAATAATAACAATCAGCAGCACCAGAATTAGCAGAACCCTCCCTATCAACAGTAGAACCAGAACCAGCCTTACAGAGCACCTCACCTAAGGTAGCCCCAATTGCCTCAGGACAACCAACAATAGGCCCCTCAAATCACTTATCCCCCTTTCTCTTCTAATGATGAGATACTTCGTTCTCTTGCATAAGGACAACAAAACATTCATACTACACTTACCTCTACCATAAATGGTCTGAATGCCACTTTACAAGCACTCATTTCCAGAATGGATTCATTCTCCACTCCTAATAATCAGCCTCCAAGCTCAAGTAGAATTCCTTCTCAACCTATACCCAACTCCAAAGGTAGAATCAATGCCATCACTTTGAGGTCCAGAACCACACTCCAAGAGAGGAATCATGAGGATCCAAGCTTGCAAGGAAACGCCCCAGTTGATGACATGGTTGAAGTGGATGATGTTGAAGAGAAAGATGAATTACAAGACATGGTTAAAGAAGAAGCAACTCAACCAAGGAATGGAGAATCAAAGGCAGCTGAAGTCATAAGAGACGCCATTCCTATCCCATTTCCACACCTTGCAAGGAAGCCCAGAAAGCAGATGGAACTCGATCCCAAAATGGTCGAAATCTTTAAAAAGGTTGAGGTAACTGTTCCCCTTTTTGATGTTATTCAGCAAGTACCTAAATATGTGAAGTTTCTGAAAGATTGATGCATACATAAGGATAAAATTAATGAATTAGAAACTATTCCTTTAGGTAGTTTTATATCTGCTTTAATGGGGGATATACCTGAAAAATGTAATGATCTAGGTCCATGCATGGTTAATTGTACCATTGGGGGTGTAATATTTTCTGACTGCATGTGTGATTTAGGAGCGTGCGTGAGTATTATGTCATTGTCTATATATGATGCTTTGAGGCTCCCTCCCTTAAAAAGGTCGGCAGCTCATTTTGTTTTAGCAGATAAAACCATCATCACAGTGGTTGGAATTGCTAAGGACGTGCTGGTGAGCATTAAGGGGCTCACATTTCCTATTGACTTCTATATTTTGGAGATGCCCCCTAATGACTCAGGAAGACCATCATCCATCCTGCTTGGAAGGCCCTTCATGAAGACTTCGAAGTTCAAATTTGATGCCTTCTCAGGAACTTACTCCTTTGAGATAGATGGCAGAGCAGTGAGCTTCAACTTGGATGAAGCTCTGAAGCACCCTTCGGAAGATCATTCCATCTTCTAGTGTGATATCATTGATGAGAATGTAGCTGCAGTTCACCTAGAAGAAATAGAAGAGATGCACATGGAGCATGGTCCAAGTGTGGGGAAACCCTCTGAACACAATGAGGACACTTTGCCATTATCACTAGCTCCAAATGATCAAGTCCCTAGCCATGAGCAGAAAATGGAGTTAAAACTCCTTCCATCCCACCTTAAATATGCTTACCTTGAAGATATTCAGAAACTCCCAGTTATCATTGCAAGGGAACTCACATCCCAACAGGAGGAGCAGCTGATTAGTGTGCTGAGAAGACACATGAAAGCAATTGGGTGGACCTTGGCAGATATAGTAGGAATCAACCCTCAAGTTTGTGAGCACAGAATATTTTTAGAAGAGGGAGCAAGGTCTGTCCATCAACCTCAAAGAAGACTGAATCCCACCATCTTAGAAGTTGTCAAGAAGGAAGTGACCAGACTACTTGAAGCTGATATCATTTATCCAATCTCAGATAGCGAATGGGTTAGCCCAGTACAAGTGGTGCCCAAGAAGTCTGGAGTCACAACAGTGAAGAATGAGCATGGAGAGCTCATGGCAACTAGAGTGCAGAATTCATGGAGAGTTTGCATTGATTACAGGCGCCTCAACCAAGCTACTCGCAAGGATCATTACCTCTTGCCATTTATTGATCAGATGCTTGATTTCCTGTCAGGTAAATCATATTACTGCTTTTTAGATGGTTATACAGACTATTTCCAAATTCATATAGCTCTTGAAAATCAGGAGAAGACTACTTTTACATGTCCCTTTGGAACGTATGCTTACAAGAGGATGCCTTTTGGCTTATGTAATGCACCGGCTACTTTCCAAAGGTGCATGATGAGCATTTTCTCTGATCTTATTGAGAGCTATATGGAAGTTTTCATGGATGATTTTAGCGTATATGGTGATTCATTTAACCTTTTTCTTGGATAGTTTAGCTAGAGTATTAGACAGGTGTGTTAGTTCAAACCTTGTATTGAATTTTGAAAAATGTCACTTTATGGTAAAACAAGGTATTTTACTAGGACATGTTGTTTCTAGTACTGGTATTTCTGTAGATCCAGTAAAGGTAGATGTCATTTCTAGTTTACCTTACCCCTCCTCCGTGAGGGAAGTCCGTTCGTTCCTTGGTCATGCAGGTTTCTACTGGAAATTTATCAAAGACTTCTGTAAGGTAGCATTGCCTTTATCCAGACTACTACAGAAGGATGTTGAGTTCGAGCTGAATGCGGATTGCAAGGAGGCATTTGATTAGCTAAAGACCGCCTTGACTCAAGCTCCGATTGTAAGAAGACCAGACTAGAGCCAGCCATTTGAGATTATGTGTGATGCCTCCAACAATGCAGTAGGAGCGGCGCTGGCTCAGCGCGAAGGTAAGGATCCTTTCATAATTGCACATGCTTCTAAGACATTAGACGCTGCTCAATCTAATTACACTACCACTGAAAAAGAGCTTCTGGCTATTATTTTTGCTCTGGATAAATTCTGAGCCTATTTACTTGGTACTAAGGTGGTAGTGTACTCAGACCATGCAGCTCTAAAATATTTATTAGCTTAAACAGAGTCCAAACCAAGGCTAATACGTTCGATATTGCTACTACAAGAATTTAATTTAGAAATTAAGGATATGAGTGGTTCCCAGAATTTAGTGGCAGACCACTTGAGTCGCCTTGAGCACATTAAGGATGACTCCACTCCTATCAATGATGCTTTTCCATTTGATAGCTTGCATGCAATATTTGAAGTAGTTCTTTGGTATGAGCCTATAGCTAATTATCTAGTTAGTCAAACCTGCCCTCCCAATTTTACTAAGCATCAGAGGGACAAGCTGAAAAGCGAGTCCAAATATTATATATGGGATGACCCATATTTGTGGAGGTATGGTGCTGACCAGATAATTAGAAGGTGTGTGCCTCAATCGGAATTCTAGTCCATTTTAGAGGCCTGCCACTCCTCTGAGAGTGATGGACATTTTGGCCCTCAAAGAACAGCTAGGAAAATTTTAGACTGTGGATTCTGGTGGCCTACTCTTTTTAAAGATGCTACTGCCTTCTTTAAATCTTGTTCCCCATGCCAAAGGTTCGGTAATATATCCAAGAGGGATGTGATACCCTAACAAATTATGTTGTTCTGTGAGATTTTTTATGTTTGGGGTATTGACTTCATGGGTCCATTCCCAAACTCTAATGGTTTTTCATATGTATTGTTAGCTGTTGATTATGTTTTCAAATGGGTGGAAGCAATTCCTACCCATACTGATGAAGCTAACACTGTTGTCTCTTTTGTTAGAAATCATATTATCTGTCGCTTTGGATCACCAAGAGCAATCGTGAGTGATCAAGGCACTCACTTTTGTAACAGGAAATTAGCAGGTCTACTGAAGAAACACGGCATTGTTCACTAGGTGGCGACTGCCTACCACCCCCAGGCTAATGGACAAGCCAAGGTGTCGAACAGAGAGATGAAACGTATCCTGGAGAAGATCGTCAAGCCTCATAGGAAGGATTGGAGTACCAGGCTACAAGATGCGCTTTGGGCATATCGAACAGCATACAAGACACCAATGGGGATGAGCCCCTTTCGCCTGGTTTATGAAAAGCTTATCACCTCCCAGTAGAGGTAGAGCACAAAGCATTCTGGGCGGTGAGAGAAATCAACATGGGGCTTAAGAAGGCCGGAACTGAAAGGAAGCTGCAACTACAAGAATTAGAGAACCTTCACCTAGAAGCATATGATAACTCCAGGCGATACAAAGAGAAGATGAAGGCCGTGCATGACAAGCACATCAAGAAGAGAGAATTCAAACCTGGGGAGCTAGTTCTCCTTTACAAGTCAAGGTTGAGGCTCATGCCAAGCAAGCTGAGATCAAGATGGGAAGGTCCATACAGAGTAGAGAAGGCAGAGCCATATGGAGTCTTTCACCTGAGTCATCCTTCAAGCTCCAAATTCATCAAGGTCAATGGACATCGGTTAAAGCTGTATCATGGAGAGAAGATGAAGAAAAATAAGGAGCTGGAGATCTTCCTCTTGGAGGATCCACCAACAGCAGAAGACTGAGCTAGTGAATTGTCCAACTTAAGGACGTAAAAGCAAAGTGCTAGGTGGGAGACAACCCACCATGGTATGATTGTTCCTTTTTATTCTCAGTCTTATTTTATTTTTGGCATTCATCCATAATTTCTGCATATTCATTTGCATGCTGCATTTTGCATTCTGCATTAAAAAAAAGAAAGGGATCGACGTGCCAGCGCCTGGTGCGTGTCAGCGTCCTTTGTGGATACGAAATAGGTTAGATTGAATAGAGAGTGGCGCGGGAGCTGGGCGAGAAACATGCCTTAGGCACCATCCAGCCCACGCGCATGCGTACTGTACGCGTGCGTGCCGTTCTCACTTTTGGCGACCCACGCGTCCGCGCCTAAGCCGCGTCCACGTGGTTTGGGAAATTGGCATAATTGAGTGTTTCGACCGAAAATTGTGCTGGCCTCGCGCGGGATTCGCGCTAGAGGCACCGCCTCGCTTACGCGGAAGTGTACTGGACACCTCGGCATCCCCCTCCTTTTGCGTAACCCACGCGGACACACGCGGTACGCGTGCGCGTCGGTTGCACCGCACCACTAAATCCCCGCGCCACCAGATTTCCTTCTTTCTACCTCCCAAATCCTAATTCCCTCCCAATCCTAATTCTTTTCAATCCTAATTATTTCTGCCTTCTTTCTTTCTTCTTCCTTCTTCTTTCCTACTTTCTATTACTTTCTTCTTCCCTTCTTCATCTTCTTCCTCCAGGTTCTTTTCTTCTTCCCCTTTTACTCTTTCATTATTACTTTAATTTATTCTTCCTTCTTCTTTATTTTTCTTTTAATTTCATTATCTACGGTTCCTTTTTCTTTCTTCTTCCATGCATTTTTATGTTGGTGTTAGAAATTTACATGGGTGATTGTTTTCTTCTATATTTTGCTTGGGGATATATTAGGGTGTGATTTGACAATTAATACTAATTTTTGGGTTGCATGCATGTTGGATTTCATACTTTCTCTAACATATTTTACATGCATACCAAGTATTTGTGAAAAGTTCGTATAGCATTGTGAATTCTTAAATTATTCTATTCTTCTACTCTACTGCCTGTTTTTTCACAAAACCCTTGCAATTTTTTATTGATTAAATATAATTATCAATACAAACGGGATTATTAGTTTGTTACAATTGATATTCAAATTAAGCTATTAATGCTTGATCTATGCTACTCATGCCTTTGCCGGCATGCTAATAAACATCTTACATCTAATTGTCTTAATTTATCATGCTATATTTCCATTGAGGTCCTAATTACATGGAATCGTGACCATGTGTTTACGACATTCTTCTTTACCTTGGCATTGATTATCACTTGTATTTTCCTCCCCCCGGTTCTAGCTATTTGATTTCATGTCCCTTTCTTTTCTCCCTTTTCAGGATGGCCACCAGGAAGGGTAAAGAGAAAGTCTCTAACAAGCCACCGGCGAGGAGGGGGACGAAACGAGCACCAGCTGCGGAACTATCCTCAACATCAGTCAATGAAACCGAGAAAGCATTTCTAGCAAGGTACATTGCGCAGTTCACTAACCGCTACTGTGAGCAGATGTTCCCAATCCTGGCTGAGCGAAACTACAATAATGAGCACCTCCTCATCCTCCCTACCCAAATTGTTGATTTTGTAGAGCCCCGCATTGAGTGCAGACAATGGAGATTCTTACGGAGGCAGCCACGGCAGGTCAACCACTCATTGGTAGTTGAATTCTACTCTAATTTTCACATGCTAGCCCTGCAGTCTGTCTATGTCTGTCAGACGCAAGTCCCTATATTTGAAGGGGCCATTCAGCGAGCCTTAGATCTCCCCCCTGCTCTAAAAGGATTAGACGCATACCAAGAAGCCTCTGTCAAGTGCCAGACATACCAATTTGACTGGGACGATATCCTGAGAGTTATAGCATAACCTGGTAGCAGATGGATCTATGGATACAATCGATCCCGACCTAAGGGCATACTAGCTTCACTACTTACCATGGAAGCTCGAGTGTGGGCACAGATTATGTCCTATTACGTCTTTCCAAGCACTCACGAGTCCTCCTTCACTGCAGACATGGCTGTTCTCATCTGGTGTATCCTTACAGACCAGCCTCTCAACTTACCAAGACACCTCCGGCACGCCATGCGACACGTACAGATTGCGGGCAACCTACCCTTTCCCGCCTTGGTTTCAGATCTAGTCTCGGCAGTCGGAGTCTCGTACAGAGCTGGGGACACCAGGACCATAATTCCGTGGGATGATTAGTATGTCCCCAATGGGAAATACATCAGACCCCTAGCAGCCACTACCAGCCAGATTGTAGACCCGGCCGGAAATATTCCTTCTCCTTCCATATCACAAGCACCTTCGACAAATCAGCTGCTCCTTCAGATACTTCAGAGATTGGACTGGCTTGACCGGCAGGCAAAGCGAATGGAGCACTATAACAAGTGCTGTTTACATACCTCAAGGAGCTGATTATTAGCAACCACCCACCTGAGGAAGAACTAGAAACTCCGGACTCCACTTCACATACCAGCACCGGGTGCCATGACAACCCCGACTATGGAGATGCTGTTACCAGCCCCCCTTTGTTCCTAACTGATGGCACGAAGGATGGTGCCAAGCTTTAAGTATGAGGAGGTCGGTCAGTACCTGACTTCCAGAGGTAATTGCTTTTTCTTAACACTAACAGGTTATTTTTCTTTTGTTAGGATAGGATAGATAGCATGATAATAATTATTTGCATGTATGTTTGCTTGGTTAAAGTAATAAATTTCTTTTCAAGACTCTATTTTATAATATTTCACTAATTTAAATTGAAAAATTTGTGTTAAACTGGTTTGAAGACTATAAATTGGAACATGAATTGTAGCTAAGAACACACAACCTGTGAGATTTGAGCTTAATTACATGGTTACACTATTTAACCATAACATTTTATTCTTGTGTGTTTTCTTCTCTATAATTGTAATCTATATTTTTTTCCACTCTATATGTCCATTGGTTAGTGTATTTACATGCTTGCAAATGATTGAGGCCATCATTTGATTTTAGCTCACTTATCCCAAATAGCGTACCTTTTCAATTACCTTTGTTTGCCACTTTGAGCCTTTTAATCCCCTTTTGTTCTATATTTTACCACATCACTAGCCTTAAGCGGAAAAATAAGTAATTACCTGATTTGAATCTTTGGTTAGCTTAAGATAGTATGTTAACTAAGTGCGGGGAAACTGTGGGAACTTGGGTTAATGAAAGTGTACAGTGTTTGAATGACAAAATATTGGGAATTTGGGTACCTACTCATGTAAAACCAGAAAAATTAAAAAAATCCATGTGCATTGATATATTATATTCACTTTTATATTTAAAAAAAAAGAAAAAAGAAAAATATTCAAATAAGTAAATAAATAAATAAGTAAATAAATAAGGGGACAAAATTATCCCAATGTTAAGTTAATGAAAAATCAATGCATATGTGATTAAACTAAAGAAAAGTTGATGCATGAGTATGAGATGCAAAAATGGGAACTTTGGGTAGCTAGGCATGATTTTAGAAGTATATAGAGTGTGTTTGTATAGGTGAGAGCTTAGGTTAGTCAAGGATTCAATTTATAGCTCACTTTGCCATACATATATCCTCACATTTACCTTAGCCCCATTACAACCTTGAAAAGACCTCATGATGTTTGCATTGATGCACTAAATTTTTGTTGATGGGTTAGGTGAAGAACAAAGTTTAGAAAGCACGACTAGAGGAGACTAGAGTCGATTACCCTATACACTTGAGTGATTACAGTGCATATACACTACCAGTGAGGGTTCAATGCTTGATTCTATGTTCCCTGCTATTATGAGCTATCTTCTCACAAGTTTACTTGTCTTTTATTATATGATTTGAATTAGTGGAATTTTATTTATTTTTATCTTGGAGAACTTGTTTACTTTTAACCAAGTAGGCAGAAGCATCTTAGCATATAGTTGCATTCATATATAGGTTGCATTTCATGAGTCTTACTTTTCCCTATTTATTCTTTTGATCTCCTTGAGCTTAGCATGAGGACATGCTAATGTTTAAGTGTGGGGAGGTTGATAAACCACTATTTTATTATTTATCTTGTGCTCAATTGAGTGGTTTTTATCAAGTCTTTGCACACTTATTCATACAATTTGCATGATATTACAATTCCTTCCTAGTTTTGTTCTATGATTGAAAACTTGCATCCTAAGCCTTTAATTTGTGTATTTTAATTCCCCTTTATGCCATTCGATGCCGTGATCTGTGCGTTACGTGTTTTCAGGATTTACACGGCAGGAATGGCTTAGAGGATGGACAGGAAGCTTGAAAAATGGAAGGAACACAAGAAATATAGGAGGCAACTAATGAGCATCGACGCACACGGATGCCTCACACGTGCGCGTGATTTGAAATCTGAACAGCGACGCGTGCGCGTACCTGACGCGTACGCGTAAATTGGAGTTTTCACGACGACGTGTGCGCGTGCCTCACACGTACGCGTGACACGCGAAGATGACCAGTGATGCGTACGCGTGACTAACGCGTTCGCATGACATACGCGACCTGCAGAAAACACAAAAAATACTGGGGGCAATTTTCGGCCAAGTTTGGACCCAGTTTTCGGCCCAGAAATACATACTAGAGCCCGGGGACAAGCAGAGACTCAACACACATTCTCATTCACATAGTTTTAGTTTAGTTTTGAATCTTAGAGAGAAATTACCACTTCCTCTAGGTTTCCTTTACATTCATAGATTTCTAGTTTTATGCTTTTGCTTTGGATATTTAGAAGAGTCATTACCTCCGTTGAAGTTTCCATTATTCCAGTTTGCTTTCTTATTCCTTTACTCTTTTAATTGTCCATTAACCCTATTCAGATAAGTATGTTTATGATTTTGGGATTTATTAATGCAAAGAACTATTTTTACTCTTAATTAATTTTTAGTTATTATTTATCATGTCTTCCTTTTATTCCCTTTTTAATTATGTGCAAGTAATTTTTATTTCAATGGAGTAGACTCCCAACTTGACTTGGGGGTTGATTAAAAGGAGACCCTAGAGTTGGAATGCTCAAGTGATTAGTTAAATTGGAAGTTGTTGGATAACTCTTTAGTCTCTGACTCTAATCCTTCCTAAGGAGAGGATTAGGACTTAGGATTCAGAGTTGATTAGTTGGTTTCTTGACTTCCCTTTCTTCAGCAAGGGATGACCAAGCAGAACAATAAACTTTTGCTATTCCACTTGGAAAAACCAACAAGGATAGAACTTCCAATTAATCTACCCCCGGTCAAGGCTTTTATTTGATTATATAAATTCTCTTGTTAATTTTCATTACCTTAAATTAAAATCATTAAATTTCCTGTTCTCCAACTCTTAAAAATTCTCGAAAAACTCCTGACTAATAAAATAGCACTCTTTTGGCAACTCATTGAGAGACGACCTGGGATTCCTACTCCCAATATTTTTATTCTAATTTTGTGAACAATCCTTTCTAAATTGATAAGCGGATTTTTGTCGATTAAGGAATGTACTTGCAACGCTGTTCTTATTTATAAAGTTTTAATCGACTAATTTCTGCTACATCAATATTCTCGACGAGAGTCACATTTTACAGCCAGAGACAGTACAGTTACAAAATGATCTAACATATCAAGCATCACCAGTTTAGATCGTAGAAAGAAGTAATAAGCAGCTAAGAGGCAAGATCGTTCGCTTAGTCAAAGTAGCATGCGGACCAAGAGGAGAAGAAGAGCACACTTGGAAACTGGAAGATAGAATGAAGGCTGACTATCCATGTCTGTTCTCAGGTAACTGAAATTTTGAGGGCAAAATTTTCTTTTAGGAGGGTAGAATGTAACAACCCCGGTTTTCGACTAAGCGAGATCTTTTCTGAAAGTTTGGAGAACTCTAGAGGATCAGTAAGGGAAAAAGCTCTGATAGATCATCAAGTATCTCGATCCTCATTGTCATTACGTCTTCTTTAAGCTAGAACTTTTTTTCAGGTAAGCTCAATAACGCAGTCACAAAGAACCTAGTTTTTGAACCGTATCGGTTAGGAGTTTTGATTCTGTTTTTCGTAAATAATCGTAGTTTGATGAACCGGACTCGATTCATGAGATAAGAGATATAATAGGATAATATTATCATTATATGAGTATTAGAAGCTTCTTGAATAATATTATAAGGTTACCTGGTCAGTTTTGGTTAAAAACAGAAAATCGGTTTAACCGGGTTCACAGTTTACTGGTGCAGCTTAGCACCAGCACTCCCTGATGACTTTAGCAATGCTAAGGCCTCATTATACATGTTTTAATCTCACAATAAATATGTTACTAGTGTCATTTATACTAGTAGCTCAAAAAATAATTTATAGAGATGTTTTTACAAGTGTTCCGATACATCTAGTTTTAGTAGTTATACACCTGAGATATTTTAATATTATTTTAACCCACCACCAAGCCAACCAATCACAACTCACCATACACCCCCAAAACCCCCAAGGCTGGTTCATTTGCTCCTTGTGACCGAAATTTCCAAGAGAGTAAAAGGGAGAAAAGTTATTAGTTCCAAATCTTCAAAGCTTGATTTCTGCTGAACTAAAACTCAAATCAAAATTCCAATCTAACCAAAATGATTCACTCTTCTTTCTCTACATGATGATATTACTTATCAAGGCTGGAATCAAGGTGAGTTGGCTGCACCATCTCCCTATTGCTTCAATTTCAAGGAAACATGCTTAAAAATGTATTTTCTTGATGTTCTTCCTTAGGAATCATGCTTAACTTGACTTGAGAGCCAAGAAATGTTAATTTCCAGCAAGTCTAAGGTGGGAAATCCCTTCCTAACATGCTGAGTGAGATTTGGTTAGTTTTAAAGTTGTTCTTGATGTGATTTAGAAGGAAAAAGTGCTTAAGGACCACCTGAAAGTCTAACCGAATTAGGAGTAGCAAAACCAGGTAGGGTTTAACAAAATTAATCTTTATTATTTGTGTTTGAGTTATGTGAATGATGTATGATTTGGCTGTGCTAAAAATTGGTTTCATATATGATTGATTCTTGGTGAAAATTTGGTGAAATTTTGATGAAATTTGATGAAATTGAAGCTTTGAATTCATGTTCTTGGAGCTGCTGGAAAAACGAAACCCTAGGCTTAAATTGAGATTCAATTTGTGTTAAAATCATGTGAAAAAGATAGGGTTTTAGTGGCTGGGAATTTATTATGAATTATGGTAAAAATCGGTTGCTGAAAAGACTGAAAAACGGGTAAAAACAGAGAAAGAATCTGAAGAATTTACGAAGAACACAAAGAACACTTTGAGTGTGATGAAGAACAATGAAGAACAGGCTTTAGATCCTTAAAAGGGCAAGGAAGTAAAATTTTTGGTGTTTGGCGGGTTATTTGGTAATTTCTGAAAGTTAGGGTGGTTAAAGTAGAAATATTAAAAGTTACGGATGGTAAAAAGTAAATTTTAAAGGTTAAAAGTTAAAGTGGTGTAATTTTCGAAAATTTAATGATAAAATAATAAATAATAATAAGATATTAAATAATAATATTTAATTAAAAATAATATTTAAATAAAAATAATAAAATAATACAGAAAAGGCAGTTTTCTGTAAAAGCTTTAGAAAGACAACTTTAAGCGCATAATCTCATAATTACCTTCAAAAAATACTTAGGGAGTGGTAATAACATGTTAGTGAGGCAAAGATAAAGGAAATATAAAAAGTTAAAGAAAAGATAAAAACCAAAGAAAAGTCTGTAAAGTTTTAATAACAGAAAAACAGACAAATAGTGAACGAATTAGGGCAACATAGTTAGTCCTTGAGTTGCGACTAGGGTTAGGTATTATATGGAAAGTTAAACTTTTTCAGTATAGACTTAATGAACCTATACCTGGGACAAGCTAACTATTCATACCGAAATTTACATAAGCTTTAAATGCTAACATTAAACAGAGTAATCAGAGCAGAGTAAAGAGATACCCAAGAAAAAAAGTAATCAGAGCAGAGAAAAGAGAATAGGAGCAGAGGACCTATTGAAAATTTATTCATTAGTTGCATTAAGGCAACCCTAGAGATATCTATGTGTTCATCCGCTGCATTGAGGCAGTCAGACAGATGGTGGTGCGACCACTGAGAATGCTTTCCTACGGTACATATTCATATTCTATTTCTGTAAGGCAGAGGGGTTATTTCCTGCTACAGAAGTACCGTGACCACCTGTTCCATTTCTGTAATGGCAGAGAGGTTATTTCCTGTATACAGAAGGTGTGTCGGCATACATCCTTACAGTGGAAGATGTGTTATTTCCTGCGTGCAGAGGACCCTATGGTGGCAGAGGGGTTATTTCTTGTACACAGGGGTATAGCCAACAGGAAAGACATATCCAGCTGGTAATGCTGGGTTACGTCGGGAGCGGGTAGAAACTGACAAATGAGCTCATTACCTGCACTAGGACTAGACATACATCATTCTTATCTGCACATTATTCTCTGTTGCTTTTCTTCTTGCATGTATGATTTTTTGCTCTATGTTTGTTTGTGTGTATTGATAATCCCCCTTTGTAGGGTTTATCTTGTGTTGAATTTAGAGCATTTTGATAATCTTTTCTCACATTTATTCAATAAAATAGCATGATTCTGTGATTTTCTCCGTACTTGTGCTTAGATGTGAAAATATGCTTTTTAGGCCTTTAATTTGATAATTCTGATTCACCTTTGATTTCCACTAGATGCCTTGATGTGTTTGCTAATGATTTTAGGTTGAAAAGGGCCAAGAAATGATCAAAGGAGTGAAAGGAAAGCATACAAAGTGGAGAAATCATGAAAAGCCAAAGATTTGAAAAAGACCATGGGCGCGCGCGCGTACTGTGCGCATCTGCTCCGATTGCGAAATGCCCCAGGGGCGCGTATGCGCAATGTGTGCGTACGTGCCGAAGGCCGAACGTGATTTTTAAAGAGGAACACGTGCCTGGCGATTTTAGAGGGTTTCCAGCCCCATTTGGAACTAAGTTTTCGGCGGGAAAAGGCTAAAATAGACCAAGGAATGAAGGAAAAGGCATGTGGAGATTCATACACACACTTTTAGGCAAGTTTTAGTTTAGTTTTAGAGAGAGAAGCTCTCACTTCTCTCTAGAATTAGGATTAGGATTAGGTTTAGTTCTTAGATATAGGTTTTAATTCATGTTGTCTTCTACTTCTTCTTCTTAATTTTTTGTTGTTACATTTATCATTCTTCTATTGTTTATTATATTTCTGTACAAGATGTCTCTAGTACGGGTTTAGGGATGGATTGGAAACTTGCGGGTTAAGGCAGATGCCGGATCGCTTGACTGGAGCAATGGGGGGAGGTACCTGCAAAGACACTCCGACACTCAAGTCAGAATGGATCTGAGAGGTATAAGGTGTGTGGAATGAATGAATACATGTAGGGACTTGGGTCCTCTATTTATAGGTGATGGGAGTTATCTTATCTTATCTTGTTTGGTCAAAATAGGGAAGACATTTGAATTCAAAAGTTGGTTAGGAGTTCTAGAGGGCCGATTTCGGGCCTTTCTAGAAGAGAGAGGCGGGTTGGACCCAGGAAGCCGGGTTCGGGTTTAACCTCGGGTCCGGGATCCGTGGGCCGGATCCGTAACAGTTGCCCCCGCAGCGGGAGAGTTGAGCAAGGTCGGTCTGTCGCTGGGAGGTGTGATTTTGACCGCGGGCTAGGTCTATAGTTTTTTCTCGGGCGTTCGTTTGGTTCTTTGGAGATCGGTGTCTCGGTTTCGGCTTTGATGATTGCGCTAAAGGTTCGTCTGGCCGTTTTGGTCTGACGTGACTTTTCCGAGTCCACTGCGTCTGTTGCGTTCTTTTAGGCGTTCTTTTATTGGTTTCTTTTTTCGAGGGGGCATTTAATGTGAGGGGACGTTTTCCTTTTTTGCCCCTACGCGCATTTGTGTCTTTGGCTGCCCAATTTTTGAAAACCGTTTTTGGTTTTCTTCTTTACTTCCCTCGTTCACTTCATTTCACTTTCGCTCTCTCTTCTAAAGGAAACTGCTCTTTTCCTGTGTGGCATTTTTGGTGTTGCTTCGGGGTGGAGCTTCTGTTTCTCAGCTTTTTCTCAGGCTTTTTCTGCGTTGTCAGGTTGGTTTTTCTCTGTTTTTCCTTATTTTTCATTCTTGTGATGTTCATTGTTCTGTATTTGCCATGCATTGTTCTGCCGTTTCCTTTTTTGTGTTGCGTTTCGTGTTTTGGGTGGTGGTATTCGTGTCTTGAAGGGGCTGAGCACCGCTGTGTTGGTAGTTGTGGTAGGTTTTTTTCTTGCTTCTGCGTAGGATTAGTAGGCTGATGGTGGTGTTCCTCCCTGTTTTAGGTATGCACCGGCGGAGGAGCGAGGGTGTGGGTGCCCCGATAGCCCCTTCTAAAGGCGTCCCCGCTCGCTACACTTGGGTGACTAGTGATGTATGGGGCGTTCCGTCACGGATGACGGAGGATGATCTTCAGAGGCTCTGTGATCAGGGGGCGATTTGTGGTGGAGGTGATGAGGAAAGGCAATATGAGCTCGTCCTCCCGGATGCCGACGAGCGCGTTTGTTACTTGAACCTCCATTTGCCCACTGTGCCGGACTGGATGTGGGTTTACGAGTCGATGTTCACTCGGCTCGGCGTGCGACTCCCTTTTTCGCCGTTTGTTCAGGATTTGCTGAGTCGGTGTTTCGTGCGATCTTTCGAGCTGGTGTGCCGGTATCTTGATCTTCCGATTTCTGTTCCTGTTTTCCTCTTCCTCTTCTTATGCACTCTTCCGACTAAGGAAGGGAAGCATAAGAAAGGGTATATGTCATTCCGTGCTCAACCTCATCGCCATATTTTTGGGTTGTTTGAGGATTCCTTTAACGGTTTCAAGAGGGAGTACTTTAAGGTGCGCCCTGTCCAAGGGCATTATCCGTTTTGGCTGACGCCGGAGGGCGAGCGCCGATTTCTGATATACTGGAACTTCCGTGCCGGCCTGTCGGTTTTGACTAAGGTTACCTATGATGGTTTATCCCCAGAGGATAAGGACGTTGCCATGGTCTTGTGGCATTTGTTTGGCGAGCGTCCGTTAAATCCTCGAGATGTCGTAGGGGATCCCGAGGCTTGTCGAACGTATATCGGTGTGTGGCTATCACTTTCTTGGTTTTTATGTTTTGCTCTTCCGATTTTGTAACTTGATTTTTCTTTGGTTCCTTTCAGTTGAGATGGCTGGTGGCTTGACCTCTCTGGCAAGGCTGAAGGCAGCGATGGGTCGAGGGGGAGGGCTCGTCGTCTCCTACTACCCCTGTCTCTAATCCCGCTATGGATTCTCAAGCTGTTTCTCAGGAGGTCGTTTCGTCGGGGGTGAGGGCCGATGCTCGGGCGTCGCCTTGTCCCGTGAACTCGCCTGAGGTTGTCGTGGTTACGGCTGCCGGGGCTTCTCGAAAGAGAAAGAGGCCTGAGGAACCTAGCAGCGAGACTTTTTAGGAGAAGGGTGCTGTGCCCAGTGTGATGGATTGACGTTTTGATGCTTCGGGGTTCATAGATGATTGTGATGTTTTTTTATGATTGTGATGTTTCGTTCCAAGCTAAGTCGGTGTATCGTGCCCTCGTCCGATCTGTAGTTATTGTTCGGAAGGCTGAGCCCGTGATGGCTCAGGTCGGTTTGTTGGACAAAAAACTCCGTCATTCACAAGCCGAGGTGGCTAAGTTGAAGGAGCAGCTGGAGGCTGCCGAGGTTGCGAGGGAGAAGGCAGTGAAGTCTTTCGAGGAGGCTGGGGCGGAGATCCTCCGTCTTTCCGAGGTAGAGACTTCACTTATCTCTCAACTGAGCGCGGAGTGGCAACGGGCTTCCGACGCGGGTTCCCAAGATGTCGTGTTTCTTAGCGAGCTAAAAGTTTTGAAGGCTGAAGTTGCTGCCCTGTAAAAGGAGAAAACGGAGCTGTTGGCTGATGCTAAGGGTGCGATTGCTGCTACTGAGGAGACGATGAAGGCTCAGGCCTTGGTTTTGGCTCCGTGTGTGGACGTGTCTGTGATGGGGGCTTTCAAGACCATCCGCGATGGCCGAATCGTCGACCTTGAGTAGCTTTTATATCTTGTATTTTGAATTTTCTTTGATCTTTGGTTTTTGCTTTGGGTATTTGGCTAGCCGTGGGCCGTGTAACCGTGAACTCGTAGTTTTAAACTTTGTTTAATGGTTTTTGGGCCGTTCGGGCCTCTTTTTGTATTCCGTTTTACTTTGTTTAAATATTCCTTTTATTTGGGGTGAGCAGACCGTCGTGAGGTCGGTTTTACATGGATATCCGTATTTTGGGGCCTGGGCAGTGATCGGTCCCCCAGTGGTGGCCGTGTTTTTGTTCCGTATTTGGGACACTTTGAAAAGGAAAAGGAAGATAGCTTAATGGAATTTTATTGATGGTTGGGCCTCATTAAAACCCTCCGTATATGGCGGGAAAGAGTACCCGGGATTAATATTTAAAAGAAAAAAAAGGACAATTCGCTGTACCGAAGACTAAGGTAAATAAAATAAAGCAGGAAACAATTAGGGAAAGTACAAAGTTAAGGGATGACCTAGGGGGGTCAGCCTAAGTGTGGTATCGTTGCAAGTTGGCGGCGTTCCATGTCCTCGAGACTTCGTCGCCGTTTAGTCGTTCGAGTTTGTATGCTCGCTTTCTGGTTACCGCCTTGATTCTGTATGGTCATTCCCAGTTGGGGGTGAGTTTTCCTTCACCCGGGGTTGGAGCTCCAATGTCGTTTTGTCGTAGGACGAGGTCGTCGGGTACGAATTCTCTTCGGACGACGCCGTGATTGTACGTTAGACTGATTCTTTGTTTTAGGGCTAGTTCCCTGATGTGGGCGATGCTTCTTACCACGTTGGTCAGGTCCCGCTCTGCTTCTTTGTCATGACCCCCGACCGTTCTCCTTGGGCTAGGGTCTCCTATCTCTACCGGGATGACGGCTTCCACGCCGTATGTTAGTCGAAAAGGGGTTTCCCCGGTGGCCGTTTTGGGGGTTGTTTGATACGACCATAAGACTGATCCGAGTTTGTCGGCCCACAGCCTCTTGGCTCTGTCGAGTCGTTTCTTTAGTCCTTTGACAATTATTTTATTTGCGGATTCCACTTGCCCATTTGTTTGAGGGTGCTCTACCGAGCTGAAGCGGTGGGATACATGCAAACCTTCTAGAAATTCCCTGAATTTCCTATCGGCGAATTAGGTTCCTTTATCCGAGCTGACGATCTCGGGGATCCTGAACCGGGTTATGATCTGTCGCCAAAGGAATTTTCGGCATCGGGTCGCTGTGATGGAGGCCAGGGGTTCGGCCTCGATCCAATAGTCTATGGCGACGATGAGATACCGGAGTTGATGATGCCAGGGCATTTTGGCCAGTTTCACTGACCTTTTCTTTACTGTTTTTTGTGTAGTTCCATGCATTTCCTTAGGAAATAAGATAGTTTTGGGTAAATATTCACTTACATCTTGATTCAAGTATACATTGTGCACTTTACATGATTTCATGAGGATTTTGCATAAATTTAAGGACAAATTGGATGTTGCATTTCCCATGACTTGGACTAGAACTTTGATGCGCTTTATTGCTTGATTTCAGGACAAAGGAAGCAAAGAAGAACCACATTAGTGGCTACGTTAGTTTCACTAACGTTAACACTAACGTGGAATGGGAGTAACTTGCAAAGTTAATGAGAAAAGTAATTGCCAATAACGCTCTCGAAGCCATCATTGCCCACGTTAAGAGTCATGCTAACTAAGTTAACGTGAACTCTAACGTGGAAGAAAGGAAATGGAGCCAACGTTAGTGACACTTAACATTATCACTAACGTTGGACCAAGCTCATAAGTGGCCACGTTAGTTGCCACGTTAACTTAGTTAACGTGGCCTCTAACGTTAAGAAGAAAGGAGGGAAGCCAACGTTAGTGACATTCAACATTATCACTAAGGTTGGCCAAGTCACATTAAGCCACGTTAACTTCCACGTTAACCTAGTTAACGTGGAAGCTAACGTGAGGAAACAAAGTGGTCGACAACGTTAGTGACACCAAACATTGTCCCTAACGTTGGAAGAAACCCACACAAGCCCCAATAAGCCACGTTAACTCCCACGTTAACTTA
This sequence comes from Arachis hypogaea, assembly GCF_003086295.3. Lineage (NCBI taxonomy): Eukaryota > Viridiplantae > Streptophyta > Magnoliopsida > Fabales > Fabaceae > Arachis > Arachis hypogaea. Next base: position 88,844,390 of record NC_092046.1, on the reverse strand, counting down.
GTTAATGTGGAAGCAAACGTGCAGAAGGAAGGTGATCGCCAACGTTAGTGACACCCAACATTGTCACTAACGTTGGAAGGAGCCCACACTTGCCACCATGAGCCACGTTAACTCCCACGTTAGAAGTTAACATGAGGAGAAGGATGATGAGCCAACGTTAGTGACATTCAACATTGTCACTAACGTTGGAGATGGCTAGAACAGACACGTTAGAAGCCACATTAACCTAGTTAACGTGGACTCTAACATGGGAGCTAAGGGGCACATTGGAACGTTAGTGACAATGTTAAGTGTCACTAACGTTCTCGAAGGTTGGCAATCCTACATTACAAGAGCCACGTTAACTAAATTAACGTGGACTCTAACGTAGGGAAGGCGGAGGCTTCTCAACATTATTGGGAAAGTTGAGTCCCAATAACGTGCGCGAAAAACATAGAGGCAACGTTAGTGGCAACGTTTGTGCCACTAATGTTGAGGTTAACGTGGCTCTTACCTGGGTGAGGAACGCTAGTGAAAAAGTTGAATGTCACTAACGTTCTCGAACCCATATTTTCACTGAATGTTAACATCACTAACGTCCTGAGCTAAAGTCTCTGCCCACTTCATACTTTCTCCCTGTAAGTAAAGCCAAGCCCAATGAAGAAGATAACTGCTTCAAACTCAAGATCCAAAGGCCCAGACCCAAGACTTGAAGAGCCAACTAGAAGAGCAGAAGAGTAGTATATATAGGAGTAGCTTTGAATTATTTAGTGAGTTGGAAAATAGAGGGAGCCTTTTTGGGCATAGAATTACTCTCTGTATTTTACTTTCTCTGCTCTTCTAGTTTTCATCATGTATTCTCCAACTTTGTTTTCATTTCCAGAGCTATGAACAACTAAACCACTTTCATTGGGTTAGGGAGCTCTGTTGTAATTTGATGGATCAATACTAGTTTTCATTATTCTTCTTCTATCTTTTCTCTTGATTTTACTTGAAAGCTTTCGATCTTCATCCAATTGGCTAGTTATCTTGGAAAAGAAGCTATTCATACTTGGATCTCTTCTGAACCTTGAAAGAGGAATGAAGAGAGCATGCTAGAAATGCTTTCTCATGCTAGACCAAATTGGGTTTGGATGGAAATGTGACTATAATCCTCTCAAAACTTGATTTGGGAAATGCATGTGGTATAATCAGTGACCATACTTCATCTCTTCTCATGAGCAATTGACTTTAGAATTGGCTATTGATCAAGATTTGAGAGATTGAGTTACAAGGAATTGTAATTCGATCACTTAAGATTGCCAAGGAGATCAATGAGTGCATTGATTGAGGAAGAGATGAAAATGAAATTGATCCGGAGAATGCAACATCTCCTGAGCCCAATGAACTCCCCATTTCTGATCTTACCCATTCTCTTTAATTTCTGTTGTTTACTCTTATGAGCAATTCCCCCATTCCCATTTATAATTCTGCAATTTACTTTCCGTCATTTACATTCAGTTCTTCATTTTCAGCATTTACTTTTCTGTTATTTACTTTCCCGCCATTTAATTTTCTGCAATTCTCAACTCAAATTCTGGATTCGCTCAACTAGAACGTTCCTCTAGTTAAAGTTGCTTGATCAATCAATCCCTGTGGGATTCGACCTCACTCTATTGTGAGTTTTTACTTGACGACAAATTTGGTACACTTGCCGAAGAAAATTTGTTGAGAGACAAGTTTTCCGTGCATCAAGTTTATGGCGCCGTTGCCGGGATTGATTGTGCATCAACAATGATTAAATTGGGGGATAACTAGATTGAGCATTTTAGTTTTGTTTGATTTAATTTTCTGTTTGAGTCATTTACTTTCTGTTTTAGTTAATTTCTTCCCTTCCCCCTACTTTTTCTTTGTTATTTACCATTCATTTCACTAACCCACTAACTGTTTGATATATTGCATCACTCACACTAATAGTAATTCTGACAGAAATACTTTCTGCATCTATTTTCCTTGCTTGTACTTGTTGGTTGTATGACAGGGAGAAGAAGCGGGGCTTCAACTTCCTTTGATTCTGAACCTGAGAGGACCTTCTTGAGATTAAGAAGGGAAGCAAGAGGAAAAAGAGTAGTTGGTGCTGAGGAAGATGAGAAATACTTTGAACCAAACATGGAAGAAAATATGGAAAATCATCATGAAGAAGAAGCTCACAACCATGGTGGAGGAGGACGAGCAAATCATGCTGGGGAGGATAGAAGAGTCACTACAAGAAAAAAGGCCTATGGCCACGCTTTTTTCTTGCCACGCTTCAAAAGCGTGGCCAAAAGTGGTCAATGGCCACGCTTTTATGAGGGTGGCGATAGATAAGAGATTTGGCCACTTTTTTTTTTGCCACGCTTCAAAAGCGTGGCGAAAAGGATCAACAGCCACGCTTTTGTAAGGGTGGCAATTGATTAGAGAAAAGGCCACGTTTTTTTTCTGCCACGCTTCAAAAGCCTGGCCATAGAGAGAAACAAGGACGTTTTAAAAGCGTGGCGACAGGGTTTCATTACGGCCATGCTTAAAAAGCGTGGCTATATGCTGGTACACCATTGCCACGCTTTAAAAGCGTGGCCAAAGGTTTCTTTTCTGCCACGCTTCAAAAGCGTGGCCGTAGAGAGCAACAATAACGTTTTAAAAGCGTGGCGAGAGGGGCCCCAACCAATTGACCCAAACCCGGCTCCCAAACCCGGCTCCCAACCCGGCCCAAACCCGGCCCCCAACCTAATCTCTCTTTTCCCTTCGAAACCACTAACCCTAATCTCTCTTTCACCTTCGAAACTACTCGCGTGTATCGGAAGAGCTCCTCCCTTCACCTTCGCCTTCGTCACTGATGGAAACCACTTCTTCTTCATCTTGTTAATCTTCGTACCCTTCTTCTCTTTCTTGTTCTTCTTCGAATCATTGTGGATCTCTCTGTTCACCTTCAAGCTCCAGCAAACATGGTCGACGGCAAGCTCCTCCCTCTTCTTCTCCTCCAAGCACTCTTAGCCGCGCTTCCGCCGCCGTTGGTTGCCGTTAACGTTCGCATCTTCGTTCAGCCGTCGTCTTCGTTCGCGTTCTTCGCCGTTCAAGTTTGCTCGGCGTTCACCGTTCGCGTTCACTCGCCGTTCACCGTTCGGGTTCGCGTTCGTCTGGAAGCCACGTTGCCCTGCTTCAAACTCTGCGACCAACCCGTGCGCTCCACCTAGCCGTCGAACTGCTCTCTTTTGTCGCCGCCGTGAGTTCCCTAAACCCACCACCAGACAATACACTCACACAACACCAATACTCTGCTTGAAACTCTGCAACTTCTTATTTCTATTACAATAAGTAACTATTTGGTTTGGCAGTGGTTTAGATTTTTTTCATAGACCGAATTAAAGTATACAATAGTTATGTTCTCTTCTCTATCACATTGATACTAAGCTTTGAATTCTCTTATTTTGTTTCAAGTTTTCGCACTCAACATGTTTGATGAAATGCTTTAACCATATTTCGGGTTGGTTTTATCATTTCTAGCTTTTAGAAACTTAGTAAGTTGATTGCATGTGAAATTAGAATAATTGGATCTTAGTAATTAGGAAATTTTAGCAGCAAAAATAGCATCTTTGTAGAAAACATATTAGCATGATGATTCCACTTGCATTAGTGTTCTTCTGGTAAATTTTAACTGTTAGTGTGAACTTGTTAATTTGATAATTGTTCTTGTGTTGTTATTCTGTTGTTCTTCTGTTATTTTTATTTTATTTTTTTTGTTGTGATTTTCTGTTTTTGAACCTGTTAAGTTGATAATCTGCTATTGTTTTTGAACCTGGTTTGAGGATAGGCTCCAAGACTTACCAGATGTCCCTAATAATGAATTGATGATTCCCGAAGACCCTGAATGTAATAAGGAAGGTGAGCTCTCTTGAATGACTAAGGTTCTTAGTGTAGCTTGTGCTTGTGCTTTGCTCGAGCAGTGCTTATCACTGCTGCTTAAGTATGCTGTAGCCAATGTACTTTCTGTTAAGATATTTTTTTTGACTATTTTATTGCTTTAAAATGTCTCATAAAAACTGAAATTTGGTTAGTTGCAATGGAAATGGATTGTGACTTAAACTAAGCTTTAACTAAAATGTTAGTGATTTGAACACTGGATTTCTTTGCTTTAGGGAAGACTTTGTCTGATAATTATGACTATTCAGTTCTGTTCCGTTTCTGTCCCATTTTGTTTCGTATCTGGTTCTCCCCTTGGCTTCTTCTTCTCTTTGTTTCTCTGTCCCTTTTTTCTTTTTTCTTTTCTGCTTTGCAGCTCTAATTTTCTACAATTGTTGCTTCACATATTCTTGTTTACTGTGGCATTAATGAAAGAAGTTCTCCGTCTAATACCTTGCTCTCAATAATACGAGATTTCCTGTTTGACAAAAAAAATTTATTCTTTTAATGCACTGTGGTTTTTAGTTTCTAGTTTTTTTCTGTTTAGTCAATCTTATTTGTAACTAAAGAGGTTGACCTTTCTGTTCTTCCTTGCAATTCTTATGGCTTGACTTCCTGGATCTTGCATGTCTTCTTTTGGTTGTCTAATCTTTCTTGGTTATTCTTAAGATTCCATATATAAAATTTATCATGTTTTGAACAAAGTGAGCATATCATGGCTGATGTATGTTGCTGGTTATTATAATAGCTCCTTGTCAGAAACTTGAAGATCAAAGGGATTTTTTGAACCATTGCCTGTGAAGCAAGGCGAAGAAGCACATTAGTACACCTATTCCACATGATTCATACTCCGTTCTTTCTGTGAGCAGTTCTGGGAAGTAAGTTCTTTCTTACTTTTAATTTATTTCCATAATTCAATCGAATTAACTAATGTTTTTAATTCTTAAATGTAACAGATGGTTTCGCTTTTCTTTATAGAATATACAACACATAAAACTGTTACTATTGTGATTCAAAATTTATTTATAATGTTTTGTGGTTTATTTTATATGCTTTTTATCTTAATATGGTTAAGCAAAAGCATTTTGTTTGTTAAATAGCAGTACTGTGGTTGTTTTCTGAATGCACAAATATGTGCAGGTATGTTGACCAGTTTGATGAAACAGACCCAAAAGAATCAAGGCTGATGTCAACATTCTTCAACACACTCTTGCAGTCTTGCTTGCAGTGTGCCTTGGTGGTGCTGTCAGCTTAACCTTCATTATGTGGATACAAATCCATAAAGGATGGGATTGGGGATTTGGGATTGGCACCACTGCTATGTTACTTGGCATCATTATCTTTGCTGTTGCATTGCCACTATACAGAATTCATCCTGCTAAAGGAACAAGTGCTTTACTTGAGATCGTGCAGGTATCTGTTGTATACATGCCTCAGTGGTGTTGGTTTTAACTTAATCAGCATTACTCTCGAATTTTGATAGGCTTAATACCCCAGACGATGACATCTATAGTGGTTGCAAACTCCTTATTGCACTTATTCATGTTTTTAATTTCCAGGTCTATGTTGCTGCAGTCCGGAATAGAAGACTTACCCTTCCTGAAGATCCTGCAGAACTATATGCGATTGAGCAGGACAGGGAAGCTACTTTGGAAACAGAGTTTCTACCTCATAGAGATATTTACAGGTTCAATTTTCCTTCTTGTAACTATTAAAGGACACATATAGTTCTACACAAATAGAATTATGTGAACTTAAGTTCACCTATAAACACTATTTTACATTTTATATGAACTTAAATTCATCTTGTAACACTTATTTTTACATTTTATTGGTTCAGCCTTAAGTATGGGCTGAACATTCTACAGGGCATTGAAGGTGAAAACAAGAATTCAAAGAAATCGCTGAAGGTAATTTAATTGCTGATTTTCATCTCTTTTGTTGTGCCTATTACTGTTTGAATCAAATCTTCAGCACCCATGGCCAACTGTAATTGAATTTTGCATTGTAGCCTCGTAAACATGTTTTAGATGGAACTTCAATTACTTGTTTCGTTGGTGGTTCTTTACTAAAATATATGAGGACTATTCTTCACTTATTAATTCCTATTGTTGTTTTTCTTTTTTCCCTTCCCCATTTTGCTCAGGATTTAGTTACTGAACATGAATTTGAGAAAAACTGCTTGATGTGATTTCTCCAAGTGATATTGGGGTCACTTTTGATGTGATTTTGGTCATGCTTCCTCTACAGACAATGCTTGCGAAGGAGACAAAAGGAGAAAAGATTGAAGATGGGGTTGGGAGTTCTTGCTCTTCCATTTACCTTTGTGGCTCACCTTCTAGCAATGGCTGCTATTGTCATGGTCTGGCTTTGGATCATACACTTCAGGGGTGGCTTTTTTCTCCTACCATTACATTGATGAAGTAGTAGCTGAACTGATTTGGGACTGGGTTTAGTTTTTAATACAATCATTTATATATAACACAAGATAATCATATAATATTACACAAGTTGAAGTTACTAATCTATATTAAGCCCTTATATATCTTATGTTTGTGACTATTATTATATATAAATTGTCAATATATAGTTAGTGAATTACCCCTAACTTACGTATTCCTTTTTCTTGATATAGATCCATTCTGTTCTTATGCTAATCGAGATTTATTTTGTATTTAAGTAATAGTTTTTTAATGTATAAAACAATTATAGTAAATTATATATCTCACTAATTATTGTTTGATTTGTCTTGTAATAAAAATTGCATACTATATTTGAAGGTTTGGTAATAAAAAAGGAATGAAAATTTATAGTGTAGCAATGAAGATCAAGTAAGGGAAAGAAATTTTTTTTTTTAATTTAACAAGGCTTTCGCCACGCTTTTAAAGCGTGGCTGTATATTTTGCTATGGCCACGCTTTTAAAGCGTGGCCGTATCTCTTCCTATTGCCACGCTTTAAAAGCGTGGCTGTATCTCCACCTATCGCCACGCTTTAAAAGCGTGGCCAGATCTGCCCTATCGCCACGCTTTTATAGCGTGGCCATATCTCTACCTATCGCCACGCTTTTAAAGCGTGGCCGTATTTCCCACCTACAGCCACGCTTTTTCAAGTGGCAGTTTGTAAAAAAGCTTGGCAAACAAAAAGCGTGGCAATAGACTGCAAAAAGCGTGGCGATAGAGCAACCGCCACCCTTTGATAGGCCACCCTTTCGAAAGCGTGGCGATAGCTCAAAAAGCGTGGCGAAAAGCTATCGCCACGCTTTTTTCAGCTTTTCGCCACGCTTTAAAAGCGTGGCAAAAGACGTGTTTTCTTGTAGTGAGTTTTAGGCTCTTACATCAATCTAAAGCTAGGAAACTGTGGAAGTAGCATCCAAAAGCCAACCATCCATGCCAACAATTTTGAACTAAAACCACAGCTCATCACCCTTGTGCAGAATAACTGTTTGTTTGGAGAAAGTGTCCAAGAAGACCCTAATCAACATCTAACCACCTTCCTGAGAATATGTGACATAGTGAAGTCTAATGGTGTTCATCCTGACGCCTATAGACTGCTCTTATTTCCATTCTCACTCAAAGATAAGGCAGCCAAGTGGCTGGAGTCTTTCCCAAAGGAGAGCTTGACAACTTGGGAAGATGTGTTGAACAAATTCTTAGCAAGATTTTACCCCCCTCAACGAATCAATAGGCTGAGAGCTGAGGTCCAAACTTTTAGGCAACAAGATGGTGAGACTCTTTATGAAGCATGGGAGAGGTTTAAAGACCTAACAAGGAGGTGCCCACCAGATATGTTCAACGAATGGGTGCAGCTGCACATTTTCTATGAAGGCCTGTCATATGAATCAAAGAAGGCAGTGGACCATTCATCCGGAGGATCTTTGAACAAGAAGAAGACCATTGAGGAGGCCATAGATGTCATTGAAACTGTAGCAGAGAATGACTATTTCTATGCTTTCGAAAGAGGGAACACAAGAGGAGTGATGGAGCTAAACAATGTAGATGCTCTGCTGGCCCAAAACAAGATCATCACCCAGCAGCTGGCTGACCTCACCAAGAAGATGGAGAGGAACCAAGTAGCAGCAATCGCCACTTCATCAACAACCCAAGAAGGAGTGAATGAAGAAGCAGATGGTAGTCAGGAGCAAGCCAACTACATTGGGAATTCACCTAGGCAAAACCATGATCCATACTCCAAGACCTACAACCCTGGACGGAGGAATCACCCAAACTTTGGATGGGGAAATCAACAAGACCAAAGCCTTGATCAAAGACGCCCAAATCCCAACAATGCAGCTCACCAACATTTCACATCTAGGCCATATCAACACTCCCATAACAACACCTCTCCACATTCACATCAAAACCAAAATAACTTACCTCATCCTTCCACCTCTAATCACGATCTACAAGCATTTGATGACAGACTCTCAAGGATTGAGAATCTACTTGAAGGAATAGGCAAGGAGATTTAAGACGACAACGTGTTCAAGGAAGAAGTGCGAGCAAGTTTCAAGAATCAGGGAGACACAATCAAGAGGTTGGAATCTCAAGTGGGGTATCTCTCTGAGCAAATTCCCAAATGCACAGATGGATTCCCAAGTGACACAGAGAAGAATCCGAGAGGTGAAACAAAGAAAGTAAGATGGGAAGATTGCAAGATGGTCACTATAAGTGATAAGGAGACTGAAGACAAGCCAAGCAAGCTGTCAGAACAACCTGAAGATACCTCAGTAGAGAAGAAGGAAAAAGATCATCAAGAACCAGAAATCTCACAACAGAAGCTGCTGAGACTCTATGCACCTTTTCCCTAACTGCTCAATGGTGCTGTGGAGAAGAGAATATATTAAAGGTTTCTAGATTTGTTTGCATCTCTGCATGTCAACATACCATTCATCAAGACTATTCAACAAATGCCCGCATACATCAAGTATATGAAGGAGCTGCTTTCCAGGAAAAGCTCACTCAAGGGAGGCCAAACTATAGTGATGAACAAGGAGTGCAGTGCCCTTATTCAACCGCAGTTGCCTACAAAAAGAAAAGATCCGGGGAGTTTTCATGTCCCCTGTGCCATAGGAGAAACAATATTTGATAAAGCACTCTGCGATTTAGGAGCCAACATCAACTTAATGCCCTTATCCCTGGTAAAGAGGCTACAGATCAATGAGATATTGCCCACAGATGTAGTCATCAGGCTGGCTGACAAAACTCAAAAACAAGCAATAGGGGTGGTGGAAAATGTGTTGTTAAAGGTTGGGAAATACTTTCTTCCCATAGACTTTGTCATCTTGGACATGGAAGAGAGCCACACTCACCCAATCATATTGGGAAGACCATTCCTAGCTACGGCCAGAGCACTCATAGATGTGGAGCGAGGGGAGCTAATATTGAGGATCCATGATGAATGACTCAGCTTTAATGTCTTCAAACTCTCACAAGAAGCAGACCAAGAAAACAAAGAACTAAACAAAGATCATAATGAGATGATGAAAGAGGAAGCAAGAACTGAAGGACAACAAGCCCACCTGGGAAAACCCTTGGTTGATGAACAAGAAAATAAGCAGTGGTCACAACTCAAGGAAAAGCTGGAGGAACCTAAACCACCAGAGACATGTGAAGACAACAACAAAATTTTCTTAGAAGAAGAAGTCACCAAGAGCAAGGCAACATCAAAAGGGACAAGGAAGAAGGTACCAAGGGGGTGGAGCAACAAGAAGATCCCTACGGAAGGCTTCTCTCTAGGGGATAAAGTGATCTCAGCTTACTTCCCAGATATCCCCCCTAATCTCCCAACTGTACCATCTCAGTTACCTAAGGTTTTCACTATCAACAGAGTTCTCTTCTTGGAATATGTGGAGATCATTGATACAACCAATGGATATAAGTCCAAGGCAAGAGGGGAGGACTTTAAGAACTACCAACCACCCTGATGAGGGAGAAACGTCAAGCTAGTGACGCTAAAGAAGCGCTTCATGGGAGGCAACGCATGTTTTATATGCTTTTAGAAAATAGTGAATAAGTCAATATTCGTGAATTCCGACCCAAACTTGACAAAAACTTGGTGAAATCCTTAAAATGCAGTATATAGTGAAGAACAAGTTTGGTGTTCAAAACATGCCAAGAAAGCATGAATGCAACCCAAAGCATGCTAGTCTTGGTGCTTTGAACAACAACCTCTTCATCACAATGCTTGAAACTAAGTTTGGTGCCACCCCATGGTGCCACCAATGTGCATATAAGGATACACAGTTAGTTAGTTAGTTGGAGTTCATGAATAAACAAAATCTTTTCTTCTTTTTATTTTAGCCGTAAAGTTTAAATAGTTTTTAGGACATTAATTTTTCTTATTTTATAGGAAAAAGGAGAGGAACATTGAAGGAGATTGATTGGACAATTGAATGAAGAAGGCTCGGCCACTTCATGAAGAGGGTACTACACACATGCCTCAAGGAGGAATGCATTGGGAATGGTTGCCATGCAACATTGGAAGAAGAACAAATGTGGAAACTGAACCAACTCCATCATAAAGTTGGTAATCCTCGTGCTTATTCCATACAAAACCCCATCCGTTCATCATACACCAACCCCATCAATCCACACCTTTCATCTCTTCCTCACCTCCCTATATAAGTGAGTCCTAGTCCATACTTACCCTTCACACTCAAATTTCCACTCTCCACAATCCACACTTTCGACGTCCAAAACCTCTTCATCACACCTCATCCTAACCAACCAAATTCTTCATCCATCCTTACCTTCAAACCCCCTCACACAGCAACTCAAATTCATGGCATCATCAAGCTTCAAGAGGCAAAAGAGGAAGGAACCAATGGTGAGCATTCCTTTTGATGAGAAGAGGTTCAAAACTGCCTTCCATGAACAAGAGTTTGAGCGGATAAAGCTCAAAAAGATACTGCCCGAATTAACGTTCCAAATCAATGAAGACGAGTGCCCACAGATTCAGGAGAAAATTGAGCAAAGAGGGTGGCAAGGGCTCACGAATCTAGAGGGGAAGATCAATGCAAACCTCATCAAAGAGTTCTATGTGAATGTGGTTAGAGAAGACAAAACCAAGGCCCCAACCTTCAAAAGCTATGTAAGAGGAAAGGAGGTGGACTTTAGCCCAAATGCTATAACAAGAGCTCTGCACCTAAAATCACCACATTTTGATGAGCTTAGTTGTCAAGCAAGAGTAAGTAAGAGCCTTGATGATGATGAACTCAAACAAATTGTGAACGACATATGTGTTATAGGAGCTGACTAGGAAAGATATGCGGATAAGAGACCCAGGTTCATCAAGAGAGGAGACCTCAGCCCTGAGGCCAAGGGATGGTTTGAACTTGTGAGGAGATCTATCTTACCAGCAGCCAACAATTTTGAGGTCAATGTCAATCGGGCTACTATGGTACATTGCTTAGTACAAGGTGGAGATATAAATGTGCACGAGCTTATAGCAGAGGGGATTCAAGAGTCAGCTGAGAAGATTGATTCGGGTGCCAGGCTTTGGTACCCCAGTACCATCCTCAGATTGTGCACGAAGGCCAAGGTTGTCTTCGAGGATAGCAACGCAGATTGGTTAAATCCGGGGAGGCTGATGACCTTTCAGCGGCTAACTTATGTGAAACCAGCCCAACAACAAAGAAGACCTCACATAGGAAAGCCAAAATCAAAAGGAGTAGCTCACCAAGAGGAGCCTCATCAAGAAGAATATCAACAAGAAGAGCATCATGACCAAGCCAACGTGAATATGAATCACCTTCTAAGGGCCATTGAAGATTTGGGGATGAGACAAATGGAAGGACAAGAGCAAATATTGCTGCTTCAATCCAAATGGATGAGCCTACAAGAGGAGTGGCAGAAACAACAGATGGAGCAGCAACAGGAACAATACTCCCAACTCACTCAAGCCATCCACCAAGTTACTGCGAGACAAGAACGTCAAGATAAGCATTTGCAAGAACTCAATCAGCGGCAACTAGCTCATATGAGAGCATTCAATGAGTTCAGTGTACTTAATGAAGGACGGTAGCTACATAGGGAGGAGTTCAACATAAACACTCAGGCCAAGTTGAACTACATGTCTAGTAATATGCATCATCTACACTATGCCATCCCTACATATGATGAGGTCCAAAAATATTTTGTAGAACAAGAAGAGAGGAAGGTGAAACAGCAGAAGGAAATACTCAAGAAGAAGATGGAAGATGGTGGTTTCTGGAAGAAGCTGATTGGAAAAGGCAAAGGGAGTGGGAGTACAAGAAATCAAGAGACAAGTAAGGAGGCGAGCATGGGCAACCACATGAGTAAAAGGTGGTGGAGTTCCTTCTTTAGTCCATCTTTTTCTATGCTTTGAATAAGGAAGATCTTGTATGAAATAGAACTTGCTTCCATGTTATCTTTAAACCTTTTTAAATTCTGTCTTTTAAGTTTTTGTGTTGAAAAGGTCTATGTTTGCTGGTCTTTATGTCACTGCACCCTTACTTTACTTACTTGTATGTTTATCCCTTTGAATCAAATGAAAAAAAGAGAATGAGTATTTTTAAAGACTAGAGAGGAGTTCATACTATGGAATAAGTTCATGAGTTTATGGTATAGTCATAAGTTAGCTAAGTTGGTTCAACCATAAGGTGGGAAGACAACTATCTGTCCTGAATCATATGCCTTGAATACATCCCATGAGACTAGCTAAATAAGAAGATCCTAATAAGAAAAAGGGAAAGAACAATAAAGGTTGAAAAATAAAAGAAAAAGAGTAAGCAATAAGGCTAGGCACCAATGGTTTTAATCTTGAGGCATGTGTCTGTGGTGCTCCTGTGTGAGGGATCTACCTGGATGAATAAGCTTTTAGGGGTGCCTTATCACTTGGTAACTTGGGTTAACCAACTCGGGATTATCAGCTGAAAGTCCACTATCAAGAGTAACCCTCACTACAGAACATTTAGTAACCCAAAGAGGTGTTGGACACCAAGGTCTCAAGAAAAGAAAACAAATAAACTATATACCTGTGGTGTGTATGTGTGGGGGAGAGACTTGAGCAAGTAAGTCCTTAGGAGTGCTTCAACACTTAGCACCTTGAACCAACTGGTTCGGGAGTGTTGGCTGAAAGCTTATTTTAAAGAGTTGCCCCCTTACAGAGCACTTAGCTTAAGAACAAAAATAAGCCCTGAAATAACAACAAAAGGATCAATGAATAAAAGTCTCATGGGATGCAATCACAGTGAGTATTCTAGGACATGATAAAGGTCTGAAAGCCAGGAATGAACCTAAGTTGCTATGCATGAAACCACCATAAAACCAGGGACATGACTTCCACAAGAATGACTCATTTCTCTTGACATTCCATTCATCATTCTCTTGTTCTAGTACTTGCTTAGGGACAAGCAAGCTTTAAGTTTGGTGTTGCGATGCCAGGGCATTTTGGCCAGTTTCACTGACCTTTTCTTTACTATTTTTAGGGTAGTTCCATGCATTTCCTTAGGAAATAAGATAGTTTTGGGTAGATATTCACTTACATCTTGATTCAAGTATACATTGTGCACTTTACATGATTTCATGAGGGTTTTGCATAAATTTAAGGACAAATTGGATGTTGCATTTCCCATGACTTGGACTAGAACTTTGATGCACTTTATTGCTTGATTTCAGGACAAAGGAAGCAAAGAAGAACCACATTAGTGGCTACGTTAGTTACACTAACGTTAACACTAACGTGGAATGGGAGTAACTTGCAAAGTTAATGAGAAATGTAATTGCCAATAACGCTCTCGAAGCCATCATTGCCCACGTTAAGAGTCACGCTAACTAAGTTAACGTGAACTCTAACGTGGAAGAAAAGAAATGGAGCCAACGTTAGTGACACTTAACATTATCACTAACGTTGGACCAAGCTCATAAGTGGCCACGTTAGTTGCCACGTTAACTTAGTTAACGTGGCCTCTAACGTTAGGAAGAAAGGGGGGAAGCCAACGTTAGTTGACATTCAACATTATCACTAACGTTGGCTAAGTCACATTAAGCCACGTTAACTTCCACGTTAACCTAGTTAACGTGGAAGCTAACGTGAGGAAACAAAGTGGTCGACAACGTTAGTGACACCAAACATTGTCACTAACATTGGAAGGAACCCACACAAACCCCAATAAGCCACGTTAACTCCCACGTTAACCTAGTTAACATGGAAGCTAACGTGAAGAAGGAAGGTGATCGCCAACGTTAGTGACACCCAACATTGTCACTAAAGTTGGAAGGAGCCCACACTTGCCACCATGAGCCACGTTAACTCCCACGTTAACTTAGTTAACGTGGAAGTTAACGTGAGGAGAAGGATGATGAGCCAACGTTAGTGACATTCAACATTGTCATTAACGTTGGAGATGGCTAGCACGGCCACGTTAACCTAGTTAACGTGGACTCTAACGTGGGAGCTAAGGGGCACATTGGAACGCTAGTGACAATGTTAAGTGTCACTAACGTTCTCGAAGGTTGGCAAGCCTACGTTACAAGAGCCACGTTAACTAAATTAACGTGGACTCTAACATAGGGAAGGGGGAGGCTTCTCAACGTTATTCGGAAAGTTGAGTCCCAATAACGTGCGCGAAGGACATAGAGGCAACGTTAGTGGCAACGTTTGTGCCACTAACGTTGAGGTTAACGTGGCTCTTACTCGGGTGAGGAATGTTAGTGAAAAAGTTGAATGTCATTGAACGTTAACACCACTAACGTCCTGAGCTAAAGTCTCTGCCCACTTCACACTTTCTCCCTGCAAGTAAAGCCAAGCCCAATGAAGAAGATAACTGCTTCAAACTCAAGATCCAAAGGCCCAGACCCAAGACTTGAGGAGCCAACTAAAAGAGCAGAAGAGTAGTATATATAGGAGTAGCTTTGAATTATTTAGTGAGTTGGAAAATAGAGGGAGCCTTTTTGGGCATAGAATTACTCTCTGTATTTTACTTTCTCTGCACTTCTAGTTTCATCATGTATTCTCCATCTTTGTTTTCATTTTCCAGAGCTATGAACAATTAAACCCCTTTCATTGGGTTAGCGAGCTCTGTTGTAATTTGATGGATCAATACTAGTTTTCATTATTCTTCTTCTATCTTTTCTCTTGATTTTACTTGAAAGCTTTCGATCTTCATCCAATTGGGTAGTTATCTTGGAAAAGAAGCTTTTCATACTTGGATCTCTTCTGAACCTTGAAAGAGGAATGAAGAGATCATGCTAGAAATGCTTTCTCATGCTGGACCAAATTGGGTTTGGATGGATATGTGACTATAATTCTCTCAACACTTGATTTAGGAAATGCATGTGGTATAATCAGTGACCATACTTCATCTCTTCTCATGAGCAATTGACCAAGGAATTGGCTATTGATCAAGATTTGAGAGATTGAATTACAAGGAATTGTAATTCGATCACTTAAGATTGCCAAGGAGATCAATGAGTGCATTAATTGAGGAAGAGATGAAAATGAAATTGATCCGGAGAATGCAACATATCCTGAGCCCAATGAACTCCCCATTTCTGATCTTACCCATTCTCTTTAATTTCTGTTGTTTACTCTTATGAGAAATTCCCCCATTCCCATTTACAATTTTGTAATTTACTTTCCATCATTTACATTCAGTTCTTCATTTTCAGCATTTACTTTTTGTTATTAACTTTCCCGCCATTTAATTTTCTGTAATTCTCAACTCAAATTCTGGATTCGCTCAACTAGAACATTCCTCTAGTTAAAGTTGATTGATCAATCAATCCCTGTGGGATTCGACCTCACTCTATTGTGAGTTTTTACTTGACGACAAATTCGGTACACTTGCCGAAGGAAATTTGTTGAGAGACAAGTTTTCCGTGCATCAGTTGACCGGGTGCCGTAGGGAAGGGTCCGACGAGGTCGATCCCCTAGGTGCCGAACGGACGCTCTGCCGATATGATGCTGAGCTGGTGTGGGCTGGCCTGGTGGATATTGGCGTGCCTTTGGCATTTATCGCAGTTTTTCACCAACTGCATGGAGTCCCGGATAACCGTGGGCCAGAAGTAACCTGCCCTGATGATTCTTTGGGCTAGGGTTTTACCTCCGATGTGGTGGCCGCAGCAACCTTCATGGATTTCACGGAGTATGTACTCCGTGTCCCCGGGCTTGACGCATTTGAGCAGGGGTTGTGAGAATCCGCGTTTGTATAGGTGTCCTGTGACAACTGTGTAGTTGGCAGCTTCCCTTTTTATCCGTTTTCCCTCTTTGGGGTCTTCTGGTAGTGTTCCGTCGAGGAGGTATTGCAGGATAGGGTAGGTCCATGATCCTTGGCTGGAGAGTGTCAGATAAGCATTAGTCATTGTCGATATGGACGGTGACTTGACGACTTCCTGAATTAGTGATTTGTTGCCGTGTCCTGGTTTGGTACTGGCTAGTTTGGAAAGTAGGTCTGCCCTGGCATTTCGTTCCCTAGGGACGTGTTGTATGGTAACGTGTTCAAATCCTTCTTTCAGTTCGTTTAACTTGGCGAGCTATTGTTGGAGTAGGGGATCTCGCGTCTGGTAGTCTCCGTTAATTTGGGAACTGACTACCTGTGAGTCGGTACTCACTTCCAGGACCTTTGCTCCGACTTCCTTGGCTAGGGCTAGGCCTGCCAGGAGGGCCTCATATTCTGCCAGGTTCTTTGAAACTGGGAACTCGTATCGTACTGATTGTTCGATCGTGACCCCTTTTTAACTTTCGAGTATGACTCCGGCGCCTCCATCGGTGACGTTTGATGAGCCGTCGACGTGTAGTTTCCATGATTCGGGGGTGGAATTTCCCGGGGTCATCTCGGCGATGAAATCGGCCATGGCTTGTGCTTTGATCGCATTTCGGGGTTCGAACTTGATCTGGAATTGGGATAGTTCGATGGACCACGCAAGCATTCTTCCCGCTAGGTCGGGTTTTTGTAGCACCTGTTTGACCGCTTGGTCGGTTCGGAACATGACAGGGTGGGCCTGGAAGTATTGTCGCAGGCGCCGAGAGGCCGTGAGGAGTGCGAAAGCTAACTTTTCTAGGCGCGAGTAGCGGGTTTCCGCATCTTGCAAGGCTTTGCTTATAAAGTATACGGGTTTTTGTTCTTTCTTCTCGTTTTCGCGGATGAGTGCTGCTGCGAGTGCTTCTTCCGTTATGGAGAGGTATAGTATAAGTAGAGTGTCTCCCCTGTTTGGGGTTTGGCGAGGACTGGTGGTTCCGCTAGGACTCTTTTAAAATGTTGGAATGCTTGTTCACATTCTGTCTCCCATTTGAAGGGGGCTCCTTTCTTCATCAGTTTGAAGAAAGGGATTGCTTTTTGAGCCGATGCTCCGAGAAAGCGTGATAGCGCCTTCAGTCGGACGGTGAGCTTTTGGATGTCGTTAAGGTTTCTTGGGTTCGTAATCTCAAGGATGGCGCGACATTTCTCTGGGTTAGCTTCAACTCCGCGTTGAGTGATCATAAAGCCGAGAAACTTCCCTGCCTCCATTCCGAAGGCACATTTTTCCGGGTTGAGTTGCATTTGGTGCTTTCGTAGGGTGTTCATTATGACCTTGAGGTCACTGATAAGTTGTTCGCCGGATTTGGTTTTGGCGAGCATGTCGTCTATGTAAACTTCTAGTTTGCTTCCGGATAGGTTTTGAAATATCTTGTTGACAAGTCTTTGGTAGGTGGCTCCAGCGTTTTTCAGGCCGAAGGGCATCACTGTGTAGTAGTACGTCCCGTCTGGGGTGATGAACGCTGTTTTTCCTTCGTCGGGTTGGTGCATCAGAATCTGGTTGTAGCCGGAGTATGCATCCATGAAGCTGAGGTATCGATGGCCTGATGCGGCATCTACTAATCCGTCAATGTTTGGTAGGGGAAAGGCGTCTTTTGGACAGGCTTTGTTGAGGTCCGTGTAATCGACGCACATTCGCCACTTCCTATTAGATTTCTTTACTAGCACGATATTGGCTAGCCAGGTCGTATAGGGGAGTTCCTTGATGAAGTTGGCTTCGAGTAGGGCTTTAACTTGCCTTCTGACCTCGGCGGCTCGGTCTGGTGACATTTTTCGTCTCCTTTGTGCTACTGGTTTGGCTTTGGGGTCCACGGCCAGCCGATGGGACATTAGGTCGGGATTTATGCCCGGCATGTCGGCTGGTGTAAATGCGAATAGGTCTCTATTTTGTTTTAGAAATTGGGAAAGGTCTTCTTTAAGATCGTACGGGAGGTTCCCGTTAATGAAGGTGTATTCCTCTTTGGTTGGCCCTATTTGTAATTTTTCCATGTCACCTTCTGGCTCTGGCCTGGGTTGGTCGTCTTGCCGAGCGTCCAGTTCGGCTAGGATTATTTCGGCCGCGTCCTGGGATTTCTTTCGTAGGGCTAGGCTGGTGTTGTCGCACTCTGCTGTGACCTTCCGGTCTCCGTGGATAGTACCGATAGAGCCGTCTTCGGTTCTGAACTTCATGAGGAGGTACTTGGTAAAAATGACGGCGGAGAAGTCATTGATTGTTTTTCTTCCGAGAATCACGTTGTAGGCAGTGGAGTCTTTTAAGATTATAAATTCGGATAGGATTGTCTTCTTCTGGTTACATGTCCCTATGGTGATGGGAGGGTGATTGAGCCGTCCGGTTTAAGAAAGTTGTCTCCGAGTCCCGTGACACTGTTGCGGCATGTTTGGAAGTTGTTGTTGTGGAACCCGAGTTTGTCGAAGGCTCCTCAGAAGAGGATGTTTGAGTCTGCACCGGTGTCCACCAGTATCCTTCGTACTAGTCCTGTTCCGATCCTTGCCGAGATGACGAAAGGGGCGTCTTCAGCCGAGGTGCCGTGCTAGCAGTCCTCAGGTAGGAAAGTAATCGTATTGTCGGCCATGGTGGTTTGAGTTTGGTTTCTGACGGCCATCAATTTGAGATCTTTTTTGTTAATTTTGACTTGCCTGATACGTCTTTGCCTGTGATAATATTTACTATGATGGTTGGGTCTTCCTCTGGGCTTTCTCTAGGGGGTTGTTTTTGGGTTCTTGGGTTGCGCCCTTCTCTTTCTGGCGACCTGTCTCTCTCCGCACGTTTTGGTTCTTTGATGATTTTGGTGAACTCTGGGAGCTTGCCGTCTCCTATGGCTTGTTTGAGGGCGTCTTTTAGGTCGAAACAGTCTTGTGTCCTATGCCCGTAACCTCGGTGGTAGTCACAGTAAAGGGTTTTGTTGCCTCCCGTTCTTTCCTTGAGTTGTCGGGCTTTTGGTATGTTGCCTCGATCTGCTATTTGGTGGTATATCTCGGTAATTGGTGCTGTCAGGGGCGTGTAATTAGAGAATTTGCCGATTCTTAGTGGTCGGATTGTGTTTGTGAGTTTGGGGTGGTTCCTTTGATTTTCTTTGGGTGGTGGGTTATGTCGTGGTGCCGGGTTGCCGTGTTGGGTGTGGTTGTGTTACCGCTTGTTAGTAGCGACGACCTGGCTGACCTCTTCGTCATTTATGTAATCTTTGGCGATGTTTTGGATCTCGTGCATGGTCCACACGGGTTTGGTAGTGAGGTGTTTGCGGAAGTCTTCGTTCATGAGCCCGTTGGTTAAGCAAAGGCTTGTGACTGAATCCGTGAGCCCGTTGACCATTAGGCATTCGTCGTTGAAGCGGTCGAGGTATTTTCTTGTGGATTCATCCAATTTTTGTGTGACCCCTAGCAAGCTTATGGCGTGTTTAGCTTTAGTGATTTTGGTCGTGAACTGGGCCATGAACTTTCGTGTGATGTCGTGGAAACTAGCTATGGATCCGTTTGGGAGGGCGTTGAACAATTTGATTGCTGGCCCGGCTAGGGTCACCGAGAAGGCCCTGCATCGGACTGTGTCGGCCGCTCCTTCTAGGTTCATCCTGGCCTCGAAGGCCGTTAGATGTTCTTGGGGATCTTTAGTTCCGTCGTACTTCATGTCAGTGGGTTTGTCAAAACCTTTGGGGAGTTTTGCTTTCAAGATCCTTTCCGTAAAAGGTGTCGCTCCCATTATCGTGTGGTCATTTCTTATGCGCTTGGTTTCTCGGTGTCGCCGATCTTCGTCTGAGTTGTGCTAACAACTCAGATCTCGGGAAGCGCTGCGATTGTGCCTTTTGCTGTATCGCCGCTCTGGCGATTTTTCTCGCCTGCGATCACACGAGGTGCTGCGATCGACTCTCCTATCGTGTCGCCGGGTTGGTGATCTGCCGTGGCGAGATTTTGATCTAGAAGTTGCATGGCTTCTGTGTTTGTTGTTGTATCTTTCCTTGGCGGTCAATCTGCCTTCCAGTTCCTAGACCCAGAGGCAGAGATCTTGGATGATTTGTGCTGCTTTGTCCCCCGTTTTCTCTGAGTGTCGCGGTTCTGTAACGACATGATCGTTTTCTTTATTCTGTGCATGGTGGATGGTACTTGCTATCCTTCCTTGATTTGCAACCTCCGGGTGTTCTGGGGTCGGATTCTTCGTTCGAGAGTCATCCCGGTTTGAGGAGGCTTCTTCGAGTACGTCCCCCATTCCGGTTTAGTCGGCGCAAGTGTCCCCACAAACGGCGCCAATGTACAAGATGTCTCTAGTACGGGTTGAGGGATGGATCGGGAACTTGCGGGTTGAGGTGGATGCCGGATCGCTTGACTGGAGCAATGGGGGGAGGTACCTGCAAAGACACTCCGACGCTCAAGTCATAATGGATCTGAGAGGTATAAGGTGTGTGGAATGAATGAATACCTGTAGGGACTTGGGTCCTCTATTTATAGGTGATGAGAGTTATCTTATCTTATCTTGTTTGGTTAAGATAGGGAAGACATTTGAATTCGAAAGTTGGTTAGGAGTTCTAGAGGGCCGGTTTCGGGCCTTTCTAGAAGAGAGAGGCGGGTTGGACTCGAGAAGCCGGGTTCGGGTTTAACCTCGGGTCCAGGATCCGTGGGCCGGATCCGTAACAATTTCCTTCTACTTTGTTTGTAGATCTACTTTTGTTCATTTTATTTTCTTTTAATGCAATTTAAGATAATTCATGATAATTGTGTTCCTTTTGATTGTTGTTATTAATTCCTTGCAATAATTGTTGTTAGATTCATTTGTTGATGCCAATTTACTTTGCTTTTCTTTAGTGCCTTCCAAGTGTTTGATGAAATGCTTGGTTAGATTTTAGTATAGATTTTTATCACTCTTGGCCTAGGTGGAGTAATTAGTGATGCTTGAGTTATCTAAGTCCTTTGTTTATCGATAATTAGAAGTTGCTAATTGATTTGGATACCACTAATGCTAGTCTTTCCCTTGGGAGTTGGCTAGGACTTGTAGAATCAAGTTGATTCATCCACTTAACTTTCCTCCATGGTTAGAGGTTAACTAAGTGGTAGCAATGAATAATTTGTGGTCACAATTGAGGAGGATAACTAATATAGGACTTCTAGTTCTCATATCTTGTCAAGAGCTTTGTTAGTTGTTAGTTTATTTTCATTGCCATTTATATTTCTTGTCCTTATTCCCAAAAACCTAAACATACTTCATAACCAATAATAAGGACACTTCATTGCAATTCCTAGGAAGAACGACCCGAGGTTCAATACTTCAGTTTATAAATATAGGGGTTTGTACTAGTGACAAACAATGTTTTGTATGAAAGGACTATTGTTGGTTTAGAAACTATATTGCAACGAGATTTCAATTGTGAAATTCTAGACCACACAAAAGTCTAATCATCAAAATGGCGCCGTTGTCGGAGACTTGCAATGGTGTTATGATATTGGTTATTGTATATATGTGAATAGTGTGAATAGATTTGTCTTTAGCTTGTTTACTAGTTTTTGTTAGTTCTATTTCGTTTTTCCCTTATGAATTCTCACCCTCTTGGCTATGAGTTTGGTTCTCACTATGTTGTAGGAAATGTGGGCTTTAATGATAACATGTACCAAGGATGGAACACTCCAAGTTGGGAGGAGCCTCAAGGAATTGATCACTCCTATTGGCAACAGCCTCCGGATACTTATAGGTATAATTCACATCCTAGTGCATGTCAATTCAATGGCTATGGTGATTGTTTTTGTGATAATCAAGTACCACCACCATACGCTCATGAACCTTATCCTCAACATGACTATTAACCATGCTCACAAGCATTTCCATACCAAACACCTTCTTGTGACCCATGTCCATCATATAACCAATCACCCATGCAATTTCCTTGTGACCATTATGAGAAAGAACCTCTAGAACCACCACAATTCCATTGTGCTTATTACCACAAACCACCTCAATGCGCACCATCTCCATACCCTTACCAAGAAGAACCACCTTTCTACTATGAACCCCCTCTCCAAATTGATGAACCCTCTTATCCACCCAAGCCCCAATAGATGACTCTCTCACCTTGCTACTTCAAGGCCAAGCGGATATGCAAAGGAACACCCTAGAGTTTGTGACTAATCTGACTAAGGTAGTGCACACTTTAGCCTACCAATGTTTGAACATTCAAGGTGCTTCCGTGGCCACATGTGAAAAACCAAAAGAAGAGTAAAGCATGAGGAAGAAATTAGAAAAGCCGGTGGAGTAAAAGGAAGAGTCAAGCTTTGTATTCGAACAATTAGAGGAACCTAAGGTCATTGAAGAAAAGGAAGAAGTGGTTGAAGATCTAGGAGATGCGGAACCACCATGGACGTCTCAACAACCTCTGGAGCATATCAAGATTGAGGAATATGAAAAGGTTGATCAAGAGATGGATTCAATCATCAACGATTTCCTAGCAAACATTGAATCCTCTCCCGTGGGACATGAAATAGAAGCTATTGAAGGCAACTCAACCCCAAATCTTGCTAGTAATCTCATTGAAGACTCTACCAACAAAAGTGAAGTTGATATGAAGGTAGATTTCACACAACCTCCCAAGTTTGATTTGATTGATGATGAAGAGGAATTGAAAGAAATCAACAAGCATGAAGAGAATGAAGGAAGTTGTCAAGAGGTTGAAGTACTCATAGAAGAGCATAAGGAAGTCAACCTTGCATTGTCTAAGTGTGGGGAGGTTCCCCCCCTAAGTCACCATCCAACATAACATTCAAGTGGGTAAAACTCTCACCCTTAATCTTCACTTACTCCCTTGAATACGGCTAGATTGAAATAGATGGGCAACTTAGAGCGCTTTGTGGAACTAAGGGTAAAAAGGAGTTATGCAGTGGTTGAAAGTTTGGAAGTAGGCTCATAAAGGTTAAAACTTCAAGGTATAGGGACTATGATTGGATGAATGCTACTTTACATGGGTCTAGGAAGAAAGTTTGGTATGCTAGAGAGAATTCTACTTGTTCTACTTATCAACCACCCAAACTGAAAATTCATAAAGATCAACAAGAAGACAGGTGCAAAAATAAGATATGGGATCCCGGATCGTAGCATGAAGACCAACTAAGGGAGCTCATATCTTGGGTGGAACTCCATCCAAAGTTGGTGAAGATGGTTGGAACTTCTGTCAACCATTTGAGAAGCAAAGATCCTTGGAGATTCAAGGATGAGCACAAACATAAGCCACCATGACAAGAGCTTCCCAAAATGTCCAACTTAAGGACATAAACTAAAAGTGCTAGGTGGGAGACACCCCACCATGGTAAACTCTTTCCACCCTCTTACATTTTTTATTAATAAGTGAATTGAGTTACCATTGTAGATAGTTTTCTTTCCATATATTTATTTCAATAAATTGGTTGTAGGTTGCTTGTGGGGCAACTAACCCTTACTCATTTGAAAATTCCCAAAAACAAGAGAATTTTGTTAGTTTGTATTTTTGGAGTTAATTTTGAGCTGTAGGCAGCGTTAAAAGAGGGGTTAAGCTATTTTTGAATTTTTCAAGAAAAAAAGTGTCTAGGACGCGTACACACGTTGTTCGCATGCACGTCCATACGTATATGCAGGCCCATACTCTTTCCAGAGAGTTGGGCCAATCTCGCACAAAAGCGGGGCCAATTGCACAACTGCGTGTATGCGTGCGCGCACTGCGCGCTTACCCATCCATGTCCTTATTTTGCATATGCGCGCACCCGCGCACAGGCCGCGTGTGCACCGATTCGCCAAAACCGTTTCCAGGCCAAGGACCCGAGACTTGTGCCAGCTCTGGGCTGGCTTTGAGCCTTTAGCCCAACTCACCTCGCGCGGATGCGCACTGTACGCGTCCACACCCATGCCCATATCCCCCATCTGCGCGAACGCGCACTTGCCGCTTCCGCGCACCTCACCTATTTTGCCGCCCATGCAAATGCGCATAAGACGCTTCCGCGTCTATCTCCATTTTCATCAATCCGCACGGACGCGCACTGTGCGCGAGCGTGAGGATTCAAAAATTTAAAACCCTACCTACGCGAGGAGATCAGCGCATTCGCGCACCCCTCAACCCCCTACACCTAACGTCTTCTGATGGATATTTTGGAAAACGAATTTTCAAACACCTAAATCTCACCGGCAAGTGTACCGGGTCGCATCAAGTAGTAAAACTCACTTAGAGTGAGGTCGATCCCATAGGGATTGATGGATCAAGCAACTTTAGTGGGTGATTAGTTTAGTCAAGCTAACATTGAGTGAATTGTGTGAAATGTAGCCAATAGAAAGTAAATTGCAAGGAATTTAAAAGATGCAGAAAGTAAAATTGCAAGTAACTTAAAGAACAAGAAAGTAAAATAGCTGAAACTTAAATTGCAAGAAATGTAAATTGCATTAAATGTAAAGGGGAGTGGGTGCTGGAAATTAAAGAAAGCAATAGATCAAAGCTTAGAGCAATTGCAAGAGAATTAAACTTGCAGAAAAAGTGAATCAGGTCGTGAACAGAAATGTAAAATGCAGAACAAGTGCATAAGAATTAAATTGCTTGAAAGTAAATTGAAAGCAATGTAAACAGAGAAGCAAAATTGCAGTGAATCAAAACTTAGAGAAATTTCAGAGGAATTAAATTGTGCGGGAAATGTATATCAGATCACAATAAGCTTAAATGAAAAATTGCAGAGAGTGAACTTGTAGAAGAAAAGAAAATGAAAGCAGTAAACCAATTCTCAATCCTTAGAATTATGCAGAAGAGGAACAAGATGAATTTTAGATCAAGTATTGAAACAGAATTTCTTCAATCTCAATCCAAAATTCAAAACAGAAAGTAAGAGTGCCAAAGCAAGAACAATTAGAAAGAAAACTCAGATCTCCTTTCCAATCTCAACTCAAAAAGGAAAATTAAGAGAGAGAGCTCTCAACTCTACCTCTATTGCTCTCTAGTAGAGCTCACCTCAAATGCTCTCTAATGGAGCTGACCTCCCTATGAAAATGAGAATGATGCCTTTATATAGGCTTTTTACAAAATGAAAATAAAATGAAATTGAAATGAAAAATAAATTAAATGAAAATCCTAATTCTAGCTTGTTCTTGTGCCTTTGAGTGACGATGTGGGCTTTGCTTGCTTTGGATTTGAAGAGAGATGGATTTGGTTGGCCTTGGTTTAATTGGTTTGGAGCATGGGTCAAGCTTGGTTCAAGTTGGTTTGGTGTGGGACACCTCCTAGGGCAATGCTCGGCTCTCACCAAGAGTGCAGCATTGGTGCTTGTTTCCTTGGCCTTGCTTTGTTTTACGCAACTATGCTCCCTGGCTATGTCAATGTAGCGCCCCGCTCTCCCCAAGAGCGCAGCATCCTTGCTTCCTTGGTGAGGCTCCAGGTTCAAGCCTTGGTGAAAGAATTTGGGGAGCAATTTTCCTTGAATTTTCATGAAGAGAGCACGACAATGCTCTCTCTAAGAGCGCAGCGCTCTCCAAGTGAGCGCTACTTTGATGGGCTTCCCTTGGTCTCCCTCTTCGAATCCTGGTGAATGCATTTGTGCCCATTTTTGCTTATTTTTGGTCCTTAAAGATGCATTTTACTCATGCCTCAATTTCATGCCAAATATGGATTGCTATATATCGTTGGAAATCTAGGAATGTCAGCTTTCCAACGCAACTAGAAGCACATCAATCGGACATCTGTAGCTCAAGTTATATCCCTTTGAAGGAGGCATGGTCATGCTGTGAGCGCCCAGATTTTAACTTGGCGAAAATTTTGCTTCCAAGCTCATTTTTGCATCACGATAATGCTCTGCTCTTGGCAAGAACGGAGCTTTCTGTGCTGATTTCCAGTCTACTTTAATTTGGTCATGGGCCACGGTTTTAAAAGCGTGGCCTAAGGCTCCAAAGTGTGCTCCAACTTCAAAGTGTACCCCAAAGCTCTTTTTTTTTTCTCCTTTTTAGCTTATTTTGTGCTTATTTGCTTCTTTTTCTTCTTATTTTCTACAAGATTTATAAAATTAAAAGATCATGAAAATATACCATTTAAGCACAAAAGCTTTCAATATTTAAGCACAAATCATTAATTTCTTGTATGAAAAAGCATAGAAAAACATGACATGTTGACATGTCATCACAACACCAAACTTAAACCTTGCTTGTCCACAAGCAAGAAAAGAATCATGCGATAAAGATTGACAATCAAAGGTAAGAAGAATAGCAACTGAATGTTCATGGTAAGTTAGTTTTCTAAGCATGCTACAATCACAAAAGAAATGTAAATGATTGATGCTTCTATCTAGCTCAATTTATGAAATCTTTTCCTTATATTTTTCCCTTGAAACAAGCTTTTGATTTTCTTATTAGCTTCTCCTTTTGGGTGCTTTGCCCCATGAGTTAATAACAAAGCTACGATTCTAAATGCTTTATTTTCAAGTATTACCACTTGATACATAAGCACCACAAGCATTTGAATTAGAGGACTTCATTAAGCTCATTTTTCTTTTCTTTTCTTGACTCTCTAATCATTAATGCTCAGAACCTTGAGATTTGAGGGAGTGCTTTTGCACTTGAGCCTAGCCTTGACTTCTAAGTGTTTTGTTTTCAATCATTCGGCTTGATACATAAACACCACAAGTACTTAACAAATAAATTGCCATTGGTACTCAGAGCCTTCAGCTTTCTCATTCTTTCCCTTTTTCTTTTCTTGCCCTTTTTTGCTTTTTTTTTTCAAGGTTTTCATGATTTCAAAAGATTTCACAAAATGTCCTAGATGAAAACTTCAATTAAATAAAATCCAATACAATTGAGCAACAATCAATCATACTAGCTTTCCAATACTTGTATGCACATGCTAAAATCTTCTTTAATTCCTTGTTTGTTTATGATCATAATGCTTTATTGCTTTTGAACTCACAAAACTCAAGTTGGTAGTCATAATGCCACAACAACATGTTACAAATCAAGATTCCAACTATGCTTTATTCATACACAGATGCATACAGAGAATATAAAGACAATCATGCAATTTAAAGTGCTGAAAACAAATGAGAGGAAAAAGAACTTTACAACCTTGTAGTTCATCTTCATTATTGTTGTCCTTTTTCCTCTATTCTTCCTCTTTCCCTTGCCAAACTCAGAATGCTTGCTCATCCTGAAGCAACAATTAGAACAATGGCTATGGAACTAAGATGGATCATGAATGTCTTACACAATGAAAAGTTAGTAGTACATGTGTTCTAAGCAAGCAAAATTAAAGATAATAATCAAGGCACAAGAGATAGAGACATTGTGATTGCAAATATAAGAAGGTGAGCACAATACTTTGCATAAAGAATAAGTGGCACACCAAACATAGTGTGACACTTTCACTTGGAATTGATGCAAGTATCTAGTAGATATTGGAACCAAATTTTTGTTGCATAGCAACACCAATCTTAGAATGCAATCACATGTCAATTTATTTGAATTAAAACTAAACGAAAAAAGAAAAACTGTTATATGTTAAATACAATCACCAAGTGAAGAATCTGTCATGAATAAGGATGTCTTGGTGAAGTATTAACAAGAACAGTTAAACAGCAAATTAACTGAAAGCAATTAAAGATAGAAAAATGACTAAAGCAAGTAGAATGAAAAAGTGTCAAATCAAAAGAGAAAAATAAAACTGCAGAGGCATTATGATTATGCATACAAGTAGTGTTGCTTGATGAATTGCATAGAAAATAAGTGGCACACCAAACTTAGAATCTTGGTGTGTCACTTTCATTTTTGATTTGATGCAATCATCCAAAAAGATTGAAAACAATTTGTTGTAAGGCAACACCAAACTTAGAATGGAACCATTTGGTCAGCAGCTTATACCTCTCCCAGGCTTCATAAAGGGTCTCACCATCTTTCTGCCTGAAGGTCTAAACCTCCACCCTTAGCTTAGTCAGCTTCTGTGGTGGGAAGAATTTGAACAAAAATCCAGTGACTACTTTATCCCAAGTGTTCAGGCTCTCCTTAGGCTGAGAATCTAGCCACAGCTTTGCCCTATCCCTCACAGCAAATGGAAAGAGCATGAGATTGTAAACTTAAGGATTCACTCTATTTGTTTTCACTGTGTCACAAATTTGCAAGAAGTTAGAGATGAATTGGTTTGGGTCTTCCTGCAGAAGTCCATGATACTGACAATTTTGCTACACCAGAGTGACTAGTTGAGGCTTTAGCTAAAAGTTGTTTGCAGCTATAAGAGGCACCTGATGACAAGTCATCTTATGCTAGTTTTACATGCATTTTTCATTAGTTTCATTAGGTTTTATGCACTTTCTTGCACAATAAGTAAGTGATTTGAGTGGATTTTCATGACTATGTTGAATCAATCAAACATGATTTATTTTACACAAAATCATAGGTTTTATGCTAGAATTAATTGATTTTATAAATGATGCAAGATCTTGTGATTTTGGTGAGACTTTGATGTATTTGTTTGGTTGATGATAGGAAAAAAGATAAAGGAAAAGAAGCAGAAAGCACAAATTAAGCCCAAACAGAGGAAAGAAGAACTTTGGGGCACACTTTGAAGTTTGAGCATGCTTTGGACCTTAGGCCATGCTTTCAAAAGCGTGGCCCATGACAGTAAAACGTTGTGTTCACAAGGAAACCAACCAAACCAAGGCATGAGCGTTCAAGCAAGTGAACGCTACGTTCACTTTAGTGAACATTTTCGAGCGCTCAATCAAGATGCACCAAATGGTACAGCAAAACAACAAGGGTGGCGCTCAAAAGTCCCAATGTAGCGTTCACTTTTGGCAACATTTTTGTGACCTTTAAACCAAGGGAAGCTGGGGTCAAAGCAAAACAAGGGGTAGCTAAAGAATGGAACTCTCACGCGATCTAGAGTTTTCACAATAAATTCGCGTTGTAAGTATAGCTTCTAGACCGACAAGAATTCCTTTCTTACAAAAGAGTTTGCTTGTCACAAGTAACAAACCCAATAAAATTTATAAACCGAAGTATTCAAACCTCGGGTCGTCTTCTCAAGGAATTGCAGGGAAGTATGATTTATTATTGGTTATGGAAAACAGTGTTTTTGGGTTTTAAAAAGGTTTGAACAAGGGAAATAAATTGCAGGAATTAATAAATTAATAACTAATAAAACTCTTGGCACGGTATGAAAATTAGAAGTCCTATCCTAGTTATCCTTATCAATGGTGATGAGAATTATATTTTGCTCCCCACTAAGTCAACCTCTAACTATGAAGGTAAGTCAAGTGGATAAATCAATTTAACACCTAAAGTCCTAGTCAACTCCTAGGGAGAGACTAGAGTTATAGGAATTTAAATCAATCAGCAAAGATAACAATTATCAATCACGATGAGTTTGACAACTGAAGAGTTACCAATTAATCAACCAAAGCCAAAAGGGAAAAATCTAAATTATTTATATAAATAAAGGAAAGCATTCATAATTATGAATTGAGAAAATAAGTAAAAGGAACATTGAACCTGTGACTGAAGATGAATTGAACTAAACTAATAGAAATCCTAAAATCCTAAATCCTAAAAGAGAGGAGAGAACCTCTCTCTCTAAAAACTACATCTAAATTATGAAAAGTGAATTAGGGAATACTTCCTCATGAATGGATGCATTCCGCCACTTTATAGCCTTTAATCTGAGTTTTCTGGGCCAAAACCTGGGTGAAAAACAGCCCAGAAATCGCCCCCAGCAATTTTTGTTATGTTCAGGTCGCGGCAAGGTGACGCGGAAGCGTCGTCCACGCGTTCGCGTTGCCTGGCTTCGAGGCAGCTTTGGCAAATTATATATTGTTGTGAAGACCCGAACGTTAGCTTTCCAACGCAACTGAAACCATCTCATTTGGACCTCTGTAGCTCATGTTATGACCGTTTGAGTGCGAAGAGGTCAGGCTAGACAGCTTAGCAATTTCTTCAACTTCTTGTATTCCTTCCACTTTTGCATGCTTTCTTTCCATCCTCTGAGCCATTCCTGCCCTGTAATCTTTGAAATCACTTAACACACATATCATGGCATTGAATGATAATAAGAGAGGTTTAAAGTTAGTAATTTAAAGGCCAAAGAAGCATGTTTTCAATCATAGCACAAAATCAGGAAGGAAAACGTAAAACATGCGAATAGTATGAATAAGTGGGTAAAGAGTTGATAAAAACCACTCAATTGAGCACAAGATAAACTATGAAACAGTGGTTTATCAACCTCCCTACACTTAAACATTAGCATGTCCTCATGCTAAGTTCAAGAGAATCTATATAAAGAAATGAAGAGGAATGATAGAGTGTATGCAATGCAATCTATCTATGTGAATGCAACTACATGCAAAATGTTTCTACCTACTTGGTTAAAAGTAAATAAGTCCTCCAAGACAAATATGAATCAAATTCCACTAATTCAAACCATACAGTAAAAACAAGTAAACTTGTAAGAAGATAGCTCATGAAAGCAGGGAATATGGAATCAAGCATTAAACCCTTACTGGTAGTGTATATCACTCTAACTCTCAAGTGTCTAGGGTCAATCACTCTACTCTTCCCTAGTCATGCTTTCTCAACCTTGTTCTTCATCTAACCAATCAACAAATATTTAGTATACCAATGCAAACATCATGAGGTCTTTTCAGGGTTGTAATGGGGCTGAGGTAAAGGTAAGGATATATATATATATATATATATATATATATATATATATATATATATATATATATATATATATATATATATATATATGAGCTAACAAAGTGAATCCTTGATCAGTCTAAGATCTCACCTAACATATACATACTTTATATAATTTAAAATGCTTTACCTAGCTACCCAAATTTTTTCCACTTTTGTATTACATGCTCATGTATCAAACTTATTTTTGAATTTTGTCCCATGTGCAATGATTCTTTTTATTTTGCATTTGGGGTAATATTATTTTTCTCTCTTTTTTTTGTATCCCCTTATTTAATTACTTAATATATTTTTTTTCAATGCACATGGTAATTTAATTATTTTGATTTTACATGAGCATGCTTCCCAAATTTTCAAATAACTTATTCATTTTAATTCCCTCTTTTTTTTCTATCATCCCATGTTCCCATAAAATTCTCCATACTTAAATTATATAAAATATCTATCTTAAGCTAACCAAGGATTCAACTTGGGATTTTTATTTTGTTTTTCTGCTTAAGGCTAGTAATGTGGTTATGGAATAGAGGGGGGTTAAAAAGCTTAAAGTGGCTAACAAGGGTGACATAAAAGGGTAGGCTTATTTGGGATAAGTGAGTGAAAATAAGTAATGGTCTCAATCATATCCAAGCATATAAATACACTAAATAATGGACATATAGAGTGGAACAAAGTAAAGATTGCAATTATAGAGAAGAAAACACACAAGAATAAAATATTTATGGTTAACTAATGTAACCATGTAATTAATCTCAAAATCTCACAGGTTGTGTGTTCTTTGGCTCAAAAACCATGTTCCAAATACAACTTCAAACAAATATAACGCATAGAAATTTTTTTTTATTTAAATTAGTGAATTTTTTTTTTCAAAAATAGGGTCCTAGAAAGAAACTTATTATTTTTCAACTAAGTAGTATTTAAATGCAAACAATCAACTACACATGCAATCTATTATGCAATGCAACAATGAACTAATGAAGAAAATAAGACATTGGTGTTGAGAAGAGAATAACTAACCCATGGAGATCGGTATCGACCTCCCCACACTTAAAAGTTGCACCGTCCTCGGTGCATGCTAAGATGTACAAGTGGATGGGCTACTCCAACTGATGCCTTTCTCTATAGATTGTGCAGATTGACTTGCCTGTCTCCCCATATAGAAGTTCTTCCTTTTCCCTTCCTTGGTGGCCATCCTGAAAGAAGATGAAAAGGGAGAAAAGTAACCCAGAAATAAAGATAAGAAAAATAAATAAAATATGGGTTGGTAATGCCAAATAATAAAGGTCTCAATTACATGGTAGCTACAACATGCAGTGAGAAAACAGTAGAAGCATACGGCATATCAATAGTGCAAGAATTGCAATAATGGGAAAGAGGGTGTGGGTAATGCAAAATATTGTAAGTGTATATCAATGCAAAAGGAATATCAGTATTATAAAAATTAGCATTGGCTTATGAATAATAATACCCAATTAGAATAGAACAAGTCATGAAGCACCAGAATAATTCAAAAAGAGGTAACAGTTGAATGAGAAAATTTTAACACCAATGAAAAAAATAATAATTTTAGAAAAGAAAATAAAAATATACCCAAAATTAAAATGGAATGGATGAAAGTATGCAAATAAATTAAATAAAATAGAATAGAAGTGAAGAGGGATGAGAAGTTAAAAAGATGAAGTAAAAAAGAAAGAAGAAAGAAGAAAGAAGAAAAGATAGTTAAAAAGAAATTAGGATTAGAAAAGAAAAGATAAGATAATTGGCACTGATCAGGCTAAGTTGTGCGGCGCAGGCGACGCGAGCGCGTGGGTTATCCGTTCGCGCGGATGGTGCTTCTATGAAGTGACGCAGACGCGTGGGTCACGCGTTCGCGTGGAGGGATTTGTGCCATTAGCGCGAGGTCAGCCTCGCGGTCGCGCAACTCTCTGTTTTAAATGCATTTTGCCAAAAATTTGGGTGACACGGTAGCGTGGTTGACGCAATCGCGTGAATGGCCATACTTTGAAAAATGATGCGGACGCGTGGGGCACGCATTCGCGTGGTGGGGATTGTGCTTCTAGCGCGGTTTCAGCCCCACTCTATCACAACTTGCTGCCATACACCCGTTTTACGTCGATTTTTTAGGGTCACGCGTTCGCGTGGGTGACGCGGACGCGTGGGAGGCGTAATTTCCAAATGACGCGGCTGCGTGGTTGACGCAGACACGTGGGCATGTTTGTGCCAAAGGCACGCCTCCAGCCACGCTCTCGCGTGACTCTCTATTCAATTTTCTTTTCTTCAAAACGCACTGGTGACGCAGACGCGTCAGCAACGCTGCCGCGTCGCGTGCGTGTTTTTTTTTTTTTTGTAGAATTTTAAATGCAATGCTAATGTGGATGTTATGAGTAATTCCAGGTTCAATGAAATAAAATAAAACTTAAAAACAAACAAAACGAAATAAAATTAAAATTGAAAAAGGAACGATCATACCATGGTGGGTTGTCTCTCACCTAGCACTTTTAGTTAAAGTCCTTAATTTGGACATTTAATGAGCTTCCTGTTATGGTGGCTTGTGCTTGAATTCATCCAGAAATCTCCACCAATGTTTGGAATGGCAACAGCCTCCGGGGTCCCAAACAAGGCACGTAAAGCCCTTGAGCAGTTTTAAATAGGTTCTCAGGCTTCCAGTGTGCTGAATGTCAGAACAGACTCTAGGATCCCAAACTTTGCTTTTACACCTGTCTTTGCCTTGATCTACATTATTCCAGCCGGGCAGTTTGGAAATTGTGTTCTCACCAAGATAACCAAACGTTTTCCGAGACCCATTCAATTGAATGTGATACCAATCCTTGCACTTCAAATTGAAGTATGGAACCTTATTGAATCTTGCACACCAGCTCTGAGTACGAGCGATGTCCCTCTTACTCTTAACGCCACAAAGAGCTCTAAGCTGACCATCTGTCTCAAGTAAACTATATTCAAGTGGAATGAGAAAGCTAAGAGATATGAATTTTATCCACTTGAATGTTGTGAAAGATGATGGTGACTTAGGTGGAGTGGTCTCCAGCAACTTTGGCAAGGTGATTTCAAGCTCCATTCCCTTGTGCTCTTCCTTGACAACTTCCACCTCTTCGCGAGCTTCTTCAATTCCAACCTCTTCCTCTTGGTAGCTTTTTTCCAAATCAAACTCTTCTTTATGGCTTACTAAGGGCATGGGAGGTTGTGCTTCCTCTTCTTTAATCTCCATCTCTTGATCAACCTCTACAAAATCTTCAACCATGATATGCCTTGGAGGTTGTACACCCTCATCAACATCAAATTCAAACTTCTCGGTGGAATCCTGTACAGTTCTCGATTCCCATGGAGGTTCAGCATCTCCTAAATCTTCAACCATTTCTTCCTCTGCAACTATTATGGCTTCCTCCACTTGTTCCAATACAAGGTCATGTTCCTCATTGTCCACCGAAGTTTCTAGTGTCTCCTTCTTGCTACGCTCTTCTTTTGATTCTCCACATGCAGCCATGGGAGTACTTTAAGTGCTCAGATGTTGAGAAGCTAATTTATTTACTACCTCGGTTAAGGCAGTCGTGAGTTCCAATACATCTCTTTGCATCTTCGCTTGCCCTTGAAGAAGACCATGAAGGAAGTCATCCATTGGAGATTGGGGTGGATATGAGGGTTCATTTGTTGGGAGAAAGGGTTCATGGTAGGAAGGTGGTTCATCTTGATAATAATAAGGAGATGGTGTATATTGAGGTGGTGGTTCATGAGAGTAATTGTGTTGGAATGGGGGTGGTTCTATGTATGGTTCATTTGGCTCATAAAGTGGTTGGTATGGTGGATACGGGTTAAGGTCATATGGAGGTGAATGGTGGAAAGGGGCTTGTGCATATGGTGGTCCAAAGTCATGTTGAGGAGGGGATTCATAGGCATATGGTGGTGGTTGTTGATAGTCCATTGGAGGTGGTTGTTGCCATGAGCGTTGATCAAATCCTTATGGCTCCTCCCATCTTTGATTGTTCTAACCTTGATGCCTGTTCTCATTGTAATTTTCTCTTCCTGCAACATAATTGTAACCAGACTTATAGCCAAAGGGGTGAGAATTCATAGTAGCTAATAAAAATTAAAAATAAAAACAAAATTAAAAGGTTATTGAAATTTAAATTTTGAATTTGAAAATTAAATTTTGAATTTTAAATTTTGAAATTTGAAATTTGAACTTTGAATTTTGAAATTTAAATTTTGAATTTTGAAATTTGAAATTTGAAAATTTTTAAATTTGAATTATTTAAATTTTGAAATTTGAATTTTGAAAAGTCAACAATATAAGATAAAGATTTGAAAAAGATTTAAATTTTGAAAAGGTTTGATTTTTAAAATTTAAAATTTTAAATTTTAAATTTGGATTTTGAATTTTTGAATTTAAATATTGAAATTAGATTTTTTATTTTTGAAATAAGATAAGATAAGATTTTGAAAAAGATATAAAAAAAATTTTTTTTTGTGATTTCCGAAAAAAAATCAATTAAAATAAAGAACAACAACCTCTTAATTTACGAAAAAGTAAAAAAAAAATAAAAAACAAAAATAAAAACAAATAAACAAGCAAAAAGTAAATATTTACAATAACCAATAATAAGGCACACGTTTGCAATTCCCTGGCAACGGCGCCATTTTGAAGAACGGAACTCTCGCGCGATCTAGAGTTTCCACAATAAATTCGCGTTGTAAGTATAGCTTCTAGACCGACAAGAATTCCTTTCTTACAAAAGAGTTTAGTTGTCACAAGTAACAAACCCAATAAAATTTATAAACCGAAGTATTCAAACCTCGGGTCGTCTTCTCAAGGAATTATAGGGAAGTATGATTTATTATTGGTTATGGATAACAGTGTTTTTGGGTTTTAAAAAGGTTTGAACAAGGGAAATAAATTGCAGGAATTAATAAATTAATAACTAATAAAACTCTTGGCACGGTATGAAAATTAGAAGTCCTATCCTAGTTATCCTTATCAATGGTGATGAGAATTATGTTTTGCTCCCCACTAAGTCAACCTCTAACTATGAAGGTAAGTCAAGTGGATAAATCAATTTAACACCTAAAGTCCTAGTCAACTCCTAAGGAGAGACTAGAGTTATAGGAATTTAAATCAATCAGCAAAGATAACAATTATCAATCACGATGAGTTTGACAACTCAAGAGTTACCAATTAATCAACCAAAGCCAAAAGGGAAAAATCTAAATTATTTATATAAATAAAGGAAAGCAATCAAAACTCTAAAATACCTCAAATTATATTAAATAGAAAATCAATCTAAACATAAAGAGTTCATAAACTAAATTGAGAAAATAAGTAAAAGGAATATTGAACCTGTGACTGAAGATGAATTGAACTAAACTAATAGAAATCCTAAAATCCTAAATCCTAAAAGAGAGGAGAGAACCTCTCTCTCTAAAAACTACATCTAAATTATAAAAAGTGAATTATGAAAGACTTCCTCATGGGATGCATTCCCCCACTTTATAGCCTCTAATCTGAGTTTTCTGGGCCAAAAAATGGGAAAAAACAGCCCAAAAATTGCCCCCAGCAATTTCTGTTACGTTCAGATCGCGGCAAGGTGACGCGAAAGCGTCGTCCACGCGTTCGTGCAGATTGGGTTTTTGCCAGGTCACGTGTCCGCGTTATCCACGCGTTTGCATCACCTGGATTTAAAGCAGCTATGGCAAATTATATATCGTTGTGAAGCCCCAGACGTTAGCTTTCCAACGCAACGAGAACCATCTCATTTGGACCTCTGTAGCTCAAGTTATGACCGTTTGAGTGCGAAGAGGTCAGGCTGGACAGCTTAGCAATTTCTTCAACTTCTTGTATTCCTTCCACTTTTGCATGCTTTCTTTCCATCCTCTGAGCCATTCCTGCCCTGTAATCTCTGAAATCACTTAACACATATATCACGGCATCAAATAATAATAAGAGAGGTTTAAAGTTAGTAATTTAAAGGCCAAAGAAGCATGTTTTCAGTCATAGCACAAAATCAGGAAGGAAAACGTAAAACATGCGAATAGTATGAATAAGTGGGTAAAGAGTTGATAAAAACCACTCAATTGAGCACAAGATAAACCATGAAATAGTGGTTTATCAGTAGCGTTCAAAGAAGTGAACGCCGCATTCACTATCTCCACCTTTTTTGTGGATTGCTACCAAGGAACCAAACTCGCGCACCAAGACATGCCAAGAAGTAGCGTTCAAAAGTTTGAATGCCAAGTTCACTTTTGTGAACTTTGTCGCGCTCGAAGAGGGAACCAACGTACCAAGGAGGCAGCGTTCACATTTGGAATGTGACGTTCAAATAATGAACGCTAGGGGAGGTCCAATGCACACATGGAGCACCAATTTGGCACAAAAGTGAACGCCAAGTTCACAAAACCAAACGGAAGGCTCCACTGGAGCATGCCTCCAACCCAATTTCAATCAAGTGCCATCTTGGATCCATTCTTCACAAATTAAAAGGCCCACTCCAAAGCTTTGAAGACCAAAATAGAAAGTGTATATATAGGAGTTAATTTGATTTGTAAAGGACCTTTAGCTCATTTTTAGTTTTTCACTTTTGAATTTTTATTGGGAATTTGGGAATTGGGATTAGATCTAATTTGCTTTCTGTTTTCATTTTCTTTCTTCTGCAACATCTACTTTCTGTTTTGGGTTTTGAATTGAGATTGAAGAACTCCATTGAATTTCTTGATATGAGAATCATCTTTGATTTTCTTTTATATAGTTCTGAGAATTGGAGAATTGGATCTGAATTTTTTTTGCTGTTTTTATTTTCATTACTTCTGCAATTTCTTTTCTGATTGGTCAAGGGAGTAATTGAGATCTAAATCTGCTTTCTGATCTCATTGTTCTTCTTCGATCTTCAATTTCTCTTTTAGAATTTCACAATTGAGCTAAGTTGTCTTGCTGTTTGTTTCTTTAAGCAATTTTCCATTTTTGTTTGGCTACTGAGCTTAATCTCTTCATCTCATAGATCTCTGATTTACTTTAGCTTGCATTTTCTAGTTCAATCCTGAATCCCAGTACCCAAATCCATTTGTTCTTCAAGCAATTTACATTTCTCAGCAATTTAGATTTAGCAATTTACATTTCTCGCACTTTAAGTTTCTGCAATTTACTTTTCTTGTAATTTAAGTTTCAGCTCTTTTACTTTCTTGCACTTCAAGTTTCTGCAATTTACCTCTTCTGCACTTTACTTTTCTGCCCAATTTACCTTCTTCACTTTTATTTTCTTGCAATTTAGCTTCTGTTAATCAAAATCACTCAAATCATTAAATATTCGCTTAACTAAATTTATCACCTAACTAAAATTGCTCAATCCATCAATCCCTGTGGGATCGACTTCACTCTTGTGAGTTTTTACTACTTGATGCGACCCGGTACATTTGCCGGTGAGTTTGTGTGGAACCATTTTTCCCTCATTAAGTTTTTGGCGCCGTTGCCGGGGATTGATTTAGATTGACAATGATTAAGTAGGGTGATAATTTAGATTAAGCATTTTTCTTTTTATTTCTACTAAGCACACTAACTGTTTGAATTTTTGCTTAAGCTAACACTAACCTCACTTTAGCAGTAGAGTGTTTCATTTTGGTTTCTGGTTTTGTGTTTTATGTCATGAAGAAGAGGAGGTGAATCCACATCTTTTAACCTTGACGAGAGAGCCCTCCGAAGATTGAGAAGAGAAGCGAGAGGAAAGGGAGTTATTGGTGAAGAGGAATTAGAGGAGGAAGATCAAGTAATGGATGATAAAATTCCAGATCCACCTGATGGTATGGCCAACAACAATGGCCAACCTCAGAGAAGAGTATTAGCCTCTTATACTATCCCCAACCCAAAGAATTGTGGGAGTAGCATCCTAACCCCCAATGTCCATGCCAATAACTTCAAACTCAAGCCTCAATTGATTACCCTCGTTCAAAACAATTGTCAGTATGGAGGAAGTGCTGCTGAAGATCCAAACCAATACCTCTCTGTGTTTTTTAGAATTTGTGACACTGTCAAAACTAATGCAGTCAACCCTAACATCTAGAAGCTTCTTTTATTCCCATTTTCACTGAGAGACAAAGCCACACATTGGTTAGAAACCTTCCCCAAAGGGAGCATTACCAGCTGGGATGATTTGGTTAGCAAATTCCTAGCCAAATTCTATCCACTCCAGAGAGTTATCAAGCTAAAAATTGATGTGCAAACCTTTAGACAGTAGGAAGGAGAGTCATTGTATGAAGCTTGGAAGAGGTATAAAGCTCTAATCAGAAGGTGTCCAAAAAGAATGTTCAGTGAATGGGTGGAGTTGCAGAATTTCTATGAAGGCTTGTCCTTACCTTCAAGGAAAGCTTTGGATTATTCCTCAGGAGGATCTTTGCAAATGATGAAAACTGCTCAAGAGGCACATGATCTCATAGACATAGTGGCAAACAATGAGTATTTCTATTCCTCTAAAAGGGAAGCAGCCCCAAAGAAAGGAATATTTGAGCTTGAAGGAGTTGATACTATATTAGCTCAGAACAAACTCATGCACCAGCAGCTCCAACAATAAATTAAAACAATGTCAAAGAGGATGGATGGATTGTAACTCGCAGTAGTAAGGACAACTAACCAACTATTAGTGGTGTGGGGACAAAATGAGGAAACCTATGAAGAGCAACAACCTGAACAACTGTAGTACATGCAAAATCAAGGCTATGGATCAAATGATTTCCATAGAGACACTTACAACTCATCCTGGAGAAACCACCCCAATCTGAAATAGGGAGAGAGTTAAAACTAGCAGCCTTGGCAAAGAAACTCAAACCAAAACAACTTCAGAAACACAAACCATCAAAACCATCAAAACATTAACTAAAATTCATACAAAAAACCACAAAATAATCAACCTCAACCCAACTACTATCCACCCAACAACTCATTCACTAACCAAAATAACTATCATTCAACCTCAACATCCCATAATCAACCACAACCACCCCAAGATTCTCAAAGGATCTCCAACTTGGAGATGATGATGGAAAAGATGATCAAGCACCAAGAATTGGCCAACAAAAACTATAAAGCTTCACTACGGAATCTAGAGAGGCAAATTCGTCAACTGTCCAAGCAAACAGTGGCTGAAAGAGCACCTAATGCACTACCAAGTGACACCATTCCCAACTCCAAGGAAGAATGCAAAGCCATCCAATTAAGGAGTGGAAGAACCTTAGTAAATGACAAGAGGCCAGCTGAGGAAGAAACTAACAAGAAGCCTGTGGAGAATGATGTTGGCAGCAAAAAGCAAGAAGGAGAAAAAGACAAGCAAGACCAAGAGAAGCTCAAGGAGAAAGAGGAACCTCAAGCTTCAAAGAAGGGAAAGCAAGCTATTGAGGAACAATCACAAGGACAGAGGAAGGAGGAGAAGCCATACACTCCCTCTATTCCATATCCTCAAAGGTTAACAGAGAGCTTAAATATCAACAGTTCCCCAAGTTCCTATAAGTGTTTAAGAAGCTAGAGATCATCATCCCACTTGCTGAAGCTCTGGAAAAAATGCCTCTATATGCAAAATTTCTCAAAGAGCTCATCAATAAGAAAAGGAGCTGGAATAAGAAAGAGACAGTGATCCTAACCCAGGAATGCAGTGCTGTCATCCAAAGAGGTCTTCCTCCAAAGCTCAAAGATCCAGGAGGCTTCATCTTATCCTGCACTATAGGCAACAGAAAATTGGACAAAGCTCTCTGTTACTTAGGAGCCAGCATCAATTTAATGCCCCTCTCACTAATGAAGAAGCTTGCAATAGAGGAAGTCAAGCCTAACAGGATGTCACTCCAAATGGCTGACAGATCACTCAAGATACCAAATTGGGTTGTGGAAAATTTATTAGCGAAGATTGGAGAATTCATTTTCCTTGCTGACTTTGTTATCCTAGAGGGACACAGTTTAATCATATTGGGACGGCCTTTCTTAGCAACAGCAAGAGCCATCATTGATGTGGAGAAAGGGGAGATGACCCTCAGGGTGCATGATGAAAAGATGATCATCAATGTCTTCAAGGCCATGCAATATCCTCTAGAGAAGGAAAAGCATATGAGAGTGGAAACGATAGATGAAGTGGAGGAGGAGCTACTGGAAGATGACAACCAGGAAGAACAAGAAGTGAAAATAGAGGTGGAACAAGATTTCATAGGAGAGGAAGTGGTAGAGTTCTCCTTAAAATGCAAGGCAGATGAGAAGATAAAACAAGAGTTAAAGCCTCTCCCTCCTTATCTCAAGTATCTATTTCTTGGAGAAGCAGAGGCCCTGTCAGTGATCATAAACTCCTCATTGAACATAGAAGAAGAAACAAATCTGATTGAAGTGTTGAAAGCTCACAAGACAGCCTTGGGTTGGACGATTGACGATATCAAGGGCATAAGCCCTGCCATCTGTATGCATAAAATTTTATTGGAGGAAGATTCAAGGCCTGTAGTTCAACCCCAAAGAAGACTTAACCCAACCATGAAGGAGGTAGTTCAAAAAGAGGTGATGAAGCTATGGAATGCTGGAATCATATACCCAATCTCTGACAGCTCTTAGGTGAGCCCAGTACAGGTTGTGCCAAAGAAGGAAGGAATGACAGTCATTTCCAATGAAAAGAACGAGTTAATTCCCACAAAGACGGTGACTGGGTGGAGGATGTGCATAGATTATAGAAGACTGAATGATGCTACAAGGAAAGATCATTTTCCCCTCCCATTCATCGACTAGATGTTGGCAAGATTGGCTGGCCATGCATACTATTACTTCCTGGATGGGTACTCTGGTTACAATCAAATAGTGGTGGATCCCAAGGATCAAGAAAAGACTTCTTTCACCTGTCCATTTGGAGTCTTCGCTTCCAGAAGGATGCCCTTTAGGCTGTGCAATGACCCTGCAACTTTTCAAAGGTGTATGCTTTCTATATTTTCTGACATGGTAGAAAAGTTTTTAGAAGCCTTCATGCATGATTTTTCTATCTTTGGCAATTCATTTAACACTTGCTTACATCAATTAACTCTTGTTTTGAAAAGATGCCAAGAAACTAATCTGGTATTGAATTGTGAGAAATGCCATTTCATGGTTCCTGAAGGGATATACTGATCATGCTGCTCTCAAGTATCTCATGTCTAAACAGGATTCAAAGCCAAGGCTTATTAGGTGGGTGTTGCTATTACAAGAATTTGACATTGAAGTGAGAGATAGGAAAGGGAATGAAAACCAAGTAGCAGACCATT
Source organism: Arachis hypogaea (assembly GCF_003086295.3). Lineage (NCBI taxonomy): Eukaryota > Viridiplantae > Streptophyta > Magnoliopsida > Fabales > Fabaceae > Arachis > Arachis hypogaea. The sequence goes on along the minus strand of NC_092046.1, from coordinate 88,802,339 downwards.
TGTCAAGAATATCACAACAAGCTAATCAAGCTCCACATTCAGTGAATGAAAGCTTTCCAGATGAACACCTCTTACAAATCCAACAAGCTCCCTGGTTGCAGACATTGCAAACTACAAGGTTGGAAGGAAGATTCCCCAAGAATTCACCAAGCAAAAAGTTAAGAAGCTGCTCAATGAGGCCAAGAAATTCCTATGGGATGAACCATTCTTATTCAAGAGGTGTCGATATGGAATGATTAGTGATGAGCGGATAATTTATACCCTTTTTGGCATTGTTTTTACATAGTTTTTAGTATGAATTAATAACTTTTTATTATATTTTTATTAGTTTTTATTCAAAAATCACATTTCTGGACTTTACTATGAATTTGTGTGTTTTTATGTAATTTCAGGTATTTTCTGGCTGAAATTGAGGGACCTGAGCAAAAATCTAATCTAGAGGCTGAAAAAAGAATGCAGATGCTGTTGGATTCTGACACTCCTGCACTCGAGGTGGACTTTTTGGAGCTATAGAAGCCCAATTGGCGCGCTCTCAATTGCGTTGGAAAGTAAACATCTTGGGATATCCAGAAATATATAATAGTCCATACTTTTCCCGAGATTTGATGACCTAAACTGGCGTTGAAATCTAGCCTAAAACTTTTTGGCGTAAAACGCCAGAACTGGCATAATTCTTGGCGTTAAACGCCCATTTTGGCACCCAAGGTGGCGTTTAACTCCAATATGAGGCATATGCACGTGAAAGCTTGAAAACTCAGCCCAAACACTCACCAAGTAGGTCCCAGAAGTGGATTTCTGCACTATCTGCACTTAGTTATTCATTTTCTGTAAACCTAAGTTACTAGTCTAGTATAAAAACTACTTTTAGAGATTCACTTTGCAACTCATGACATTTTACACTTCATATTGTATCTTCTACAGCATGAGCCTCTAAACCCCATAGGTGGGGGTGAGGAGCTCTGCTATGTTTCAATGGATTAATGCAATTACTACTATTTTCTATTCAATCACGCTTAATTCTATTCTAAGATACTCACTCGTACTTCAATATAGAGAATATGATGATCCGTGACACTCATCATTATCCTCAAACCTATGAACGCGTGCCTGACAACCACTCCCATTCTATCTAAGCTCAACGTAGTCATTGGGTGACAACTTGAGTGCGTATCTCTTGGGTTTCTAATCCACGGACCGAGTCCAGAGGTTAGAACCTTCGTGGTATAGGCTAGAACCAATTGGCAGCATTCCTGGGATCCGGAAAGTCTAAACCTTGTCTGTGGTATTCCGAGTAGGATCTGGGAAAGGATGACTGTGAAGAGCTTCAAACCTGTGAATGTTGGGCGCAGTGACAGTGTGCAAAAGGACAAGGGTCCTATTCCGACACTAGTGGGAACCGACAGATGATTAGCCGTGCGGTAGCTGTACATGGTATTTTTCATCCAAGACAAGAAATCTGATAGTTGATTAGCTGTGCAGAGATCGTACCTAGTATTTTTCATCCGAGAGGAACATAAAGCTTGCCATTGAAGGAAGCCATGCGTGTTTGGAGAAGAAGACAGTAGGAAAGCAGAGATTCAGATGACAGAGCATCTCTGAAACCTCAGCCTGTTTCTCATTACTGAATCACAAGTACTATTTATTTCATGTTATTTATTTTTCATAAATACAATCACTCTTATCATTAATCCCCTTACTAAGATTTACAAAATAACCATAGCTTGCTTCAAGCCGACAATCTCCGTGGGATCGACCCTTGATCACATAAGGTATTACTTGGACGACCCAGTGCACTTGCTGGTTAGTTGTGCAGAGTTGTGAAAAGTGTAATCACAATTTTGTGCACCAATTAGGAAATGTGTTCCTGAGAGTGAGATGAGAGACATACTATGGCATTGTCATGGTTCAGCTTATGGTGGACATTTTGGACCAGAAAGAACAGCAGCCAAAGTACTTCAAAGTGGATTTTATTAGCCAACCATCTTCAAGGATGCTAGAGAGTTTGTTCATCAATTCCATGAGTGCCAAAGAGTTGGAGGATTAATAAGAAGGAATGAGATGCCTCAGAACTACATCTTGGAGGTAGAACTCTTTAATCTTTGGGGAATAGATTTTATGGGCCCCTTTCCACACCCTCATATTCTTTCAAATACATACTTGTGGCAGTAGAGTATGTCTCAAAGTGGGTGGAAGCCATAGCAACAACCATATGTGATGCACAAATTGTCCTTTGATTCCTTAAGAAGCACATTTTTACTAGATTTAGAGTGCCTAAGGGTCTTGTCAGTGATGGTGGTAGTCATTTTTGCAACAAACAGATGGAGAAACTACTTCACAATTATGGGGTGATGCATAAAGTAGCTACACCATATCATCCACAGACCAATGGCCAAGCAGAGCTTGCAAATAGGGAGTTGAAGAGGATTTTGGAGAAAACAGTGGGGAGCACAATAAAGGATTAGGCCAGAAAATTAGAAGATGCTCTCTGGGCATATAGAACAGCATTCAAAACTCCTATTGGAAAGTCTCCTTTTCAGTTGTTATATGGCAAATCTTGTCATCTTCCTGTAGAGCTTGAGCACAAAGCTTTCTGGGCCACTAAAATCCTCAACCTTGATTCTCAAGCAGCAGGAGAGAAGAGGTTATTGATGCGTGAGCATCTTTCCTATCTTTTCTTAGTGAATTTGCATCTAATTTGTTGAGTTTAATAAAGAATTAATTATCTTTTAGCCAATATGGATGCTACTTTAAATCTTTTGTAATTTTGTTTATTTTAGGTAGCATTTGGCTGGATTTGATGGAGTTTCTACAACACAAGAACCAAAGAAGATGGCAGCAAGGAGCGACGTGTACGCGTGACTGACGCATGCACGTGATTTGGAGCTTTCTATGGCGACATGTGCGCGTGACTGAGGTGTGCGCGTGACACGCGAAGAAGACCATCTACACGTACGCGTGACATGCGCCACATGCAGAAAACACAGAAAAATGCTGGGGGCAATTTCTGGGCTGTTTTGACTCAGTTTTCAGGCCAGAAAACACATATTAGAAGCTGCAGAATGGACAAAACGAGTGGTTCCCACCCATCAACTGAAAACTTGTTAATTAATTCTAATTTAAATTCAAATATAGATTAAAAATTAATGAGGATTAGATATAAAAGGGAATTCCAACAGGGTGATTCCAACACAACATTATTCCAATTCACAATTTACAATCCTTATTTTCACTTTGAACCATGAGCAACTAAACCTCCACTGTTAAGGTTAGGAGCTCTGTCTATTTGTATGGATTGATTTTATTGCTTTTCCTATTTTAAATCATGTTTGGATTTAAAATTTAAGAATTGTTTTCGCTCTTATCTTATGAATTTCGGTGGAACGGAAGTATGACCTCTTTCTACTTGAGTTCTTGTATAACTTGGAAAAGCTCTTTACTTCAACAACAGCTTGAAAACATACTCTCCTAAATTTTAATTATCTAGATTTAACGGGATACGTGACATATAATCCTTTTATTTTTGGTGATTAGAGTTTTTGTGGCATATAAAATGGAATTTGATCATCACCCTCTAATTGGAATTAATTGACCAAGGAATTGGCAGTTAATGAATTTTAGAGAAGACTAGAAAGGTCTAAGGAATTAGGGTCTAGTCACACATAGTTTGCCATAAATTAAATCCTACATGACTAAAATAGTTAGTAAGAAAAGTTAATCCGGAAAAATAGATAACTCTGAAACCTTAACTACCTTCTCCATATTTTACTCCCAATCCATTTACTTTACTATTTTAATTTCCGTACGATTGTTTAATGCTCTTTGAATATTTAAACAATCTTTTCCGTTTGTCTAACTAAGCCAATTAATCAATCATTGTTGCTTAGTCCTTCAATCCTCGTGGGATCAACCCTCACTCACCTGAGGTATTACTTGGTATGACCCGGTGGACTTGCCGGTTAGCTTGTGGACTTTAAATTCCGCACCAAGTTTTTGGCACTGTTGCCGGGGATTGATAGTGATTAACAACTATCAGTTGTTTGATCGAAATTTTTTTTAAAAAAACAAGCACTAATATTTTTTCTTAATTTCTGAAATTAAGTTTGGTATCACCTAGTTAATTTTATTTTAATTGTCTTGTTTATTTTTCCTGTTAATTTTCGAAAATTTTTGTTTAATTTTAGTTATTATTTTTGAAATTTATTTATTTATTTTATTTAGCATTTTTATTTTATTATTTTACACAGGATACCTCACTGGGACTTCTCTGTACTCTGACGTAGAGATTCCCACCTTTTCTTGTTTTCTGTTTGTTTATGTGCAGGAACAGAGACAAGGAAGCTCTGTTAGACTTTTATCCAGAACCTGAAAGGACTTGTAGGCGACGTTTACAACAAGCAAGACTTTGCAAGGCTGCAGAATCCACTATGGATCACAATAATGCTGTTAATGCCAATGTGACAAATCCAAATGAAGAACAAAGAAGAGTGCTTGGCTCTTACTCTGCTCTTACTGCAGATCTTTATGGAAAAAGCATTGTGGTGCCTCCTATAACTACGAACAACATTGAGTTGAAGCCACAATTGGTCACCCTGGTGCAACAAAACTGCCAGTATCATGGTCTTTCCCACGAAGACCCAAATCAATTTATTTCTAATTTTCTGCAGATTTGTGATACTGTGAAGACAAATGGAGTGAACCCAGAAGTGTATAAACTCATGCTCTTCCCGTTTGCTCTGAGGGATGGAGCAAAGCTATGGCTAGATTCTCAACCCAAGGAGAGCTTGAATATATGGGACAAGGTTGTTACTGAGTTTCTAACTAAATTTTTCCCACCAAAGAAGCTGACTAAGCTTAGGGTGGAGGTTCAGACCTTCAGGCAGAGGGATGGTGAAACACTTTATGAAGCTTGGGAGAGATACAAGCTACTGATTAGGCAATGCCCTCTGGACATATTCTCTAAATGGACCCAACTAGATATCTTTTATGAAGGCTTGGGTGAAATGTCCAGGATATGCTTAGATAATTCTGCAGGTGGTTCATTGCACAAGAAGAAGACATCGGAGGAGACTATTGAGCTGATTGAATTGGTTGCTAGTAACCAAAATTTATACTCATCTAACAGGAATCCTGTGAGCTCTGAGGCTCCTCAGAAGAAGGGTGTTATGGAAGTAGAAGCTCTTAATGCTCTTCTTGCTCAGAATAAACTTATGACTCGGCAAATAAGTCTACTTACTCAACAGATGGGTGGCATGCAAGTCTTAGCCATCAACACCCATAACTCACCTCAAGAGGTCTCTGATAAACCACTATTTTACGGTTTATCTTGTGTTTAATTGAGTGGTTTCCTCAAGTCTTCACCCACTTATTCATACTAATTGCTTGATTTTATAACTCCTTCCTAGTATTGTTTTATGGTTGAAAACCTACTTCCTAGAGACCTTTAATTAGTATATTTTAATTCTCCTATATACCATTCGATGTCGTGATCCGTGTGTTAAGTGTCTCAGGTTTTATAGGGCAGGAATGGCTTGGAGAATGGAGAGGAAGCTAGCAAAAATGGAAGGAACACAAGAAATTAAGGAGATGACCAGCGAACACTGACGCGCGCGCATGGCTCACGCGAACGCGCGGAATGGAGAGAATCACAGCGACACGAACACGTGACTGACGCGAAAGCGTGGATTGGAGTCTGCACGAAGGACGCGAACGCGTGGACGACGCGTACACGTGACAAGTAAAATCGCTGAATGACGCGAACGCGTGGATGACGCATACGCTTGACCTGCGCGATCTGCATAATTAACAGAAAATGCTGGGGGCGATTTCGGGCCACGTTTTAACCCAGATTTTGGCCCAGAAACACATAATAAAGCCAGGGAACGTGCAGAGACTCAAGACACATCTACACCTCTTTACACAACTTTAGATACGTTCACAAATTCTCATTAGGATAGTTTTAGGTTTTAGATCTGAATTTAGAGAGGATTACTTCCCCTCTAAATTCTCTTTACATTCATAGTTAATTAGTTTTATGCTTTTGGATATTGAAGAAGTCATTACTTCCGTTGAAGACACTATTCTAGTTTGTTTACTCTGTCCCTTATTCTTCCATATTCTTATTTATTTTATTTAGAGTTCTAATTGGATTATTTTCATGAATTGTTAGTGCAAAGGATTACTTAATTTTTAATTAATTTTGAATCCCTATTTTTATTTAATTTATCATGTCTTCTTATATTTTTATGAGCGTTATATTCATGTCAATGGAGTAGATTCCATACTTGACATGGGGGTTGATTAAAAGGAGACACTTGAGTTGGAAGGCTTAAGTGTTGATTAATCTAGACGTTGTTGGCTAGTTCTGTATTTACTAACGCTAGACCTTCCTAAGGGAGAGGACTAGGATTTGCGAATAAAGGTTAGCTTAATCACTTGACATTCCTTTATTTAGTAAGAGTTAACTAAGTGAAAACGACAACCTTTTTAATACTACACTTAAGAGATCCCAACAAGGATAGAACTTCCAATTAATCATTCCTCTAGTCAAGGCTTTTTATTTAGAATATCAATAATTATTCTTAGTTTATTTTTATTGCTTTACATTACAATTATTTGATTGCTCATTATTCAACTCTCAAAACTCTTGGAAAATTCCTAATTAATAAATTAGCACCCTTTCCTACAACTCATTGGGAGACGACCTAGGATTCATACTCCCAGTATTTTTAGTCTAAATTTTTATGACACTCTTTTTCAATTGGAGAGGCGGATTTTAGCTGGTTAAGCGCTATACTTGCAACGCTGTTCTCTTATTAAAAATCTCTTAATTGGTCTAACTTCTGCCACGCACCAGTTTTTGGCACCGTTGCCGGGGAGTTACAGTTGTGTGCTAAATTATTAATTAGTGTACATATTTTTTTTTATTTGCATATTTTATTTTTATTTTTTTACCATGAGCTATATGTTTCTTTCATTGAATGAAGCGTTCACTGCCTGATCCGAGCTTAGCTGCGTTTGATCCTAAAATTGAAAGAACTATTTCACGTATTAGGCGAGCTCGACGTCGGTTAGCCTCTGAGGGTGGTGAAGTGATTGTTATCGATTCACCAGTCTCATCTGAGGGCAAATCTGAACCACCATCTGAGAGCAAAACAAGCTCCTTTACTACTGATTCAGTTAATTCACGTGCAGATAACATGGCAGAACCTAGCAGGATTACTCTCCACGAAGCTGGAGCCCTAGATTTTACAATGCAGCCGTATCAAGTGCATCACCCAACTCTGGTTGTAGATTTCGAACTGAAGACTACACTAATCAACTTAATGCCCAAGTTTCATGGCTTACCTGCTCAGGAGCCCATTGACGTGGCGGAAATTGGCGAGTTGAGAAATTATTATAAGAGATACGTTGCAAGTATAGTTCTTAACCAACCAAAAATCCGCTTATCAATTTAGAAGGGTTGTCACAAAATTAGAATTAAAATACTGGGAGTATGAATCCCAGGTCGTCTCCTAATGAGTTGCAGAAAGGTGTGCTATTTTATTAATCAGATGTTTTCTAAAATGGTTTGAGTTGATAAACGGGAAATTAAATCAAAGAATTTATGTAATTTAAATAAAAACCTTGACCGAGAGTAGATTAGTTGGAAGCCCTATCCTTGATGGAGTTCTCCCAAGATAAAAGTGATAATTGAAGGTTGTTCTGCTTAGTTATCCTTTACTAGGTAGAGGAAAGTCAAGCAAGTTGGAAGGCAACTTCTATTCACAAGTCCTAATCCTCTCCCTTAGGAAGGACTAGTGTCAGTGACTAGAGGGCGATCCAACAATAAACCCAATTACAATTTTTCTCTCGATCGTTCCAACTCAAGGTTTTCCTTTCAATCATCTCCCAATCAAGTTATGGAACCACTCGCTCATTATGAATGTAAACTTCATAAAATAAGGAAGAGAAATAAAGAGAGACATGATAAATAATAATCCAAAAGATCAATTGAAAATAAAAATAGTTCTTGTATTAATAAATTCTAAAAATAATCCAATAATAATTCTGAACAGAGTAAGGATATGAAAGAGTAAGTGACAAGTAAGGAAAACAAACTAGAATGATGAAGTCTTGGTGGAGGCAATAACTCTTCTCAATATCCCAATCCAAAAAGCAATAAAAAATAAAATCCTAAGAACTATGAATGTGTAGAGAAGAAACCTAGAGGAGGAGTAAAGTTAGATCTAAAACTAAAATTATGCCGAATGAATGTTGTCCTTAGTCTCTGCTTGTTCCTTGGCTCTAATCTGCTTTTCTGGGCCGAGAACTGGGTCAAAACAGGGCCCAAAATCGCCCCCAGCGAATTCTGCAGATTCTGCAGATCGCGCATGTCACGTGAGCGCGTCCTCCACGCGTTCGCGTCATCCAGCATTTTTCCTTGCCAAGCGTGCGCATCGTCCACGCATTCGCGTCACTTGTGCAGTTTCCAATCCATGCGTTCACTTCAGGCACGCGAGCGCGTCACTCCGATTTCCTCTACTTCGTGCGGTCGCGTGAGCTATGCATCCGCGTCACTCCTCGCTTGTCATCTTCTCAATTTCTTGTGTTCCTTCCATTTTTGCAAGCTTCATTTCCAATCTCCAAGTCATTCATGCCCTATAAAGCCTAAAACACTTAACACACAAATCATGGCATCGAATAGAATAAAGGAGAATTAAAATACATAACTAAAAGTCTCTAGGAAGCAAGTTTTCAATCATGGAGTAATTTTGGGAAGGAATTGTAAATACATGCTAATTTAATGAATAAGTGGGTAAAGATTTGATAAAACTGCACAATTAAACACAATATAAACCATTAAATAATGGTTTATCACCCATCAAGCACCTCAGGGATTTTCAGACAGCCTGTTCTACTGTTAGGCGTCAGGGTGCGAATGAAACTTCTATTCTGTTAACTGCTTTCCCATTTTCTCTTGAGGGAAGGGCAAGGGAGTGGTACTACTCCCAACCTGAAGTGACTGTTACCAACTGGGATACGCTCAGGAGAGAATTTTTGGAGAAATACTTTCCAACTTAAGTAACCGAGAGACTAAGGAAAGATATCTCATGTATTGTTCAAGGTTAATCAGAAACTCTCTATGAGTACTCGGAGCGTTTTAAGAACCTTCTGGATGCATGCCTCCATCACATGATTGACAGACTAGTGTTAATCAGCTATTTCACTCAAGGCATGAAGCCTCGGGATTAAACTACACTAGATGGTGCTAGAAAAGGTTCTCTGAAGAAGTACAAGACCGCAGATGAAGCATAGCAACTGATCAGTGACTTAGCTGAGTTTACTAGGAACCAGAGGCACAGGAGCACCCATTCAAAAGCTATTGCAGAAGTTTCCTCTAGCACTGAGACTTCTACTCTTACACAGAGTATATGTGAAATGACCAACCTACTAAAGTAATTACATTTGAATCAACAACAACAAGCTCAGCCTTCCCCACCATAGCAAAGCCAACAGTTAGTACCCCAAAGAGTATGCAGCTTATGTGCTGATTATAGTCATTATACTGATAAATGCCCATAGCTCCAACAAGAAGATAATACTGTGGCAGCTACTCATAACTTCTATGACCGCCCGAATCAAGGATACAATCAACAAGGCGGTAACTACAACCAAGGTGGAAACTATAACCAAGGATGGCAGGACAACTCCAACCAAGGTTGGAGGGATAATTCTAACCATGGCTGGAGGGACAACTATAACAGAGGAGGCAGAGACAACCAAGGAAATCAGAGGTAGAATAACAACAACAGACAGCAGAATCAGAACCAACCTTACAGAGCTCCTCACCTAAGGCAATCACAAGGACCCCAGCAAAACCAACAACAAGTACCACAAATCACTTATCCCACTTCCTCATCAAATGACGAGATGCTTCGTTCTCTTGCACAAGGACAACAAGTCATGCAGACTACACTAAACTCTACTCTAAATGGTCTGAATGCCACTTTACAAGCTCTTGCCGCCCGGATAGATTCACTACCTACTTCCACTAACCAACCTTTAAACCCTAGTGGAATTCCTTCTCAACCCTTACCTAACCCGAAGGGTGTCATCAATGCCATTACTTTGAGGTCCGGAACCACACTGCAAGTACACGCCCCATCTGAAGATGTGATAGAAGTGGAAGATGCTGAAGAAGAAGAAGAAGTACAAGACAAGGTTGAGGAAGAAATAGCTCAGCAAAGAAATGAAGCACCAAAGGATACAGAAGAAACAAGTGGCGTCATTCCTATCCCATTTCCACACCTTGCAAGAAAGTCTAGAAAACAGATGGAACTTGATCCCAAAATGGTAGAAATTTTCAAAAAGGTCGAGGTAACTGTTCCCATTTTTTATGTTATTCAGCAAGTACCTAAATACGCAAAGTTTCTGAAAGACTTATGCATACATAAAGATAAAATTAATGAATTAGAAACTATTCCTTTAGGTAGTTCTATATATGCTTTAATGGGAAGTATACCTGAAAAATGTAGTGATCCAGGTCCATGCATGGTTAACTGTACCATTTGAGGTGTAATATTTTTTGATTGCATGTGTGACTTAGGAGCATGTGTTAGTATAATTCCATTATCTATGTATGATACTCTAAGGCTCCCTCCCTTAAAAAGGACGGCAGCTCGTTTTGTGTTAGCAAATAAAAGTATTATTACAGTAGTTGGAATTGCTGAAGATGTACTAGTGAGAATTAAGGGGCTCACATTTCCCATTGACTTCTACATCCTGGAAATGTCACCTAATGACTCAGGAAGACCATCATCAATCCTGCTTGGAAGACCATTCCTGAAAACCTCAAAGTTCAAGCTGGATGTATTCTCAGGAATTTACTCCTTTGAGATAGATGGTAGAATAGTAAGTTTCAGTTTAAATGAAGCTATGAAGTACCCTCCGGAAGGTCATTCTATCTTCCAGTGTGACATCATTCTATCTTCCATAGCTGAAGTTCACCAAGAAGAATTAGAAGAGAAGCACATGGAACAAGGTCCAAGTGTGGGGACACCTTCTGAACATTATGACAATACTTTACCATTACCACCAGCCCCGGATGATCCAGAACCTAGCCATGAGCAGAAATTGGAATTAAAGCCTCTTCCTCCACACCTCAAATATGCTTACCTTGAGGATAATCAGAAGTTTCCAGTTATCACTACAAGGGAACTCACTTCTCAACAGGAGGAACAACTGCTTAGTGTGCTGAAAAGACATAAGAAAGCAATTGGATGGAGCTTGGCAGATATAGTAGGCATCAGTCCTCAAGTTTGTGAGCACAGAATATATTTAGAAGAGGAATCAAAACCTGTACATCAACCCCAAAGAAGATTGAATCCAACCATCTTAGAAGTTATCAAGAAAGAAGTAACCAGACTACTTGAAGCATATATCATTTACCCCATCTCAGACAGTGAATGGGTCAGTCCAGTACAAGTGGTGCCCAAGAAGTCTGGAGTCACAACAATAAAGAATGAGCATGGAGAGCTTCTGACAACTAGAGTGCAGAATTCATGGAGGGTTTGCATTGACTATAGGCATCTCGACCAAGCTACTCGCAAGGATCATTACCCCTTGCCATTTATTGATCAGATGCTTGATCGCCTGTCAGGTAAATCCCATGATTGCTTTTTAGATAGTTATACAGGATATTTTCAAATTCATATAGCTCCTGAAGATCAGGAGAAGACTACTTTTGCATGTCCCTTTGGAACGTATGCTTATAAAAGAATGCCTTTTGGCTTATGTAATGCACCCGCTACTTTCCAAAGATGCATGATGAGTATCTTTTCAGATCTTATTGAGAACTGTATGGAAGTATTTATGGATGATTTTAGTGTATATGGCGATTTATTTAACCTTTGCTTGGATAGTTTAGTTAAAGTATTAGACAGGTTTGTTAGTTCAAACCTTGTATTGAATTTTGAAAAATGTCACTTTATGGTAAAACAAGGGATTGTTCTAGGACATGTTGTCTCTAAAACTATTATTTCAGTACATCCAGCAAAGGTGGATGTTATTTCTAGTTTACCTTACCCCTCCCCGTGAGGGAAGTCCGTTTGTTCTTGGGCCATACAGGTTTTTACAGGAGATTCATTAAGGACTTCAGTAAGGTAGCATTACCTTTATCCAGACTGCTGCAGAAAGATATTGAGCTTAAATTCAGTGAGGATTGTATGAAAGCATTTGATAAGCTGAAGATTGCTCTCACTCAAGCTCCAATTGTGAGAGGACCAGACTGGAGCCAGCAATTTGAAATTATGTGTGATGCCTCCAACCATGCAGTAGGAGCGGCACTGGCTCAGCGCGAAGGTAAGGACCGCTTCGTAATAGTGTACTCGGACCATGCAGCTCTAAAATATTTATTAGCTAAAAAAGAGTCCAAACCAAGGTTGATACATTCGATACTGCTGCTGCAAGAATTTGATTTAGAAATTAAGGATAGGAGTGGTAACCAAAATTTAGTGGCAGACCACTTGAGTCGCCTTGAGCATGTTAAGGACGACTCCACTCCTATAAATGATGCTTTTCCATTTGATAGCTTGCGAGCAGTATCTGAAGTAGTTCCTTGGTATGCACTTGTAGCTAATTATCTAGTTAGTCATACTTTCCCTCCAAATTTTACCAAACATCAAAGGGACAAGCTGAAAAGCGAGTCTAAATATTACATATGGGATGACCCATATCTATGGAGGTGTGATGCTGACCATGTAATTAGAAAGTGTGTGCCACAATCAGAATTCCAGTCCATTTTAGAGGCATGCCACTCTTCTGAGAGTGGAGGACATTTTGGCCCTCAAAGAACAGCTAAAAAAATATTAGACTGTGGATTCTGGTGGCCTACTCTTTTTAAAGACGCTGCTGAATTTTGTAAATCTTGTTCCCCATGCCAAAGATTTGGTAATATATCCAAAAGGGATGAGATGACTCAACAGATTATGCTTTTCTGTGAAATTTTTTATGTTTGGGGCATTGACTTCATGGGTCCATTTCCAAATTCTAATGGTTACCTTTATATACTGTTAGCTGTAGATTATGTTTCTAAATGGGTTGAAGCGATTTCTACCTGTACTGATGATGCTAACACTGTTATTTCCTTTGTTAGAAACCATATTATCTGTCGCTTTAGATCACCACGAGCAATTGTGAGCGATCAAGGCACTCACTTTTGTAACAGGAGACTAACAGGATTATTGAAGAAGCATGGGATTGTTCACAAAGTAGCAACCGCTTATCATCCCCAGACCAATGGACAAGCAGAAGTGTCTAACAGAGAAATTAAATGCATTCTGGAGAAGATAGTAAAAACCCATAGGAAAGACTGGAGTGCAAGGCTACAAGATGCACTCTGGTCATATAGAACAGCGTACAAGACACCCATTGGGATGAGCCCCTTCCGCTTAGTATACGAAAAAGCTTGCCACCTTCCAGTGGAGGTGGAACACAAGGCTTTCTGGGCTGTAAGGGAATGCAATATGAATTTTGAAGAATCTGGTGCTGAAAGAAAGCTGCAACTAGCAGAATTAGAGATTCTTCGCCTAGAAGCATATGACAACTCCATGCGATACAAAGAGAAGATGAAGGCTGTCCATGACAAGCACATTAAAAGGAGAGAATTCAGACTAGTGGAGTTAGTTCTTCTTTATAATTCTAGACTGAGGCTTATGCCAGGCAAACTAAGATCAAGATGGGAAGGTCCCTATAGAGTAGAAAAGGTAGAGCCATACGGAGTTTTCCACCTGCGTCATCCTTCTAGCTCTAAATTCTTAAAGGTCAATGGACATCGCCTGAAGCTTTATCATGGAAAGAAGATAAAGGATCACAAAGAACTAGAGGTTTTCCTTTTAGAAGACCCACCAACAAAAGCAGAATGAGCCTGAAGATGTCCAACTTAAGGATGTAAAAGTAAAGTGCAAGGTGGGAGACAACCCACCATGGTAAGATCGTTTCGTTTCAGTCTTAGTTTTATTTTACTTTATTCTATTTTTGTTTTTGTTAATGACTCTTCTTATAACCTCTTCATATAACTGTATATAGCCTGCATTTGTATTTGCATTCTGCATATAAAAAAAAAAGAGGCACGCGACGCGCCAGCGTCGCTGACGGGTCCGCGTCATAGATGCCTTGGAAACAGGAAGAAAAGAAGGAGAGTGTCATGCGAAAGCGTGGCTGGAAGCGTTCCTTAGGAACAAATACGCTCACACGACTGCGTCACTGACGCGTCCGCGTCATTTGAAAATAGCCTCCCCACGCATCCGCGTCACCCACACGAACGCGTGGCCCTAAAAATCGACGTAAAAAAGGTATATGGCAGTAAGTTATGATGGAGCTGGGCTGGAATGGTGCTGGAAGCACCAGCCCTATCACGCGACCGCATGCCCTACGCGGCCGCGTCGTTTACAAAAATATGGCCATTCACGCGATTCAGTCCCCCACGCGAATGCGTCACCTAGATTTTTGGCAATATACTTTCAAAATAGAGAGTTGCGCGAACGCAAGGCTACACTCGCGCCAAAGGCACAAATCAGACCACGCGATCGCGTAACCCACGCGTCCGCGTCACCTGAACTTATTGCCCACCACGCGATCGCGTGACCCACGCGTCCGCGTCACATGCGACGCACAGCTTATCCAGATCAGCCAAGATATCTTATCTTTTCTTCCCCAAATCTAAATATTTTCTTTCCCTTCTTATTTCTTTCTTCTCTCTTCTTCCCTTTTTATTCTTTCTCATTTTTTTACTTTTGGATCCCTTATTTTTCACTTTCATTAACAAGGTTCTTTTCTTTCTTCTTTCCCTCTTTACTTTTCCTTTATTATTTTTATTTATATTTTCTTTTTCTTTTCACTTTCATTATCTATATTTTCCTTTTCTTTCTTTTCTTTTTCTTTTCATTCCTTTAATTGGTGATTAGAAATTTAATTGGGTTATTAGTTACTTCTATATTTTGCTTGTGAGTTATTGTGGAATTGTTTGACAATTACTATTACTTCTTAAAAGGATTGCTTGCATGTTCAATTTAATACTTTCAATAACATATTTACCATGCACGCTATGTGTTTGTGAAAAAGCCCATATGGCATTGTGCATTATTTTTATATTACTCTATTCTACTACTCTAATGCCTGTTTTTCACAAAACTCCTTTTATATTTTATTCATTAAATATAATTATCAATACAAATAGGTTGTTAGTTTGAAAGGTTGGGTAATCTAACTTGGACATTGAATGCTTGATCTATGCTACTCATGCCTTTGCCGGCATGCCAATAAACATCTTCCATTTAATTGCCATCACATGCACTTGCTATATTTCCATTGATGAACTTTTCACATGTAGTCTAGACCATGTGTTAACGACATCCTTCTTTACCGTGCATTGATTATCACTTATCCCATCCCCTTCCTTGCTCTAACCCTTAAGTTTTTAAGTTACCTTCTTTTTCCCTTTTCAGGATGGCCACCAACAAGGAAAGGAACAAAGAGAGCACTAGTGGCAGAACCATCTTCAACAGCAGTAAATCCCTCAACCAAATGAATCAAGAGGATCGTCATGGTCGATGAAAAAGAAAAAGCTTTCCCAGCAAAGGACACTGTGCGGTTCCCTAACCGCTACTGTGAGCAGATGTTCCCTATCCTGGCTGAGAGAAACTATAATAATGAGCACCTTCTCATCCTCCCGACCAACATTGTTGAATTTGTTGAGCCGCAAATTGAACAAAGACATTGGGGATTCCTACGGAGACAGCAAAGGCAGGTTAATCTTTCATGGGTAGTTGAATTCTACTCCAATTTTCACATGCCAGCCATGTAGTCTGTCTATGTCCGTCAAAAGCAAGTTTCCATAACAGAAGAGGCCATTCAACGAGCTTTAGATCTTCCCCCTACTCCAGAAGGATTGGACGCATTCCAAGAAGCCTCATTCAAATGCCAGACATACCAATTTGACTAGGACGCCGTTCTCAAAGTTATAGCACAACCTGGCAGCAGATGGATCTATGGATACCATCGATCTCGACCTAAGATCATATTGGCTTCTGCACTCACCTTAGAGGCTCGAGTATGGGCACAGATTATGTCCCATTACGTCTTTCTGAGCACTCACGAGTCCTCCTTTGCTGCAGACATGGCTGTTCTACTCTGGTGTATCCTTACAAACCATCACCTCAATTTACCAAGACACATTCGGCATGCTATGGGACACGTACAGATTGCGGGTAACCTACCTTTTTCCCGCTCTGGTCTTAGATCTAGTCTCGGCAGCCGGTGTCTCTTACAGAGCTGGGGACACTAAAGCCATGATTCCACGAGATGATCAGATCGTCCCTAATGGCAAATATATCAGACCTCCAGTAGTCACTGCTAGCCGGCCTGCAGAACCAGCCAAAGACATTCCTACTCCTTCCACATCACAATCACCTTCAACAAACCAATTGCTTCATCAGATAATTGAGAGGCTAGACCGGCTTGACCGAAAAGGAAAGTAAACAGAGCGCCGTAACAAGCACCGATTTACATACCTCAAGGAACTACTTGTTGGTCACCACCCACCTAAAGAAGAACCAGACACCCCAGACTCTACTTCATTTACCAACACAGGGAGCCATGACGGTCCCGATAGTGGAGATGCTGCTACCAGCCCCCCTTTGTTCCTGACTAATGGCACTAAAGACAGTGCCAAGCTTTAAGTGTGGGGAGGTCGGTCAGTACCTGACTTCCGGAGATAATTTCTTTTCCTTAAACACGAATAAAATAGGATATTTAGTTAACTTTTCTGTTCTTAGGATAGGATAAATTGCATAGATTATTTGCATGAATGTTATAATTGGTTGAAAATCAATTAGTTTCTTTTTAAGACCCCATTTTTGAAAAAATTTTACTAATTTAAATCAAAACTTTTGTGTTAAACTTGTTTAGAACGTTGTATTTGGAACATAGTTAAAAGCTAGAACACACAACCTATGAGACTTGAGCTTAATGACATGGTTACACTATTTAACCATAAATATTTTATTCTTGTGTGTTTGCTTCTCTATGATTGTAATCTATATTTTGTTTCATACTATATGTCCAATATTTAATGTGTTATATGCATGCATATGATTGAGACCGTCATTTTATTAACTCACTTACCCCAAATAGCCTACCCTTCCATTCACATTTGTTAGCTACTTTGAGCCTTTTAAATCACATTTGTTCTATATTCTACCACATTACTAGCCTTAAACAGAAAAACAAGTAATACCCCAAATTGAATCTTTGGTTAGCTTAAGATAGGAAGTGTGTATCAATTAAAGTGTGGGAAATTGTGGAAACATTGTTTAATAAGGGAATGTGTCATGATAAAATGTTGGAAATTTGGGTACCTACTCAAGTGAAACTAAGAAAAACGATAAATCCATGTGCATTGGCAATGTTATTTTCATGAAAAAAAAAACCAAAATTATTCAAATAAATAAGAAATTAGATAAATGAATAAGGGGACAAAATTACCCCAATGCTAAGTTAAGATCAATAAAAATCAATGCACATGTGATACAAGTTAAGAAAAAAAAAGTTAATGCATGAGTATGTAAACTAAAAGTGAGAGAATTTTGGGAAACCTAAGGATGAACTAAGAAGAAAATAGAATATGTATGTTAGGTGATAGCTTAGGATAATCAAGGATTCAATTTATAGCTCACTTAACCATATATATACCTTCACCTTTACCTTGGCCCCATTACAACCTTGAAAAGACCTCATGATGTTTGCATTGGTACATTAAATATGTAACGACCTAATTTTCAGTATGTCAAGATCATACCGAAAACTGAGTGCTACTAATTTGTCTTCCTAATTATTATCTATTATTTATCATATGAGCCTGATTCGTTGTTGAAGTGTTGTTATTTTGCGGGGTAATTTTTTTTTTCAAAACATTTAAGTTGTCAGGCATGAACATACATAGATGATATCATAAGTAACAACAAGATAAGCAGTCAAAAGTAAACACACATTTATATAAATTCATACATCTTAAACAACTGACATCATTCAGTCATCCAGCCTTTATTAGATCATAGATCTTTAGTTAGAACACCCCTAGATATAGCTAGATAATAACCTTATACATATACATATATATATATATATATATATATATATATATATATATATATATACATACAACATCCCAGGCCCTGACTTGTTCAAGGAGTCCATAAGCTGGAGCCCAGGCTAGCCTAGACTCTTCACTCACCTAGTCCCTCTAAACTACTAATGTGAGGGAAAGTACATTCTAGGTCTTCAAAACTCAAGTCAGGTAGAGCGTCATCAACGAACTACGGAATGGTACTCATGCTTCCATCTGAAGGGAGAAGGGAGAGAGAAGGGGTAAGAACTGGGGAGTTCTTAGTAAGGTCGGGGTTATTAGTTACGTTCATTAATTATATGTTGCTTAGCAGACAAATAGTAGAATACAAAGAAGCAGTAAACAAAAGATACAGATAAATAAAAAAAATTAAGAAATCAGAAAGCAGAACACAACAAAGAATACAAGAAAATAAAACACAGACACAAAGAATAGAATACAAACAAAGAAATCACACATTCATACAACATTCATAACAGAGGAAATGCACAACCAAGTATGATGCATGTCTGTCCTATGCAGGCCATGAGCTCACGTGTCGGTTTACACCCTGCAGCCCGACATTACCTAAGAAATAGTCCTAGATATGACTTTATCTCTGTAGGTGAACTTCGGCCTACAGAAATAGCACTCCTGTAAGTGAACTTCGGCTTACAGAAATAGTTCAATCACAACACAACAACTTTCTATAGGTGAACTTCGGCCTATAGAAATGGAACCTCTATAAGTGAACTTCGGCATACAGAAATGGCGCCCCTGTAAGTGAACTTCGGCTTACAGGTATCACAACTCTCTGTAGGTGAACTTCGGCCTACAGGAGCAACACCCCGAGATACACAATTGATATTCACTGTAGGTGAACTTCGGCCTACAGGAATAACAATGCTATGTAGGTGAACTTCAGCCTACAGGACCTCTCGAGCCAACGGAAAAGCAGCAAATGAACATACAATAGAATATCATGCCATAAGACTTATCTCCTTATCTTTATCCTCTTTTCCTCTCTTCTCTTTGACTTTTGATTCTGCACTTGTTATCTTCTTTATCATCTTTCCACAATCATAAATCAAGCATCACAACATCTCAGTGATCCCATTTCATAATTCTCTGTATACATCACAACATTACAACAGCACACTACTATTTAGCTTTTAACTCCCTCTCTTTCTAACATGATTACAAGCTTCTAAATCTTGTTTCATTACTTTACATACTTCTATACCCTTTCTTATACCTTTCATTAGGTATTTAATAAAGAGAATTAGGAAATTCTAGACTCAAAACTACTTTCCTAAAGCTTTTAGAGAAAACTGCCTTTTTGTCAATATTTTATTATTATTAATAAAATAATATTATTAAAGAAATAATACCTTTACTATTTTAATATTAAAATAATAATATTTTATTCAACTTTTAAAAATTGCATTTTGACCCCTGAACTTTTTGGAAATTGCATTTTGACCCCTTAACTTTTAATATTTGCACTTTGGTCCCTCAACTTTCCATTAATTAACTTTCAACCCCAAACTTTCTAATAATTATAATTTGACCCCAAAATTATCAAAACAAACGTTTTCTTGTCCTTTAAAGACCAAAAACATTTTTTCCAAAAGTTCATCAGATTTCAGCTTGATTTTCAATTAGTTTTTCAATTTTTTCGGTAACCGATTTTTACCTGATTTTGACCAAACCAAAGAGCAACGTTTCTTCCATCAAATACACATCAAAAACACATCAAATACCATGAATTTCATGGCTGGAAAGCCACGTTTTCCAGCAACAACAACAAAAACTTCAGAACCATCAAAAACTTGATTTCTAAGCATTAAACAACAAGATTTCATGATCAAACCACCACACAAACACTCAACATCAAGCCTCAAGAAATAAGATCTGATTTAACACTTCAAGAACACAACAAATCATTGATTAATTTACCAAACCTTACCTCCTTTGCTGCTGCCAAAAGTTGAGCCAAAAACAAGCTTCCAAAAGCACTTTTACGCCTATTTTAACATCAAAAATAACTTTAAAACCATATGAATCATGAAGGTTGAAGCTTCATGATGATGAAAAGAAGATTATTCTCAACTTAAAGCAGCTAGAAATAACGTTTACTTAGAGCCTATGGTGGTTGAACAAGAGATCCGAAGAGAAAACATGAAGAAAACACCATTAGCTTGAGTTTCCACCATGGCTGAAACTTCAAGGAGGAGGAGCAGCCATCATACTGGTGAGATATTTTGGAGGAAAAATAAATCTCTTCCAAAACATCCAAATCCAACCGGCAAGTGTACCGGGTCGTATCAAGTAATAAAAACTCACGGGAGTGAGGTCGATCCCACAGGGATTGAAGGATTGAGCAATTTTAGTTTAGTGGTTGATTTAGTCAAGCGAATCAAGATTTGGTTGATTGTTTTGTGACTTGCAGAAATAAATTGCATTGAAGTAAAGAGAACAAAAAATAAATGGCTGAAACTTAAAGAACAAGAAATTAAATGACAGAAACTTAGAGTGCAAGAAATGTAAATTGCGGAATCTTAAAGTGCAAGGAATGTAAATTGCTTGAAATGTAAAGGGGATTGGGATGTGGATTTGCAGAATTTAAACGAGGAAAAGTTAAATTGCATCAAACAGAAGAGTAAAAGGGAATTGGGGTTGAACCGGATATGAAGCAGAAAAGTAAATGAACATAAGAAGCAGTAAACAGAGAATTGAAATGGGAAATTCAGATCTCAGGACCCAGAGACTAGAAAACCAAGTCTAGATCTCAATGCCTTCCTAGATCCAACAAGAACAATTGTAAGGGAATTGTAAATTGCAAGGGAATTAGATGAGAAGTAAGTAACAGAAATAGAAATTCAATTAAGCAGTAAATAAATAGAGAGATCCAAGATTGAGATTGAAACAGAATTTCTTCAATTCTCCAATCCAAGATCCAAGACAAAAGTAAAATGAAATTGAAAGCAATGAAAACAAGAAATTAAAGTTCACTCAAGTTCAAAAGCTCTCCGAAAACTATTATGAAAATTCTAAAAGGAAAGCTCCCCGAATAACTTGAATTCTATTCTATTTATACACTTTCAAAAATGATCTTCAAGCCTTGAGTTGGGCCTTTGCTCTTGGTGGAATTGGGTTGAAAGAGGCCTTGGTTGATTGCTCTTGAAGTTTGAAGAAGAACCAAAGTGAACCAATTGAACCGGTTTTGAAGTTAGCCAAAGTTGGACCTAAAGTTTGTGCCAACTTTTCATAGCAGCAAACATAATTTACTGGTATGGACGTTGGTGCCAACGTTAGGGGTCTAACTTTGACCCTAACGTTGGCAATGCTTTGTGTGCTAGTGGCGCCAACGTTAGCCTCCAAGTTAGGGGGCTAACGTTGGCGCAAACGTTGGCCCTTCTCCCTTTGTAATTCATGTGCCAACGTTAGCCTCCAAGTTAGGGGGCTAACGTTGGCGCAAACGTTGGTGCCCAGGGGAGATCTTCTCAAGTTCCAACGTTAGCCTCCAAGTTAGGGGGCTAACGTTGGCGCAAACGTGGGATGGCCAGGGAGGAAATTTCAAGTTCCAACGTTAGCCTCCAAGTTAGGGGGCTAACGTTGGGGCTAACTTCTTGCTTCCTGGTTCAATTTCACTTATTCCAGTGTCCTCTCTTCACTCCTAGCCATTCCTCTTTGCTTCAACCTTTCTCCAAGCTTTCTTCACCTATCATTAATCAACCAAACTCATCAAAGCTATGCTCAAAATCATGAGATATTCAATCTTTCATAACATGCAACAAATATAGCATAAAACCTCATGAAATGGCATGAATTCATATATGGTTGGTTCAATCAAGGGAAACATGAAAATCTACTCAATTAGCTTGCTTGTAGCTCAAGAAAGTGCATAATTCTAATGAAAACAAAAGAAAAAGACTAGCTAAAATAGGCTAGGATGACTTGTCATCACAACACCAAACTTAAAGCTTGCTTGTCCCCAAGCAAGAAAAGATTTAAAGAAAGAATGAAATGGAAGAGGGTGTTCATGCTAGCAGAGTATTATTAATAGTTCATGGGGTTTTGTGTGGATATGCAAAAACTCACTTCTTATTGACTCCTAGGCCTAGAAAGTCTCCTTCAAGCTTTAAGTGACATACTGCTATGACCTCTCATTATTCCTTTATCCTTGGCTATTACTTTGTTCATAAGCTTTATTTGAGTGTCATGTGTAGCAAGTTCATTTTCTTTTCTTTATACTTGACACATTATTCACCATAGACACTTGGCTCACATTCCTTCTTAAAACATTGATGCCCAGCACCTCTTTGGGCTACTAAATGCCTTGTAGTTAGGTTGCTCTTGATGGTGGACTTTCAGCTGATGATCCCGGGTTAGTTAACCCAAGCCACCAAGTGTTGAGGCACTCCTAAGAGCTTACTAATCCAAGCAGATCCTAGTACAAAGACATCACAAGCATATATTTCAAGGTTCAAGCTATTGGTGTCCAGCTTTGTTCCTTTTTGTTTTTCTTTTGTTTTGCCACTTTTTTTTTTGCTATCTTTTTCTTCTTTCCTTCTTTTTGTTTTTCTTTCTAACCAAGGAATTTAATTCAATTGAGATTCCTAGACAGTAAGCCACTCTTTACTTAGAAGGAGATATCCTAGCTCTTTATTCACTAAAAGTGAGCTATTATACAATCACACACACACCACCACTTACTTTTATTCTACTTCTAACTAACATAGATTATCTTGCTTCACATTCAAACTGTTCTTTTATTGAATTAAAAGATGCAGGGGATAACACATGCTTCTTGTTAAGTGAAAATGAACACACAAGCAAACACATAAACTAGCCTACTTATTTAAGGGAAGTTTGAATCTGTTTGAACTAAATGAACACTTTATCAAGACATCAATCAAAAATATTTTTCAACAGTAAAGGTTGAGTATAGATACAACCTATTGGTGTGCATTTCTTTTGTTCTTCTTTCTGTTGTGCCCCTTTTTGAGTCTTTAAGCATGGGACCTTCAATTGGTGGTTAACTCCCACTCAATTCCTTGCTACTTCTTCTGATTCAACAGGTTAACTCTGGGCAAACTTTTTTGTCCTTGCTAAAGGTCATGATATTGGGACTAAACAAAAATAGTTAAGTTGTTGAATAATCTGATTGCTTGGAACTAGCAATGTGCAGGAAGTTAGAATGAAGTTTTGGTGGAACACCAAACTTAATATCTTGCATTCTCCCTTCGATTGTTTTTGGTGTGCAACACCAAACTTAGCTTCTTGCAATACATAGCAGTTATCCAACACTCTTATTGAAAAAGTTATGAAAAGAAAACTACCTCCGGTTGGGTTGCCTCCCAACAAGCGCTCTTTTATTGTCACTAGCTTGACATCTTTCAATTCTTTTTAAGAGGGCTGTAGATGTTGAACCTCTTTTTCCTTATCCAATTGTCCTCCCAAATACAGCTTTGCTCTGTGACCATTTGTTGTGAATTGATTCTTTGTTGCTTCATCTAACAGTTCAATACTCCCATAGGGGAAAACCTTTGTCACCAAGTATGGGCCAGTCCATTTAGACTTCAGTTTGCCAGGGAAAATTTTAATCCTCGAATTATACAGGAGTACTTGCTGTCCTGGCTTGAATTCCTTCTTTGTAATCTTCTTGTCATGCCACTTCTTAGCTTTCTCCTTGTATATCTTCGCACTTTCATAAGCCTCTAGTCTAAATTCATCCAACTCATTTAGTTGTAACAACCTTTTTTCTCCTGTAGCTTGGGGATCAAGGTTGAGGAGTTTAGTGGCCCAAAAAGCTCTGTGTTCAAGCTCTACAGGGAGGTGGCAGGATTTGCCATACAATAGCTGAAAGGGTGACTTGCCAATAGGAGTTTTAAAAGCTGTCCTATATGCCCACAATGCATCCTCTAGCTTTCTAGCCCAATCTTTTCTTGTGATTCCCACTGTTTTCTCTAGGATCTTCTTTAATTCCCTATTTGCAAGTTCAGCTTGGCCGTTAGTCTGAGGATGGTAAGGTGTGGCTACTTTGTGAATTACTCCATATTTGTGAAGGAGTTTCTCCATTTGTTTGTTGCAAAAGTGACTACCACCATCACTAATAAGACCTTTGGGCACTCCAAACCTAGTGAAGATGTGCTTTTTGAGGAATTGGAGGACGATCTGTGCATCACAGGTGGTTGTGGCTATGGCTTCCACCCATTTTGAGACATACTCCACTGCTACCAGGATGTATCTAAAAGAATAGGAAGGAGGAAAAGGCCCCATGAAATCAATTCCCCATAGATCGAACAATTCTAATTCTAAGATAAAGTTTTGAGGCATCTCATTCCTTCTTGTTAATCCTCCTGCTTTCTGGCATTCATTACATTGGTGTACATATTCTCTGGCATCCTTGAAAATAGTTGGCCAATAGAAGCCACTCTGTAGTATTTTTGCGGCTGTTTTTTCTGGGCCAAAGTGTCCACCATAAGCTGAACCATGACAATGCCACAAGATGTCCCTCACTTCACTTTCAGGAATACACCTTCTAATCACTCCATCAGAGCATCTCTTGAATAAGAAGGGTTCATCCCATGAAAATTTCCTTGCTTCGTTGATCAACTTCTTCACTTGTTGCTTAGAGAATTCTTGCGGTATCTTCCTTCCCACTTTGTAATTTGCTATGTCAGCAAACCAAGGTGCTTGCTGGATCTGCAGAAGGTGCTCATCTGGGAAGCTTTCATTTATGGGCTGGGATGCTTTTTGACTTGTTTCATGTGGTAGCCTTGACAGATGATCAGCGACCTGATTTTCAGTGCCCTTCCTATCTCTTATCTCAATGTCAAATTCTTGTAGGAGCAGTATCCACCTGATGAGTCTTGGTTTAGCATCCTGCTTTGACATCAAATACTTAAGTGCAGCATGATCAGTGTAAACCACAACTTTTGATCCTATCAGATATGATCTAAACTTATCAAATGCATAGACTACAGCTAGCAACTCTTTTTCTGTTGTAGTGTAATTTCTTTGGGCCTCATTCAACACTTTACTTGCATAATATATGACATGATGCAAATTCCCCTTCTTTTGCCCAAGTACAGCACCAATTGCAATGTCACTTGCATCACACATGAGTTCAAAAGGTAATTCCCAATCTGGAGGTGTGATGATTGGTGCTGTTGTGAGTTTATTTTTTAAAGTTTCAAATGCATGCTGGCAGTTTTCATCAAAAACAAAAGGGTTATCAAGCATTAACAGATTACTTAAAGGTTTGGCTATTTTTGAAAAGTCCTTGATAAACCTTCTGTAAAATCCGGCATGCCCCAAGAAACTTCTAACAGATTTCACATTAATTGGTGGAGGGAGTTTTTCTATAATCTCAACCTTTGCCTTATCAACCTCTATCCCTTTTCTTGAAACTTTATGGCCAAGAACAATCCCTTCGGGTACCATGAGATGGCATTTCTCCCAGTTTAAAACCAAATTAGTTTCTTGGCACCGTTTCAAGACAAGAGTTAAATGGTTTAGGCAAGCATTGAAATTATCACCAAAAACAGAGAAGTCATCCATGAAGACTTCTAAAAATTTTTCGACCATATCAGAAAAAATGGAGAGCATACACCTTTGAAATGTGGCAAGGGCGTTGCAGAGCCCAAAAGGCATCCTCCTATATGCAAAAACTCCAAATGGACATGTGAAGGCAGTCTTCTCTTGGTCCTTGGGGTCCACCACGATTTGATTATACCCAGAATATCCGTCCAAAAAACAGTAATAGGCATGGCCGGCTAACCTTTCCAGCATCTGATCAATGAATGGGAGAGGGAAATGATCCTTCCTGGTGGCATCATTCATTCTTCTATAGTCTATGCACATTCTCCACCCAGTCACTGTTCTAGTAGGGATCAACTCATTCTTCTCATTAGTGATGACCGTCATCCCTCCCTTCTTTGGTACAACTTGAACCGGGCTTACCCATGGGCTGTCAGATATTGGGAAGATTATCCCTGCATTCCACAACTTCATTACTTCCTTCTGGACGACTTCCTTCATTGTAGGATTTAGCCTTCTTTGCGATTGAACCACTGGTTTGGAATTATCTTCCAAGAGGATCTTATGCATACATACTGCAGGGCTGATTCCCTTCAGGTCATCAATGGTCCATCCTAAAGCATCTTTGTGAGCTTTGAGTACATCAAGAAGTTCTCCTTCTTCCTTCTTTGTCAGGGATGAATTAATGATTACTGGGAAGCTCTCCGATGTGCCAAGGAATGCATATTTGAGATGGGTGGGTAAAGGTTTCAGTTCTTGTCTTCGTACATCTTCTTTCTTATCTTGCCTTTCATCTTGCTCAGTAGAGGTCTCAGCCACTTGTTCCTCTGTTGCCCCTTGATTTCCTTCTTGCTCTTGAAAATTTTCTTCCAATGTTTCTTCCACCAAACTGTCTATCATATCCACTCTCACGTAATCCTCTTGCTCAGGAGCGTTTTGCATTGATTTGAACACATTTATGATCATTTGTTCATTATGGACTCTAAAGGTCATTTCTCCTTTTTCTACATCAATGATGGCCCTTGCTGTGTGTAGAAATGGCCTTCCCAGAATGATTGAGTCGTTTCCTTCTTCTTCAGTGTCCAAAATTACAAAATCTGCTGGGAAAATAAACTCCCCAACCTTTACTAACAGATTCTCCACAATTCCATTAGGTGTCTTGATTGATCTGTTAGCCATGACTAGTGACATCCTGGTGGGTTTAAGTTCGTCTATGGCAAGTTTTCTCATCATTGAGAGAGGCATTAAATTGATGCTGGCACCCAGGTCACAGAGGGCCTTGTTGAGAATTATCTTGCCAATAGTGCATGAGACTACAAAGCTTCCCGGATCCTTAAGTTTTGGTGGAATACCCCGTTGAATCACAGCACTGCATTCCTCGGTGAGTAATATGGTTTCCCTTTCAAGCCAACTTCTTTTCTTGTTGATAAGATCCTTCAGAAACTTGGAATATAGAGGCATTTGCTCAAGTGCTTCAGCCAAGGGAATGTTGATTTCCAGCTTCTTAAAAATCTCAAGGAATTTGTGAAAATGCTTGTCTTTAATCTCTTTGTTGAACCTCTGAGGGTAAGGCAGTGGAGGTGTGATGCTTTTTCCCATTTGCTGCTGCCCCTGAGCTACTTCCCTTGAGCTATGTGGCTGGTTGTTCTTCTCTTTGAGTTTCTCAGTGTCTTTGTTTGGCATCACATCTTGCTCCTTAGCCTCATCTGCCTTTGTTTGATTCTCATCCTCCTTTGGTTCTTTGATGTTCTCTACTTGCTTCCTTGTAGTGTCATTGTTGCTTATCAACGCTCTCCCACTCCTTAATTGTATTGCCTTGCATTCCTCCTTGGGATTTGGAATTGTGTCACTGGGCAGTGAGTTTGAAGGTCTCTCAACAGATACTTGCTTGGAGAGTTTCCCCATCTGTCTCTCTAGGCTCTTCATAGAAGCTTCCTGATTCTTGGTTACCATTTCTTGGTGTTTCAACATTTTGTCTATCATGGCTTCCAAGTGAGTGATTCTTTGGGCTTCAGGTGATATTTGAGGTGGGTTATGAGATGTGGGTGGCGGATGGTAGGCATTTTGGTTGGTTGGTTGGTTATTAGATTGGTATTGGTTGATGTTGGGGTAGTTGTTTTGAGGTTTTCTGTAGGGGTTTTGGTTAGTCTGCTGCTGGTTGTGATTTTGGTTGCTTCTTGGGTTGTGTTGGTTTGAGTTCTTCTGCTATGGTTGTTGGTTTTGGGTATGGTTATCTCCCCATCTGAGGTTTGGGTGGTTCTTCCAGGATGGATTGTATGTATCACCATACACTTCATTTGGTCCTTGGTTGTGCATATACTGTACTTGCTCTTGTTGTTGTTCTTCTTGAGTTTCTTCACTCTGTCCCCATGTGGTTGATGGTTGGCTAGTGTTGACTGCTGCAACTTGGAGACTATCAATCCTCTTGGCCATTTGCTCAAATTATTGTTGAATTTGCAGCTGCATCATCTTGTTTTGAGCCAGGATTGAATCCACTCCTTCTAGCTCCATTACTCCTCTCCTTTGTGATGGTTGGCGGCCTCTTTGATGAGCAAAGAAATATTGGTTGTTGGACACCATATCAATGAGTTCTTGAGCCTCTTCTGCAGTTTTCATGAGTTGCAAGGAACCTCCAGCTGAATGATCCAAAGCTTCCTGAGATTTCAGTGTTAAGCCTTCATAGAAGTTTTGAAGCTTCTCCCACTCATTAAACATAGCAGGGGGACATTTCCTGATTAGAGCCTTGTACCTCTCCCATGCCTCATAGATGGGTTCGGCCTCCATTTGTGTAAATGTTTGTACCTCAGCCTTTAACCTTATAATCCTCTGAGGTGGATAAAATTTGGCAAGGAATTTAGTTACCAAATCATCCCAGTTGTTGATGCTGTCCCTTGGAAACGATTCCAACCATTGAGTAGCCTTGTCCTTGAGAGAAAATGGGAATAGCATCAGCTTGTAACTGTCAGGGGGCACTCCATTAGTTTTGACAGTGTTGCATATTCTCAAGAAAGTGGACAAATGTTGGTGTGGGTCCTCAAGTGGTCCTCCACCAAAAGAGCAATTGTTCTCAACCAAAGTGATGAGTTGTGGCTTGAGTTCAAAATTGTTAGCATTGACATTTGGAGCCAAGATGCTGCTCCCACAATGTCTAGGATTTGCAAAGGTGTAGGAAGCCAAAACTCTCCTCTGGGGTGGGTTGCCATTGTTGTTGTCTTCTCCACCTGGTGGATTGGTTAAATGTTCCTCCATCTCTTGGAATTCTTCGTCTGATTCCTCTTCTCCAACAATGCTTTTCCCTCTTTCAGCTCTTCTTAACCTCCTGAGAGTTCTTTCGTCTTGTTCATGAAAATTGGGTATGGTTCTTCTTGTACCTGACATACAAGCAGAACATAAGAGCACACAAACCAGTGACACTTCAATCTACTGCTAGAATGAAGTTTTAGTTAGCTTAAGCAAAAAATCAAACAGTTAGTGGGTTAATCAAAATTAAAGAAAAAGTGCTTGATCTAGATTACCACCTCACTTAATCATTGTCAATCTAATCAATCCCCGGCAACGGCGCCAAAAACTTGGTGAGATATTTTGGAGGAAAAATAAATCTCTTCCAAAACATCCAAATCCAACCGGCAAGTGTACCGGGTCGTATCAAGTAATAAAAACTCACGGGAGTGAGGTCGATCCCACAGGGATTGAAGGATTGAGCAATTTTAGTTTAGTGGTTGATTTAGTCAAGCGAATCAAAATTTGGTTGATTATTTTGTGACTTGCAGAAATAAATTGCATTGAATTAAAGAGAACAAGAAATAAATGGCTGAAACTTAAAGAACAAGAAATTAAATGACAAAAACTTAGAGTGCAAGAAATGTAAATTGCGGAATCTTAAAGTGCAAGGAATGTAAATTGCTTGAAATGTAAAGGGGATTGGGATGTAGATTTGCAGAATTTAAACGAGGAAAAGTTAAATTGCATCAAATAGAAGAGTAAAAGGGAATTGGGGTTGAACCGGATATGAAGCAGAAAAGTAAATGAACATAAGAAGCAGTAAACAGAGAATTGAAATGGGAAATTCAGATCTCAGGACCCAGAGACTAGAAAACCAAGTCTAGATCTCAATGCCTTCCTAGATCCAACAAGAACAATTGTAAGGGAATTGTAAATTGCAAGGGAATTAGATGAGAAGTATGTAACAGAAACGGAAATTCAATTAAGCAGTAAATAAATAGAGAGATCCAAGATTGAGATTGAAACAGAATTTCTTCAATTCTCCAATCCAAGATCCAAGACAAAAGTAAAATGAAATTGAAAGCAATGAAAACAAGAAATTAAAGTTCACTCAAGTTCAAAAGCTCTCCGAAAACTATTATGAAAATTCTAAAAGGAAAGCTCCCCGAATAACTTGAATTCTATTCTATTTATACACTTTCAAAAATGATCTTCAAGCCTTGAGTTGGGCCTTTGCTCTTGGTGGAATTGGGTTGAAAGAGGCCTTGGTTGATTGCTCTTGAAGTTTGAAGAAGAACCAAAGTGAACCAATTGAACCGGTTTTGAAGTTAGCCAAAGTTGGACCTAAAGTTTGAGCCAAAGTTAGGGGTCTAACTTTGGCTCCAACTTTTCATAGCAGCAAACATAATTTACTGGTATGGACGTTGGTGCCAACGTTAGGGGTCTAACTTTGACCCTAACGTTGGCAATGCTTTGTGTGCTAGTGGCGCCAACGTTAGCCTCCAAGTTAGGGGGCTAACGTTGGCGCAAACGTTGGCCCTTCTCCCTTTGTAATTCATGTGCCAACGTTAGCCTCCAAGTTAGGGGGCTAACGTTGGCGCAAACGTTGGTGCCCAGGGGAGATCTTCTCAAGTTCCAACGTTAGCCTCCAAGTTAGGGGGCTAACGTTGGGGCTAACGTTGGCCCTTCTGCCTTTGTAATTCATGTGCCAACGTTAGCCTCCAAGTTAGGGGGCTAACGTTGGCGCAAACGTGGGATGGCCAGGGAGGAAATTTCAAGTTCCAACGTTAGCCTCCAAGTTAGGGGGCTAACGTTGGGGCTAACTTCTTGCTTCCTGGTTCAATTTCACTTATTCCAGTGTCCTCTCTTCACTCCTAGCCATTCCTCTTTGCTTCAACCTTTCTCCAAGCTTTCTTCACCTATCATTAATCAACCAAACTCATCAAAGCTATGCTCAAAATCATGAGATATTCAATCTTTCATAATATGCAACAAATATAGCATAAAACCTCATGAAATGGCATGAATTCATATATGGTTGGTTCAATCAAGGGAAACATGAAAATCTACTCAATTAGCTTGCTTGTAGCTCAAGAAAGTGCATAATTCTAATGAAAACAAAAGAAAAAGACTAGCTAAAATAGGCTAGGATGACTTGTCATCACATACCTTGATTTACTCCTTAAAAATTGTCATAGAAATGAAGAGGAGGAAGAGGTGAACACTTTGGTCGGATTAGATTTTTGATAGGGGTTTTAGTTTTAGAAAGAACGGAGGTTGAAGCTCAGGTGTTCATGGAAGTTCTCTTGGTTTTCTCTCATGGAATTCTAGCTTGTTTAGGAAGAAAAATGATAGTAATGATGATGCCTAGGAGACCGTGGGTTAGGATAAGCATTATCCTAAAGTTTGGTGTAAAAAATATCTCAAGAAACGATAATTACTAAAGCTAGATGTATTAGAATACAAGTGTTTCTTACTTTTTCCTTAAGAAAGCTTGTCTTGGAGAAAAAGAAAGGAAACATGTGGTGGCTAACTCTGGGAGAGCCACGTGTCACTGGGTGCTGACTCATCAGAGTTTAATAATAAAATATCATTATGGAGATAATTACTAAAACTAGATACATCAGATTACACTACTAAAGGATAAGCATGAGCTTTACTAGTATAAATGATACTAGTAACATGATAATCATGAGGATAAGAGATATATGATGAAGCATTAGCATTGCTAAGTTCATCTTGGAATGCCGGTATTATCCATTACCGGTACATTTCTAGCTCAGTTATTATATTACTAAACATAGATGAACATTAACCACAGCAGAGAAAATAATAATATAATATTCCAAATAAAATAATAATATACGAATATTATATTAATATAATTTTTCTCTTAAAATTCGAGACCGGCTCGTCACATAGAGACTAACAACGGAAATCAGAATTTTGAAATTCGGACTCGAAGTGGCTCAAAAATGCAACTTTTCATGACATGCTTACTTAGATCAGGAGAGGTGTCTGGTGCAGTCAAGCTGCTGACTCAGCAGCTTGATGACACAACACCTGTGCAGCAGAGGTGCTTATATGCACTAAAATTCCTAAAAATTCGATACAATTTCCGTTTGATCCCGAAAAACCGTTGTTTCTTCGAGGCTAAAAGCTAGGCGGTTACATTCTACCCTCCTAAAAGAAAATTTTGCCCTCAAAATTTCAGCCACATGTAAGAATCCACCTTCA
The DNA here is from genome assembly GCF_003086295.3 of Arachis hypogaea. Lineage (NCBI taxonomy): Eukaryota > Viridiplantae > Streptophyta > Magnoliopsida > Fabales > Fabaceae > Arachis > Arachis hypogaea. The sequence goes on along the minus strand of NC_092046.1, from coordinate 88,770,193 downwards.
TGCGATCAATTTCCTTCAAGACATCCTGACGAAGAGATCGGTCCGTTCCTTACAGCATCCAAATCTCACTTAACCATAGCCATGGAGATCCTAACAACTATGAGAATAGCTGTTCCTCAAAAGAATTTGTCATTCGGAACTCGATTAAACAATGCCTATTCAGAGTCATTGAGGTCTTATTCGCACCAAACAATCAACATTAAGGTGATCAATCTTAATATCTCAAGTTAAGCACGAACATTTCCAAAAGGAGCACTCATAGACACTCATGCCAAATGTATCTTTAAGATATCCTAACGGCATGAGACACACAAGCAGAGTATGCAATAAAGCATAGTCAGTCCACTCCCCAGGTTCTACTGGGAACAAACTGCTCTGATACCAAATTGTAACGACCCAATTTTCAGTATGTCTAGATCACACCAGAAACTGAGTGCTACTAATTTGTCTTCCTAATAATAATCTATTATTTATCATATGAGCCTGATTCGTTGTTGAAGTGTTGTTATTTTGCGGGGTAAATTTTTTTTTTCAAAACATTTAAGTTGTCAGGCATGAACATACATAGATGATATCATAAGTAACAACAAGATAAGCAGTCGAAAGTAAACACACATTTATATAAATTCATACATCTCAAACAACTAACATCATTCAGTCATCCAGCCTTTATTAGATCATAGATCTTTAGTTAGAACACCGGTAAATATAGCTAGATAATAACCTTATACATATATATATATACAACATCCCAAGCCCTGACCTGTTCAAGGAGTCCATAAGCTGGCGACCAGGCTAGCCTAGACTCTTCACTCACCTAGTCCCTCTAAACTACTAATGTGAGGGAAAGTACATTCTAGGTCTTCAAAACTCAAGTCAGGTAGAGCGTCATCAGCGAACTACGGAAGGGTACTCATGCTTCCATCTGAAGGGAGAAGGGAGAGAGAAGGGGTAAGAACTGGGGAGTTCTTAGTAAGGTCCGGGTTATTAGTTAAGTTCATTAATTTTATTTTGCTTAGTAGAAAAATAGCAGAATACAGAGAAACAGTAAACAGAAGATACAGATAAATAAAGAAATTAAGAAATCAAAAAGCAGAACACAACAAAGAATACAAGAAAATAAAACACAAACACAAAGAATAGAATACAAACAAAGAAATCACACATTCATACAACAATCATAACAGAGGAAATGCATAGCCAAGTATGATGCATGTCTGTCCTATGCAGGCCATGAGCTCACGTGTCAGTTTACACCCTGCAGCCCGACATTACCTAGGAACTAGTCCTAGATATGGCTTTATCTCTGTAGGTGAACCTCGGCCTACAGAAATAGCATTCCTGTAAGTGAACTTCGGCTTACAGAAATAGTTCAATCACAACACAACAACTTTCTATAGGTGAACTTCGGCCTATAGAAATGGAACCTCTATAAGTGAACTTCGGCATACAGAAATGGCGCCCCTGTAAGTGAACTTCGGCTTACAAGTATCACACAACTCTCTGTAGGTGAACTTCGGCCTACAGGAGCAACACCCTGAGATACACAATTGATATTCACTGTAGGTGAACTTCGGCCTACAGGAATAACATTGCTATGTAGGTGAACTTCGGCTTACAGGACCTCTCGGGCCAACGGAAAAGCAGCAGATGAACATACAATAGAATATCATGCCATAAGACTTATCTCCTTATCTTTATCCTCTTTTCCTCTCTTCTCTTAGACTTTTGATTCTGCACTTGTTATCTTCTTTATCATCTTTCCACAATCATAAATCAAGCATCACAACATCTCAGTGATCTCATTTCATAATTCTCTGTATACATCACAACATTACAACAGCACACTACTATTTAGCTTTTAACTCCCTCTCTTTCTAACATGATTACAAGCTTCTAAATCTTGTTTCATTACTTAACATACTTCTATTCCCTTTCTTATACCTTTCCTTAGGTATTTAATAAAGAGAATTAGGAAATTCTAGACTCAAAACTACTTTCCTAAAGCTTTTAGAGAAAACTGTCTTTTTGTCAATATTTTATTATTATTAATAAAATAATATTATTAATGAAATAATACTTTTACTATTTTAATATTAAAATAATAATATTTTATTCAACTCTTAAAAATTGCATTTTGACCCCTGAACTTTTTGGAAATTGCATTTTGACCCCTTAACTTTTAATATTTGCACTTTGGTCCCTCAACTTTTCATTAACTAACTTTCAACCCCAAACTTTCTAATAGTTATAATTTGACCCCAAAATCATCAAAACCAACGTTTTCTTGTCCTTCAAAGACCAAAAACATTTTTTCCAAAAGTTTAACAGATTTCAGCTTGATTTTCAACTAGTTTTGACCAAACCAAAGAGCAACGTTTCTGCCATCAAATCCTATGAATTTCATGGCTGGAATGCCACGTTTTCCAGCAACAACAACAACTTTAGAACCATCAAAAACTTGATTTCCAAGCATTAAACAACAAGATTTCATGATTAAACCACCACACAAACACTCAACATCAAGCCTCAAGAAACAAAGATATGATTTAACACTTCAAGAATACAACAAATCATTGATTAATTTACCAAACCTTACCTCCTTTGCTGCTGCCAAAAGTTGAGCCAAAAACAAGCTTCCAAAAGCACTTTTACGCCTATTTTAACATCAAAAATAACTTTAAAACCATATGAATCATGAAGGCTGAAGCTTCATGATGATGAAAAGAAGATTATTCTCAACTTAAAGCAGCTAGAAATCACGTTTACTTAGAGCCTATGGTGGGTGGACAAGAGATCCGAAGAGAAAACATGAAGAAAACACCATTAGCTTGAGTTTTCTCCATGGCTGAAACTTCAAGGAGGAGGAGCAGCCATCATACCTTGATTTACTCCTTAAAAATTGTCATAGAAATGAAAAGGAGGAAGAGGTGAACACTTTGGTCGAATTAGATTTTTGATAGGGGTTTTAGTTTGAGAAAGAACGGAGGTTGAAGCTCAGGTGTTCATGGAAGTTTTTTTGGTTTTCTCTCATGGAATTCTAGCTTGTTTAGGAAGAAAAATGATAGTAATGATGATGCCTAGGAGACCGTGGGTTAGGATAAGCATTATCCTAAAGTTTGGTGTAAAAAATATCTCAAGAAAGGATAATTACTAAAGCTAGATGTATTAGAATACAAGTGTTTCGTACTTTTTCCTTAAGAAAGCTTGTCTTGGAGAGAAAGAAAGGAAACATGTGGTGGCTAACTCTGGGAGAGCCACGTGTCACTGGGTGCTGACTCATCAGAGTTGAATAATAAAATATCATTTTAGAGATAATTACTAAAACTAGATATATCACATTACACTTCTAAAGGATAAGCATGAGCTTTACTAGTATAAATGATACTAGTAACATGATAATCATGAGGATAAGAGATATATGATGAAGCATTAGCATTGCTAAGTTCATCTAGGAAAGCCGGTATTATCCATTACCAGTAGATTTTTAGCTCAGTTATTATATTACTAAACATAGATGAACATTAACCACAACAGAGAAAATAATAATATAATATTCCAAATAAAATAATAATATACGAATATTATATTAATATAATTTTTTTCTCGAAATTCGAGACCGGCTTGTCACATAGAGACTAACCACGGAAATCAGAATTTTGAAATTCGGACTCGAAGTGGCTCAAAAACGCAACTTTCCACGACGTGCTTACTTAGATCAGGAGATGTGTCTGGTGCAGTCAAGCTGTTGACTTAGCAGCTTGATAACACAGCACCTGTGCAGCAGAGGTGCTTATATGCACTAAAATTCCTAAAAATTCCATAAAATTTCCGTTTGATCCCGAAAAACCGCTGTTTCTTCGAGACTAAAAGCTAGGCCGTTATAAAATACTTGTTGATTGGTTAGGTGAAGAACAAGGTTTAGAAAGCATGATTAGAGAAGAGTAGAGTGATTACCCTATACACTAGAGAGACTAGAGTGCACATACACCATCAGTGAGGGTTCAATGCTTAATTCTATGTTCCCTGCTTTCATAAGCTGTCTTTCTAGGAGTTTAGTTATTTTTACTGTATAAATTGAATTAGTAGAATTTGATTTATTTTTGTCTTGAAGAACTTATTTATTTTTAACTAAGTAGACAAAATCATTTTATCATATAGTTGCATTCAGATACATAGGTTGCATTGCATTGCATTGCATTGCATTGCATGAGTCTTACTTTTCCCTACTTATTTATTTTATCTCCTTAAGCTAAGCATGAGGACATGCTAATGTTTAAGTGTGGGGAGGTTGATAAACCACTATTTTATGGTTTATCTTGTGTTTAATTGAGTGGTTTCATCAAGTCTTCACCCACTTATTCATACTAATTGCATGATTTTATAACTCCTTCCTAGTATCATTTTATGGTTGAAAACTTGCTTCCTAGAGAACTTTAATTAGTATATTTTAATTTTCCTATATACCATTCGATGCCGTGATCCATGTGTTAAGTGTTTTAGGCTTTATAGGGCAGGAATGGCTTAGAGAATGGAGAGGAAGCTTGCAGAAATGGAAGGAACACAAATGGAGAGGAAGCTTGCAGAAATGGAGATGACCAGCGAACACTGACGCTCGCGCATGGCTCACGCGAACGCGCGGAATGGAGAGAATCACAGCGATGTGAATGCATGCCTGACGCGAACGCGTGGATTGGATTCTGCACGAAGGACACGAACGCGTGGAGGACGCATACGCGTGACAAGGAAAATCGCTGAATGACGCGAACGCGTGGATGATGCGTACGCGTGACCTGCGCGATCTGCATAATTAACAAAAAACGCTGGAGGTGATTTCGTTCCACATTTTAACCCAGTTTTCGGCCAAGAAACATAGAATAAAGCCAGGGAACGTATAGAGACTCAAGACACATCTACACCTCTTTTCACAACTTTAGATACATTCACATATTCTCATTAGGATAGTTTTAGGTTTTTAGATCTGAATTTAGATAGGATTACTTCCCCTCTAAATTCTCTTTACATTCATAGTTAATTAGTTTTATGCTTTTGGATATTGAAGAAGTCATTACCTCAATTGAAGACATTATTCTAATTTGTTTACTCTGTCCCTTATTCTTCCATATCCTTATTTATTTTATTTAGAATTCTAATTGGATTATTTTCATTAATTGTTAGTTCAAAGGATTACTTTATTTTTAATTAATTTTAAGTCCCTATTTTTATTTAATTTATTATGTCTTCTTATATTTTTATGAGCGTTATATTCATATCAATGGAGTAGATTCCATACTTGACATGGGGGTTGATTAAAAGGAGACACTTGAGTTGGAAGGCTTAAGTGTTGATTAATCTAGACGTTGTTGGCTAGTTCTGTATTTACTAACGCTAGACCTTCCTAAGGGAGAGGACTAGGGTTTGCGAATAAGGGTTAGCTTAATCACTTGACTTTCCTTTATTTAGTAAGGGTTAACTAAGTGAAAACGACAACCTTTTTAATACTACACTTAAGAGATCCCAACAAGGATAGAACTTCCAATTAATCATTCCCCCAGTCAAGGCTTTTTATTTAAAATATCAATAGTTATTCTTAGTTTATTTTTATTGCTTCAAATTACAATTATTTGATTGCTCATTATTCAACTCTCAAAACTCTCAAAAAATTTCTAATTAATAAATTAGCACCTTTTCCTACAACTCGTTGGGAGACGACTTGGGATTCATACTCCCAGTATTTTTATTCTAAATTTTTGTGACACTCTTTTTAAATTGGTGAGGCGGATTTTAGCTAGTTAAGGGCTATACTTGCAGTGCTGTTCTCTTATTAAAAATATCTTAATTGGTCTAACTTCTGCCACGCACCAGTCTCCTATGACATGACAGGTAATTTTGTGCAAAATGATAATTATGACTATGATCAATGTGCTTCTGAACAGGTCAATTACATGGGGAGTGGTCCTAGAAATCCCAACAATGATTCATATTCTAAGACATACAATCAGGGGTGGAGAAATCACGCAAATTTTGGGTGGAGGGACCAATCTCAGAGACCTCAAAACTTCAACAATAATTCTCAGGGCGGCTTTCAACAGAACAATCACAATAACCACCAATTTCAGTCTCAGCAGCAACAACCACCTCAGCAGGCAAACTCTAAATCCCAAGAAGATTCTAATTGGGAGATGATGAGGATTTTTATGCAGGAAATCAAAGCCTCCATTAGAAACTTAGAGGTGCAAATGGGCCAACTGAGCAAGCAAATACCTGAGAGGTCTGCAAGTACATTTCCAGGTGATACAATGGTGAACCCAAGAGAAGATTGCAAGGCTATTCAATTGAGAAGTGGTAAAATAGCTGGCTCTGAGACAAGGGCCAATGAAGAGCTAGTTGAAAAGAAGGCTCCAGAGGAGAAAAAGGAAGAAGTAGAGCACGCCCCTCCAAAGCGTGCAGACATGACACGTATCCTACATTGCCAAAGGCTCCTGAATACAAGCCAAAAATGCCATATCCTCAGAGACTTTAGAAGGCTTCCAAAGAAAAGCAGTTCTCTAAATTTTTAGATGTCTTCAAGAAGCTACAGATCAACATTCCTTTTGCAGAGGCTCTTGAGCAAATGCCCTTTTATGCTAAATTTATGAAAGAATCGTTGACTAAGAAGAGGAATTGGAAGGAGCAAGAAACCGTGGTGTTAACCAAGGAATGCAGTGCTATTATTCAAGATCCAGGGAGTTTTGTGATTCCTTGCACCATTGGAGATGTCAACATTCAGAGAGCTTTATGTGATCTTGGAGCTAGCGTCAATCTCATGCCACTTTTAGTGATGAAAAAGCTTCAAATTGAGGAGGTAAAACCCACTCGTATTTCTCTTCAACTTGCTGATCTTTCTATTAAATTACTTGTGGGTGTTGTTGAGGATTTACTTGTGAAAGTAAGACCCTTTATTTTTCCTGCTGATTTTGTTATATTAGACATGGAAGAGGATGTAAAATCCTCTATTATTCTTGGTAGACCCTTTTTAGCTACAGGTAGAGCTTTGATTAATGTGCAAAAGGGTGAATTAACCCTGAGGGTCAATGAAGAACAGTTGGTCTTATAAACCTATATTTTATGATATATATTGTGTTCAATTCAAGAGATTTATTCAATCCTTCACCCACTTATTCATGAAAATTGCATGGTTTTACTTTCCCTTCTTTATTATGTGATATATGTGAAATACATGTTTCCTATGCTTTGAAATTATTTATTTTAATTACCTTTTTTTACCATTCAATGCCGTGATTTGTGTGTTAAGTAGTTTCAGATCTTCTAAGGCAGGAATGACTTAAAGGATGGAAAGGAAACATACAAAAACAGAAGGAAAGCACAAAATGGAGTTTTTGAAGAAACTGACAGCGACGCGAATGCATGGACGACGCAGTCGCATGCCCAGCGCGAAAAGGCAGCGACGTGAACACGTAACTGACGCGGACATGTGCCATGAGCTGAACACAGATGACGCGGACGCATGACCGAAGCAAAGGCGTGACAAGGAAAACTCCAGATGATGCGACCGCATGACCCACGCGGATGCGTGACAGACGCCACGCACAAGAAATTACAGAAAATGCTTCCAGTGATTTCTAAAACCCTTTTTGGCCCAGATCCAAGTCTAGAAGGCACAGATTAGAGGTTATAAAGTGGGGGAATGCATCCATTGAAAGGGGAGTCTCCAATTATTAACTTTTCATAGTTTTAGATGTAGTTTTTAGAGAGAGAGGTTCTCTCCTCTCTCTTAGGTTTTAGGATTAGGATTTCTTTTAATTTTATTGCTTCAATACTGATGACAAGTCATCTTAGCCTATTTTAACTAGTCTTTTTCTTTTGTTTTCATTAGAATTATGCACTTTCTTGAGCTACAAGCAAGCCAATTAGGTAGATTTTCATGTTTCCTTTGATTTAATCAACCATGTATGAATTCATGCTATTTCATGAGGTTTTATACTATAATTGTTACATATTATGAAAGAATGAATATCTCATGATTTTAAGCATAGCTTTGATGTGTTTGGTTGATTAATGATAGGTGAAGAAAGCTTGGAGAAAGGTTGAAGCAAGAAGGAATAGCTAGGAGTAAAGAGAAGACAATGGAATAAGTGAAATTGAACCAGGAAGCAAAAAGCTGGACCTAAAGTTAGCCTCAAACTTTTGCACAAACTTTTGGGTGAAAAGTTAGCCCCAACGTTAGCCCCTAACTTTTGGGCTAACGTTGGAACTTGAAAATCACTCCCTGGGTACCAAAAGTTTGCGCCAACGTTAGCCCCTAACTTTGAGGCTAACGTTGGCACATGAAAATCACCCCTGGGCACCAAAAGTTTGCACCAACGTTAGCCCCTAACTTTGAGGCTAACGTTGGCATGAAGAAAACCTCCCTGGGCACCATGAAAATCACAAGGGGAGGAGCAAAAGTTTGCGCCAACGTTAGCCCCTAACTTGGTGGCTAACGTTGGCGCCACAAGTGCACAAGGTAAGGCCAACGTTAGGGCCAAAGTTAGACCCCTAACTTTGGCACCAACGTTGGTATCAGATGGATATAGCTGCTGATATGAAAAGTTTGGGCAAAAGTTAGCCCCCTAACTTTTGCTCAAACTTTTGGTCCAACTTTTGCAAAACTCAAACCCGGTTCAATTGGTTCGTTTTGGTTCCTCTTCAAACTCCAAGAGCAATCAACCAAGGCCTCTTTCAACCCAATTCCACCAAGAGCAAAGGCCCAACTCAAGGCTTGAAGATCATTGGAAGAAAGTGTATAAATAGGATAGAATTCAAGTTCTTCGGAGAGCCTTTCTTTTGGAATTTTCATAATAGTTTTCGGATAGCTTTTGATATTGAGTGATCTTTAATTTCTTTGTCTTGGGGAAGGAGAATTCACTTCTCTTCCTCTCAGTTTTATTGCTTTCAATTTCAATTGCAATTGTCTTGACTCTTGGGTTAGAGAATTGAAGAAATTCTATTTCAATCTCACCTTGGATCTTGCTTTATTCACTGCTTAATTGAGTTTCAGTTTCTGTTAGTTGTTCTTCATCTATTTTCCTTGCAATTTACAATTCCCTTGCAATTGTTCTTGTTGGATCTAGGAAGGCCTTGAGATCTAGACTTGGTTTTCTAGTCTCTGGGTCCTGAGATCTAATTTCCCAATTTTACATTTTCTGTTTACCGTTTTCATGTTCATTTACTTTTCTGCTTCAAGATCCTATCTAACCCAAACCTTCTTCTACTTCTCTGCTTGATGCAATTTACTTTTCCTTGTTTAAATTATGCAAATCCAATCCCCAATTCCCTTTACAATTCCAGCCATTTACATTTCTTGCACTTTAAGATTCCGCAATTTACATTTCTTGCATTCTAAGTTTCTGCTATTTAATTTCTTGTTCTTTAAGATTCAGCACTTTAATTCCCTGTTCTCTTTACTTCCATGCAATTTAATTTCTGCAAATCACAAAACACTCAACCAAATCTTGAATCGCTTGACTAAATTAACCACTAAGCAAAAATTGCTCAATACTTCAATCCCTGTGGGATCGACCTCACTCCCGTGAGTTTTTATTACTTGATACGACCCGGTACACTTGCCGGTTAGATTTGTGTGTTTTGGGAGAAATTTATTTTTCACCAAAATACTCATCAAATACCAGGTTCAATATTTTCCTTTAATGAATGTTTCTCCTTTATTTTTAATTTTCCAATGCTTTTACTTGTTAATGTTCCAATTTGGCTTATGAACCATTTATGTTTAGATTTGAATTTCTATTTAATATAATTTGAGGTATTTCAGTTTACGATTGCTTTCTTTTATTCATGTTACTGTTGCTTCCAATCTAAAGACATTTTTATTCGAGTAAGTTTACTTTTCCCCTTTTGGCCTTTGTTAAGTAATTGGTAACTCATGAGTTGTCAAACTCAACGTGATTGATAATTGTTGTCTTTGCTAATTGAATTGAACTTCAATAACTCCAGTCCTTTCTTAGGAATTGACCAGGACCTGAGGATCAAACTAATTAGTCACTTGACCTTCCTTTGTTTTAGTAAAGGCTAACTAAGTGGGATTAAAATTCAATTCTCATCATCATTGATAAGGATAACTAGGATAGAACTTCCAAATTCTCATACCTTGCCAAGAGTTTATTTTACAGTTATTTATTTATTTTATTTGTCATTTAAATTACTTGTTCCTTACTTTTAAAACCCCAATTTACAAAACTCATAACCAATAATAAGAACATACCTCCTTGCAGTTCCTTGAGAAGACGACCCGAGGTTTGAATACTTCGGTTATCAATTTTAAAAGGGGTTTGTTACTTGTGACAACCAAAACGTTTGTAAGAAAGGACTTTTGTTGGTTTAGAAGCTATACTTGCAACGGGAATTTATTCTGAATTCTAGACCATGCAAAAGTTCTTTCTTCAAAATGGCGCCGTTGCCGGGGAACTGCAAACGTGTGCCTTATTATTGGTTATTGTAAATATTTTTTCTTTTATTTTTTTATTTGTTTTTGTTTTTCCCTTTTTTTTATTAGCTACTATGAATTCTCACCCCTCTCGCTTTGAGTTTGGTTCTAATATTGTTGAAGGGAACAGAAGTTATAGCAGGAACATGCATCAAGGTCAGAGAAATCAAAGATGGATGGAGCCAAGAGGATTTGATCAACCCTTTAGGCAACAACAACCTCCAAGATATTATGGATAAAGACCATTCTACAATGCATACCAAGCTGATAGATATGGTGGACAACCTTGTAACTACCAACAAGCCCCACCCTGTGCCTATAGACCATCCTCTCAACATAACTTTGAACCACCACACTCACAAGCTCCTTTTCACCATTCACCACCGTACGATCCTTATTTACCCTAATTCCAATCCAATTACTCCCAGACACCACCACTTCCCTATGTACCATGCCCATCACCTCGAGAATCACAGGCTCACCTCAAGGAAACAGTAGATCAACTTCATACAACCCTTCATCAGTTGGAGCAAGCAATACATCAATTATCTTCCAGACGTTTAGACACTCAAGGAACTCCAATAGCTTTATGTGGAGAATCTAATGACGAACATAGCAAGAAGGAGATACTAGAAACCCCAGAGGGCAGTATTGTGCACAACTTTGTTCTGGAACAATTGGAGGAAGCTCAAATTTATCCAAGAAGAAGAAGTACTGATTGAAGATTTAGGAGATGCTGAACCTCCATGGGAATCCAGAGTTGTGAAGAATTTCGTCAAGGACGTTACTGATAAACCCCAATTTTGTGGTTTATCTTGTGCTTATTTTGGGGGATTTTATCACCTTTTCTCACATTTATTCAATGAAATAGCATGGTTTTGTAATTCTCCCTTGATTTGTGCTTAAAAGTGAAAACATGATTTTTAGGCCCTAAAATTGATGATTTTAATTCACTTTAATTCCATTCGATGTCTTGATATGTTTGTTGAGTAATTTCAGGTTCATAAAGAAAGTATTGGATGGAAGAAGTGAGGAGAAAAGCATGCAAGTGGGAGAACTCATGAAGAAATGGAAGAACCGTAAGGCTGTCAAGCCTGACCTCTTCGCACTCAAACGACCATAACTTGAGCTACAAAGGTTCAAATGAGGCGGTTCTGGTTGCGTTGGAAAGCTAACATCCCGAGCTTCGAAATGATATAAAATTTGCTATATGTTGCTTCACGTTCAGGAGCGCGCACATGCACTTTGCGCGCGCGCGCCGATGCTGTCCGTGGCCCACTTTAATGAAATCGCCCCCAGCGATTTTGCAGCTCATTTTGGGCCCAATCCAACCCATTTCTGATGCTATTGAACCCATAGATTGAAGGGGAATGAACCAAGTAGTCATAGTTTAGTCTTCATCATGTTTTAGGGTAGAATTCTAGAGAGAGAAGCTCTCTCCTCTCTCTAGAATTTAGGGTAGTTTAGGTTTAATTTTCTTAAATCCAACTTTTAATTCTTATTTTAATTTAGTTTCTCCTTTTAATTTCTTGTTGCTACTACTCTATTCTTCTTAGTTCTCTTGTCAATTTTACTTTTATGTCTTTTTTATGTTCATGAACCCTTTGTTGGATTTGGATCTTTTCTTTAATGCAATTTTATGTTTGATGTTGTCTTTATTGTTGATTTGAGTTGAGATCTTACTTTCCTTGCAAATTGTAGTTGGTAGATTTTACTATTTTTTTGCACATTTTATTATGCTTTCCATGTATGCCTTCCAAGTGTTTGACAAAATGCTTGGAAGGATGTTAGAGTAGATTTTGAGCATTCTTGGCTTGGAAAGAGTAATTGGGCAATCTTGAGTCATGAAAACCCAACTTATGTTGGCGATCTAGAGTTGTTAGTTAGTATTGTTTCCATTGACGCTAATCTTTTACTAATTTAATTAGTAAGTTGATTAGGACTTTTGGATTGAGATTAGCTAGTCTTGTTAGACTTTCTCCCTATTTGTTGGAGATGATGTAATGAAATGAATTCTTGTTTCTATTTATGACATGATTAATTAGTATTGTTTGACATTCTTCCGATGTGTGAATTAACTAAATAAGATGAATTAATCATGCATGACTAGGATAGAAAGCCTATGATCTCAACCCTTGCCATGAATGTCTCTCTTTATTACTTGCTTTCTTTAATCACTTGCTCAATTTACTTTTCTTGTCTTCTTATTTTATTGGCCCTCTAATCAACCAAAACCCCCCTATACCCCTCATAGCCAATAATCCTACATTTTATTGCAACTCTTCGTGAGACGACCCGGAGTCCAAATTCTCCGGTTATAAATTCATTGGAGTTTGTTATTCGTGACAACACCTAAATTTTTGCATGAAAGGATTCTTGATTGGTTTGGAAACTATACTTTACAACGAGACTTCATTAGACAAATTCTAAACCGTCAAAAGAATTCTCTCATTAAAATGGCACCATTTTCGGGGAGTTGCAATGGTGTTATATTATTGGCTATTGTGAATATTGTGAATATGTTTGCCTTTTGCTTATTTCTTAGTTTTTGTTAGCTTTAGGACTTTGTTCTCATTTTTGTTAGTTTTTGTTTTTATTTGCTATTATGAATTCTCATCCTTACTTTGGCTATGAGTTTGGCTCAAATTATGTTGTAGGGAATGGAAGCTACAATGAGGATATGCATCAAGGATGGAACAATCAAAGGTGGGAGGAGCCTCAAAGGATTGATCACCCTTCTTGGCAACAACAACCTCCAGATTCTTATGGGTATAACTCTAATCCTAATGCATATCAATCTAATGGATGTGGTGATCCTTATTGTGATTGTCAACAACCACCACCACATGCCTATGAACCACCCCCTCAACATGACTTTGAACCACCTTACTCACAAGCCCCTTTTCACCAAACACCTTCATATGACCCTAATCCTTATCCACCATATCAACCACCTTATGAACCATATGAACCATACATAGAACCACCACAATTCCAACACAACTACTCTCAAGAACCACCTCAATATACACCTCCATACCCTTACCAAGGTGAACCAACTTTCAATCATGAAACCTTCCTCCCAAAAAATGAACCTTCTCTTCCACCATCACCTCCCAATGAAGCCCCCACGCATGAATTGAGAGATCTTGAATCTCATATCTTAAGGCGACAAGAGGAGGATGAAAAGAAGTTTAAAGAGCTAGGAGCCAAGATGGCTATCCTAGTGGAAGCCGTTAGCAATATGGCCTCCTCCCAACTAAGCAATCAAGGAACTCCCATTGACGAATGTGGAGAAGCAACTAAGGAGCATAGTGAGGGAGTGAGTTTAGAGCTTCAAGGTGAAGAAGAGAAGTTGAAACAAGGATTGCCACAAGGGGAGAAAGTTGAGATAATTGAGCCGGAAGAAGTGGTTGAAGTCTTTGAAGAGGTTGACCAAGAGATGGATTCAATCATTGAAGAATTCTTATGTACAATTGAATTCTCTCCAATTGGGTTTGACATAGAGGGTAAGGAAGAAGATACCTCACCTTCCATACCCTTGGTAAGCAATGAAGAAGAGATTGAATTGAAAGGAAGCTACCAAGAGGAGAAGGTTGAGCAAGAAGCAAGCTCTATCATTGAAGATGATTCCACACCAACTAATGAGTCTTTTGGAATTGATGAATCTCCCTCATTGTGTTATGAAATTAATGACAAGGAGGACCGTGCACAACCTCCAACACATGGTTTGAGCAATGAAGGGTGCATAGAAGAAGTTGGTGAGCAAGGAATTGAAATTGAAAAAGCTTGCAAAGAGGTGGAAGATGCAAAGGAAGAGCACAAGGGAATGAATCTCACATTGGCTAAGTGTGGGGAGGTCCCCCTTCCTAAGTCACCATCATCCAATACAACATTCAAGTGGGTAAAATTTCTATCCCTAAGCTTCACTTTCTCACTTGAATATGGTTTGATTGAAAATGATGGTCAACTTAGAGCTCTTTGTGGAATTAAGAGTAAGAGAGAGTTGTGTAGTGGTTGGAAACACCATTCTAAGTTCATGATGGTTGCATGCTCAAAGTTGAATGGCAATGTTTGGTGTGGAGCTAAATTGTGTGGGTCTAGGAGAATGTTTGGATGCTTCTTTGAGAATTCCAAGGCTAAACCACCCAAGCGGAATCTTGATGATCAACTAAAAGATGGGTGTGAAAATAAGATATGGGATCCCGGATCACAACATGAACACCAATTTCGGGAGCTCATATCTTGGGAAAAATCTCACCCAAGCTTGGTGGAATTGGTTGGAAATTCTGACAACCAATTGAGGAGCAAGCATTCTTGGAGGATCAAGGATGAATACAAGCATAAGCCACCATGACAAGGAGCCTCCCAAATGTCCAACTTAAGGACTTAAACTAAAAGTGCTAGGTGGGAGACACTCCACCATGGTAAACTCTTTCCACTCTCTTTTAGATTTGGTCAATAAGTGATTGGAGTTGCCATTGTAAGTAGTTTTTCTTATTTTCTATACTCTTATGAATTTTGCTTTTATTGGTAGGTTGTTTATTGCATTTTGCTTGTAGTATAAGTTTGTTCTTAGTGTATTTGAAAATTTTTCAAAAATCAAAAAGATTTGTTGTTAAATTTGAATTTTGGTTGCTTTAGAATGTTTATAGATTAGGAGAGTATTAAATTCTGTTTTTGTGCTTCTTTAAAAAAAAAAAAAAAAAACGGGAATCGGCGCCCAAGCGCGCAGTGCGCGCGCGCGCCAGTGGTGCATATCACACTCCCGGTACAAAAACCAGAGAGTTGTGCCCACTTTATGCCTACTTTGTGCCAGGCGATCCGCGCGTAAGCACGCATGGCGCGCGCGCGCCGATTGACCCTGCTGCATCCGCGC
The DNA here is from genome assembly GCF_003086295.3 of Arachis hypogaea. Lineage (NCBI taxonomy): Eukaryota > Viridiplantae > Streptophyta > Magnoliopsida > Fabales > Fabaceae > Arachis > Arachis hypogaea. The sequence continues at coordinate 88,754,831 of NC_092046.1, read as the reverse complement.
GTGAGCACGCATGGCGCGCGCGCGCGGATTGTCCGTGCTGCATCCGCGCCTGAGCACGCATGGCGCATATGCGCAGATTTGCACCCTGTTTTTCTCCTTTCTCCTTTCTCCTTTCTCCTTCTTTCTTCTTTCCTTCTTCTTTCTTTCTATTTTTTTTTCTTTCTTCTTCCTCTCTTGGAAAATTATTTTTTCTTTCTTTTAAAAATATAAAAAGAAAAAAAAATTATTATTAAAAAAAATTTAAAAAAATTAAAAAGAAAAAAAATTTTTTTTTTCTTCCATTTTCTCTTATTGCATTTCCTTGTTTTCATGCATTGCATTTTAATTTTATTTTTTTGTAACTTGTTTTTCCATTTATTTTCTACGTTTCTTATTTTAATAATGGTGTTGGATTCTTATATTCAATTGTTGAGAATTTCTTGGTTAATCTTGGTGCTTTGTGACTTATTTGATATTAATTGTAATATTTGCTCTACACACAAGATTAGTGCTTTAGTCCTTCCTAACTCATGATCCCTTGTTTTTGTACCTTATTATCGTTGAGTTAGGATGGGACCAAATGCTCTGATGCTTATCACTAATCTTGTTCGTGTCGATTGTTGATTAGGCTTGATGCAACATGCTTTTCATCTCATGTACCTATGCTTTGACTTCACTCTTGCATCAAGTATTAATTGATATGCTCTTTGCCTATATTGCTCTCTCACTTACATGCGTAGCTAACATGTAGTGAGAACTTTGCTCTTATTTGGCATTAGCCCCCGCCTATGCTCTATTGCTTTGATCTCTTTGTTGTAGGCTTAATTTCCTTTCTTTCTCTTTCCTTTTAGGTTGGCCACCAAGAAGGAAAGGGATGGAAAAACGTCTAAATGGGGCAACAAACAAGTCCACCCGCACAACATTTTGAAGGAGCTCATCAATTGTAGCAACCCGTCCACCTTTACTCTTCTTTGCATGCATCGAGGACGGTGCAAATTTCTAAGTGTGGGGAGGTCGTTCGACCGATCTCAATGGGTAACAATTTCTTTCTTTCAACACCAATTCTTGATTTCCTTTGCTAGTTAGTTGTTGAATTGCATGATAGGTTGCATGATAGTTAAAATTTGTACATATTTGAGCATTTTTTTTTATGTTAGGACTACTTGGTTAGGGTGATGATTTCTTTTCCAAGAAAAATTGTTTTAGGGCACCCTACCAATTTGAAAAAAAAATTTTTGTGACAAACTTGCTTGAAGAATTTATTTTGGAACATGGTTTTTGAGCTAAGAACACAAGCATGTGAGTTTTGAGCCAAATTGTGTGGTTACATCTTATAACCACTTATTTTCCATTCTTGTGTGCATTGTTCTCTTTCTATGATTGTAATCTTTGATTTGTTTGATTCTTTATGTCCATTATTCCATGTATACATGCATTTATATGATTGAGGCCATCATTTCATTTAGCTCACTTACCCAAATAGCCTACCTTTCATCAACCATTGTTAGCCAAATTTTGAGCCTATTAAATCCCTTTTGTTCTTAATTATAGCACATCACTACCCCTAAGTGAAAAACAATAAATGTCCTTAATTTGGATCTTTGATTAGCTTAGGCTAGTGAGGGTGTGTATCATTTGGGTATGGGAAACTTGGGACATTGGTTGAGGTAAAAGTGTAATTTTTATTTTTGCTAAAAATATTGGGAATTGGGTATATGCTTATGCATTAAATATGTAAAACTATATGCATTAATACGTTTGTATATACTTTAGAAAAAAATGTAAAAAAAAATATATATATATATATATATATATATATATAAAGAAAAAAAAATATAGAAATAGAAAAAGAAAAAAAAGAGAAAAAGAAATAAAAAGGGGACAAAAATGCCCCAAAGTAAAGTTCAATAAAAATCAATGCATATGGAATGTGAATTAAAATGAATGCATGAGTATGTGAAAAAGTGAGAATCATGGGTAGCTAGGTACTATATTAGAATTTTATAGGTTGTTATATAGGTTAGGTGAGAGCTTAGGTTAATCAAAGATTCAAATTTCAAGCTCACTTGACCATATACATCCTACCTTGACCCTAGCCCCATTACAACCTATGAATAAGTCCTCATGATGAATGTATGCATGCATTGAATAATTGTTCATTGTTAGATGAAAAACAAATCATGGAAAGCATGAGTAGAAGAGAATTGAGTGATTGACCCTATACACTTGAGCGACTAGAGCGGAAACACATCCGGTGAGGGTTCGATGCTCAATTCCTTGTTCCCGGCTTTCATGAGCTTTCTTCTTGCAAGTCTATTTGAACTTCATTTTGATATTTGAATTGGTAGGATTCATGAATCTTCATATGATCTTAGCCTAACTTGTTCATACATGCTCTTGGAGATTGATTTACTTTTGACCAAGTAGATAGAGTCATATTGCATTTAGTTGCATGCATGTAGATAGGTTTATATAGTTTATTCGCATTGAATAAATGTTCATACCCTTTTCTTGTCCTTCTTTATTCTTAGCATGAGGACATGCTTGGTTTAAGTGTGGGGAGATTTGATAAACCCCGATTTTGTGGTTTATCTTGTGCTTATTTTGGGGGATTTTATCACCTTTTATCACATTTATTCAATGAAATAGCATGGTTTTGTAATTCTCCCTTGATTTGTGCTTAAAAGTGAAAACATGCTTTTTAGGCCCTAAAATTGATGATTTTAATTCACTTTAATTCCATTCGATGCCTTGATATGTTTGTTGAGTAATTTCAGGTTCATAAGGCAAGTATTGGATGGAAGAAGTGAGGAGAAAAGCATGCAAGTGGGAGAACTCATGAAGAAATGGAGGAACCGTAAAGCTGTCAAGCCTGACCTCTTCACACTCAAATGACCATAACTTGAGCTACAGAGGTCCAAATGAGGCGGTTCCAGTTGCGTTGGAAAGCTAACATCCGGGGCTTCGAAATGATATAAAATTTGCTATATGTTGCTTCACGTTCAGGGGCGCGCACACGAACTTTGCGCGCGCGCGCCGATGCTGTCCGTGGCCCACTTTAATGAAATCGCCCCCAGCTCTTTTGCAGCTCATTTTGGGCCCAATCCAACCCATTTCTGATGCTATTGAATCCAAGGATTGAAGGGGGAATGAACCAAGTAGTCATAGTTTAGTTTTCATCCTTGAAACTAGTTTAATGAAAATTGTTTTAATTACAAAAGAACAAGAAGTACATGGTTTCGAATTCATCCTTGAAACTAGTTTAATTATTTTGATGTGGTGACAATACTTTTTGTTTTCTGAATGAATGCTTGAACAGTGCATATGTCTTTTGATATTGTGGTTTATGAATGCTAAAATGATTCTTGAAGCAAGAAAAAGTAGTGAATACAAAAGCTTGCAAAAGAAAAGAAAAGAAAAGAAAAATGGCGAAAAAAAAAGAGAGAAAAAGAAAAAGCAAGCAGAAAAAGCCAAAAGCTCTTTAAACCAAAATACAAGAGCAAAAAGCCAATAGCCCTTAAAACCAAAAGGCAAGGGTAATAAAAAAGATCTAAGGCTTTGAGCATCAGTGGATAGGAGGGCCTAAAGGAATAAAATCCTAGCCTAAGCGGCTAAACCAAGCTGTCCCTAACCATGTGCTTGTGGCGTGAAGGTGTCAAGTGAAAACTTGAGACTGAGCGGTTAAAGTCAAGGTCCAAAGCAAAAAAAGAAGAGTGTGCTTAAGAACCCTGGACACCTCTAATTGGGGACTTTAGCAAAGCTGAGTCACAATCTAAAAAGGTTCACCCAGTTATGTGTCTGTGGCATTTATGTATCCGGTGGTAATACTGGAAAACAAAATGCTTACGGCCACGGCCAAGACTCATAAAGTAGCTATGTTCAAGAATCAACATACTGAAATAGGAGAATCAATAACACTATCTGAATTCTAAGTTCCTATAGATGTCAATCATTCTGAACTTCAAAGGATAAAGTGAGATGCCAAAACTATTAAAGAGGCAAAAAGCTACAAGTCCCACTCATTTGATTGGAGCTAAGTTTCATTGATATTTCGGAATTCATAGTATATTCTCTTCTTTTTATCCTATTTGATTTTCAGTTGCTTGGGGACAAGCAACAATTCAAGTTTGGTGTTGTGATGAGCGGATAATTTATACGCTTTTTGGCATTGTTTTTACATGGTTTTCAGTATGATTTAGTTAGTTTTTAGTATATTTTTATTAGTTTTTAAATAAAAATCACATTTCTAGACTTTACTATGAGTTTTTGTATTTTTCTGTGATTTCAGGTATTTTCTGGCTGAAATTGAGGGACTTGAGCAAAAATCAGATTCAGAAGTTGAGGAAGGACTGCAGATGCTGTTGGATTCTGACTTCCCTGCACTCAAAGTGGATTTTCTGGAGCTATAGAACTCCAAATGGTGCGCTCTCAATTGCGTTGGAAAGTAGACATCCAGCGCTTTCCAGAAATATATAACAGTCCATACTTTGACCGAGTTTAGATGATGAAAACTGGCGTTCAACGCCAGTTCCATGTTGCATTCTAGAGTTAAACGCCAGAAACAGGTTGCAAAGTGGAGTTAAACGCCAGAAATAGGTTACAAACTGGCGTTCAACTCCAAAAGAAGCCTCTACATGTGTAAAGCTCAATGCTCAGCCCAAGCACACACCAAGTGGGCCCCGGAAGGGGATTTCTGCATCATTTCCTCATTTCTGTAATGAATAGGACTTTTTACTATTGTATTTACATCTTTAGTATCATCTTTTGGGAACATCTTTGGATTGTCTTTTGATCCTTTGATCACGTTTTGGGGGCTGGCCATTTGGCCATGCCTGGACCTTGTTCTTATGTATTTTCAACGGTAGAGTTTCTGCACACCATAGATTAAGGTGTGGAGCTCTGCTGTTCTTTGAGTATTAATGCAAAGTACTACTATTTTTCTATTCAATTCAAGCTTATTCCTATTCTAAGATATTCATTCACACCTAAGAACATGATGAATGTGATGATTATGTGACGCTCATCACCATTCTCACCGATGAACGCGTGCCTGACAACCACTTCCGTTCTACATGAAGACGAGACAGAATGAGTATCTCTTAGATATCTAATACAGGGGACCGAGTCCGAGATATTAGAGTCTTCATGGTATAAGTTAGAATCCATGGATTGCCATTCTTGAGATCCGGAAAGTCTAAACCTTGTCTTTGGTATTCCGAGTAGGATCTGGGAAGGGATGGCTGTAACGAGCTTCAAAATCACGAGTGCTGGGCGTAGTGACAGACGCAAAAGGATAGTAAATCCTATTCCAGTATGATCGAGAACCGACAGATGATTAGCCATGCAGTGTCAGCGCATTGGACCATTTTCACAGAGAGGACGAGATGTAGCCATTGACAACGGTGATGCCCAACATACAGCTTGCCGTAGAAAGGAGTATGAAGGATTAGATAAAAGCAGTGGGAAAGCAGAGGTTCAGGAGGAACTAAGCAACTCTATACGCTTATCTGAAATTCTCACCAATAAATTACATAAGTATCTCTATCTTTATTTTACGTTTTATTTATCTTTTAATTATTAAATCTCCATAATCAATTGAATCCGTCTGACTGAGATTTACGAGGTGACCATACCTTGCTTCAAGCCGACAATCTCCGTGGGATCGACCCCTTACTCACGTAAGGTTTATTACTTGGACGACCCAGTGCACTTGCTGGTTAGTTGTGCGAAGTTGTGACAAAGTGTGATTCACGTTTGAGAGCACCAAGTCTTTGGCGCCATTATTGATGATCACAATTTCGTGCACCACTGCGCCACAGCAGGATGAACCACACCAGATACGGACCGCAGACCCCGAGATTCCTATCCAGTCAGAGCCTCCACTGCAGCAGACACATCCTCCTACCTTCATTCAGTCTGCAGATCCTCAGGCCACCACAGAGACCCCAGCAGCCCATCCTTCTAGTGATGACACTCCTTAACACCCAGCTTGAGTGAGCATCGAGGACGATGCTTTATTTTAAGTGTGGGGAGGTCGCCATCTCTGGCGTATTTTTTGGTGAACCAGTACAGACTCTTTCCATCTTATTTTGTTTATTTTTCAGTATTTTTATCTTTATTTTGCAGTACTTATACACTGTTCTTTTCCCGTATTTTTACTTTATTTCCGCATTTTGCACTTTAGTTTATATTTTAGCCAATTAGTTTAGTTTGCAATTCTAAACTTATTAGTTATAGAATATGTGGATTAATTAGTATAGTTTACCCTTTTAGCATATGATAGTTTGGTTTAAATTGAAAATAAAAGGGAAGTAAACTAGAGACTTTAAAAACAAAATAAAAATTCCAAGTTGAATCCTTGGTTAACTTAAGATAGAAATTGTGTATTATTTAAGTGTGGGGAACTTTATGGGAACATGGATGATAGAAACAAAGGTGGAAAGTTAAAAAGAATAAAGATATTTCAAAATATATCTCAATTTGGGAAGCATGCTCATGTAAAATCAAAACAATTGAATTACCATGTGCATTAAAAAAAAAATTATTTTCGGTATTTAATAAAGGGGATACAAAAACTCCCCAATTGCAAAATAAAAAGAATTAATGCACATGGGATAAAATTTAAGTTAATGATGAGCTTGCAATACAAAGTGAGAAAATTTGGAAAAATAGGTTAAGAAACTTTGAATTACAAAATATGTATGTTAGGTGAGATCTTAGACTAATCAGGGATTCACTTATTAGCTCACTTAGCCTTATACATATACCCTTACCCTTACCTTAGCCCCATTACAACCTTGAAAAAGACCTCATGATTTTTGTATGACTGTATTCTATAATTGTTGATTGGTTAGATGAAGAACAAAGTTATAGAAAGTAAGGATAAAAAGAAGAATAGAGTGATTAACCCAATAAACACTGAGTGATTAGAGAGTAAACACAAAATCCAGTGAGGGTTCAATAGCTCATCACCATATATCTCTGCTTGAATTGTTAATTGTCTTGCAAGTTTGAAAAATATTTTTACCCATCTCAATTGTAAAAATTGCTTTAACATTATCTAAGGTTGGCTATGCATATATAATTCCTTGAGAATGTGAATTAATTTAACTACATGTATGTTTTATATACAAGTGAATAAAAATTAGAATTGCATGATTCATTAAGGTAGTTGCATTTAGGATAGATTGCATTGCATGTGATTCCACCACTTTAACCTTACCTTATTCTTTATGATATATATTGTGCTCAATTCAAGAGATTTATTCAATCCTTCACCCACTTATTCATGAAAATTGTATGGTTTTACTTTTCCTTCCTAATTATGTGATATATGTGAAATACATGTTTCCTATGCTTTGAAATTATTTATTTTAATTACCTTTTATTACCATTCGATGCCGTGATTTGTGTGTTGAGTAGTTTCAGATCTTCTAAGGCAGGAATGACTTAAAGGATGGAAAGGAAATATACAAAAACGGAAGGAAAGTGCAAAATGGAGTTTTTGAAGAAACTGACAGCGACACGAACGCATGGATGACGCGGTCGCATGCCCAGCGCGAAAAGGCAGCGACGCGAACGCGTGACAAGGAAAACTCCAGATGACGCGACCGCGTGACCCACGCGGACGCGTGACAGACGCCACGCACCAGAAATTACAGAAAATGCTACAAGCGATTTCTGAAACCCTTTTTGGCCCAGATCCAAGTCCAGAAGGCACAGATTATAGGTTATAAAGTGGGGGAATGCATCCATTGAAAGGGGAGTCTCCAATTATTCACTTTTCATAGTTTTAGATGTAGTTTTTAGAGAGAGAGGTTCTCTCCTCTCTCTTAGGTTTTAGGATTAGGATTTCTTTTGATTTTATTGCTTCAATACCAGGTTCAATATTTTCCTTTAATTAATGTTTCTCCTTTATTTTTAATTTTCCAATGCTTTTACTTGTTAATGTTCCAATTTGGCTTATGAACCATTTATGTTTAGATTTGAATTTCTATTTAATATAATTTGAGGTATTTCAGTTTATGATTGCTTTCTTTTATTCATGTTACTGTCGCTTCCAATCTGAAGACATTTTTATTCGAGTAAGTTTACTTTTCCCCTTTTGGCCTTGGTTAAGTAATTGGTAACACATGAGTTGTCAAACTCAACGTGATTGATAATTGTTGTCTTTGCTAATTGAATTGAACTTCAATAACTCCAATCCTTTCTTAGGAATTGACCAGGACCTGAGGATCAAACTAATTAGTTACTTGACCTTCCTTTGCTTTAGTAAAGGCTAACTAAGTGGGATTAAAATTCAATTCTCATCACCATTGATAAGGATAACTAGGATAGAACATCCAAATTCTCATACCTTGCCAAGAGTTTATTTTACAGTTATTTATTTTATTTGTCATTTAAATTACTTGTTCCTTACTTTCAAAACCCCAATTTACAAAACTCATAACCAATAATAAGAACATACCTCCCTGCAGTTCCTTGAGAAGACGACCCGAGATTTGAATACTTCGGTTATCAATTTTAAAATGGGTTTGTTACTTGTGACAACCAAAACGTTTGTAAGAAAGGACTTTTGTTGGTTTAGAAGCTATACTTGCAACGGGAATTTATTCTAAATTCTAGACCACGCAAAAGTTCTCTCTTCATGGTCCTTAATGTTTTTGAAGCACTCAAGCACCATAATGATTCTGAAGGGTGTATGAGAATTGATGTTGTTAAACCACTTGTTCAAGAAGTACTGGAAGCTGAGGTACTTAATGACATTCTGAATCCTAATTCTGAGTATGAGTTAGTTGAAGTTGAGGATTCACCACCTCAGAAGACACTAGTTCACACGCCTAAAGCAGAGGAGGAAGCCCCCAAGTTTGAGGTCAAACCTTTACCTCCTTCTCTGAAATATGTTTTCTTGGGTGGAAATGATTCCTATCCAGTGATTATTAGCTCTTCCCTGAAGCCTAAAGAGGAAGAGGCGCTTATTTCACTGCTCAAGAGCCATAAAACAGCTCTTTGGTAGACCATTAGTGACTTGAAGGGGATTAGTCCAACCAAGTGCATGCACAAGATCCTCCTTAAAGATGATGCTAAACCAGTTGTGCAACCACAAAGGAGACTCAATCCAACTATGAAAGAGGTGGTCCAAAAAGAGGTAATAAAATTATGGGAAGCAGGTATTATTTACCCTATTTTTGACAGTCCTTGGGTAAGTCCTGTGCAGGTAGTTCCCAAGAAAGGAGGGATGACAGTGATAAAGAATGAAGAGAATGAGCTTATTCCTACAAGAACAGTCATAGAATGGAGAATGTGTATAGACTACAGGAGGCACAACACTGCTACAAGGAAGGATCACTTCCCCTTGCCTTTCATTGATCAGATGCTTGAGAGGTTAGCTGGTCATGCGTTTTACTGTTTTCTAGATGGATATTCTGGATATAATCAAATTGCAGTGGACCCTCAAGATCAAGAGAAGACAGCATTCACATGCCCCTTTGGAGTATTTGCCTATAGAAGAATGCCTTTTGAACTTTGCAATGCTCCAGCAACTTTTCAGAGGTGTATACTTTCAATTTTTTCTGATATGGTTGAAAAGTTCATTGAGGTATTTATGGATGACTTTTCTGTTTTTGGTAATTCTTTTGAATCTTGCCTTATGCATTTATCTCTTGTCTTGAAATGGTGTCAAGAATCAAACCTTATTTTAAATTGAGAAAAATATCATTTTATGGTTACAGAAGGTATTGTTCTTGGACACCGGATTTCAAGTAAGGGGATATAGGTTGATAGAGCAAAGGTGAAGGTAATTGAAAAATTGCCACCACCAACTAATGTTAAGGCAGTCAGGAGTTTCTTGGGTCATGCAGGATTTTATAGAAGATTTATAAAGGATTTTTCTAAAATTGCTAAACCATTGAATAACCTATTGGTTGCTGATGTTCCTTTTGTCTTTAATTCTGCTTGTCTGCATGCTTTTGAAACTCTAAAAGCAAACCTTACCTCTGCTCCCATTATAGCTCCCCCTGACTGGGATTTACCATTTGAATTCATGTTTGATGCTAGTGACTTTGCTATAGGAGCTGTTTTAGGACAGAGGCATGGTAAGCTTGTACATGTTATTTACTATGCCAGTCGTATGTTAAATGATGCCCAAAAGAATTACACAACTACAGAAAAGGAATTATTAGCTGTTGTGTATGTTGTTGATAAGTTTAGGTCATATTTACTTAGTTCTAAGGTTATTATTTATACTGATCATGCTGCTTTGAAGTACCTTCTAACCAAGTAGGACTCTAAACCAAGATTAATCAGATGGGTGTTGCTCCTTCAGGAGTTTGATATTGATATAAAAGACAGGAAAGGGTCAGAAAATCAAGTAGCTAACCATCTCTCCAGAATTGAACCTAAAGCAGGAGTATAACCACCCACAACTGTGACTGAGACATTTCCGGATGAGCAATTGTTCCTCATTCAACAGGCCCCATGGTTTGCAGACATTACAAATTATAAGGCCATGAATTTTATTCCAAGGGAGTACAGTAGGCAACAAGTGAAGAAGCTATTGACTGATGCAAAGTACTACATTTGGGAGGAACCATACCCTTTTAAAAGATGTTCAGATGGTGTCATCCAGAGATGTGTCCCAGATGAAGAAAAATAGCAGATTCTTTAGCACTATCATGGTTCTGAGTATGGAGGCCACTTTGGTGGTGAAAAGACAGCTACAAAGGTCCTTCAGAGCAGGTTTTACTGGTCGACTCTCTTCAGAGACTCAAGAGCATTTGTGAAGCGCTGTGACAGATGTGAAAAAGCCACAAATCTCCCTGCTAACCATGAAATGCCACAGCAGGGGATTCTTGAGGTTGAGTTGTTTGATGTATGCGGTATTGATTTCATGGGACCTTTCCCACCCTCACATTCAAACAACTATATTCTAGTGGTAGTTGATTACGTATCCAAGTGGGTGGAAGCTGTGGCTCTACCCACCAATGATGCCAAGGTGGTAATGAGCTTTTTGGTGTCCCAAGGACACTCATTAGTGATGGAGGAAGTCACTTCTATAACAGACAGCTGGACTCTCTTCTACAGAGATATGGAGTCTGTCATAAAGTGGCAACCCCCTATCACCCTCAGACAAGTGGACAGGTTGAAGTTTTCAACAGGGAACTCAAGCGTATTCTAGAGAAGACCATCAGTATTTTAAGAAAAGGACTGGTCTAGGAAGCTTTATTATGCTCTTTGGGCATACCGGACAGCTTACAAGACTCCTATTGGCATGTCCCCTTATCAGTTGGTCTATGGCAAAGCCTGTCACTTACCAGTTGAGATGGAGCATAAAGCTTACTGGGCAATCCGATATCTGAATCTTGATTCAAAAGCTATAGGAATCAAACGAATGCTTCAGTTAAATGAGCTTGATGAGTTCAGAAATTTAGCCTATGAAAATGCCAAGCTCTATAAGGAGAGAACCAAGCTACTGCATGACAAGAAGATTGCCATTAGAATCTTTGAGCCCGGACAGAGAGTGCTTCTATATAATTCAAGGCTCAAACTCTTTCCTGGAAAGCTGAAATCCCGGTGGTCAGGACCATTTGTGGTTACCAGAGCTTCACCATATGGTCATGTGGAAATACAGGAAGAGAATTCTGACAGGAAATTTACAGTGAATGGCCAGAAGCTAATGCACTATCTTGGAGGTGAGATTGACCGCCAGAGGTCCACTCATCTGCTGAACTAGCAGAACTAACCGTCAAGCTAGTGACGTTAAAGTAGCGCTTGTCGGGAGGCAACCCGATAAATTCGTATCCTTAGCTATTTTTTGTAGTAGTAGTTTTCTTCCTTATTTAATTTTCACTAAGTTTTTACTGTTTTTCAGATCATGCATCTATCTTAGAACAGGAGCCGGACAAAAAAAAAAAGAAAAAGAAAGTGAGCACCCGACGCGCAAGCGTCGCTAACGCGTACGCGTCAGATGGGTGTGCATGAAAAATAAAAATGAAAAGAGAGTTGCGCGGGAAGGGCGCCAGAATGATGCCTTTTGTATAAACAAGCCCACGCGTACGCGTACCCCACGCATTCACGTCATTCGTGAATTTGGCACTCCACGCGTACGCGTCATCAATCCGTACGCGTGACCTTAAAAATCGACATAAATATGTGTTTGGGCAGAGAGTTGTGCTAGCTTGGGGCTGGAAGTGTGCTAGAAGCGCAAAACTTGTTCACGCGTACGCGTCCCTGACGTGTGCGCGTCATCTGCACAAATGGCCATGCGCACGCGTCGCATGAAATTATTGGTTCGCAAGGCACGCGAACAGAGAGTTGTGCGTGCGTGCGGCTGGCTTCGCACGAATCGCACAAAACCAAGGGCACGCGGACGCGTGCCTGACGCTCACGCGTCATTATGGAAATTTTGCGCCCCACGCATACACGTGCTGTACGCGTACGCGTCGCCTGCGCCGTACAATTACACTAGTTCGCCGCCCAGTTTTAATTTTCTTTCTCTCTCTCCCACTTCTAATTCTCTCTTGTTCTTTCATCCTTTATTCTTCTTTCATCTTACTATTTGTTTTTGTTTTCAGTTCTTCTTTGCTTGAGGACGAGCAAACCTTTAAATTTGGTGTTGACGCTCCCCCTTGGGTTTTTGGTTTATTTTTATGGCACCAAAAGGGAAGTGAATCATCTTCACGAAGGAGCACAACCTGAAGAATAAAATGACTACTAGGATAACTAAGGTAGTTGAGTTCCTTTCATTCTATATTCCTTCCCGCTTTTACTATATTATGTTCCAGTTTTCTACTATTTTTCTTTGTTTGTTGCATGATCCTTTATTAGTTAGAATCCTAGGTCTAGTTTAGTTTTCTCTTAATTGCTTTAATTCTGAAAATATGTCTCATGCATTACTCACTGAGCTTAAACTCAAATTAAAAATACGGAAGTGATGTATTGCATAAGAAAGTGAGTTTATATTGAAGAATAATTTTATTTACTTAGATGTGGTGGTACTTTTTGTGATTGTGAATGCACGACATTAACAGTGCATATTTAAATTTGAATCAAAGAATGTTGATGTACAAGGAACGGGAATTTAGAGAATTATTATGATTTTTCTGAAATTAATGAAAGTTTAATCCTTGAAGCAAAAGAAACAGCAAAAGAAAAATAAAAGCAAGGTCCAAGGCTCTGAGCATCAATGACTAGGGAGGTCAGACATGATTAAAAGCTCAAAGAGTTGTTTCCCTAGTCACATGCTTGTGGTGTTTCTGTGTCAAGTAATCCTTGAGACAAAACATTTAGAGTCGAGATCAATTACAGAGTACGCCAAAGGCTTTGAGCACCACTGTCTGGGAGTAACTGAAAAAAAAATTTATAAAATACTAATAAAAATAATAATATTTAGAACGTAAAGAGTGTTCCCCAGTTAACTACTTGTGGTGTTTCTATGTCAAGTAAAGCTTGAGACAAAATATTTAAAGTCACGGCTAGGCTCAACGTGCAAAGTACCAGAAAAAATTGCTGTGTTCAAGGATTAAATTGAGTTATAAATTATCAGAGAATTCATAATATTATCCAGATTCTAATTCCGAATGACAGTGACATCCTTCTGATTCAAAAGAGAGTGAGATGCCAAAACTATTCAGGATTGCAGTTGTAAACCCCACTATAAGAAGAGACATGAGGTTAACCGATCTCTCATTCTCATGCAAATTCACATCCTAAGCCTATATTATTTATGGTTGCTTGAGGACAAGCAACAATTCAAGTTTGGTGTTTTGATGCGTGAGCATCTTTCCTATCTTTTCCTAGTGAATTTGCACCTAATTTATTGAGTTTAATAAAGAATTAATTATCTTTTAGCCAATATGGATGCTACTTTGAGTCTTTTGCAATTTTGTTTACTTTAGGTAGCATTCAGCTGGATTTAATGGAGATTCTGCAGCACAAGAACCAAAAGAGATAGCAGTAAGGAGTGACGTGTATGCGTGACTGACGTGTGCGCGTGATTTGGAGCTTTCCATAGCAACGCGTGCACGTGACTGACGCGTAAGCGCGATTTGAAGATTTGCTCAGCGACGCGTATGCGTGACTGACGCGTGCGCGTGACACGCGAAGAAGACCATCGACACGTACGCGTGACTGACGCGTACGCGTGACATGCGCCACGTGCAGAAAATGCAGAAAAATGCTGGGGCGATTTCTGGGCTATTTTGACTCAGTTTTCAGCCCAGAAAACACAGATTAGAAGCTGCAGAATGGATAAAACGAGTGGTCTCCACCCATCAACTGAAGACTTGTTTATTAATTCTAATTTAAATTCAAATATTATTTGGAGGAAAAGATATTATTTTAGTTTTAGATAATAGATTAAAAATTAATGAGGATTAGATATAAAAGGGAATTCTAACAGGGTGATTCTAACACAACATTATTCCAATTCTCAATTTACAATCCTTATTTTCACTATGAACCATGAGCAACTAAACCTCCACTGTTAAGGTTAGGAGCTCTGTCTATTTGTATGGATTCATTTTATTGCTTTTCCTATGTTAATTCATGTTTGGATTTACAACTTAAGAATTGTTTTCGCTCTTTATCTTATGAATTTAGGTAGAACAGAAGTATGACCCTCTTTCTACTTGAGTTCTTGTATAACTTGGAAAAGCTCTTTACTTGAACAACAGCTTGAAAACATACTCTCCTAAATTTTAATTATCTGGATTTTAACAGGATACGTGACATATAATCCTTTTATTTTTGGGTGATTAGAGTTTTTGTGGCATATAAACTGAAACTTGATCATCACCCTCTAATTGGAATTAATTGACCAAGGAATTGGCAGTTAATGAATTTTAGAGGAGACTAGAAAGGTCTAAGGAATTAGGGTCTAGTAACACATAGTTTGCCAAAAATTAAATCCTACATGATTATAATAGTTAGTAAGAAAATTTAATCCGGAAAAATAGATAACTCTGAAACCTTAATTGCCGTCTCCATACTTTACTCCCAATCCATTTACATTACTATTTTAATTTTTGTACGATTGTTTAATGCTCTTTGAATATTCAAACACTCTTTTCTGTTTGTCTAACTAAGCCAATCAATCAATCATTGTTGCTATGTCCTTCAATCCTCGTGGGATCGACCCTCACTCACCTGAGGTATTACTTGGTACGACCCGGTGCACTTGCCGGTTAGTTTGTGGACTTTAAATTTCGTACCAGTTATTGCAATTAAATGAGTTGGATGAGTTTAGACTGGAAGCCTATGAAAATGCTAAGATATACAAGGAAAAAGCTAAGAGATGACATGACAAAAGGATCTCAAAGAAGGAGTTCAAACCAGGACAGCAAGTACTCTTGTATAACTCCAGACTCAAAGTTTTCCCTGGCAAACTCAAGTCTAAATAGACTGGCCCCTACTTGGTGACAAAGGTTCTTCCTTATGGAAGCCTAGAATTGCTAGATGAAGCAACACAGAACAATTTCACAGCAAATGGGCACAGGGCAAAGCATTATTTGGGAGGCCATTGGGACAAAGAGAAGGAGATTCAGAAATTAAGCTGAGCAAGAATGAAAGATGTCAAGCTAGTGACATTAAAAGAGCGCTTGTTGGGAGGCAACCCAACCAAAGGTAGTTTTCTTTTCTTAACTGTTTCAATAAGAGGATTAGATAGTTTTATCTGTATTGCAAGGAGCTAAGTTTAGTGTTACACACCAAAACAATTTAAGGGTGAATGCAAGAGGCTAAGGTTGGTGTTCCACCAAAAATCTCATTTAAAAAGACATTTTAACCCTTTGCACAAATGGTTACTAACTCCAAGCAATCAGGAAAACCACTGAGCCACTGTCTATTTTCTAGTTTTTAGCTTTATTACTTTCAACAAAAACATAAGGTTTCATGTAACTGATGCATCATAGACAGTAGCAAGGGACTAAGTTTGGTGTTCCCCCACCAAAGTAAGTTCAAGAAACTACAATAGTTCATGCATGCTAACCATTCGCCTAAGTGCTTGGAAAAATAAGAAACTTCTGATAATTATACAGAAAATACACTCAGCCTCTTAAAAGAAAAATTAGCAAAGGAAATGCAAAAGTAAAGGATGATGATGACAAAAGGAAAGCTGCAAGACACTCCTGAGAGGTAGTATTGTCAAAAAATTCACTTTGTTTCGAAATGTTCTGAATGAGAAGTTGCTGTTTGCCTTGATGTTTAGTTCAAATAATGCAAATTTTGATGTCTGCACTAGTTTAAATGCTTGTCTTCATCCTCATCTGCATTAAGTCCATGTCTTGTTTTCCTTTTTGCATCAATAAGAGAAAATGCTTGAAATAGAAAGTGATTGTTCAATGTGGTAGGAATTAGAATAAAGTTTGTGGTGGTAATTTCTTGATTGGATGATAGGCTCAATAATAAAAGCTGCATAATAGAGTGTTCTATGTAGTGTGAACTTAGTTGCTGTCATAAAACCTTTTATTATTAAACATCCCTGGAAAATGAAGCAGAGTAAGAAAGAAAAAAAAAGAAAAGCCAAGAATTGGCGAAGAAACAAATAATAAGGCTAGACACCAATAGCTTGGACCTTAGGACATATGTCTATGGTGCTTTTTGTACTAGGATATGCTTGGACAATTAGGTTCTGAGGAGTCTTTTAAAACTTCATAACTTGGACTAACTAATCCGGGATTACCAACCGAAAGTCCATTATCAAGAGTAACCTAGTTACGAAGCATTTAGTGATCCAAAGAGATGCTGGGCATCAATTTTCCTAAGAAAAATTATGAGCCAAATGTCTGTAGTAAAGAAGTGTTGAGCAAAATTAAGCCAAAAGGCTGCTGCAACACTTGACACTGAGTTATCATTGAGAAATAAGCTTTCTAAGCAAAAGAAAAAAGAAAAAAACCAAAAAGGGCTCAATCAAAGAGCAAGGCATTATGACAGCAACTCTAGTGAATCCTCAAAGAAACATTTCTTATCTATCAGCAAAGAATAAGTGAGCTGCATTTTTGTCTGCATGAAACCCCATAGTTCAAATTCTATTATCTGCTAAATAAGGACTTATATACTTCTCTGTTTCACTTCATTTCTTCTCATGTTTAGTGCTTGCTTGGGGACAAGCAAGATCTAAGTTTGGTGTTGTGATGATAAGTCATCTTATGCTGGTTTTACAAGCATTTTTCATTAGTTTCATTAGCTTTTATGCACTTTCTTGCACAATAAGTAAGTGATTGGAGTGGATTTTTATGATTATGTTGAATCAATCAAACATCATTTATTTTACACAAAATCATAGGTTTTATGCTAGAATTAATTGATTTTATAAATGATGCAAGACCTTGTGATTTTCGTGAGACTTTGATGTATATCTTTGGTCGATGATAGGAAAAAAGATAAAGGAAAAGCAGAAAGCACAAATTAAGCCCAAACAGAGGAAAGAAGAACTTTGGGACACACTTTGAAGTTTTAGCACGCTTTGGACCTTAGGCCACGCTTTCAAAAGCGTGGCCCATGATAGTAAAGCGTTGCGTTCACAAGAGAACCAACCAAATCAAGGCATGAGCATTCAAGCAAGTGAACGCTACGTTCACTATAGTGAACATTTTCGAGCGCTCAATCAAGATGAACCAAATAGTGCAACAAAACAACAAGGGTGGCGCTCAAAAGTCCCAACGTAGCATTCACTTTTGGCAACGTTTTCGTGACCTTTAAACCAAAGGATGCTGGGCTCAAAGCAAAACAAGGGGTAGCGTTCAAAGAAGTGAACGCCACGCTCACTATCTCCACCTTTTTTGTGGATTGCTACCAAGGAGCCAAACTCGCGCACCAAGACATGCCAGGAAGTAGCGTTCAAAAGTTTGAACGCCAAGTTCACTTTTGTTAACTTTGTCATGCTCGAAGAGGGAACCAACGCACCAAGGAGGCAGCGTTCACATTTGGACCGTGACGTTCAAATAATGAACGCTAGGGGAGGTCCAATGCACAGAAGGAGCACCAATTTGGCACAAAAGTGAACGCCAAGTTCACAAAACCAAATGGAACGCTCCACTGGAGCATGCCTCCAACCCAATTTCAATCAAGTGCCCTCTTGGATCCATTCTTCACAAATCAAAAGGCCCACTCCAAAGCTTTGAAGACCAAAATAGAAAGTGTATATATAGGAGTTAATTTTATTTGTAAAGGACCTTTAGCTCAATTTTAGCTTTTCACTTTTGAATTTTTATTGGGAATTTGGGAATTGGGATTAGATCTAATTTGCTTTCTGTTTTCATTTTCTTTCTTCTACAACTTCTACTTTCTGTTTTGGGTTTTGAATTGAGATTGAAGAACTCCATTGAATTTCTTGATCTGAGAATCATCTTTGCTTTTCTTTTATATAGTTCTGAGAATTGGAGAATTGGATCTGAATTTCCTTTGTTGTTTTCATTTTCATTTCTTCTGCAATTTCTTTTCTGATTGGTCAAGGAAGGAATTGAGATCTAGATCTGCTTTCTAATCTCATTTTTCTTCTTTGATCTTCAATTTCTCTTTTAGAATTTCATAATTAAGCTAAATTTTCTTGATGTTTGTTTCTTCAAGCACTTTTCCATTTCTTTTTGGCTACTGAGTTGAATCTCTTCATCTCATAGCTCTCTGATTTACTTTAGCTTACATTTTCTAGTTCAATCCTGAATCCAAGTACCCAAATCCCTTTGTTCTTCAAGCAATTAACATTTCTCAGCAATTTAGATTCAGTAATTTACATTTCTTGCAGTTTAAGTTTCTGCAGTTTACTTTTCTTGCAATTTAAGTTTCAGCTCTTTTACTTTTTTGCACTTCAAGTTTCTGCAATTTACCTCTTCTGCACTTTACTTTTCTGCCCAATTTACCTTCTACACTTTTATTTTCTTGGAATTTAGCTTCTGTTAATCAAAATCACTCAAATCATTAAATATTCGCTTAACTAAATTCATCACCTAACTAAAATTGCTCAATCCATCAATCTCTGGGGGATCGACCTTACTCTTGTGAGTTATTACTACTTGATGCGACCCGGTACACTTGCCGGTGAGTTTGTGCGGAACCATTTTTCCCTCATCAGCAGCACAATACTGTTCCCATAGAGATCTGGATTGGGGGCAGTGTATGAGCGAAGCACTCTTCTAGGTTGTTCATTCTCATTTGGATATGCCACATTGGCATTAACAACACGATTATGATCCATAGTGGACTCTGTAGCTTCCTTTTCAAAGGCCTCACTTAGATTTTCACTAGCCTTGTAAAGTCTAGCTTGTTGCAAGCATCGCCTCAAAGTCCTTTCAGGTTCAGGATCAAATCTGTAGGAGGTTCCTTGTCCCTGTTCCTTCTCATAAACAAACAGAAAACAAGAAAAGTGGGATTCCCTACGTCAGAGTGTAGAGAATTCCCAGTGAGGTAACTTATGTAGACAAATAAAATAAAACACCAAATAATTAAAGCAAAGAAATTTTCGAAAATTGCAATTAAGAGTAAGCTAAAAAAACTGAAATTTATAAAGAAAAATTAAACAAGAAAATTAAAATAAAATTAACTAGGTAACACCAAACTTAATTTCAGAAATTAATGGAAAATAGTAGCACAAATTTTTGAAAATTATAGAGCAAAATAAAATAAAATTAAAGCTAAAAACTTGTTGCGAAATTTATAACCCACAAACTAACCGGGAAGTGCACCGGGTCGTACTGGTGCACAGATTCCCACATTCCGCACAACTGAACCAGTAAGTGCACTGGGTTGTCCAAGTAATACCTAAGGTGAGTCAGGGTTGATCCCACGAGGATTGTCGGCTTGGATCAAATAGTGGTTATCTTGTAAATCCTAGTTAGGCAGATAGAAAATTTGTTTAGTTGTTTAGGCGCATAAAAGTAAAATAAAGATGATGTTACTCAGTGGTTGTGAATCTAATGATAAGAAGATAGTTAAAGCTTTGAAGATGCTTTGTTCTTCTGCATCAATCCTTTCTTACTATCTACTCCAACTGTGAATGATTTCTTCTATAGCAGGCTGCATGTGATCAACACCGGTTTGAGCGGCCGCTAATCTTCTTCTAGGTTGAACACTAGGTGTAGTGCGCATCCAGTCTGAATGAGAGTGAAGCTCCTGCAGTTCATCCCCTTGGTGATCCTACTCAAAATGCCACAGACAAGGTCGAATCTTCCGGATCAAAGAATGCTGCGGCTTGATTCTAGCCTTTACCACAAAGACCCTAATCTCCCTATACCTCGGCTGAACTAATGTCTCGAGAAGTCCCCAATGAAGTCGTGGATTAGCCGTCTAAGAGACGTTTCCTCAAGCTAGTGGCTCATTGATATCCGATGAAGATGCTCGTTGAACCCATGTAAAATAGAGATAACTTGTGACGGTTCAACTCATTCATAAGGTTTAAGAATGAAGATACATCTTAGGAGAGAATCAAACATAAATTTAAATAGAATAGTAGTACTTTTATTAATCCATAAAACTCAGCAGAGCTCCTAACCATAACCTAGGAGGTTTAGTGGGTCATACTGTACATAATGGTGTTCGAAAATGTGATATACTGGAGAGAGATCCTAAACATGGTTGATCTTCTCCTATATACACTAATCTAATAACTAAGGATTATAGAAATTTGATAGGCTTAGGCTTGTAGTGCGAAAATCCACTTTTGGGGCCCACTTGGTGAGTGTTTAGGCTGAGCTAAGGGTGTCTCCACGTGCTAGTAGTGCTCTTGGGCATTGAACGCTGGCTAGGGGCCCCCTTTTGGGCGTTGGACGCTGGCAACCTTGGTAAACGCCATTTTTAGGGTTTATCTTGTGCTTAATTTAGGGGATTTTATGACCTTTTACCCACTTTTATTCAATAAAATAGCATGATTTCATGATTGTCTCCTAATTTATGCTTAAGTTTGAAAACATGCTTTTTAGGCCCTTAATTGGTTAATTTTAATTCACCTTTGATTCCACTAGATGCCTTGATGTGTGTGTTAGTGATTTCAGGTTGAAAAGGCTAGGAATGGATCAAAGTAATGAAGAGAAAAGCATGCAAACTGGAGAAATCATGGAAAATCAAGGATTGGGAGAAATTCACTCCACGCGCACGCGCAGCAGACGCACACATGTGAAACGATCAGGTCGCATGGCGACGCGTACGCGTACATGACGCGTACGTGTCGGTGTTCGCACATGACCCAATTAAAGTGAATCCGCTGGGGGCGATTTCTGGGCTTCTTAGGCCCAAATCCAACTCATTTCTGAGGCTATTTAAGGTAGAATTCAAAGGGGAGTCAACACCTTACAAATTAGTAACCAATTAGTTTAGTTTAGTTGAGATTTGGAGGGAAAGTTAGTTTCTAGAGAGAGAAGCTCTCTGTTCTCTCTAGAATTAGGATTAGGTTAGATCTAGATTAGAATTTCTTAGATCTAGGTTAATTTCATGCTTTGATATGCTTTTCCTTTGCAATTTATTCTTCTTCTACCTTTTCTCTCTCTAGTTTAGGATTTAATTCTTGTAATTCTCTACTTTTATGTTGATGTACTTTTGTTTCTTTTATTTTCATTTTAATGAAATTCATGTTTTGATTTCCTTTATTGTTGATTTGCTTTAATTCCTTTTATGCATTCCAAGTGTTTGATGAAATGCTTGGTTGGATTTTAGTATAGATTTTTCTCTTCTTGGCTTTGGTATAGTAATTAGTGACTCTTGAGTTATCTAATGCCTTTGTTGATTGATGTTTAGAAGTTTCTAGTTGAGGAATCAAATTGATTTGTCCACTTGACTTTCCTCTATGATTAGAGGTTAACTAAGTGGGATCAATAGACAATTGTGGTCACAATTGAGGAGGATAACTAGGATAGGACTTCCAATTCTCATACCTTGCCAAGAGCTTTGTTAGTTGTTAGTTTATTTCCTTTGCCATTTATACTTCTTGACTATTATCTCAAAAATCCCAAAACATACCTCATAGCCAATAACAAGAACACTTTATTGTAATTCCTAGGGAGAACGACCCGAGGTTTGAATACTTCGGTTATTTTTATAGGGGTTTGTTACTTGTTATAACCAAATGTTTGTATGAAAGGATTATTTGTTGATTTAGAAACTATACTTGCAACGAGAATTCATTTGTGAAATTCTGAACCATCAAAAATCCACTCATCAAAATGGCACCATTGCCGAGGAATTGCAATGGTGTTATGTTATTGGTTATTGTATATATGTGAATATTGTGAGTAGCTTGATTTTTGGATTGCTTGTTAGTTTTTGCTAGTTTTAGGATTTTGTTTCACTTTTTCTTATTAGCTTTTGTTTCTATTTTCTCTTTTCAATATGAATTCTCACTTTGGCTATGAGTTTGGTTCTAACTATGTTGTAGGAAATGGAAGCTTTAACGAGAATGTGCATCAAAGATGGGACAATCAAATGTGGGAGGAGCCATATGCATATGATCAATCCTATTGGCAACAACCCCCACCAATGCACTATGAACAAGAGCCATTCTATGATGCATATCAATCCAATAGCTATAGTGAATCTCCTTGTGATTTTCAAGAACCACCACCATATGCCTATGAGCCATATCCTCAACATAATCCTCAACCACGTTCACAAGCCTCTTTTCACCAACCACCTCCATATGATCCTAACCCATATCCACCATACCAACCACCTTTTGAGCCATATGAGCCACATATAGAACCACCACCATTCCAACATCAATACTTCCAAGAACCACCTCCTCTATAAAATGACCAAGATGAGCCACCTCCAATATACCCTAATTTTCAACGACAAGATGAATTCTACTCTCCACCATAACCCTCCATGGAAGAGTATCCATGTCAATCAATCCAAGAGCAATATGATCTTACTTATGTTAGCAATTTGGAACAAGAATCAAAGGATTACCTCAAGGAAATAATGGATCGGCTTCAAGCAACCATCTATCAAATGTTAGATGCATGGGACTCATACCACATGCTCACGGATGATTGCGGGAGAGCAACCGAAGAGGGTAGTTTGAAGGGGATTGTAGAATCTCAACTTGAGAACAATGGGTTGGAGTGTGTTGAGCAACAAGAAGAACAAATGGAGAACACGAAACCATCACATCCTTACTATGATGAACCACCTTCCTATTATGAACCCCTCCCCCAAGACAATGAGCCCTCTCATCCACCCTAACCTCCAATGGATGACATCCTTGGTGTTCTTCTTCAAGGGCAAGATGAGATGAAAAGGGATGTACAATAATTCATGGCCGCCTTGGATGAGATGGTAAACTGGTTAGTATCCTAATGCTTGAACACTCAAGGAACTCCCATGGCTACATGTGAAGAATCCAAGGAAGAGTATAGCATGAAGGAGAGATTGGATGATAAGGGAAGTTTCTTTGTGTTAGAATAATTGGAGGAAGCTACCATTATTGAAGAAAAGAAAGAAGTGGTTGAAGACTTAGGAGATGCGGAACCTCCATGGGAACATAGAGTTGAAGAAAACCCCTCCAAGAAGATTGAATTTGATGCTAAGGGGGAATGTGCACAACCTCCAAGGCATATTCCTTATGAAGAATTGGACGGGATAGATCAAGAATTGAGTTCCCTTAGTGATGAAGATCAAGCATCAAGTCTTAGTGGTGAAGAATCCTTTGAGCATGAAAAACCTTCTCCCGATGGATTTGAAAGCGTTGTGGAGGTACATTTTTTGCACCCTCCCAATTATGACTTGAGTAAGGGAAAAGGCTTAGATAAAATTGTTGAACAAAGGATTACATTTGAGAAAACTTGTGAAGAGGTGGAAGTCCTTAGAAAGAGAAGGACAGAAGTTGGATATGCTTTGTCAAGACCCTTGGAAGCGTCTTTGCCTATGTTGCCATCTACCCCTTCATTTGAGTGGGTGAAATTCATTTCTATTAGCTTTATTGTTCCACTTGAGTATGGTTTGCTTGAAATGGATGGCCAACTTAGGGAACTTTATGGGATGAAGCGCAAGCAAAAAAGGTTTTGCGGTTGGCGTTGCAAATCAAGGCTCATTAGGGTTGATACATCAAACATGAAATATAAAGGTTGGAGTAGTGCTCAACTAGATGGGTCTAGGAGGATTGTTGGTCACTTTCTTGAGAATTCACCTTACTTGCCACTCGGATGGACCAATGATGATCAATTCAATGACGGGGGTGAAAATAGAGTGTGGGATCCCGGATTACATGAAAAGGATCAAATTTGGAAGCTCCATGATGACAAGTCATCTTATGCTAGTTTTACAAGCATTTTTCACTTGTTTCATTAGGTTTTATGCGCTTTCTTGCACAATAAGTAAGTAACTCGAGTGGATTTTCATGATTATTTTTAATCAATCAAACATCATTTATTTTACACAAAATCATAGGGTTTATGCTAGAATTAATTAATTTTATGAATGATGCAAAGACCTTGTGAATTTGGTGAGACTTTGATTGCTTGTTTGGTTGCTTATAGGTGAAGAAATGAAGAAAGGAGGAGGCAAAACAGTAAAGTGTTACGTTAGGAAAGAGAACGCCACGCTTTGGAACACAAACAGCTAGCGTTCACTTCTCTAATGAGCGTGGCACTCACTTTTCCAACATTTTCATGACTTGCAAGCTTGGGTGAGGAAGCTCGTGCCAAATACACCAAAGAAGAAAAGGGTAGCGCTCAAAATTAGAGCGTGGCGCTCACTTTTTCAACGATTTCCGGGGTTTTGAGATGGGAGGCAAGGCATGTACCATCCGCTCACTAAGGTGCGCTCAAATAAAGAGCGTCGCGCTCAGTAAAGGAGCACCAAATGGTGCTGCAGTCAAAGAAGCCAAGGGAGAGCGCTCAATGAGTGAGCGCAATGCTCAAAAAGAGAGTGCTAGAGGAAAACATGTGCACCAAAATTGGCACGCCTAGGCTAATGAACGTAGTGCTCAAATTGTGAACTGAGCGCTCCACTGGGAGGGGACCCAAGCCACCAAGCACCTCAAACCCACTTTCATTCAAGGCCAAATCAAAAAGCCCACTCCAAGTTTTGATGACTGAAAATAGAAACTGTATAAATACGAGCAATTTTGATTTGAGAAGGACTTTTACTTCACATTTTGTTTTACTTTTACTTTTGGCTCTCTTTTAATTTTCTTTTGAATTTGGGGGAATTGGGATTAGATCTAAGTTTTCTTTCTATTTGTTCTTCTTCTGCAACTTCTATTCTATTTTCTGGTTTCGGATTTTGGATTCAGATTGAAGAACACCACTGAGTTTCTTCATCTGAGAATCATCTTTTACTTTTCCTGTTTATAGTTCTAAGTATTGGAGATTGGATCTCAATCTTCTTCTCTGTTTTCATTTTATTTCTTCTGCAATTTCTTCCTTTCTGTTTTTGTCAAGAGAGTAATTGAGATCTAGATTTATTTTCTGTTTGGGTTACATCACTGAATTTGTCAATTTCTCTTTAGGATTTCATAGTAGAGCTAAACTTTCTTGCTTTTGATTCTTCTGCAAATTTTTTATTTCTGTTTCGGTACTGAGATCCAGATCTAAATCTCTTCATCTCATAGTTCTCTTATTTACTTCAATTTATATTTTCCAGCTCAATTTTTAATCCCAGTACCCAAATCTCTTTAGTCTTAATGCAATTTAAGTTTCTTGTCAATTTAGATTCAGCAATATAAATTTCTTGCACTTTAAGTTTCAGTTATTTACATTTCTTGCAATTTAAGTTTCAGCTCTTTTACTTTCTTGCACTTTAAGTTTCTGCAATTTAATTCTTCTGCACTTTAAGATTTTGTAAATGTACCTTCTCCCTTTTATTTTCTTGCACTTTTACTTCTGTTAATCAAGTTTCACTCAAATCATCAAATATTCGCTTAACTAAATTCATCACCTAACTAAAGTTGCTCAATCCATCAATCCCTATGGGATCGACCTCACTCCTGTGAGTTATTACTACTTGATGCGACCCGGTACACTTGCCGGTGAGTTTGTGTGGAATCGTTTTTCCCTCATCAAGTTTTTGGTGCCATTGCCAAGGATTGATTTAGATCGACAATGATTAAGTGGGTGAGAAGTCTAGATTAAGCATTTTCTTTGTTTTTGTCCTTTTAATTTTTTATTTTCTGCTGAAACCAAGGTGTTTGTGTTATTATCTCACTAAGAAATTCTTCTCTGTGACATGAATTTCAATTTTCCTTGGTAATGTGTTTTACAAAATTTAAATGAAGTTCAACTCATCTTGTGATCAAACAAATTTTATGGGATATTACCCACCACCACCAATTGACTATTCTAATGGTGGCTGGGAATATCACCAAGAAAATACAAATTCTGAGCACTCCAATCAATGGAGATATGCTTCAGAACCACAACATGAGCAGGAGAATCATATAGGATATTTCCTACCACGACAAAATGATTCAAGTCATTATACTAATGGTGGATGGGAGTACCAACAAGGAATGAAAGAGTATGAACACCTCCCAGAGCCACAAGATGACTCGTACTGCTATAACAGCCACTCATATTATGACTGGGAGGGGCAAAATCAAAGGGATCTTGATGATACATACTTTGTTCATCAAGAAACATCATCACTGGAGTGTGCTTTCAATAAATTCATGCAAAATTGTCCACCAATGCCACAAGATGATCCATACTATGATGAATTCAACAATTCTTTAAGTTGTGCTTGCGAGGATCAAAATTAGAGAGCACCCAATGTGTCATACTCCATTAATCAAGAGCAATCATCACTTGAGCAAACCTTCAATTTATTCATGCTAAGTTGTCCAACCTCACTTCCCAGTTTTTCACTTGAAAATTTTTCATCACCTGATTTTGCCTCAACACAAAGCTTCCCTCAAGATCCATAAAACTCATTTCACTAACCACAAAATTCATTCCACTACACAGAAAACTCATTTCAACAGTCACGAAACTCATTTCATGACTCACAAGATTCAGTCCATACCACTCAAAACAATCTCACCACAACACCTCCATATCCACAAAATTTTTCTCAACCTTCATCTTTTGTGCTAGTGTCTGAGGATCCCCTTCAAAAGTCCAGGGAATTGTTGGAAAGGAAAGAACAATCCTGGAGAGAATAAGAAATCCTTCTTCAAAAGATGGATGAGCACTTGGAGAAAATAAGGAAACACTCAGAACTGCTAAGCAAGAAAGATGAAGACCAATTGGTGGATGTAAAGTAAGAAGTAGAAGAGCAAGATGAAGAGGCCTCTGTGTCAAGTGAATT
The DNA here is from genome assembly GCF_003086295.3 of Arachis hypogaea. Lineage (NCBI taxonomy): Eukaryota > Viridiplantae > Streptophyta > Magnoliopsida > Fabales > Fabaceae > Arachis > Arachis hypogaea. The sequence goes on along the minus strand of NC_092046.1, from coordinate 88,727,624 downwards.
TTCAGTGAAGAAGGAAGAGGTGGTAGAAGTATTTGACCCTGAAGCTGCATATCCACAGAAGCCACTTGAGATGACAAAGGAACATGAAAACTCACAACCTCCATAAACTCCCTTGAACCAAAAACTCTCAACACTTGAACCTGTGATTAAAAGATATGAAGAGGAGATGAAGAAATCTTGGGAAGAACAACAAACCTCCTCCATGAAGATGCTATTAAGTCAAATATTGAGTGCAAAGGAGGAAGTGGAAGAACAAGAAAGTGAAAAATTCAATCAAGAGAATTCACACTCAAGTGAAGCAGAGAAGTACATAGAAGAAGGGCTCATTAAACCACCAATTCAAAAGGCTTTTGATGAAGATAATGCTCTAACCATCACACAACCACCAAGTATTGATACCCAAGAAGTGAAGGTAATTAACAAGGGCACCAATCTTACCCCTGATCCAGCAAGCAAGTTCAATCCAGCAAATAACAAAAGGAAGCTTGCTGAGGAGAGACCAATACAGGGGACATGGTGCACGAAATTGTGATTCACACTTTTCACAACTTCGCACAACTAACCAGCAAGTATAGCTTCTAAACGAACAAAAGTCCTTTCATACAAACATTTTGGTTGTCACAAGTAACAAACCCCTAAATAAATTGATAACCAAAGTATTCAAACCTCGGGTCGTCTTCTCAAGGAACTGCAGGGAAGTATGTTCTTATTATTGGTTATGGAGATTGTAAATTGGGGTTTTGAGAATGAGGAGCGAATGGTTTAATTAGCAATTAAAGTAAATGAAGAACAAGTAATTTAAATGGCAAGTAAAATAAATAAATAACTGTAAATAAACTTTTAGCAAGGTATGAGAAATTAGAGGTCCTATCCTAGTTATCCTTATCAATGATGATGAGAATTGAATCTTAATTCCACTTTGTTAACCTTTACTAAGATAAAGGAAGGTCAAGGGATTAATTGGTTTGATCTTTGAATCCTATTTATTTCCTAAGAAAAGATTGGGATTATTGAAGTTCAGTTTAATTAACAAAGATAACAATTATCAATCATGTTTGAGTTTGATAACTCCTGAGTTACTGATTTCTTAACCAAGACCAAAAAGGAGAAAAGTAAATCTACTGGAATAAAAATGTCTTCAGATGAGAATAACAATAATGTAAATAAGAGAAAAGCAATAATAAACTGAAATACCTCAAATAACATTAATTCAAAAGAGTAATCTGTAACATGGAAGAATTCATAAATTAAATTGCAAAAGTAAATAAAAAGGAATATTGAACTTGATAAAGAGATAATCTGGAAAGCGAATAAAATCCTAATTCTAAATCCTAATCCTAAAGAGAGAAGAGAGAGGAGAGAATCTCCCTCTCAAAACTAAATCTAAATCATGAAAACAAACTAAAAGTGGAGTCTCTCTTTTAACAGATGCATTTCCTCACTTCATAACCTCTGGTCTATGCCTTCTGGACTTGGATTTGGGCCAAAAAGGGCTTCAAAATTTGCTGGGAGCATTTTCTGCAATTTTTGGTGCGTGGCCTCTGTCACGCGTCCGCGTGAGTCATGCGGTCGCATCATTCGGAGTGTTCCATGTCACGCGGTCGCGTCAGTCATGCGACTGTGTCACATGTGTTCTTCTTAAGGCGCGCGGTCGCGTCAGTCATGCAGCCGCGTCCCTGCTTCTTCGCGATTGGCATGCGTTCGCGTCATCCATGCGATCGTGTCGATGCCAGTTTCTTCAAAAACTCCATTTTATGCTTTCCTTCCATTTTTGTATGTTTCCTTTCCATCCTTTAAGTCATTCCTGCCTTAGAAGATCTGAAACTACTCAACACACTAATCACGGCATCGAATGGAAATAAAGGTGATTAAAATAATTAATTTTAAAGCATAGGAAACATGTTTTTCACATACATCACATAATAAGTGGGTGAAGGATTGAATAAATCACTCAAACTAAGCACAAAATATATCATAAAATATGGGTTTATCAACCTCCCCACACTTAAACAATAGCATGTCCTCATGCTAAGTCCAAGAGTAATGTTAGGTTGAAGTGGTGGAATGTCATGCAATGCAATCTAATCTTAATGCAACTACCTAAACGAATGATGCATCATGCAATTCTTATTTTTGTTCACTTGTATATAAAGCATGCATGTAGTTGAATTAATTCACATTCTCAAGGAGTCATATATATAGCCAAACCTTAGATAATGAAAAAGCACTTTTACAGTTGAGATGGGAGAGAAAAACATTTTATAAACTTGCAAGACAATTAATAATTCAAACAGTGATATATGTTAATGAGCTATTGAACCCTCACTGGATTTTGTGTTTACTCTCTAACCACTCAGTGTTTATTGGGTTAATCACTCTATTCTTCTTTTTTATTCTTACTTTCTATAACTTTGTTCTTCATCTAACCAATCAACAATTATAGAATACAGACATACAAAAGTCATGAGGTCTTTAATTAAGGTTGTAATGGGGCCAAGGTAAAGGTAAGGGTATATGTATAAGGCTAAGTGAGCTAATAAGTGAATCCTTAATTAGTCTAAGATCTCACCTAACATACATACTTTGTAAAGCAAAGCTTCTTTACCTATTTTCCCATATTTTCCCACTTTTGATGTTACATGCTCATGCCTTAATGTTTATTATTTCTATCCCATGTGCATTGCTTTATTTCACATTTGGAGAATTCTTTTGTGACCCCTTTATTCAACTATTGAAAAATAACACATTTTTTTAATGCACATGGTAATTCAATTATTTTGATTTTACATGAGCATGCTTCCCAAAACTTTTATTTTGAATTATTTTATTCTTTTAAACTTTTTTACCTTTTGTTTTTATCATCCATGTTCCCAATAGGTTTCCCACATGTAAACTATACGCAATTTCTATCTTAAGCTAACCAAGGATTCAGCTTGGGATTTTTATTTTGTTTTTCTACCTAAGGCTAGTAATGTGGTTTATAGAATAAAAGGGATTTAAAGGCTCAAGGGGGCTAACAAGGGTGATGTAAAAGGTAGGCTATTTTGGGGTAAGTGAGCTAAAATCACTTGTATATAAAGCTTTGCTTCCATTTTTGTATGTTTCCTTTTCATCCTTTAAGTCATTCCTACCTTAGAAGATCTGAAGCTACTCAACACACTAATCACGGCATCGAATGGAAATAAAGGTGATTATAATAATTAATTTTAAAGCGTAGGAAACATTTTTTTTTGACATACATCACATAATAAGTGGGTGAAGGATTGAATAAATCACTCAAACTAAGCACAAAATATATCATAAAATATGGGTTTATCAACCTCCCCACACTTAAATAATAGCATGTCCTCATGCTAAGTCCAAGAGTAATGTTAGGTTGAAGTGGTGGAATGTCATGCAATGCAATCTAATCTAAATGCAACTACCTAAATGAATGATGCATCATGCAATTCTTATTTTTGTTCACTTGTATATAAAGCTTGCATGTAGTTGAATTAATTCACATTCTCAAGGAGTCATATATATATATATAGCCAAACTATAGATAATGATAAAGCACTTTTACAGTTGAGATGGGTGAGAAAAACATTTTATAAACTTGCAAGACAATTAATAATTCAAACAGAGATATATGTTAATGAGCTATTGAACCCTCACTGGATTTTGTGTTTACTCTCTAATCACTTAGTGTTTATTGGGTTAATCACTCCATTCTTCTTTTTTATTCTTACTTTCTATAACTTTATTCTTCATCTAACCAATCAACAATTATAGAATATAGACATACAAAAGTCATGAGGTCTTTAATTAAGGTTTTAATGGGGCCAAGGTAAAGGTAAGGGTATATGTATAAGGCTAAATGAGCTAATAAGTGAATCCTTAATTAGTCTAAGATCTCACCTAACATACATACTTTGTAAAGCAAAGCTTCTTTACCTATTTTCCCATATTTTCCCACTTTTGATGTTACATGCTCATGCCTTAATGTTTATTATTTCTATCCCATGTGCATTGCTTTATTTCACATTTGGGGAATTCTTTTGTGACCCCTTTATTCAACTATTGAAAAATAACACTTTTTTTTAATGCACATGATAATTCAATTATTTTGATTTTACATGAGCATGCTTCCCAAAACTTTTATTTTGAATTATTTTATTCTTTTAAACTTTTTTACCTTTTGTTTTTATCATCCATGTTCCCAATAGGTTTCCCACATGTAAACTATACGCAATTTCTATCTTAAGCTAACCAAGGATTCAGCTTGGGATTTTTATTTTGTTTTTCTACCTAAGGCTAGTAATGTGGTTTATAGAATAAAAGGGATTTAAAGGCTCAAGGGGGCTAACAAGGGTGATGTAAAAGGTAGGCTATTTTGGGGTAAGTGAGCTAAAATCACTTGTATATAAAGCTTTGCTTCCATTTTTGTATGTTTCCTTTTCATCCTTTAAGTCATTCCTGCCTTAGAAGATCTGAAACTACTCAACACACTAATCACGGCATCGAATGGAAATAAAGGTGATTATAATAATTAATTTTAAAGCGTAGGAAACATTTTTTTTTTGACATACATCACATAATAAGTGGGTGAAGGATTGAATAAATCACTCAAACTAAGCACAAAATATATCATAAAATATGGGTTTATCAACCTCCCCACACTTAAATAATAGCATGTCCTCATGCTAAGTCCAAGAGTAATGTTAGGTTGAAGTGGTGGAATGTCATGCAATGCAATCTAATCTAAATGCAACTACCTAAATGAATGATGCATCATGCAATTCTTATTTTTGTTCACTTGTATATAAAGCTTGCATGTAGTTGAATTAATTCACATTCTCAAGGAGTCATATATATATATATATATAGCCAAACCATAGATAATGATAAAGCACTTTTACAGTTGAGATGGGTGAGAAAAACATTTTATAAACTTGCAAGACAATTAAAAATTCAAACAGAGATATATGTTAATGAGCTATTGAACCCTCACTGGATTTTGTGTTTACTCTCTAATCACTCGGTGTTTATTGGGTTAATCACTCTATTCTTCATTTTTATTCTTACTTTCTATAACTTTGTTCTTCATCTAACCAATCAACAATTATAGAATACAGACATACAAAAGTCATGAGGTCTTTAATTAAGGTTGTAATGGGGCCAAGGTAAAGGTAAGGGTATATGTATAAGGCTAAGTGAGCTAATAAGTGAATCCTTAATTAGTCTAAGATCTCACCTAACATACATACTTTGTAAAGCAAAGCTTCTTTACCTATTTTACCATATTTTCCCACTTTTGATGTTACATTCTCATGCCTTAATGTTTATTATTTCTATCCCATGTGCATTGCTTTATTTCACATTTGGGCAATTCTTTTGTGTCCCCTTTATTCAACTATTGAAAAATAACACTTTTTTTTAATGCACATGGTAATTCAATTATTTTGATTTTACATGAGCATGCTTCCCAAAACTTTTATTTTGAATTATTTTATTCTTTTAAACTTTTTTACCTTTTGTTTTTATAATCCATGTTCCCAATAGGTTTCCCACATGTAAACTATACGCAATTTCTATCTTAAGCTAACCAAGGATTCAGCTTGGGATTTTTATTTTGTTTTTCTGCTTAAGGCTAGTAATGTGGTTTATAGAATAAAAGGGATTTAAAGGCTCAAGGGGGCTAACAAGGGTGATGTAAAGGGTAGGCTATTTTGGGGTAAGTGAGCTAAAATTACTTGTATATAAAGCTTTCCTTCCATTTTTGTATGTTTCCTTTCCATCCTTTAAGACATTCCTGCCATAGAAGATCCGAAACTACTCAACACACTAATCATGGCATCGAATCGAAATAAAGGTGATTAAAATAATTAATTTTAAAGCGTAGGAAACATTTTTTTTGACATTCATCGCATAATAAGTGGGTGAAGGATTGAATAAATCACTCAAACTAAGCACAAAATATATCATAAAATATGGGTTTATCAACCTCCCCACACTTAAATAATAGCATGTCCTCATGCTAAGTCCAAGAGTAATGTTAGGTTGAAGTGGTGGAATGTCATGCAATGCAATCTAATCTAAATGCAACTACCTAAATGAATGATGGATCATGCAATTATTATTTTTGTTCACTTGTATATAAAGCTTGCATGTAGTTGAATTAATTCACATTCTCAAGGAGTCACATATATATATATATAGCCAAACCTTAGATAATGATAAAGCACTTTTACAGTTGAGATGGGTGAGAAAAACATTTTATAAACTTGCAAGACAATTAATAATTCAAACAGAGATATATGTTAATGAGCTATTGAACCCTCACTAGATTTTGTGTTTACTCTCTAATCACTCGGTGTTTATTGGGTTAATCACTCTATTCTTCTTTTTTATTCTTACTTTCTATAACTTTGTTCTTCATCTAACCAATCAACAATTATAGAATACAGACATACAAAAGTCATGAGGTCTTTAATTAAGTTTGTAATGGGGCCAAGGTAAAGGTAAGGGTATATGTATAAGGCTAAATGAGTTAATAAGTGAATCCTTAATTAGTCTAAGATCTCACCTAACATACATACTTTGTAAAGCAAAGCTTCTTTACCTATTTTCCCATATTTTCCCACTTTTGATGTTACATGCTCATGCCTTAATGTTTATTATTTCTATCCCATGTGCATTGCTTTATTTCACATTTGGGGAATTCTTTTGTGTCCCCTTTATTCAACATTTTGAAAAATAACACTTTTTTTAATGCACATGGTAATTCAATTATTTTGATTTTACATGAGCATGCTTCCCAAAACTTTTATTTTGAATTATTTTATTCTTTTCAACTTTTTTACCTTTTGTTTTTATCATCCATGTTCCCAATAGGTTTCCCTCATGTAAACTATACGCAATTTCTATCTTAAGCTAACCAGGGATTCAGCTTGGAATTTTTATTTTTTTTTTTCTGCTTAAGGCTAGTAATGTGGTTTATAGAATAAAAGGGATTTAAAGGCTCTAGGGGGCTAACAATGGTGATGTAAAGGGTAGGCTATTTTGGGGTAAGTGAGCTAAAATCACTTGTATATAAAGCTTTCCTTCCATTTTTGTATGTTTTCTTTCCATCCTTTAAGTCATTCCTGCCGTAGAAGATCCGAAACTACTCAACACACTAATCATGGCATCGAATCGAAATAAAGGTGATTAAAATAATTAATTTTAAAGCATAGGAAACATTTTTTTTGACATACATCACATAATAAGTGGGTGAAGGATTGAATAAATCACTCAAACTAAGCACAAAATATATCATAAAATATGGGTTTATCAACCTCCCCACACTTAAATAATAGCATGTCCTCATGCTAAGTCCAAGAGTAATGTTAGGTTGAAGTGGTGGAATGTCATGCAATGCAATCTAATCTAAATGCAACTACCTAAATGATTGATGGATCATGCAATTCTTATTTTTGTTCACTTGTATATAAAGCTTGCATGTAGTTGAATTAATTCACATTCTCAAGGAGTCACATATATATATATATAGCCAAACCTTAGATAATGATAAAGCACTTTTACAGTTGAGATGGGTGAGAAAAACATTTTATAAACTTGCAAGACAGTTAATAATTCAAACAGAGATATATGTTAATGAGCTATTGAACCCTCACTGGATTTTGTGTTTACTCTCTAATCACTCGGTGTTTATTGGGTTAATCACTCTATTCTTCTTTTTTATTCTTACTTTCTATAACTTTGTTCTTCATCTAACCAATCAACAATTATAGAAAACAGACATACAAAAGTCATGAGGTCTTTAATTAAGTTTATAATGGGACCAAGGTAAAGGTAAGGGTATATGTATAAGGCTAAGTGAGCTAATAAGTGAATCCTTAATTAGTCTAAGATCTCACCTAACATACATACTTTGTAAAGCAAAGCTTCTTTACCTATTTTCCCATATTTTCCCACTTTTGATGTTACATTCTCATGCCTTAATGTTTATTATTTCTATCCCATGTGCATTGCTTTATTTCACATTTGGGCAATTCTTTTGTGTCCCCTTTATTCAACTATTGAAAAATAACACTTTTTTTAATGCACATGGTAATTCAATTATTTTGATTTTACATGAGCATGCTTCCCAAAACTTTTATTTTGAATTATTTTATTCTTTTCAACTTTTTTACCTTTTGTTTTTATCATCCATGTTCCCAATAGGTTTCCCACATGTAAACTATACGCAATTTCTATCTTAAGCTAACCAAGGATTCAGCTTGGGATTTTTATTTTGTTTTTCTGCTTAAGGCTAGTAATGTGGTTTATAGAATAAAAGGGATTTAAAGGCTCAAGGGGGCTAACATGGGTGATGTAAAGGGTAGGCTATTTTGGGGTAAGTGAGCTAAAATTACTTGTATATAAAGCTTTCCTTCCGTTTTTGTATGTTTCCTTTCCATCCTTTAAGTCATTCCGGCCATAGAAGATCCGAAACTACTCAACACACTAATCATGGCATCGAATCGAAATAAAGGTGATTAAAATAATTAATTTTAAAGCGTAGGAAACATTTTTTTTGACATTCATCGCATAATAAGTGGGTGAAGGATTGAATAAATCACTCAAACTAAGCACAAAATATATCATAAAATATGGGTTTATCAACCTCCCCACACTTAAATAATAGCATGTCCTCATGCTAAGTCCAAGAGTAATGTTAGGTTGAAGTGGTGGAATGTCATGCAATGCAATCTAATCTAAATGCAACTACCTAAATGAATGATGGATCATGCAATTATTATTTTTGTTCACTTGTATATAAAGCTTGCATGTAGTTGAATTAATTCACATTCTCAAGGAGTCACATATATATATATATAGCCAAACCTTAGATAATGATAAAGCACTTTTACAGTTGAGATGGGTGAGAAAAACATTTTATAAACTTGCAAGACAATTAATAATTCAAACAGAGATATATGTTAATGAGCTATTGAACCCTCACTGGATTTTGTGTTTACTCTCTAATCACTCGGTGTTTATTGGGTTAATCACTCTATTCTTCTTTTTTATTCTTACTTTCTATAACTTTGTTCTTCATCTAACCAATCAACAATTATAGAATACAAACATACAAAAGTCATGAGGTCTTTAATTAAGTTTGTAATGGGGCCAAGGTAAAGGTAAGGGTATATGTATAAGGCTAAATGAGTTAATAAGTGAATCCTTAATTAGTCTAAGATCTCACCTAACATACATACTTTGTAAAGCAAAGCTTCTTTACCTATTTTCCCATATTTTCCCACTTTTGATGTTACATTCTCATGCCTTAATGTTTATTATTTCTATCCCATGTGCATTGCTTTATTTCACATTTGGGCAATTCTTTTGTGTCCCCTTTATTCAACTATTGAAAAATAACACTTTTTTTAATGCACATGGTAATTCAATTATTTTGATTTTACATGAGCATGCTTCCCAAAACTTTTATTTTGAATTATTTTATTCTTTTCAACTTTTTTACCTTTTGTTTTTATCATCCATGTTCCCAATAGGTTTCCCACATGTAAACTATACGCAATTTCTATCTTAAGCTAACCAAGGATTCAGCTTGGGATTTTTATTTTGTTTTTCTGCTTAAGGCTAGTAATGTGGTTTATAGAATAAAAGGGATTTAAAGGCTCAAGGGGGCTAACATGGGTGATGTAAAGGGTAGGCTATTTTGGGGTAAGTGAGCTAAAATTACTTGTATATAAAGCTTTCCTTCCGTTTTTGTATGTTTCCTTTCCATCCTTTAAGTCATTCCTGCAATAGAAGATCCGAAACTACTCAACACACTAATCACGGCATCGAATCGAAATAAAGGTGATTAAAATAATTAATTTTAAAGCATAAGAAACATTTTTTTGACATACATCACATAATAATGGCTGAAGGATTGAATAAATCACTCAAACTAAGCACAAAATATATCATTAAATATGGGTTTATCAACGTCCCCACACTTAAACAATAGCATGTCCTCATGCTAAGTCCAAGAGTAATGTTAGGTTGAAGTGGTGGAATGTCATGCAATGCAATCTAATCTAAATGCAACTACCTAAATGAATGATGCATCATGCAATTCTTATTTTTGTTCACTTGTATATAAGGATTGCATGTAGTTGAATTAATTCACATTCTCAAGGAGTCATATATATATATATATATATATATATATATAGCCAAACCATAGATAATGATAAAGCACTTTTACAGTTCAGATGGGTGAGAAAAACATTTTATAAACTTGCAAGACAATTAATAATTTAAACAGAGATATATGTTAATGAGCTATTGAACCCTCACCGGATTTTGTGTTTACTCTCTAATCACTTAGTGTTTATTGGGTTAATCACTCTATTCTTCTTTTTTATTCTTACTTTCTATAACTTTATTCTTCATCTAACCAATCAACAATTATAGAATACAGACATACAAAAGTCATGAGGTCTTTAATTAAGGTTTTAATGGGGCCAAGGTAAAGGTAAGGGTATATGTATAAGGCTAAGTGAGCTAATAAGTGAATCCTTAATTAGTCTAAGATCTCACCTAACATACATACTTTGTAAAGCAAAGCTTCTTTACCTATTTTCCCATATTTTCCCACTTTTGATGTTACATGCTCATGCCTTAATATTTATTATTTCTATCCCATGTGCATTGCTTTATTTCACATTTGGGGAATTCTTTTGTGTCCCCTTTATTCAACTATTGAAAAATAACACTTTTTTTTAATGCACATGGTAATTCAATTATTTTGATTTTACATGAGCATGCTTTCCAAAACTTTTATTTTGAATTATTTTATTCTTTTCAACTTTTCTACCTTTTGTTTTTATCATCCATGTTCCCAATAGGTTTCCCACATGTAAACTATACACATTTTCTATCTTAAGCTAACCAAGGATTCAGCTTGGGATTTTTATTTTGTTTTTCTACTTAAGGCTAGTAATGTGGTTTATAGAATAAAAGGGATTTAAAGGCTCAAGGGGGCTAACATGGGTGATGTAAAGGGTAGGCTATTTTGGGGTAAGTGAGCTAAAATTACTTGTATATAAAGCTTTCCTTCCGTTTTTGTATGTTTCCTTTCCATCCTTTAAGTCATTCCTGCAATAGAAGATCCGAAACTACTCAACACACTAATCACGGCGTCGAATCGAAATAAAGGTGATTAAAATAATTAATTTTAAAGCATAAGAAACATTTTTTTTGACATACATCACATAATAATGGCTGAAGGATTGAATAAATCACTCAAACTAAGCACAAAATATATCATTAAATATGGGTTTATCAACCTCCCCACACTTAAACAATAGCATGTCCTCATGCTAAGTCCAAGAGTAATGTTAGGTTGAAGTGGTGGAATGTCATGCAATGCAATCTAATCTAAATGCAACTACCTAAATGAATGATGCATCATGCAATTCTTATTTTTGTTCACTTGTATATAAGGATTGCATGTAGTTGAATTAATTCACATTCTCAAGGAGTCATATATATATATATATATATATATATATATATATATCCAAACCATAGATAATGATAAAGCACTTTTACAGTTGAGATGGGTGAGAAAAACATTTTATAAACTTGCAAGACAATTAATAATTTAAACAGAGATATATGTTAATGAGCTATTGAACCCTCACCGGATTTTGTGTTTACTCTCTAATCACTTAGTGTTTATTGGGTTAATCACTCTATTCTTCTTTTTTATTCTTACTTTCTATAACTTTATTCTTCATCTAACCAATCAACAATTATAGAATACAGACATACAAAAGTCATGAGGTCTTTAATTAAGGTTTTAATGGGGCCAAGGTAAAGGTAAGGGTATATGTATAAGGCTAAGTGAGCTAATAAGTGAATCCTTAATTAGTCTAAGATCTCACCTAACATACATACTTTGTAAAGCAAAGCTTCTTTACCTATTTTCCCATATTTTCCCACTTTTGATGTTACATGCTCATGCCTTAATATTTATTATTTCTATCCCATGTGCATTGCTTTATTTCACATTTGGGGAATTCTTTTGTGTCCCCTTTATTCAACTATTGAAAAATAACACTTTTTTTTAATGCACATGGTAATTCAATTATTTTGATTTTACATGAGCATGCTTTCCAAAACTTTTATTTTGAATTATTTTATTCTTTTCAACTTTTCTACCTTTTGTTTTTATCATCCATGTTCCCAATAGGTTTCCCACATGTAAACTATACACATTTTCTATCTTAAGCTAACCAAGGATTCAGCTTGGGATTTTTATTTTTTTTTCTGCTTAAGGCTAGTAATGTGGTTTATAGAATAAAAGGGATTTAAAGGCTCTAGGGGGCTAACAATGGTGATGTAAAGGGTAGGCTATTTTGGGGTAAGTGAGCTAAAATCACTTGTATATAAAGCTTTCCTTCCATTTTTGTATGTTTTCTTTCCATCCTTTAAGTCATTCCTGCCTTAGAAGATCTGAAACTACTCAACACACTAATCACGGCATCGAATCGAAATAAAGGTGATTAAAATAATTAATTTTAAAGCATAGGAAACATGTTTTTCACATACATCACATAATAAGGAAGGAATAGTAAAACCATGCAATTGATATGAATAAGTGGGTGAAGGATTGAATAAATCACTCAAACTAAGAACAAAATATATCATAAAATATGGGTTTATCAAGCTCCTCACCCTCAACCATGGGGTTTAGAGACTCATGCCGTCAGAAATACAATGTAAAACGTGAAAATGTCATGAGATATATAGTAAGTCTCTAAAAGTTGTTTTTATACTAAACTAGTAGCTAGGGTTACAGAAAATAAGTAACTAAGTGCAGATAGTGCAGAAATCCACTTCCGGGGCCCACTTGGTGTGTGCTAGGGCTGAGCATTGAGCTTTACACGTGTAGAGGCTTCTTTTGGAGTTAAACGCCAGGTTGTAGCCTGTTTCTGGCGTTTAACTCTGGTTTGCAACCTGTTTCTGGCGTTTAACGACAAAATAGGGTAAAGACTTGGCGTTAAACGCCAATGCGTCGTCAAAACTTGGGCAAAATATGGATTATTATATATTTCTGGAAATCCCTGGATGTCTACTTTCCAACGCAATTGAGAGCGCGCCAATTGGTCTACTGTAGCTCCAGAAAATTCATTTTGGGTGCAGGGAGGTCAGAATCCAACAGCATCTGCAGTCCTTTTTCAGCCTCTGAAACAGATTTTTGCTCAGGTCCCTCAATGTCAGCCAGAAAATACCTGAAATCATAGAAAAATACACAAACTCATAGTAATGTCCAGAAATGTGAATTTTGAATAAAAACTAATAAAAATATACTAAAAAGTAATTAAAACATGCTGAAAACTACTTAAAAACAATGCCAAAAAGTGTATAAATTATCTGCTAATCACAACACCAAACTTAAATTATTGCTTGTCCCCAAGCAACTGAAAATCAAATAGGATAAAAAGAAGAGAATATACTATAAATTCCAAAATATCAATGAAACTTCGTTCCAATTAAATAAGCGGGACTAGTAGCTTTTTGCCTCTGAACAGTTTTGGCATCTCACTTTATCCTTTGAAGCTCAGAATGAGTGGCATCTATAGGAACTCAGAATTTAGATAGTGTTATTGATTCTCCTAGTTCAGTATGTTGATTTTTGAACACAGCTACTTTATGAGTCTTGGCCGTGGCCCTAAGCACTTTGTTTTCCAGTATTACCACCGGATACATAAATGCCACAGACACATAACTGGGTGAACCTTTTCAGATTGTGACTCAGCTTTGCCAGAATCCCCAATTAGAGGTGTCCAGGGTTCTTAAGCACACTTTTTTTTTGCTTTGGATCACGACTTTAACCGCTCAGTCTCTAGCTTTTCACTTGACACCTTCACGCCACAAGCACATGGTTAGGGACAGCTTGGTTTAGCCGCTTAGGCCAGGATTTTATTCCTTTGGGCCCTCCTATCCATTAATGCTCAAATCCTTGAATCCTTTTTATTTTACCCTTGCCTTTTGGTTTAAAGGGTTACTGGCTTTTTGCTCTTGCCTTTTGGTTTAAAGAGCTTGTGGCTTTTTCTGCTTGCTTTTTCTTTTTCTTTCTTTTTTTTTCGCCAATTTTTTTTTCTTTAACAAGCTTTTGCTTTTCACTGCTTTTTCTTGCTTCAAGAATCAATTTTATGATTTTTCAGATTATCAAATAACATTTCTCCTTTTTTATCATTCTTTCAAGAGCCAACAATTTTAACATTCATAAACAACAAATTCAAAAGACATATGCACTGTTCAAGCATTCATTCAGAGAAACAAAAAGTATTGTCACCATATCAAAATAATTAAACTAATTTCAAGGATGAATTCGAAATCATGTACTTCTTGTTCTTTTGTGATTAAAAATATTTTTCATTTAAGAAAGGTGATGGATTCATAGGACATTCATAGCTTTAAGGCATAGACACTAGACACTAATAATCATGTAAGAAAGACACAAACATAAATAAACATAAAGCATAGAGAGCGAAAACAGAAAAAATAAATAGACAAGGAGATTAAGGAACGGGTCCACCTTAGTAAGGGTGGCGTCTTCTTCTTCTTGAAGAACCAATGGTGCTCTTGAGCTCCTCTATGTCTCTTCCTTGCCTTTGTTGCTCCTCTCTCATAGCTCTTCGATCTTCTCTAATCTCATGGAAGGTACCATATGGTTATGGAAAATTAAAAAGCGGGGCTTTTTCTACACGAAACTTAAAATGTTTGCTCGTCCTCGAGCAAAAGAAGAAAGAAAGGAGGAGATGGAGATGTGTGGTGGGTTCGGCCAAGGGAGGGTGATAGTGTGTATGAGGGGTTTATGATGGATGGATGTGAGTGGTGAAGATAGTATGAAAAAGAGGGTGGGGTAGGTGGGGATCCTGTGGGGTCCACAGATCCTGAGGGGTCAAGGACTTAGCATCCCTGCTCCATTCAGGCATGTAAATGCCCTTAGAGTGCAATCCTGGCGTTTAATGCCAGACTGCTACTTGTTTCTGGTGTTAAACGCCAGCTTTTCTCCCTTTATTGGCGTTTAACGCCAAGTTGGTGCTTGTTTCTGTTGTTAAATGCCAGACTGTAGCTTGTTTCTGGCATTTAATGCCAGCTTGATGCTTTTTTCTAGCGTTTAAACGCCAGTAAGCTCTTCCTCCAGGGTGAGCTGTTTTTAATGCTGTTTTTGATTTTGCTTTGATTTTTGTGACTCCACGTGATTATCATCCTAAAGAAAACATAAAAAAGAATGGAAAACAGAAAATTAAAATAGATACGTAAAAATTGGGTTGCCTCCCAATAAGCGCTTCTTTATTGTCTTTAGCTGGACTTTATTGAGCTTTTAATCTAGTCTCAGCTTTGAGCATTCTTGCTCAACCTTGCCTTCAAGATAATGCTTGAATCCCTGTCCATTAACAATGAACTTCTTATTAGAATCAATGTCTTGAAGCTCCACAGAGCCATATGGTGACACACTTGTAATCACATATGGTCCCCTCCACCGGAATTTTAGTTTCTCGGGGAATAATCTGAGCCTAGAGTTAAACAGCAGAACTTTTTGTCCTGGTTCAAAGACTCTAGATGACAGCTTTCTGTCATGCCACCATTTTACTTTCTCTTTGTAAAGCTTGGCATTTTTGAAAGCAGTGAGTCTGAATTCCTCTAGCTCATTCAGCTGGAGCAATCTTTTTTCTCCAGCTAATTTGGCATCAAAGTTTAGGAATCTGGTTGCCCAATAGGCCTTATGCTCCAGTTCCACGGGTAGATGACAGGCCTTACCATACACAAGCTGGTATGGAGAGGCCCCTATAGGAGTCTTGAATGCGGTTCTGTATGCCCACAGAGCATCATCCAAGCTTCTTGCCCAATCCTTTCTACGGGTACTTACAATCTGTTTCAAGATTCTTTTTAGTTCTCTATTAGAGACTTCAGCTTGCCCATTTGTCTGTGGATGATATGGAGTTGCCACCTTGTGGCTAATTCTATATCGGACCATAGTAGAGTAAAGCTGTTTGTTGCAGAAGTGAGTGCCCCCATCACTGATTAGTGCTTTAGGGACACCAAACCTGCTGAAGATATATTTCTGGAGGAACTTCAGCACTGTCTTAGTATCATTGGTAGGTGTTACAATGGCCTCTACCCATTTGGATACATAGTCGACTGCCACCAGAATATAAGTGTTTGAGTATGATGGTGGGAAAGGTCCCATGAAGTCAATACCCCATACGTCAAATAACTCAATCTCTAAGATCCCTTGCTGAGGCATGGCGTAACTATGAGGCAGATTACCAGCTCTCTGGCAGCTGTCACAGTTACGCACAAACTCTCAGGAGTCTTTATAGAGAGTGGGCCAGTAGAAGCCACATTGGAGGACTTTTGTGGCTGTTCGCTCACCTCCGAAATGTCCTCCATATTGTGATCCATGACAATGCCATAGGATCTTCTGTGCTTCTTCTCTAGGCACACACCTACGGATTATTCCGTCTTCATATCTCTTAAAGAGATATGGTTCATCCCACTGGTAGTACTTTGCATCAGTAATTAATTTCTTCTTTTATTGCTTGCTGTACTCCTTGGGTATGAATCTTGCAGCTTTATAGTTTGTAATGTCTGAAAACCATGGTATTTCCTGAATGGCAAACAATTGCACATCCGAAAAGGTTTCAGAGATCTCAATAGAAGGAAAGGATGCCCCTTCTACTGGTTCTATACGTGATAGATGATCAGCCACTTGGTTCTCTGTCCCCTTTCTGTCTCTTATTTCTATATCAAACTCTTGCAGAAGTAACACCCATCTTATGAGCCTGGGTTTTGAATCCTGCTTTATGAGTAGATATTTAAGATCTGTATGGTCAGTGTACACAATCACTTTGGATCCTATTAAGTATGATCTAAACTTGTCAATGGCATAAACCACTGCAAGCAATTCTTCTTCTGTGGTTGTGTAATTTTTTTGGGCATCATTTAAAATGCGGCTAGCATAATAAATGACATGCAGAAGCTTGTTATGCCTCTGTCCCAGTACTGCACCAATGGCATGGTCACTGGCATCACACATTAGTTCGAATGGTAATGTCCAGTCTGGTGCAGAAATAACTGGTGCTGTGACCAGCTTAGCTTTCAGAGTTTCAAACGCCTGCAGACATTTTGTGTCAAACACAAATGGCGTGTCAGCAGCTAGCAGATTCTCAAAGGTTTTGCAATTTTCGAAAAATCCTTTATAAACCTCCTATAGAATCCTGCATGCCCCAGAAAGCTTCTGATTGCCTTAACATTGGCAGGTGGTGGTAATTTTTCAATTACTTCCACTTTAGCTTGATCCACCTCTATTCCCTTGTTTGAAATTTTATGCCCAAGGACAATTCCTTCAGTCACCATAAAGTGACATTTTTTCCAGTTTAAAACTAGGTTGGTCTCTTGGCATCTTTTCAGAACAAGTGCTAGATGGTCAAGAGAGGAGCTGAATGAGTCTCCAAATACTGAGAAGTCATCCATGAAGACTTCTAGAAATTTTTCTACCATATCAGAGAAGATAGAGAGCATGCACCTCTGAAAGGTTACACGTGCATTGCACAAACCAAAAGGCATCCTTCGGTAGGCAAACACTCTAGAAGGACATGTGAATTCTGTTTTCTCTTGGTTTTGAGGATCTACTACAATTTTGTTGTAACCTGAATAGCCATCCAAAAAGCAGTAGTATTCATGACCTGCTACTCTTTCTAGCATCTGGTCTATGCATGGTAAAGGAAAGTGATCCTCCCTGGTGGCTGTATTGAGCCTTCTGTAATCAATACACATACGCCACCCTGTAACTGTTCTTGTAGGAACCAGTTCATTTTTTTCATTATGAACCACTGTCATGCCTCCCTTTTTTGGGACAACTTGGACAGGGCTCACCCAGGGGCTATCAGAAATAGGATAAATAATCCCAGCCTCCAGTAACTTGGTGACCTCTTTCTGCACCACCTCCTTCATGGCTGGATTTAGCCGCCTCTGTGGTTGAACCACTGGCTTAGCATTGTCCTCCAATAGGATCTTGTGCATGCATCTTGCTGGGCTGATGCCCTTAAGATCACTTAGGGACCACCCAAGAGCTGCCTTGTGTGTCCTTAGCACTTGAAGTAGTGCTTCCTCTTCCTGTGGATTTAAAGCAGAGCTTATGATCACCGGAAAAGTGTCACCTTCTCCCAGAAATGCATATTTCATGGATGGTGGTAGTGGTTTGAGCTCGGGTTTAGGAGGTTTCTCCTCTTCTTGAGGAATTTTCAGAGGCTCTTTTATTTCCTCTGACCCCTCCAGATCAGGCTGAACATCTTTAAAGATGTCTTCTAGCTCTAATTTGAGACTCTTAGCCATGTTGATCTCCTCTACCAGGGAGTCAATAATATCAACACGCATGCAGTCTTTTGATGTGTCTGGATGCTTCATTGCCTCAACAACATTCAGCCTGAACTCATCCTCATTGACTCTCAAGGTCACTTCCCCTTTTTAGACATCAATGAGGGTTCGTCCAGTTGCTAGGAAAGGTCTTCCTAGAATGAGAGTTGCACTCTTGTGCTCCTCTATTTCCAGCACTACAAAGTCAGTGGGAAAGGCGAATGGCCCAACCTTGACAATTATGTCCTCA
Organism: Arachis hypogaea; assembly: GCF_003086295.3. Taxonomy (NCBI): domain Eukaryota; kingdom Viridiplantae; phylum Streptophyta; class Magnoliopsida; order Fabales; family Fabaceae; genus Arachis; species Arachis hypogaea. The sequence continues at coordinate 88,708,963 of NC_092046.1, read as the reverse complement.
ATTATGCCTGATGGATATTTAATGGAGCCATCAGCAAGTTGAAGACATATCCGGGTTAGTTTGACCTCTTCAGTCAAGCCAAGCTTTCTGATAGTGGATGCAGGGATTAGATTGATACTTGCCCCAAGGTCACATAAAGCTGTCTTGATACAAGTACCCTCTAATGTGCATGGTATCATAAAGCTTCCGGGATCCTTAAGCTTTTCTGGTAAGCTTGTTAGGATGACTGCACTACATTCTTCAGTGAGAAAAACTCTTTCTGTTTCTCTCCAATCCTTCTTATGACTTAAGATCTCTTTCATGAACTTAGCATAAGAGGGTATTTGCTCAAGTGCCTCTGCAATTGGAATCTTTATTTCATGAGTCCTAAGATAGTCTACAAAGCGAGCAAATTGTTTATCCTTGATGGGATATTTTAGCGGAAAAACGAATTTCTCCAAAACACCCAAAACTAACCGGCAAGTGCTCCGGGTCGCATCAAGTAATAATAACTCACGGGAGTGAGGTCGATCCCACAGGGATTGAAGAATTGAGCAATTTTAGTTTAGTGGTTGATTTAGTCAAGCGAATCAAGATTTGGTTGAGTGATTTGTGATTTGCATAATTTAAATTGCATGGAAAGTAAAGGGAATGGGTAATTGACATGAAATTAAAGAGAACAGGAATTTAAATGCTGAATCTTAAAGAACAAGAAATTAAATGGCAGAAACTTAGAACGCAAGAAATGTAAATTGCAGAATCTTAAAGTGCAAGAAATGTAAATAGCTTGAATTGTAAAGGGAATTGGGAGTTGGATTTGCAGAAATTAAACGAGGGAAAGTAAATTGCAACCAACAGAGAAGTAAAAGAACACTTGGATTGAACCGGATCTAAAAACAGAATTGTAAATAAGCATGAAAACAGTAAACAGGGAATGGAAAATGGGGAATCCGGATCTCGGGACCCAAGAGACTAGATAACCAAGTCTAGATCTCAATGCCTTCCTAGATCCAACAAGAACAATTGCAAAGGAATTGTAAATTGCAAAGAAAGTAGATGAAGAACAATTAACAGAAATTAAATTCAATAAGTAGTAGAAGAAACAGAGAGATCTTCGAATGAGATTGAAACAGAATTCCTTCAATTCTCCAACCCAAGATCCAAGACAATTGCAATTGAAATTGAAAGCAATAAAACTAAGAGGAAGAGAGTGGAATTCTCCTTCCCCGAAACTAAGAAATTAAAGATCACTCAATATCCAAAGCTCTCCGAAAACTATTATGAAAACTCAAAAGGAAAGCTCCCTTAAGAACTTGAATTCTATCCTATTTATACACTTTCTTCAAATGATCTTCAAGCCTTGAGTTGGGCCTTTGCTCTTGGTGGAGTTGGGTTGAGAGAGGCCTTGGTTGATTGCTCTTGGAGTTTGGAGAGGAACCAAAGTGAACCAAGTGAACCGGGTTGGAGTTTTGCAAAAGTTTGAGTAAAAGTTTGAGGCAAACTTTTGGTCCAACTTTTCATATCAGCCCCCATGTTTTGCTGATACCCACGTTGGTGCAAAAGTTAGGGGTCTAACTTTTGCTCCAACGTTGGCCTTCCTTAGTGAACTTATGGCGCCAACGTTAGCCCAAAAGTTAGGGGCTAACGTTGGCGCAAACTGTTGCTCCCCCTTTGTGTTTTTCATGAGCCAACGTTAGCCCAAAAGTTAGAGGCTAACGTTGGCGCAAACTTTTGGTGGCCAGGGGGTGTTTTTCTCATGCCAACGTTAGCCACAAAGTTAGGGGCTAACTGGTGCACGAAATTGTGATCTCCAGGCTCGAACAAATCCTGGTAATGGCTCCAAAGATTGGTGCTCTGATCTTAATTCATAATTGTCACAACTTCGATACAACTAACCAGCAAGTGCACTGGGTCGTCCAAGTAATACCTTACGTGAGTAAGGGTCGAATCCCACGGAGATTGTTGGTATGAAGCAAGCTATGGTCACCTTGTAAATCTCAGTCAGGCGGATTTAAACATGATACTTTATTATATTAAAATAAACAATAAAAGGGATAGAGATACTTATGTAGATTCATTGGCAGGGATTTCAGATAAGCGAATGGAGATGCTTTTCGTTCCTCTGAACCTCTGCTTTCCTGCTATCTTCATCCAATCAGTCTTACTCCTTTCCATGGCTGGCTTTATGTGATACATCACCACTGTCAATGGCTACTTTCGGTCATCTCTCGGGAAAATGATCCAATGCCCTGTCATGGCACGGCTAATCGTCTGGAGGCATCACCCTTGCCAATGGCTTCATCTTATCCTCTCAGTGAATAATATGCTCACGCACCCTGTCACGGCACGGCTATTCATCTGTCGGTTCTCGATCATGCTGGAATAGGATTTACTATCCTTTTGCGTCTGTCACTAACGCCCTGCAATCGCGAGTTAGGAGCTCGTCACAGTCATTCAATCATTGAATCCTACTCGGAATACCACAGACAAGGTTTAGACCTTCCGGATTCTCTTGAATGCCGCCATCATTCTAGCTTACGCCACGAAGTTTCTGGTTAGGAGATCTAAGAGATACTCATTCTAGCTTAATTCATGTAGAACGGAAGTGTTTGTCAGGCACGCGTTCATAGGGGAGATGGTGATGAGCGTCACACATAATCATCACCTTCATCACGTTCTTGGGTGCGAATGGAGATCTTAGAAGCGAAATAAGATGAATTGAATAGAAAATAATAGTACTTTGCATTAATCTTTGAGGAACAGCAGAGCTCCACACCTTAATCTATGGAGCGTAGAAACTCTACCGTTGAAAATACATAAGTGAAGGGCCAGGCATGGCCGAGATGGCCAGCCCCCTAAAACGTGATCAATAGTCTCCTAAGATGAATAATGGAATAAAACTGAGACCAAAGATGTCTAATACAATAGTAAGAGGCCCTATTTATAATAAACTAGTCACTAGGGTTTACATGAGTAAGTAATTGATGCATAAATCCACTTCCTGGGCCCACTTGGTGTGTGTTTGGGCTGAGCCTGAGTGTTGCACGTGCAGAGGCCATTTGTGGAGTTGAACGCCAGTTTTTGTGCCAGTTTGGGCGTTCAACTCTGGTTTTGGATCCTTTTCTGGCGCTGGACGCCAGATTTGGGCAGAAGGCTAGCGTTGAACGCCAGTTTCCGTCGTCAATTCTTGGCCAAAGTATGGACTATTATATATTGCTGGAAAGCCCTGGATGTCTACTTTCCAACGCAATTAGAAGCGCGCCATTTCGAGTTCTGTAGCTCCAGAAAAGTCACTTTGAGTGCAGGGAGGTCAGAATCCAACAGCATCAGCAGTCCTTTTTCAACCTCTGAATCTGATTTCTGCTCAAGTCCCTCAATTTCAGCCAGAAAATACCTGAAATCACAGAAAAACACACAAACTCATAGTAAAGTCCAGAAATGTGAATTTAACATAAAAACTAATGAAAACATCCCTAAAAGTAACTAGATCCTACTAAAAACATACTAAAAACAATGCCAAAAAGCGTATAAATTATCCGCTCATCACTAACATTGGCGCAAACTTTTGGTGCCCAGGGAGTGTTTTTCTCATGCCAACGTTAGCCACAAAGTTAGGGGCTAACGTTGGCACAAACTTTTGGTGCCCAGGGAGTATTTTTCTCATGCCAACGTTAGCCACAAAGTTAGGGGCTAACGTTGGCGCAAACTTTTGGGGCCCAGGGAGTAACTTTCATGTGCCAACGTTAGCCCAAAAGTTAGGAGCTAACGTTGGGGCTAACTTTTCACCCAAAAGTTTGTGCAAAAGTTTGAGGCTAGCTTTTGGTCCAGCTTTTTACTTCCTGGTTCATTTTCACTTATTCCATTGTCCTCTCTTTACTCCTAGCCATTCCTTCTTGCTTCAACCTTTCTCCAAGCTTTCTTCACCTATCATTAATCAACCAAACACATCAAAGCTATGCTTAAAATCATGAGATATTCATTTTATCATAATATGTGACAATTATAGCCTAAAACCTCATGAAATAGCATGAATTCATACATGGTTGATTCAATCAAAGGAAGCATGAAAATCTACCCAAATTAGCTTACTTGTAGCTCAAGAAAGTGCACAATTCAAGTGAAAACAAAAGAAAAAGACTAGTGAAACTAGGCTAAGATGACTTGTCATCACAACACCAAACTTAAAGCATGCTTGTCCCCAAGCAAGAAAAAAAAATTTATTGAGAAGAAAGGATGAAATGGAAGAGGATGTTCATGCTAGCAGAGTATTATTGATAGTTCATGGGTTTTTGTGTGGATATGTAAATACTCACTTCTTATTGACTCCTAGGCCTAGAAAGTCTCCTTCAAGCTTCAAGCAACATACTGCTATGACCTCTCATTATTCCTTTATCCTTGGCTATTACTTTGTTCATAAGCTTTAATTGAGAGTCATGTGTAGCAAGTTCATTTCCTTTTCTTTATACTTGACACATTATTCACTATAGACACTTGGCTCACTTTCCTTCTTAGAACATTGATGCCCAGCACCTTTTTGGGCTGCTAAATGCCTTGTAGTTAGGTTGCTCTTGATAGTGGATTTTCAACTGATGATCCCGGGTTAGTTAACCCAAGTCACCGAGTGTTGATGCACTCCAAAGAGCTTAATAATCCAAGAAGATCCTAATACAAAGACACCACAGGCATATATTCTAAGGTTCAAGCTATTGGTGTCCAGCTTTGTTTCTTTTTGTTTTTCTTTTGTTCTGCCACTTCTTTTTTTCTTTCTTTTTGTTTTTCTTTCTAACCAAGGATTTTTATTCGATTGAGATTCATAGACAGTAGGCCACTCTATACTTAGAAGGAGATATCCTGGCTCTTTATTCACTAAAAGTGAGCTATTGTACAATCACACACATACCACCACTTACTTTCATTCTACTTCTATCTAACAAAGACCATCTTACTTCACATTCAAATATTTCTTTTATTGAACTTAAAGATGCAGGGGACAAAATATGCTTTTTGCTAAGTGAAAGTAAACACACAAGCACACACATAGACTAGCTTACTTATTCTAAGATTGATTCTACTTGTATTAGATGAACACTTTAACAAAACACAAGTCAAAGCATTTTTCAACAGCAAGAATTAAGTGTAAATACAACCTATTGGTTTGCAGTTCCTTTGTCCTTCCTTCTGTTGTGCCCTTTTGAGTTATGATGCATAGTATCTTTAACTGGTGGTGAATTCCCTGCATAATTCTCAACAGTTGCTTGCTTCTCAAGCCCTTAGATGACCAGTTAGTATGCATGAGTTGAGTGTGGCTTGTGGATTTAATTTGGTGTGGGGACACCAAACTTAAGCTCTTGCCACTTCTCTGGATACAACAGGTTAACTCTAGGCAAAATCTTGTATCCTTGCTAAAGGTTATGAAGTTAAGACTAAAAAGCAGTTAAGTGGTTGAATAATCTGTTCGATTGCTTGGAGCTAACAATGTGCAGGAGATTAGAATGTGCTTTTGAATGAGGTTTTGGTGGAACACCAAACTTAGAATCCTCCATTCTCCTTTAAGTTGTTTTTGGTGTGCAACACCGAACTTAGCTCCTTGCAATACATATCAATTATTCAACATTTGTATTGAAAAGGCTATGAAAAGGAAACTACCTCAGGTTGGGTTGCCTCCCAACAAGCGCTCTTTTATTGTCATTAGCTTGACATCCTTCAATTCCTTTCAAGAAGGCTGTAGGTTCTGGACCTCTTTTTCCTTATCCCATTGTCCTCCCAAGTACAGCTTTGCTCTGTGACCATTTGCTGTGAATTGATTCTTTGTTGCTTCATCTAGCAGTTCAATGCTCCCATAAGGAAAAACCTTTGTCACCAAGTATGGACCAGTCCACTTTGAATTCAGTTTGCCAGGGAAAATCTTAAGCCTTGAATTATACAGGAGCACTTGCTGTCCTGGCTTGAATTCCTTCTTTGTGATTTTTTTGTCATGCCACCTCTTAGCTCTTTCCTTGTATATCTTAGCGCTCTCATAAGCTTCTATCCTGAATTCATCTAACTCATTTAGTTGCAACAACCTTTTTTCTCCTGCAGCTTGGGAATCAAGGTTGAGGAGTTTAGTGGCCCAAAAAGCTCTGTGTTCAAGCTCTACAGGGAGGTGGCAGGATTTGCCATACAATAGCTGAAAGGGTGACTTGCCAATAGGAGTTTTGAAAGCTGTCCTGTATGCCCATAATGCATCTTCTAGCTTCCTAGCCCAATCTTTTCTTGTGCTTCCCACTGTTTTCTCTAGGATCTTCTTTAACTCCCTATTTGCTAGTTCAGCCTCGCCATTAGTCTGAGGGTGGTAAGGTGTAGCCACTTTATGGATTACTCCATATTTGTGGAGGAGCTTCTCCATCTGTTTGTTGCAAAAGTGACTTCCACCATCACTGATAAGACTCTTGGGCACTCCATATCTTGTGAAAATGTGCTTTTTAAGGAATTGGAGGACAATCTGTGCATCACTAGTGGTCGTAGCTATGGCTTCCACCCACTTTGAGACATATTCCACTGCGACTAAGATATATCTGAAAGAATAGGAAGGGGGAAAGGGCCCCATGAAATCAATTCCCCATAGATCAAATAATTCCAGTTCCAAGATGAAATTTTGAGGCATCTCATTCCTTCTTGTTAATCCTCCTGTTTTCTGGCATTCATTACATTGGTGGACATATTCTCTGGCATCCTTAAAAATAGTTGGCCAATAGAAGCCGCTCTGCAATATCTTTGCAGCTGTCTTCTATGGGCCAAAGTGTCCACCATAAGCTGAACCATGACAGTGCCACAGGATATCCCTCATTTCACTCTCAGGGACACACCTTCTAATTACTCCATCAGAACATCTCTTGAACAGGAAGGGTTCATCCCATAAGAATTTCTTTCCCTCATTGATTAACCTCTTCACTTGTTGCTTAGAAAAGTCTTGAGGTATCTTTCTTCCCACTTTGTAGTTTGCTATGTCAGCAAACCAGGGTGCTTGCTGGATCTGCAAAAGGTGCTCATCTGGGAAGCTTTCGTTCATGGGCTGAGATGCTTGTTGAATTGTTTCATGTGGTAGCCTCGACAAATGGTCAGCAACCCGGTTTTCAGTGCCCTTCCTGTCTCTTACCTCAATGTCAAACTCTTGTAAGAGCAATATCCACCTGATAAGTCTTAGTTTAGCATCCTGTTTTGACATCAAATACTTAAGTGCAGCATGGTCAGTATAAACCACAACTTTGGATCCTATTAAGTATGATCTAAACTTATCAAAAGCATAAACTACAGCTAGCAACTCCTTCTCCGTTGTGGTGTAATTTCTTTGGGCCTCATTCAACACTTTACTTGCATAATATATGACATGATGTAAGTTGCCCTTCTTTTGCCCAAGTACAGCACCAATTGCAAGGTCACTTGCATCACACATGAGTTCAAAGGGTAACTCCCAATCCGGAGGTGTGATGATTGGTGCTGTTGTGAGTTTGTTTTTTAAAGTTTCAAAGGCTTGCTGGCAGTTTTCATCAAAAATAAAAGGGTTATCAAGCATTAGTAGATTACTCAAAGGTTTAGCTATTTTTGAAAAATCCTTGATAAACCTTCTGTAGAATCCGGCATGCCCCAAGAAACTTCTAACAGATTTCACATTAATTGGTGGAGGGAGTTTTTCTATGACTTCAACCTTTGCCTTATCAACCTCTATCCCTTTTCTTGAAACTTTATGGCCAAGAACAATCCTTTCGGGTACCATGAAGTGGCATTTCTCCCAGTTCAAAACTAAATTAGTTTCTTGGCACCGTTTTAGGACAAGGGTTAAATGGTTTAGGCAAGCATTGAAATTATCACCAAAAACAGAGAAGTCATCCATGAAGACTTCTAAAAGCTTTTCGACCATATCAGAGAAAATGGAGAGCATACACCTTTGAAATGTGGCAGGGGCGTTGCAGAGCCCAAAGGGCATCCTCCGGTATGCAAAGACTCCGAATGGACATGTAAAGGCAGTTTTCTCTTGGTCCTTGGGGTCCACCACGATTTGATTATACCCAGAATATCCGTCCAAAAAGCAATAATAGGCATGGCCGGCCAACCTTTCCAGCATCTGATCAATGAATGGGAGAGGGAAATGATCCTTCCTGGTGGCATCATTCAATCTTCTATAGTCTATGCACATCCTCCACCCAGTCACTGTTCTAGTGGGGATCAACTCATTCTTCTCATTAGTGATAACCGTCATTCCTCCTTTCTTTGGTACAACTTGAACCGGGCTTACCCATGGGCTGTCAGATATTGGGAAGATTATCCCTGCATTCCACAACTTCATTACTTCCTTCTAGACAACTTCCTTCATTGTGGGATTTAGCCTTCTTTGTGGTTGAACCACTGGTTTAGAATTATCTTCCAAGAGGATCTTATGCATACATACTGCAGGGCTGATTCCCTTCAGGTCATCAATGGTCCATCCTAAAGCATCTTTGTGAGCTTTGAGTACATCAAGAAGTTCTCCTTCTTCCTTCTTTGTCAGGGATGAATTAATGATTACTGGGAAGCTCTCCGATGTGCCAAGGAATGCATATTTGAGATGGGTGGGTAATGGTTTCAGTTCTTGTTTTTGTACTTCTTCCTTCTTGACTTGTTTTTCATCTTGCTCACTGGAAGTCTCAGCTACTTGTTCCTTTGTTGCCCCTTGATTTCCTTCTTGCTCTTGAGGACTTTCTTCCAACATTTCTTCCATCAAACTCTCTATCATGTCCACTCTCACATAATCCTCTTGCTCAGGAATGTGTTGCATTGACTTGAAGACGTTTATGACCATTTGTTCATTGTGGACCCTGAAGATCATTTCTCCTTTTTCTACATCAATAGTGGCTCTTGCTGTGGCTAGAAATGGCCTTCCTAAAATGATTGAATTGTTTCCTTCCTCTTCAGTATCCAAAATCACAAAATCTGCTGGGAAAATAAACTCCCCAACCTTTACCAACAGATTTTCCACAATTCCAGTGGGTGTTTTGATTGATCTGTCAGCCATGACCAATGACATCCTGGTGGGTTTAAGCTCTTCTATAGCAAGTTTTCTCATCATTGAGAAAGGCATTAAGTTGATGCTGGCACCAAGGTCACATAGAGCTTTGTTGAGAATTATTCTGCCAATGGTGCATGAGACTACAAAGCTTCCTGGATCCTTGAGTTTTGGTGGAATGCTCCTTTGAATCAAAGCACTGCATTCCTCGGTGAGTAACACGGTTTCCTTCTCAAGCCAACTTCTTTTCTTGTTGATAAGCTCCTTCAAAAACTTGGCATACAGAGGCATTTGCTCAAGTGCTTCAGCAAAAGGAATATTGATTTCCAGCTTTTTGAAGGTTTCAAGGAACTTGTGAAAATGCTGGTCCTTGGTTTCTTTGTTGAACCTCTGGGGATATGGCAGTGGAGGTATAAAGGTTTTCTCTACTTGTTGCTTTTGATTCTTGGTTGGCTTTTCAACTGCTTCATTCCCTTTTTTTGGAATTTTTGGTTGTTCCCCCTTTGCTTGAGTTTGCTTTGAGGCTTCCTTGCTTGCCATTGCATCATCATCATTGGCTTCCTCTGTGTGTGTTGGCTGTTCCTCTTCTATTGGTCTTTTGCTGCTTTCTACTTGCTTCTTAGTAGTGGCATTGTTGCTCATCAATGTTCTCCCACTCCTTAATTGTATTGCCTTGCATTCTTCCTTAGGATTTGGGATTGTGTCACTCGGCAGTGAGCTTGAAGGTCTCTCAAGAGAAATCTGCTTGGAGATTTGCCCCATCTGTCTCTCTAGGCTTTTCAGGGATGCTTCCTGATTCTTGGTTACCATTTCCTGGTGTTTCAACATTTTGTCTATCACGGCCTCCAAGTTAGTGATTCTCTGGGCTTCAGGTGATACTTGAGGTGGGTTATGAGATGTGGGTGGTGGATGATAGGCATTTTGGTTGGTGGGTTGGTTATTGGATTGGTACTGGTTGGGGTTGGGGTAGTTGTTTTGAGGTTTTCTGTAGGGGTTTTGGTTGGTCTGCTGCTGGTTGTGGTTTTGGTTGCTTCTTGGGTTGTTTTGGTTTGAGTTCCTCTGCCATGGTTGTTGGTTTTGGGTATGATTATCTCCCCATCTGAGGTTTGGGTGGTTCTTCCAGGATGGATTGTATGTATCACCATACACTTCATTTGGTCCTTGGTTGTGCATATACTGTACTTGCTCTTGTTGTTGTTCTTCTTGAGTTTCTTCACTCTGTCCCCATGTGGTTGATGGTTGGCTAGTGTTAACTGCTGCAACTTGGAGACTATCAATCCTCTTGGCCATTTGCTCAAATTGTTGTTGAATTTACTGCTGCATCATCTTGTTTTGAGCCAAGATTGAGTCCACTCCTTCTAGCTCCATTACTCCTCTTCTTTGTGATGGTTGGCGGTTTCTTTGATGAGCAAAGAAATATTGGTTGTTAGCCACCATATTAATGAGATTTTGAGCTTCCTCTGCAGTTTTCATGAGTTGCAAGGAACCTCCAGCTGAGTGATCAAGTGATTCTTGAGCCTTTAGGGTGAGTCCTTCATAGAAGTTCTGTAGCTTGTCCCACTCAGTGAACATTTCTGGTGGACATTTCCTCAGCAGAGCCTTGTATCTCTCCCATGCTTCATACAGATTTTCAGCATCCGATTGTGTGAATGTTTGTACCTCGGTTTTCAGCCTGTTAACCCTTTGAGGTGGATAGAATTTGGCTAGAAATTTAGTCACCAAATCATCCCAGCTAGTGATGCTCCCTTGAGGAAAAGTTTCAAGCCATTGTGCGACCTTGTTCCTTAATGAGAACGGGAACAGCAGAAGCTTGTAGGTCTCAGGATTCACGCCATTGGACTTGACAGTGTCACAAATCCTTAAGAAGGTAGACAGATGTTGATTTGGATCCTCCAATGGTCCTCCCCCAAATGAGCAGTTGTTTTGGACCAATGTAATGAGTTGTGGCTTTAATTCAAAGTTATTTGCATTGACATTAGGGGTGAGAATGCTACTTCCATAATTTCTAGCATTTGCAAAGGTATAGGAGGCCAGAACTCTCCTCTGGGGTGGATTGTTATTGTTGTTGTCTGCTCCACCTGGTGGATTGGTTGAATGTTCCTCCATATCTTGGAATTCTTCTTCTGATTCCTCTTCTCCAACAACATTTTTCCCTCTTTCCGATCTTCTTAACCTTCTAAGAGTTCGTTCATCTTGTTCATGAAAGATGGGTGTATTTCTTCTTGTACCTGACATACAAGCAGAACATAAGAAACACACAAACCAGTGACACTTCAATCTATTGCTAGAATGAAGTTTTAGTTAGCTTAAGCAAAAATTCAAACAATTAGTGGGTTAATTGAAAATTAAAAGAACAGAAACTTAATGGGATATTTTAGCGGAAAAACGAATTTCTCCAAAACACCCAAAACTAACCGGCAAGTGCACCAGGTCGCATCAAGTAATAATAACTCACGGGAGTGAGGTCGATCCCACAGGGATTGAAGGATTGAGCAATTTTAGTTTAGTGGTTGATTTAGTGAAGCGAATCAAGATTTGGTTGAGTGATTTGTGATTTGCAGAATTTAAATTGCATGGAAATTAAAGGGAATGGGTAATTAACATGAAATTAAAGAGAACAGGAATTTAAATGCTGAATCTTAAAGAACAAGAAATTAAATGGCAGAAACTTAGAACGCAAGAAATGTAAATTGCAGAATCTTAAAGTGCAAGAAATGTAAATAGCTTGAATTGTAAAGGGAATTGGGAGTTGGATTTGCAGAAATTAAACGAGGGAAAGTAAATTGCAACCAACAGAGAAGTAAAAGAACATTTGGATTGAACCGGATCTAAAAACAGAATTGTAAATAAGCATGAAAACAGTAAACAGGGAATGGGAAATAGGGAATCCGGATCTCAGGACCCAAGAGACTAGATAACCAAGTCTAGATCTCAATGCCTTCCTAGATCCAACAAGAACAATTGCAAAGGAATTGTAAATTGCAAAGAAAGTAGATGAAGAACAATTAACAGAAATTAAATTCAATAAGCAGTAGAAGAAACAGAGAGATCTTCAGATGAGATTGAAACAGAATTCCTTCAATTCTCCAACCCAAGATCCAAGACAATTGCAATTGAAATTGAAAGCAATAAAACTAAGAGGAAAGAGAGTGGAATTCTCCTTCCCCGAAACTAAGAAATTAAAGATCACTCAATATCCAAAGCTCTCCGAAAACTATTATGAAAACTCAAAAGGAAAGCTCCCTTAAGAACTTGAATTCTATCCTATTTATACACTTTCTTCAAATGATCTTCAAGCCTTGAGTTGGGCCTTTGCTCTTGGTGGAGTTGTGTTGAGAGGCCTTGGTTGATTGCTCTTGGAGTTTGGAGAGGAACCAAAGTGAACCAAGTGAACCGGGTTGGAGTTTTGCAAAAGTTTGAGTAAAAGTTTGAGGCAAACTTTTGGTCCAACTTTTCATATCAGCCCCCATGTTTTGCTGATACCCACGTTGGTGCAAAAGTTAGGGGTCTAACTTTTGCTACAACGTTGGCCTTCCTTAGTGCACTTATGGCGCCAACGTTAGCCCAAAAGTTAGGGGCTAACGTTGGCGCAAACTTTTGCTCCCCCTTTGTGTTTTTCATGTGCCAACGTTAGCCCAAAAGTTAGAGGCTAACGTTGGCGCAAACTTTTGGTGGCCAGGGAGTGTTTTTCTCATGCCAACGTTAGCCCCAAAGTTAGGGGCTAACGTTGGCGCAAACTTTTGGTGCCCAGGGAGTGTTTTTCTCTTGCCAACGTTAGCCACAAAGTTAGGGGCTAACGTTGGCGCAAACTTTTGGTGCCCAGGGAGTGTTTTTCTCATGCCAACGTTAGCCACAAAGTTAGGGGCTAACGTTGGCGCAAACTTTTGGTGCCCAGGGAGTAACTTTCATATGCCAACGTTAGCCCAAAAGTTAGGGGCTAACGTTGGGGCTAACTTTTCACCCAAAAGTTTGTGCAAAAGTTTGAGGCTAACTTTTGGTCCAGCTTTTTGCTTCCTGGTTCATTTTCACTTATTCCATTGTCCTCTCTTTACTCCTAGCCATTCCTTCTTGCTTCAACCTTTCTCCAAGCTTTCTTCACCTATCATTAATCAACCAAACACATCAAAGCTATGCTTAAAATCATGAGATATTCATTTTATCATAATATGTGACAATTATAGCCTAAAACCTCATGAGATAGCATGAATTCATACATGGTTGATTCAATCAAAGGAAGCATGAAAATCTACCCAAATTAGCTTACTTGTAGCTCAAGAAAGTGCACAATTCAAGTGAAAACAAAAGAAAAAGACTAGTGAAACTAGGCTAAGATGACTTGTCATCAATCCTGTTCCGCTTGGCAGAGTTTCTGAGGATAAGGTATCTTGGCTTTGTATTCTTCAACCTTAGTTGCTGCAGATTTATTTCCTGCAGAGGTGGTTGGAGAAGCCTTCTTAGAGGAATTATTATCAGCACTTGTAGGTGTCTGATCCCTCACTGGCACATGAATGCCAAGGTTGGAAGCTGGATTGGCGTTTAACGCCAAATTCCTACCTTTTTCTAGCGTTTGAACGCCAGAATTGAGCTTCCATTGGGCATTTGACGCCAACTCCTTACCTGTTTCCAGCATTTGAATGCTAGAACTGAGCATGGGTTGGGCATTTAATGCCAGCTTTTCATCCTTTTCTGGCATTTGAATGCCAAAATTATTCCTCTCTGGGCTCTTGTCGTCCCCAGAGGGATTTTGAGCAGTGGTTTGTTCATCCTCTATCAGCTGTTCTCTTCTTGACTTTCTGCTGCTTTGAGTTGAGGTATTTAACATTTTTCCACTTCTTAATTGAACTGCTTGGCATTCCTCTGTTATCTGTTTTGATAACTGCTGTTTTGTCTGATTCAATTGTGATTCCATATCCTTGTTAGCAATTTTGGTCTCTTGTAGCATCTCCTTAAATTCTGCTAACAGTCTTATTATAGAAGATAGCTGCTGATTGAGTTCAGTAACTTGTTCCTGAGGACTAAAGTCAGTTGATACTGCCTTAGCTTCTTCTTTCATGGAGGACTCATTACTTATGTACAGATGCTAATTTCTAACAACTATATCGATAAGCTCTTGAGCCTCTTCAATAGTCTTTCTCATGTGTATAGATCCACCAGCTGAGTGGTCTAAAGATACCTGAGCTTTTTCTGTAAGCCCGTAGTAGAAGATGTCTAACTGCACCCACTCTGAAAATATTTCAGAGGGGCATTTCCTTAGCATCCCTCTGTACCTCTCCCAGGTGTTATAAAAGGATTCATCATCCTCTTGTTTAAAGCCTTGGATGTCCAGCCTTAGCTGTGTCATCCTTTTTGGAGGGAAATATTGATTCAGGAATTTGTCTGATAACTGTTTCCATGTTCTTATGCTTACTGTAGGTTGGTTATTTAACCACCTCTTAGCTTGATCTTTTATAGCAAATGGAAATAGTAATAATCTGTAGACATCCTGATCTACTTCCTTGTCATGTACTGTGTCAGTAATTTACAAGAACTGTACTAGAAACTCAGTAGGTTCTTCCTGTGGAAGACCGGAATACTGGCAATTTTGCTGCACCATGACAATGAGCTGAGGATTTAGCTCAAAACTGTTTGCTTTGATGGGAGGTATACAGATGCTACTCCCATATGCAGCAGTAGTGGGGTTAGCATATGATCCTAGAGTCCTTCTGGACTGTTCATTTCCACTTAGGTCCATGATGGAAAAAGGGATATGATGCGGATTGCAAATAAAATATTTTTTTTGAAAACCGAAATTAAAATAAAATAAAATAAAATAAAATAAATGAAAAATTGACTATAATTTCAAAAATTAGAAGAAAAAGAAATAAAAGAAAATTGAAAACTAAATTAATTAAGTAAAAAGATTTGAAAAAGATGTGGATGAGGATTTTCAAAAAAAATGAAGAGAGAGAAATTGGTTAGGAAGTTTTAAAAAAGATATGTCTTAAAATTAAAGATACTTGTAAGAAAATAAAATAAATAAAAAAAAGAAAAGATATGAAAAAGATTTGATTTTAAGATTTGAGATTAGAAAAGATAAGATAAGCTAGGTAAGAGAAGATAAGGAATTTAAATTAAAAAGTTTTGAAATTTAAATTTTAAATTTGAAAATTAAATTTTGAAATTTGAAATTTGAAATTTTGAATTTTGAATGTTCGAAAAATTCAACAATATAAGATAAGGATTTGAAAAAGATTTAAATTTTGAAAATTTTAAAACTAAGGATTTGAAAAAGATTTAAATTTTGAAAATTTTAAAATAAAAATCTGAAATTCTTATGTAAATTTCGAAAATTAACTTAAAATAAAGAGAAAAGATATATTTTTTTTTAATTTAATGAGGAAAGAGAAAAACAATAAAATGATAACATACCTAGAGTTTTTAGATCAAAACAAAGAAAACAAATAAGAAAACTTTGAATGTCAAGATGAACTCCAAGAACACTTTGAAGATCAAGATGAACACCAAGAACAACAAGATTAAAATTCAAAGACTCGAGAACATAAAAAGAACACCAAACTTAAAACTTTTAGAAAACTAAAAATAAATTTTCGAAAATTAAAGAAAAATAACAAGAGAACACCAAACTTAAAAGTTTGACATAAGAATTAATAAAAGAAAAATTATTTTTGAAAAAGTTTTAAAAACGAAGATACCCAATTACCAAGAATATAAGCACAACGCTCTAGCCAACTGAGCTATAAATTTAACGTGTTTTAAAAAAAGTATTTAATGTATATAAATTTTTTTGAATACTGATAATTTGAAAATGCACAAGAAAAACAAGAAAAGACACAGAACAGGAAAAACTAAAGATCAATCAAACAAAATAGCAAGAACAACTTGAAGATTAAGAAAGAACAATGAACACAAATTCGAAAATTTAAAGAAAAATAAAAACATGCAATTGACACGAAACTTAAGATATGAATCTAAACTCAAACAAAAGACTCAAAGAAAAATTAAAAATTAATAAAGAAAAATAGTATTTTCGAAAAGAAAATAGCAGAAGCTAATCTAGTGACTCTAAACAAACAAAAATAAATTATTCCTAATCTAAGCAACAAAATAAACCGTCAGTTGTCCAAACTCGAACAATCCCCGGCAACGGCGCCAAAAACTTGGTGCACGAAATCATGATTCACACTTTTCACAACTCCGCACAACTAACCAGCAAGTGCACTGGGTCATCCAAGTAATACCTTACGTGAGTAAGGGTCGATCCCACGGAGATTGTTGGCTTGAAGCAATCTATGGTTATCTTGTAAATCTTAGTCAGGAGATTAATAATAAAAATTACTTTTGTTTATGAAAACTAAATAACATGAAATAAAGGTTACTTGTTATGCAGTAATGGAGAACATATTGAGGTTTTGGAGATGCTCTGTCTTCTGAATCTCTGCTTTCCTACTGTCTTCTTCTTCATGCACGCAAGGCTCCTTCCATGGCAAGATGTATGTTGGTGGATCACCGTTGTCAATGGCTACCATCTGTGCTCTCAGTGAAAATGGTCCAAATACGCTGTCACCGCACGGCTAATCATCTGTCGGTTCTCACTCATGTTGGAATAGAATCCATTGATTCTTTTGTGTCTGTCACTACGCCCAACACTCGCGAGTTTGAAGCTCGTCACAGTCATCCCTTCCCAGATCCTACTCGGAATACCACAGACAAGGTTTAGACTTTCGGGATCTCAGGAATGGCCGCCAATAGTCCTAGCCTATACCACGAAGTCTCTGATCATGAACCAAGAGGTTAAGAGATATACACTCAATCTAAGGTAGAATGAAAGTGGTTGTCATGAACGCGTTCATAGGTTGAGAATGGTGATGAGTGTCACGGATCATCACATTCATCAGGATGAAGCGCGAGTGAATATCTTAGAATAGAGACAAGCATGATTGAATGGAAAACTGTAGTAATTGCATTAATTCATCGAAACACAGCAGAGCTCCTCACCCCCAACCATGGGGTTTAGAGACTCATGCCATCAAAAATACAATGTAAAACGTGAAAATGTCATGAGGTACATAGTAAGTCTCTAAAAGTTGTTTTTATACTAAACTAGTAGCTAGGGTTACAGAAAATAAGTAACTAAGTGCAGATAGTGCAGAAATCCACTTCTGGGACCCACTAGGTGTGCGCTTGGGCTGAGCATTGAGCTTTACATGTGTAGAGACTTCTCTTGGAGTTAAACGCCAGGTTGTAGCCTGTTTCTGGCGTTTAACTCTGGTTTGCAACCTGTTTCTGGCGTTAAACACCAATTTGCGTCATCAAAACTTGGGCGAAATATGGACTATTATATATTGCTGGAAAGCCGCGGATGTCTACTTTCTAACGCAATTGAGAGCGCGCCAATTGGTCTTCTGTAGCTCCAGAAAATCCATTTCGGGTGTAGGGAGGTTAGAATCCAACAGCATCTGCAGTCCTTTTTCAGCCTCTGAATAAGATTTTTGCTCAGGTCCCTCAATTTCAGCTAGAAAATACTTGAAATCACATAAAAACACACAAACTCATAGTAAAGTCCAGAAATGTGAATTTTGAATAAAAACTAATAAAAATATACTAAAAAGTAATTAAAACATGCTGAAAACTACATAAAAACAATGCCAAAAAGTGTATAAATTATCCGCTCATCAGGACACTAGCTGAATCTTCTCCCCCTTCGAGGTCATTCCCCTTAACAAACTGGAAGAAGAGAAAGAAAGTGAAGAACAACATGTCAAGCTAGTGACATTAAAAGAGCGCTTGTTGGTAGGCAACCCAACCAGAGGTAGTTTTCTTTTCATAAACTATTTCAATAAAAAGTTTAAGTAGACTTATCTGTATGGCAAGGAGCTAAGTTTGGTGTTGCAAACCAAAATAATTTAAGGGTGAATGAAGGATGCTAAGTTTGGTGTTCCACTAAAAATCTCATTTAAAAACACATTTCAACCCTCTGCATTAATGGTTACTAGCTCCAAGCGATCAGGGAAACCACTAAACCATTGTCTGTCTGCTACTTTTTAGTTTTACTACTTTTAGCAAAAGCACAAGGTTTCATGT
This sequence comes from Arachis hypogaea, assembly GCF_003086295.3. Classification (NCBI taxonomy): domain Eukaryota; kingdom Viridiplantae; phylum Streptophyta; class Magnoliopsida; order Fabales; family Fabaceae; genus Arachis; species Arachis hypogaea. The sequence continues at coordinate 88,690,884 of NC_092046.1, read as the reverse complement.
AACTGATGCAATAATTCATGCATGCTAACCATCTGCCTAAGTGCTTGGAAAAACAAGCAATTTCCCATAAATGTACAGAAAAGGCACTCAGCCTCTTAAAATAATCATCACCAAGGGAGATGCAAAAGTAAAAGATGACAAAAGGAAAGCTGCAAGACACTCTTGAGAGGTTGTATTGTCACAAAATTCACTCTGCTTTGAATTATTCTGAATGAGAAGCTATTGTTTACTTTGATACTTAGTGCAATTAGTGCAAATTTTGATGTCTGTTAAATGCACTAGTTGAAATGCTTATCTTCACCTTTATCTGCATTAAATTCATGTCTAGTTTCCCTTTTGCATCAATAAGAGAAAATGTTTAAAATAGAAAGTAATTGTCCAATGTAGTAGGAATTAGAATAAAGACTTGTAGTGGTAATTGCTTGATTAGATGATAAGCTCAATAATAAAAGCTGCAGAATAGAATGTTCTTTGTAGTGTGAACTCAGTTGCTGTTATAAAACCTTTTATTAATGAATATCCTTGGAAAATAAAGAAAAGTAAGAAAGAAAAAGAAAAGAAAAGCCAAGGATTGGCAACAAGAAAGAAAGAAACAAATAATAAGGCTAGACACCAATAGCTTGAACCTTAGGACATATGCCTGTGGTGTTTCTTGTACTAGGATATGCTTGGACAATTAGGTTCTGAGAAGTCTTTTAAAACTTGGTAACTTGGATTAACTAATCCGGGATTACCAACCGAAAGTCTATTATCAAGAGCAACCTAGTCACAAAGCATTTAGTGACCCAAAGAGGTGCTGGGCATCAATGTTCCTAAGAAGATTTGTGAGCCAAGTGTCTGTAGTGAAGAGGTGTTGAGAAAAATTGAGCCAAAAGGCTGTTGCAACACTTGACACTGAGCTATCATTGAGAAATAAGTTTCTAAGCAAAAGAAGGAAAAAGCTAACAGGGATCAATAGGAGATCAAGGAATTATAACAGCAACTCTAGTGAATCCTTAAAGAGACATTTCATATTTATCAGCAAAGAATAATTGAGCTGCATTTTTGTCTGCATAAAACCCCATGGTCCTAATTCAATTACCTGCTAAATAAGGACATATATACTTCTCTGTTTTGTTTCATTTCTTCTCATGTTTAGTTCTTGCTTGGGGACACGCAAGATTTAAGTGTGGTGTTGTGATGACAAGTCATCTTATGCTAGTTTTACAGGCATTTTTCACTTGTTTCATTAGGTTTTATGCACTTTCTTGCACAATAAGTAAGTGATTGGAGTGGATTTTCATAATTTTTTTGAATCAATCAAACATCATTTATTTTGCACAAAATCATAGGGTTTATGTTAGAATTAATTGATTTTATGAATGATGCAAAGACCTTGCGAATTTTGTAAGACTTTGATTGCTTGTTTGGTTGCTTGTAGGTGAAGAAATGAAGAAAGGAGGAGGCAAAATAGTAAAGCGTTACATTAGGAAAGAGAACGCCACGCTTTGGAACACAAACAGCTAGCATTCACTTCTCTAGTGAGCGTGGCGCTCACTTTTCCAACGTTTTCGTGACTTGCAAGCTTGGGCGAGGAAGCTCGTGCCAAATGCACCAAAGAAGAAAAAGGGTAGCGCTCAAAATTATAGCGTGGCGCTCACTTTTCACCATTTTCGGGGGTTTTGAGATGGGAGGCAAGGCTTGTGCCATCCGGTCACTAAGGCACGCTCAAATAAGGAGCATAGCGCTCAGTAAAGGAGCACCAAATGGTGCTGCGCTCAAAGAAGCCAAGGGAGAGCACTTAATGAGTGAGCGCAGCGCTAAAAAAGAGAGCGCTAGAGGAAAACATGCGCACCAAAATTGGCACGCCTAGGCTAATGAACGTAGCGCTCAAATTGTGAACCGAGCGCTCCACTGGGAGGAGACCCAAGTCACCAAGCACCTCAAACCCACTTTCATTCAAGGCCAAATCAAAAAGCCCACTCCAAGTTTTGATGACTAAAAATAGAAAGTGTATAAATAGGAGAAATTTTGATTTGAGAAGGACTTTTACTTCACATTTTGTTTTACTTTTACTTTTGGCTCTCTTTTAATTTTCTTTTGAATTTGGGGGAATTGGGATTAGATCTAAGTTTTCTTTCTGTTTGTTCTTCTTCTGCAACTTCTATTCTATTTTCTGGTTTTGGATTTTGGATTCAGATTGAAGAACACCACTGAGTTTCTTCATCTGAGAATCATCTTTTACTTTTCCTGTTTATAGTTCTAAGTATTGGAGATTGGATCTCAATCTTCTTCTCTGTTTTCATTTTATTTCTTCTGCAATTTTTTCCTTTCTGTCTTTATCAAGAGAGTAATTGAGATCTAGATTTATTTTCTGTTTGGGTTACTTCACTAAATTTGTCAAGTTCTCTTTAGGATTTCATTGTAGAGCTAAACTTTCTTGCTGTTTGATTCTTCTGCAAATTTTCTATTTCTGTTTTGCTACTGAGATCCAGATCTGAATCTCTTCATCTTATAGTTCTCTGATTTTCTTCAATTAATATTTTCCAGCTCAATTTTGAATCCCAGTACCCAAATCCGTTTATTCTTGATGAAATTTAAGTTTCTTGTCAATTTAGATTCAGCAATTTAAATTTCTTGCACTTTAAGTTTCAGTTATTTACATTTCTTGTATTTTAAGTTTCAGCTCTTTTACTTTCTTGCACTTTAAGTTTCTGCAATTTAATTCTTCTGCACTTTAAGATTTTGTAAATTTACCTTCTGATGATAAGTCATCTTATGCTAGTTTTACAAGCGTTTCTCATTAGTTTCATTAGGTTTTATGCACTTTCTTGCACAATAAGTAAGTGATTAGAGTGGTTTGTCATGATCATTTTGAATCAATCAAACATCATTTATTTTACACAAAAACATAAGGTTTATGATAGAATTAATTGATTTTATGAATGATGCAAAGATCTTGTGATTTTGGTGAGACTTTGATTAGTTGTTTGATTGCTTGAAGGTGAAGAAATGAAGAAATGAAGAAAGGAAGAATCAGGGAAGCGTTCCGTGCAAATGGTGAACGCCACGTTCAAAAATGGCTAGCGTTCACTTTGGAAGTGAACATGGCGTTCACTCTCTCACCTATTTCGTGGATTCAAGCCTTCGAGCCCAAGCTTTCATGATGTCTGTACAACAAGGCAGCACTCAACAAAGGCCAGCGTTCAAAAGAAGTAAACGTAGCGTTCACTCTTTCCACCTTTTTCGTGGATTTTCGCTTGGGGAGCGAAGGAATTGCCATCCGTACACTAGGCAATGTTCATATAATGAACATAACGCTCAAAGAGAGAGCGCCCATGAAGAGAAGGTTCGCACCAATTGGTGCAGCGTGGAAAGAGTGAACGTGCCATTCACGAAGGCAACGCTAGGGGAGGCCAAATGCGCACCAAGAAAGCACACATGACAAGTGAACCTGGAGTTCACTGCCCCAACAGAGCGCTCCAATGCAGCTCCCCAAAGGTGCACTAAAGGCATGCCTTGGAAAAGTGAACGGGGCGTTCACTCTCCAAACTGAACATTTCATTGGGAGGGAACCAAATGCACCCTGACCCATGCCACTTAAACCAAGCCATCCGGATCCACTCTTCTTCAAGTCCAAAGCCAAAAGCCCATTCCAAGTGCTTAGTGACTAGAATAGAAAATGTATAAATAGGAGCAAATTTGATTGGAAGAGGACCTTTTGCTCATTTTTTGCTTTCTTACTTTTAATTTTCATTTTTGGAATTAGGGAATTGGGGAGTAGATCTAAATTCTCTAGGTTCATTTTCTTTCTTCTGCAACTTCTACTTTCTATTTTGGGTTTTGAACTGAGATTGAAGGACTCTACTGAATTCTTCATCTTAGACTCATCTTTTGCTTTTCCTTTTTGTTTTTTTTCTAAGAATTGAAAGTTGGATCTGAATTTCCTTTTCTGTTTTCATTTTTATTTCTTCTGTAATTTCTTTTCTATTTTGTCAAGAGAGTAATTAAGATCTAGATCTATTATCTGTTCTCATTACTCTTCTTCAATTGTCAATTTCTCTTTAGGATTTCATAATTGAATTAAGTTTTCTTGCTGTTTTGTTTCTTAAAGAAAATTTCCATCTCTGTTTTGCTACTTAGATCTAGATCTGAACCTCTACATCTCATAGTTCTCTGGTTTACTTCAATTTACATTTTCTAGTTCAATTTGAATCCCAATACCCAATTCCCTTTACTTTTGATGCAATTTAAGTTCCTTGTCAATTTAGATTCAGTAATTTACATTTCTTGCAATTTAAGTTTCAGCTCTTTACATTTCTTGCAATTTAAGTTTCATCTCTTTTACTTTCTTGCTCTTTAAGTTTCTGCAATTTACTTCTTCTGCACTTTAAGATTCAACCAATTTTCATTCTGCACTTTTATTTTCTTGCAATTTCACTTCTGTTAATCAAAATTACTCAAATCATCAAATATTCACTTAACTAAATTCATCACCTAACTAAAATTGCTCTATCCATCAATCCCTGTGGGATCGACCTCACTCTTGTGAGTTATTACTACTTGATGCGACCCGGTACACTTGCCGGTGAGTTTGTATGGAATCATTTTTCCCTCATCAAGTTTTTGGCGCCGTTGCGGGGATTGATTTAGATTGACAATGATTAAGTAGGGTGATAATCTAGATTAAGCATTTTCTTTTGTTTAAGCTAACATTAACATCGCTCTAGCAGTAGAGTAAATTGTCTCTGGTTTCTAGTTTTGTGTGTATGACAGAAGCAAGGAGAGAGGTCTCCACCTCTTGTAACCTTGACGAGAGAACTCTGCGAAGACTAAGAAGAGAAGCAAGAGGAAAGAAAAGTGTTGGAGAAGAATTATTAGAAGAATAGGATCAAGAGATGGAGGATAACATCCGAAACCAACATGAGGTAGTAGCTAACAACAATGGCCAGCCTCAAAGGAGAGTTCTAGCCTCCTACACCTTCCCTAATCCAAAACACTGTGGGAGTAGCATACTTACTTCAAATGTCAATGCAAAAAATTTTGAATTGAAGCCTCAACTCATCACTTTGGTGCAGAACAACTGTTCTTATGGAGGAGGTCCCTTGGAAGATCCAAACCAGCACCTATCCACCTTCCTAAGGATATGTGATACAGTGAAGACCAATGGTGTGCATCCAGACATTTACAAGCTGCTGCTATTTCCATTTTCCCTGAGGGACAAAGTTGCTCAATGGTTGGAGGCATTTCAAAGAGAAAGCATCAACAGCTAGGAGAATCTAGTGAACAAGTTCTTAGCCAAGTTCTATCCTTCCCAAAGGATCATCAGATTGAAGACAGAGGTCCAAACATTCACTCAGGTGGATGGAGAGTCATTGTATGATGCCTCGGAGAGATACAAAACTTTAATCAGAAAGTGTCCACCAGAGATGTTTAATGAATGGGATAAACTTCAAAATTTCTATGAAGGATTGACACTGAGAGCTTAAGAAGCCCTTGATTATTCAGCAGGAGGTTCATTAAAACTCATGAAGACAGCTGAGGAAGCTTAGAACCTCATAGACACTGTGATAAATAACCAGTACTTCTATGGTCATCAAAGGCAACGCCAACCAGCTCAAAGGCAGGGTGTATTGGAGCTGGAAGGTGTGGATACCATTTTAGCTCAAAACAAAGTGATGCATCAACAGATCCAGCAGCAAATGGAGATGATGGCCAAGAGGATCGATGGTCTTCAAGTTGCAGTAGTGAACACTCCAAATCAACCACCAGCTGGGTGGGGGGAGAATGAAGAACTCTATGAAGAACAACAACCTGAGCAAGTCCAATACATGCACAACCAAGGAGTTGGTCAAAATGAGTTCCATGGGGATACTTACAACTCTTCCTGGAGGAACCACCCCAATTTGAGGTGGGAAGACAATCACAATCAAAACCAGCAGCCTTAGCAGAGAAACTCAAACCAAAACAATTCCAGAAACACAAATTATCAAAACCATCAAAACACTAACAAAAACCAATACAGAAAAGCACAAAACAATCAACCTCAACCCAACTACTATCCACCCAACAACCCATCCACTAACCAAAATAACTATCATCCATCCTCAACATCCTATAATCAACCACAACCACCCCAAGAATCTCAAAGGATCTCCAACTTGGAGATAATGATGGAAAAGATGATGAAACATCAATAGCTAACCAACAAGAACCATGAAGCTTCACTGAGGAACTTGGAAAGGAAAATTGGACAATTATCCAAGCAAACAGTGGCTGAAAGAGCACCCAATACATTACCAAGTGACACCATTCCTAATCCAAAAAAAGAATGCAAAGAAATCTAATTAAGGATTGGAAGAACCTTGGTGAATGACAAAGAAACTAACAAGAGGCCAGCTAAAAGTGACATTGGCAGCAAGAAGCAAGTAGAGGAGAAAGACAAGCAAGACCAAGAGAAGGCCAAGGAAGAGGAACAACCACTAGTTTCAAAGAACGGAATGCAGGCTATTGAGGAACATTCACAAGCACAGAAGAAGGAGGAGAAGCCATACACTGCTTCCATTCCATATCCTTAAAGGTTCAACAAGGAGCTAAAGGATCAACAGTTCCCAATGTTTTTAAAAGTTTTTAAAAAGTTGGAGATCAACATTCCACTTGCTGAAGCTCTAGAACAAATGCCTCTATATGCAAAGTTCTTAAAGGAGCTTATCAACAAGAAGAGGAACTGGAATGAAAAAGAAACGGTAATCTTGACCCAAGAATGCAGTGCTATCATCCAAAGAGGTCTTCCACCAAAGCTCAAAGATCCATGAAGCTTCATCCTATCTTGCACTATAGGCAACAGAACATTGGACAAAGCTCTCTGTGACTTAGGAGCCAGCATCAATTTAATGCCACTCTCACTAATGAAGAAGCTTGCAATAGAGGAAGTCAAGCCTACTAGGATGTCACTTCAAATAGCTGACAGATCACTCAAGATACCAAATGGAGTAGTAGAAAATTTATTGGTGAATATTGGAGAATTTATTTTCCCTGCTGACTTTGTTATCTTAGACATGGAAGAAGAAGGACACAGTTCAATCATATTGGGACGTCCTTTCTTAGCAATAGCAAGAGCCATCATAGATGTGGAGAAAGGTGAGATGACCCTTAGGGTGCATGATGAAAAAATGATCATCAATGTCTTCAATGCCTTGCAGTATCCTCTTGAGAAGGAAAAGCCCATGAGAGTGGAAATGATAGAAGAGGAGGAGGAGGAGCTACTGGAAGATAACAACCAGGAGGAACAAGAAGAGGAAACAGGAGAGGAACAAAACTTCATAGAAAAGGAAGTAGCAGAAATTTCCTCTGAAGGCAAGATAGAGGAGAAGCCAAAACAAGAGTTGAAGCCTCTTCCCCCTTATCTCAAGTATGTGTTTCTTGGAGAAACAGAGGCCCTGCTAGTGATTATAAATTCCTCCTTGAACATAAAAGAAGAAACAAAGCTGATTGAAGTGTTGAAAGCTCACAAGACAGCCTTGGGTTGGAGGATTGATGATATCAAGGGCATAAGCCCTGCCATCTGTATGCACAAGATTCTATTGGAGGAGGATTCAAGGCCTGTAGTTCAACCCCAAAGAAGACTTAACCCAACCATGAAGGAGGTTGTTCAAAAAGAAGTGATGAAGCTATGGAATGCTGGAATCATATACCCAATCTCTGATAGCTCTTGGGTGAGCCCAATACAAGTAGTGCCAAAGAAAGGTGGCATGACTTTCATCTTCAATGAGAAGAATAAACTCATTCCCACAAGGACAGTGACGGAGTGGAGAATGTGCATCGATTATAGAAGACTGAATGATGCTACAAGGAAAGATCACTTTTCTCTCCCATTCATTGACCAGATGCTAAAAAGATTGGCTGGACATGCATACTATTGCTTCCTGGAGGGGTACTCTGGATACAATCAAATAGTGGTGGATCCCAAGGATCATGAAAAGAATTCCTTCACCCGTCCATTTGGAGTCTTTGCTTAAAGAAGGATGCCCTTTGGGCTATGCAATGCCCTTGTAACTTTTCAAAGGTGTATACTTTCTATATTTTCTGACATGGTGGAAAAATTTTTAGAAGTATTCATGGGTGATTTTTCTGTCTTTGGCAATTCATTTAACACCTGCTTGCATAATTTAACTCTTGTGTTGAAAAGATGCCAAGAAATTAATCTGGTATTGAATTGGGAGAAATGCCATTTCATGGTTGCTGAAGGGATAGTTCTTGGGCATAAGGTTTCAATTAAAGGTATAGAAGTTGACAAAGCAAAAATAGAAATCATTGAAAAGCTTCCTATACCTGTTAATGTGAAAGCAGTGAGAAGTTTTCTTGGACATGCTGGTTTTTACAGGAGATTTATCAAAGATTTTTCAAAAATAGCAAAACCACTAAGTAATTTGCTAGTGATTGATAATCCTTTCATCTTTGATGACAATTGCAAGCATGCCTTTGAAACTTTAAAGAGAAAACTCACTACAACACTAATCATCACACCCGCAGATTGGGAATTGCCTTTTGAACTTATGTGTGATGCAAGTGACTTTGCAATTGGTGCTTGGTGCACGAATTGTAAATCACACTTTTCACAACTCGTACCACTAACCAGCAAGTGCACTAGGTCGTCCAAGTAATACCTTACGTGAGTAAGGGTCGAATCCCACGGAGATTGTTGGCTTGAAGCAATCTATGGTTATTTTGTAATTCTTAGTCAGGATATCAATTATGATTATCAGTTTGAATTGCGAAAAATAAAAGAGCATGAAATAAATACTTGTTATGCAGTAATGGAGAATATGTTGGAGTTTTGGAGATGCTTTGTCTTCTGAATCTCTGCTTTCCCCCTGTCTTCTTCTTCATGCACGCAAGGTTCCTCCTATGGCAAGCTGTGTTTTGGTGGATCACCGTTGTCAATGGCTACCATCCGTCCTCTCAGTGAAAATGGTCCAGGTGCGCTGTCACCGCACGGCTAATCATCTGTCGGTTCTCACTAATGCTGGAATAGGATCCATTGATCCTTTTGCGTCTGTCACTACACCCAACCCTTGTGAGTTTGAAGCTCGTCACAGTCATTCAATCCATGAATCCTACTCGGAATACCACAGACAAGGTTTAGACTTTCCGAATTCTCAAGAATGCTGCCAATGGATTCTAGCTTATACCACGAAGATTCTCATTAAGGAATCCAAGAGATACTCATTCAATCGAAGGTAGAACAGGAGTGGTTGTCAGGCATGCGTTCATAGATTGAGAATGGTGATGAGTGTCACGGATCATCACATTCATCATATTGAAGTGCGAATGAACATCTTAGATAGAAACAAGCGTGTTTGAATAGAAAACAGAAATAATTGCATTAATTCATCGAGACACAGCAGAGCTCCTCACCCCCAACAATGGAGTTTAGAGACTCATGCCATCAAAGAGTACAAAGTTCAGATCTAAAAATGTCATGAGGTCCAAAATAAATCTCTAAAAGTTGTTTAAATACTAAACTAGTAACCTAGGTTTACAGAAAATGAGTAAACTAAGATAGATAGTGCAGAAATCCACTTCTAGGGCCCACTTGGTGTGTGCTGAGGCTGAGACTTGAGCTTTACACGTGCCTAGGTTGTTTCTAGAGTTAAACGCCAGGTTGTAACCTCTTTCTGGCGTTTAACTCCAACTTGTAACCTGTTTCTAGCGTTTAACGCCAGAATGCAACATGGAACTGGCGTTGAACGCCAGTTTACATCATCTATCCTTGAGCAAAGTATGGACTATTATATATTGCCGGAAAGATCTGGATGTCTACTTTCCAACGCAATTGAGAGCGCGCCGATTGCAATTCTGTAGCTTCAAAAAATTCATTCCGAGTGCAGGGAGGTCAGAATCCAACAGCATCAGCAGTCCTTTTTCAGCCTGAATAAGATTTTTGCTAAGCTCCCTCAATTTCAGCCAGGAAATACCTGAAATTAAAGAAAAACACACAAACTCATAGTAAAGTCCAGAAATGTGATTTTTAATTAAAAACTAATAAAAATATAATAAAAAGTGACTAAAACATATTAAAAACTACCTAAAAACAATGCCAAAAAGCGTATAAATTATCCGCTCATCACAACACCAAACTTAAATTGTTGCTTGTCCCCAAGCAACTAAAAACAAGGTAGGATAAAAAGAAGAGAATATAAAATGAATTCCAAAAACATCTATGAAGATCAGTCTTAATTAGATGAGCGGGGCTATTAGCTTTTTGCTTCTGAACAGTTTTGGCATCTCACTTTATCCTTTGAAGTTCAGAATGATTGGCATCTATAGGAACTCAGAATTCAGATAATGTTATTGATTCTCCTAGTTCAGTATGTTGATTCTTGAATATAGCTACTTTATGAGTCTTGGCCGTGACCCTAAGCACTCAGATAGTGTTATTCAATCACATCTTTTTCAAAATTAATTTTCAATCATATCTTTTTAATTTCTAATTTCAAAATCTTTTTCAAAATCACTTAATTTCTTTCCTAATCTTAGTTTTCGAAAGTCATCAATCAAATTTTCAAAAATTTCTTTTAATTATTTCAAAATCTTTTAATTAATTTTCGAAAATTCTTCCCCTCTTCTCACATCCTTCTATTTAAGGGACTAACACTCCTCCTCAAGGTGCAATTCGAACCCTATCCCTCTTGATAAGTTCGAATTCTCCTCTCTCTACCTCCTCCTTCTATTCTTTCTTTCCTCTGGCACCTCAAGGAATCTCTATACTGTGACATAGAGGATTCCCTACTTTTTTGTTCTCTTCTCTTTCATATAAGCAGGAGCAAAGATAAAGGCATATTTGTTCAAGCTGATCCTGAATCTGAAAGGACCTTGAAGAGAAAACTAAGAGAAGCTAAAGCACAATTCTCTCTAGAGGGCCTAACAAAGCTCTTCAAGGAGGAAGAAGCCATGGCAGTCGAAAACAACAATGCCAACAATGCAAGGAAGGTGCTTGGTGACTTTACTGCACCTACTCCCAAATTCTATGGGAGAAGCATCTCAATCTCTGCCATTGGAGCAAACAACTTTGAGCTTAAGCCTCAATTAGTTTCTCTAATGCAACAGAATTGCAAGTTTTATGGACTTCCATTGGAAAATCCTTATCAGTTCTTAGTTGAATTCTTGCAAATCTGTGACACTGTCAAGACCAATGGGGTTGACCCTGAAGTCTACAGACTTATGCTCTTCCCTTTTGCTGTAAGAGATAGAGCTAGGACATGGTTGGACTCACAACCTAAAGAAAGCCTAAACTCTTGGGAAAAGCTAGTCAATGCCTTCTTGGCAAAGTTCTTTCCACCTCGAAAATTGAGTAAGCTTAGAGTGGAAGTCCAAACCTTCAGACAGAAGGAAGGTGAATCCCTCTATGAAGCTTGGGAAAGATACAAGCAATTGATCAGAAGGTGCCCTTCTGACATGCTTTCAGAATGGAGCATCATAGGTATTTTCTATGATGGTCTGTCTGAACTATCCAAGATGTCATTGGATAGCTCTGCTGGAGGATCTCTTCATTTGAAGAAGACGCCTGCAGAAACTCATGAACTAATTGAAATGGTTGCAAATAACCAATTCATGTACATTTCTGAAAGGAATCCTGTGAATAATGGGACAACTCAGAAGAAAGGAGTTCTTGAGATTGATACTCTGAATGCCATATTGGCTCAGAATGAAATATTGACCCAACAAGTCAATATGATTTCTCAGAGTCTGTCTGGAATGCAAGCAGCAACAGGCAGTACTAAGGAAGCTTCCTCTGAAGAAGAAGCTTATGATCTTGAGAACCCAGCAATGGAAGAGGTGAATTACATGGGAGAACCCTATGGAAACACCTATAATCCTTCATGGAGAAATCATCCAAATCTCTCATGGAAGGATCAACAGAGACCTCAATAAGGTTTCAACAACAATAATGGTAGAAGAAACAGGTTTAGCAATAGCAAGGCTTTTCCATCATCTTCTCAGCAACAAACAGAGAATTCTAAGCAGAGCCACTCTGATTTAGCAACCATTGTCTCGGATCTAATCAAAACCACTTAAAGTTTCATGACTGAAACAAGATCCTCCATTAGAAATTTGGAGGCACAAGTAGGTCAGCTGAGTAAAAAAATTATTGAACTCCCTCCTAGTACTCTCCCAAGCAATACAGAAGAGAATCCAAAGAGAGAGTGCAAAGCCATAAATTCGTCTCACATGGCCAAACCTGGAGAGGAGGAAGAGGCAGTGATCTCCACTAAGGAAGACCTCAATGGACGTCCACTGACCTCCATGGAGCTCCCTGATGAGGAACCATGGGAATCTGAGGCTCACACTGAGACTATAGAGATTCCATTGAATTTACTTTTTCCATTCCTGAGCTCTGATGAGTATTCCTCCTCTGAAGAGGATGAAGATGTTATTGAAGAGCAAGTTGCTAAGTATCTTGGAGCAATCATGAAGCTAAATGCCAAGTTATTTGGTAATGAGACATGAGAGGATGAACCCCCCTTGCTCATCGAAGAACTGGATGACTTGACTAGGCAGAGATTACCTCTGAAGAGACAAGATCCTGGAAAGTTCTCAATACCTTGTACCATAGGCACCATGACCTTTGAGAAGGCTCTGTGTGACCTAGGGTCAAGCATAAACCTCATGCCTCTCTCTGTAATAGAGAAGCTAGGGATCATTGAGGTACAAGCTGCAAGAATCTCACTGGAGATGGCAGACAATTCAAAGAAACAAGCTTATGGACTTGTAGAGAATGTCTTGGTAAAGGTTGAAGACCATTACATCCCTTCTGATTTCATAATCCTAGAGACTGGAAAGTGTATGGATGAATCCATCATCCTTGGCAGACCCTTCCTAGCCACAGCAAAAGCTGTGATTGATGTTGACAGAGGAGAATTGATCATTCAAGTGAATGAAGATTCCCTTGTGTTTAAAGCTCAAGGATATCCCTCTGTCACCATGGAGAGGAAGCATGAAGAGCTTCTCTCAATACAGAGTCAAACAGAGCCCCCACAGTCAAACTCTAAGTTTGGTGTTGGGAGGCCACAACCAAACTTTAAGTTTGGTGTTGAACCCCCACATTCAAACTCTAAGTTTGGTGTTGGGAGGTTCCAACATTGCTCTGAACATCTGTGAGGCTCCATGAGAGCCCACTGTCAAGCTATTGACATTAAAGAAGCACTTTTTGGGAGGCAACCCAATTGTTAATTATCTATGTTAAATTTCTATTTTCTTTTGTTATTTTATGTTTTCTATAGGTTGATGATCATGTGAAGTCACAAAAACAATTGAAAAAGCAAAAACAGAAGGAAAAATAGAATGAAAAACAGAACACCCTGGAGGAGAAACTTACTGGCGTTTAAACGCCAGTAAGGGTAGCAGAATGGGCGTTAAACGCCCAGTCTGGCACCATTCTGGGCGTTTAACGCCAGAAATGGGCACCAGACTGGCGTTTAATGCCAGAAATGGGCAAGAAGCTGGCGTTAAACCCAGAAATGGGAAGCAGCCTGGCGTTTAACGCCAGGATTGGCAGCAAGGGGCGTTTTGCACGCCACATGGTGCAGGGATGAGAAATCCTTGACACCTCAGGATCTTTGGTCCCCACAGGATCCCCACCTACCCCACCTCTCTCTCTTCTTCACCCATTCACCAATCACCTCAATACCTCTTCCCCAAAAACCCCTCACCTATCAAATCTTACCCTCTTCTCCATAATCCCTTTACCAATCCACATCCATCCATCATAAAACCCGACCTACCTCACCATTCAAATTTAAACCACTTCCCCACCCAAACCGACCCATAATGGCGAACCTTACCCCCCCTCCACTCCTATATAAACCCATCTTCACTTCTTCATTTTCACACACTACTTCTCCCCCTTGGCCGAAATACTAAGCCCCTCCATCTCCTCTATTTCTTCTTCTTCTACTCTCTTCTTTCTTCTTTTGCTCGAGGACGAGCAACCTTCTAAGTTTGGTGTGGTAAAAGCTAAAGCTTTTTTTTGTTTTATTTTTTCATAACCATTAATGGCACCAAAGGCCGAAGAAATCTCTAAAAAGAGGAAAGGGAAGGCAAAAGCTTCCACCTCTGAGTCATGGGAGATGGAGAGATTCTTCTCAAGGGTGCATCAAGACCACTTCTATGAAGTTGTGGGCAAGAAGAAGGTGATCCCCGAGGTCCCTTTTAAGCTCAACAAGGGCGAATATCCGGAGATCCGACATGAGATCCGAAGAAGAGGTTGGGAAGTTCTCACCAACCCCATTCAATAAGTCGGAATCTTAATGGTTCAAGAGTTTTATGCCAATGCATGGATCTCCAAGAACCATGATCAAAGTGTGACCCCGGATCCTAAGAATTGGCTTACAATGGTCCGAGCGAAATACTTAGACTTTAGTCCGAAAAATGTAAGGTTGGCATTCAACTTGCCCATGATGCAAGGAGATGCACACCCATACACTAGAAGGGTCAACTTTGATCAAAGGTTGGACGAAGTCCTTATGGACATCTGTGAAGAGGGCGCTCAATGAAAGAGAGATTCAAGAGGGAAGCCGGTTCAACTAAGAAGGAATGACCTTAAGCCCGTGGCTAGGGGATGGTTGGAATTCATCCAACACTCAATCATTCCCACTAGCAACCGGTCTGAAGTTACTATAGATCGGGCTATCATGATTCATAGCATCATGATTAGAGAGGAAGTAGAAGTTCATGAAGTTATGTCCCAAGAACTCTACAAGGTGGCGGATAAGTCCTCTACTATGGCAAGGTTAGCCTTCCCTCATCTCATTTGTCACCTCTGCAATTCAGCTGGAATGGACATAGAGGAAGACATCCTCATTGATGAGGACAAGCCTATCACTAAGAAAAGGATGGAGCAAACAAGAGATTCCAGTCATGGACAAGAGCATGAGGAATTTTCTCATCATGAAATCCCTGAGATGCCTCAAGGGATGCATTTTCCTCCACAAAATTATTGGGAGCAAATCAACACCTTCCTAGGAGAATTAAGTTCCAATATGGGACAACTAAGGGTGGAGCACCAAGAGCATTCCATCCTCCTCCATGAAATTAGAGAAGACCAAAGAACCATGAGAGAGGAGCAACA
Organism: Arachis hypogaea; assembly: GCF_003086295.3. Lineage (NCBI taxonomy): Eukaryota > Viridiplantae > Streptophyta > Magnoliopsida > Fabales > Fabaceae > Arachis > Arachis hypogaea. Next base: position 88,675,775 of record NC_092046.1, on the reverse strand, counting down.
AAGGCAAGGAAGAGACATTGAGGAGCTCAAGCACTCCATAAGATCTTCAAGAGGAGAACAAGCCGCCATCACTAAGGTGGACCTGTTCTTTAATTTCCTTGTTCTTTATTTTCCTGTTTTTTGAATTTCTATGCTTATGTTTATTTATGTTTGTGTCTTTATTACATGATCATTAGTGTCTAAGTGTCTATGCCTTAAAGCTATGAAAATGAATCCATCACCTTTCTTAAATGAAAAATGTTTTTAATTGAAAAAGAAAAAGAAGTGCATGAATTTCAAATTTTAAAACAGTTTAATTATCTTGATGTGGTGGCAATACTATTATTTTTCTGAATGAATGCTTGAACAGTGCATATTTTTGAATTTGATTGTTTATGAATGTTAAAATTGTTAGCTCTTGAAAGAATGATGGGAAAAGGAGAAATGTTATCTGATGATCTGAAAAATCATAAAATTGATTCTTGAAGCAAGAAAAAGCAGTGAAAAGCTTGCAAAAAAAAAAGAGGCAAAAAAAAAGAGAGAAAAGAAAAAAGAAAGAAAAAGAAAAGCAAGCAGAAAAAGCCAATACCCCTTTAAACCAAAAGGCATGGGTGAACCAAGCTGTCCCTAACCATGTGCTTGTGGCGTGAAGGTGTCAAGTGAAAACTTGAGACTGAGCGGTTAAAGTCGAGGTCCAAAGCAAAAAGAAGAGTGTGCTTAATAACCCTGGACACCTCTAATTGGGGACTCTAGCAAAGCTGAGTCACAATCTGAAAAGGTTCACCCAGTTATGTGTATGTGGCATTTATGTATCCGGTGGTAATACTGGAAAACAAAGTGCTTAGGGCCATGGCCAAGACTCATAAAGTAGCTGTGTTCAAGAATCAACATACTTAAGTAGGAGAATCAATAACACTATCTGGATTCTGAGTTCCTATAGATGCCAATCATTCTGAACTTCAAGGAATAAAGTGAGATGCCAAAACTGTTCAGAAGCAAAAAGCTAAAAGCCCCGCTCATCTAATTAATACTGATCTTCATAGATGTTTTTGGAATTCATTGTATATTCTCTTCTTTTTATCTTATTTGATTTTTAGTTGCTTGGGGACAAGCAACAATTTAAGTTTGGTGTTGTGATGAGCGGATAATTTATACGCTTTTTGGCATTGTTTTTAGTATGTTTTTAGTATATTTTAATTAGTTTTTATTATATTTTTATTAGTTTTTATTTAAAAATCACTTTACTATGAGTTTGTGTGTTTTTCTATGATTTTAGATATTTTCTGGCTGAAATTGAGGGACCTGAGCAAAAATCTGATGCAGAGGCTGAAAAAGGACTGCAGATGCTGTTGGATTCTGACCTCTCTGCACTCAAAGTGGATTTTCTGGAGCTACAGAAGCCCAATTGGAGCGGTCTCAATTTAGTTGGAAAGTACACATCCTGGGCTTTCCAGAAATATATAATAGTCCATACTTTGCCAGAGATTTGATGGCTTAAACTGGCGTTCTAAGTCAGCTCAAGAATTCTGGCGTTTAACTCCAAAACTGGCACAAAAGCTGGAATTAAACGCCCAAACTGGCACAAAAGCTGGTGTTTAACTCCAAGAAAAGTCTCTACACATGAAAGCTTCAATGCCCAGCCCAAGCACACACCAAGTGGGCCCGGAAGAAGATTTCTGCATTAATTACTTATTTCTGTAACCCTAGGCTACTAGTTTTCTATAAATAGGACCTTTTGCTATTGTATTTTAAATCTATGACTCATACCTTCATAGACCTTTTCACGTTTTGGGGCTGGCCTCACGGCCATGCCTAGACATTTTGTTCTTATGTACTTTCAACGGTGGAGTTTCTACACACCATAGATTAAGGTGTGGAGCTCTGCTGTTCTTCATGAATTAATACAGAGTACTATTGTTCTTCTATTCAATTCACGCCTACTTCTTCTCTAAGATATTCATTCGTTCTTCAACTTGATGAATGTGATGATCCGTGACACTCATCATCATTCTCACTTATAAACATGTGCCTGACAACCACCTCTGTTCTACTAGCAATGGCTTGAATGCGTATATCTTGGGTTTCTAATCTAAGATTGGAAGCTTCGTGGTATAGGCTAGAATTATTGGATGTCATTCTTGAGATCCGAAAAGTCTAAACCTTGTCTGTGGTATTCTGAGTAGGATCTGGGAAGGGATGACTGTGACAAGCTTCAAACTCGCGATTGTTGGGCGTGTGACAGACGCAAAAGGATCAATGGATCCAATTCCGACATGATCGAGAACTGACAGATGATTAGCCGTGCGGTGACAGCGCATTTGGAACGTTTTCACTAAGAGGACGGGAAGTAGCCATTGACAACGGTGATGCCGAACATAAAGCTTTCCATGGAAGGGAGTATGAATGATTGGAAGAAGGCAATAGAAAAGCAGAGGTTCAGGAGGAACAAAGCATCTTCATATGCTTATCTGAAATTCTAACCAAAGAATTACATAAGTATCTCTATCTTTATTTTATGTTTTATTTATCTCTTAATTATCAATTCTCCATCACCATCTGAATTAGCCTGACTGAGATTTACAAGGTGACCATAGCTTGCTTCAAGCCGACAGTCTCCATGGGATCGACCCTTACTCACATAAGGTTTATTACTTGGACGACCCAGTGCACTTGCTGGTTAGTTGTGCCGAATTGTGACAAACTGTGATTCACGTTTAAGAGCTCCAAGTCCTTTGGCGCCATTGTTGATGATCACAATTTCGTGCACCAGTGCCCTAATTTTTTGGCGTCGTTACCGGGGATTGTTCGAGTTTGGACAAATTGACGGATTGTCTTGCTCCCTAGATCAGGTACTTTATTTCTTGATCATTTTTAATTGAGTCTTTTGATTTTAGTTGAGTCTTTTATTCTTATTTTTCTCATCTTTATTTTCGAAAAAAATTTAAAAACTTTTTAAAAAAAAAAAAATTTTATTTTGTTTGTTTAATATTTGTTTTTATTTGAGTCTTTATTTTTGTTCTTATTGCAATTTTCGATTTTTTGGAATCTTTCTTTCAAAACATTTAAAAAAAATAGTTTCTTTGTTTAAATCTTGTGTCAAATCTTTAAGTTTGGTGCTTTCTTGTGCTTTTCTTTTAATCTTTCGACAATTTGATGTTTGATGTTCAAAAGTTTTAAGTTTGGTGTTCCTTATATGTTCTTGTGTTCTTTAAATTTCTTGAGTCTTGTTCTTGGTGTTCTTGTCAATCTTCAAAGTGTTCTTATTTTTCCTTATGTTTTGATCTTAAAATTTTTATGTTTGGTGTTCGTTGGTGTTTTTCTTTGACCTTTCGCACACTAGGTCTATCTAGATCTAAAAATTTTAAGTTTGGTGTCATTTTGTTATTTTTCTCTCTCCTCATTAAATTCAAAAATAAAAAAATATCTTTTCTATTTTTATTTTTTATTTAATTTTCGAAATTTTAAACTAAAAATTCAGATTTTGATTCTTAATTTTTCATCTTATCTTATCTTAGTTTTAAATTTTCAAAATAAAATCTTTTCAAAATAAAAAATTGTATCTTTTTTTTTCAAAATCTTATCTTATCTTATTTCAAATTTAAAATTTCAACCTTCAAAATTTCAAAATTCAAATTTCAATTTTCAAAATTCAAATTTCAAAATTCAATTTTAAATTTCAATTTTGAATTTTCAAAATTAAACCTTTTCAAAAATCAAATCTTTTTTCAAATCTCTATCTTATCCTGTTGACTTTTTCAAAAATTCAAAATTTAAGATTTCAAAATTTAAAATTTAAAATTTCAATTTTCAAATTTCAAATTTCAGATTTCAAATTTCAAATTTCAAAATTTAAATTTAAATTTTTACATTTCAAATCCTAAATTCAGATCTCTTTTTAAATAGTTACTTATCTTCTCTTTCTTCCCTTTCAAAATTTCCTAACTAACTCTCCTTTTTCCTAATTTTCGAAATCTCCTATTCTACTCCTCTTTCTTCTTTTTTGAAATTCCTTTTATTAATTAATTTTAATTTCGGATTAAATAAATAAAAAAAATATTTTAATTCTTGTTTATCTCTTCTACTTCTATTTCTTTTTCTATCCTCTTTCTCCTTTCTCTTCTTCTACCTTTTCCCATCATGAACCCAAATGGGAATGAAGAGTTTAGAAGAACTCTGGAAACTTATACAAATCCCACTGCTGACTTCTTTGGAAGAAGTATTAGCATACCTCACATCAGAGCAAGTAGCTTTAAACTAAACCCTCAACTTATTACTCTAGTTCTTGACAAATTTCTCAAAGATTGCTGACACAGTACATAGTGAGGGAGTAGACCAAGATGTCCACAGATTATTGCTCTTTCCTTTTGCTGTAAAGGATCAATCAAGGAGATGGTTGGATAACTGATAAACCCCAATTTTTTTTGTTTATATTGTGCTTAATTTGGGGTATTTTATCACCTATTCTCACATTTATTCAATGAAATAGCATGGTTTTGCAATTGTCCCTTGATTTGTGCTTAAATGTGAAAACATACTTTTTAGGCCTTAAAATAGCTAAATTTAATCCTCTTTAATTCCATTCGATGCCTTGATATGTTTGTTGAGTGATTTTAGGTTCATAAGGCAAGTATTGGATGGAAGAAGTGAGGAGAAAAGCATGCAAGTGGAAAAACTCATGAAGAAATGAAAGAACCGTAAAGCTGTCAAGCCTGACCTTCTGGCACTCAATCGACCATAACTTGAGCTACAGAGATCCAAATGACGTGGTTCCAGTTGCGTTGGAAAGATAACGTCTGGGGCTTCGAAATCATATAAAATGTGCGATATGTTGCTTCATGTATAGGGGCGTGCACGCGCCATGTACGCGTGCGCGCCGATGTTACTCGTGGCCCACTAAGGTGAAATCGCCCCCAGCAATTTCTGAAGCACTTTGGGCCCAACCCAACTCATTTCTGATGCTATTTCATGCAAAATTCAAGCTTGGGCAAGAGGGGAGCAATTGTTTGGTAGTATAGCATCGTGTAGGTTAGTTTCTAGAGAGAGAAGCTACCTCTTCTCTCTAGAATTAGGTTAGGTTAGGTTAATCCATCTTAGATCTAGGCTTAATTCCATCTTCTCATCTTATTTCCTTTACAATTTCTTGTTCTACTACTCTATTCTTCTTAGTTCTCTTGTCAATTTTATTTTTATGTTTCTTTTATGTTTATGAGTGCTCATGTTGGATTTTGTTTACTTTTAATGAAATTGAATGTTTGATGTCATTTTGTTGATGGTTTGAGTTGTGATTTACTTTTCTTACCATTGATAGTTGTTAGATTTTACTATTTCTTGCCATTTATTATGCTTTCCTTTTATGCCTTCCAAGTGTTTCACAAAATGCTTGGTTGGATGTTAGAGTAGATTTTGAGCATTCTTGGCTTGGAAAGAGTAATTAGGCAATCTTGAGTCATGAAAACCCAACTTATGTTGGTGATCTAGAGTTGTTAGTTAATATCATTTTCAATGACACTAATCTTTTGCTAATTCAATTAGTGAGTTTATTAGGATTTTTGATTTGAGATTAACTAGTCTTGTTTGACTTTCTCTCATGGAAGATAACTTATACCTTCTTCCAATGTTGGAGATGACAAAATAAGATAGATTCTTGTTAATTATTGTCATATGATTGATTAGTCTTGTTTGACATTCTCCCTATGTGAAGATAACATGATACCTTCTTCCATTTGTTGGAGTTGAGTAAATAAGATGAATTAATCATTGTATGACTAGGATAGAAAGCCTATGATCTCAATTCTTGCCATGAATGTCTCTCCTTATTACTTGCTTTCTTTAGTTATTTACTTGATTTACTTTCCTTGTCATTTAATTTCTTGCCCTCTTATCAATCAAAACCCCCCTTACATCCTTCATAGCCAATAATCATACACTTTATTGTAATTCCTTGTGAGACGACCCGGAGTCCAAATACTCCGGTTAATTCTTATTGGGGTTTGTACTTGTGACAAAACAAATATTTTTGATGTGAGAATTGTTTGTTAGTTTGGAGCTATGCTTACATCGAAGTTCTTAATCCTATCAGAGAAATTCTAAACCATCAAAAAATTCTCTTCATCAAAATGCCGCCGTTGCCGGGGACTTGCAATGGTGTTATGTTATTGGCTATTGTATATATGTTAATATGCTTCTTTGCTAGTTTTTGCTTGTTTTAGGAGTTAGTTTTTATTAGTTCTTAATAGTTTTGTTTTTATTTTCTCTTGTTATTATGAATTCTCAGCACTTTGGCTATGAGTTTGGTTCAAATTATGTTGTAGGAAATGGGAGCTACAATGAGGATGTGCATCAAGGATGGAACAATCAAAGATGGGAGGAGCCTCAAGGGATTGATCAACCTTCTTGGCAATCACAACCTCCAGATTCTTATGGGTATAATTCTAATCCTAATGCATATCAATCTAATGGATGTGGTGACCCTTATTGTGATTGTCAACAACCACCACCACGTGCCTATGAACCACCCCCTCAACATGACTTTGAACCACCTTACTCACAAGCCCCCTACCACCAAACACCTCATTATGACCCTAATCCTTATCCACCATACCAACCACCTTATGAACCATACATGGAACCACCACCATTCCAACACAATTACTCTTAAGAACCACCTCAATATACACCATCTCCATACCCTTACCAAGATGAACCAACTTCCAATTATGAAACTTCCTTTCCAAACAATGAACCTTCTTTTTCCACACCACCTCCAATGGATGATTCTCTCCAAAAATGTGTTAGTTCTTACATTCGAAGGCAAGAAGAGAACAAAAAAGAGTTCAAGAAGTTAGAAGCCAAGATAGCTATCCTAGCGGAAGCCGTTAGCAATATGGCCTCCTCCCAACTAAGCCTATGCGATCAAGGAACTCCCATTGTTGAATGTGGAGAAGTAACAAAGGGGCTTAGTGAGGGAGTGAGTTTAGAGCTTCAAGGTGTAGAAGAAGGGTTGAAACAAGGATTGCCACAAGGAGAGGAAGTTAAGACAATTGAGTCGGAAGAAGTGGTTGAAGCCTTTGGAGAGGTTGACCAAGAGATGGATTCAATCATTGAAGAATTCTTATGTACAATTGAATCCTCTCCAATTGGATTTGACATGGAGGGTAAGAAAGAAGATACCTCACCTCTCATACCCTTGGTAAGAAATGAAGAAGAGATTGAATTGGAAGGAAGCCACCAAGAAGAGGAGGTTGAGCAAGAAGCAAGCTCCATCATTGACGATGATTCCAAACCAACTAATGAGTCTTTTGGAATTGATGAATCTCCCTCATTGTGCTATGAAATTGATGGCAAGGAGGACCGTGCACAACCTCTGACACACGGTTTGAGCAATGAAGGGTGTATAGAAGAAGTTGGTGAGCAAGAAATTGAAGTTGAAGAAGCTTGCAAAGAGGTGGAGGTAGTCAAGAAAGACCACAAGGGCGTAGACCTTGCATTGGCTAAGTGTGGGGAGGTCCCCCTTCCTAAGTCACCATGCAACACAACATTCAAGTGGGTAAAATTTCTATCCCTAAGCTTTACTTTCTCACTTGAATATGGTTTGCTTGAAAATGATGGTCAACTTAGAACCCTTTGTGGAATTAAGAGTAAGAGAGATTTGTGTAGTGGTTGGACACATCACTCTAAGTTCATGATGGTTGCATGCTCAAAGTTGAATGGCAATGGTTGGTGTAGAACCAAATTGCATGGGTCCAGGAGAATGTTTGGATGCTTAATTTAGAATTCTAAGGTCATGCCACCCAATTGGAATCATGATGATCAATTTGAAGATGGGTGTCAAAACAAAGTGTGGGATCCCGGATCGCACAAGGAAAATCAACTTTGGGAGCTCATGGTTTGTGAAGAACTCCATCAAAGCTTGAAGATATTAAGATTGAAGAATGGAGCTTATTGGAGATTCAAGCATTGGTGGATGTTCCAAGATGGTAACAAGCACAAGCCGCCTTGATGAGGAGCTCCCCATAAGTCCAACTTAAGGACAATAAACAAAAGTGCTAGGTGGGAGACACCCCACCATGGTAACATCTTTTCATTTTTCTCTTTTGTACATATTGGTATCAGTTTAATTTCATGTTTTTATGAGTTTGTTGAGTCTATTTGGTAGTCTAATATATTAAATAAGGTTTTATAGTGTTTGGGTAGCTGTTTGGAGGTTTGGAATGCTTGGATTGGTGCAAGAACATGGAAAAATTTTGAAAAACAGAGTACCAACTCGCGCGTGCGCGCACTTGGCGCGTACGTGCGCCGCAAGCATTTTCGACCATCCACGCGGGCGCGCCATGTGCACGGATGCGTGGATTGAAAAATCTCACCCCTCCATACATTGACCCGAGAGTTGTGCCTACACTGCGCCAGCACCATGCCTGAAGCACAAACCACCCGCGCATGCGCGCACCTGGCACGTCCGCGTCCTTTGGCCAAACTGCGCATCGGCGCGTATGCGTGCATGACACGTCCGCGACGGTAAAAAAATAAATAAATAAATAAATAAAATAAAATAAAATATTTTTTTCTTCTCTTCCATCCTCTTTTATTGCCTTTGCCTATTTTCATTTATTACTTTTTAATTTTGTTTTTATAGCTTATTCTTATTTTCCTTTCTAAGTTTCTTATTTTAATAATGGTGTTGAATGCTTTTACTCAATTGTTGAGAATTTCTTGATTAATCTTGGTGCCTCTTGACTTGTTTGGTATTCTTGGGTGATGAAACTTTAAAATCAATGCTTAATCTTGTATGGATCTTATATTCTTTGTGCATTGATATGAACTTGCATGTCTTTCATGATCCACTCTTTCTAGTCGAACTTGATGCTTTTGAGTGCTTTTCATGCTTTGACTTTACTCTTGCATCAAGTGTTAGTTAATATGCCTTAGCTTATATTGTTTTCTCACTCATATGCGTAGCTAACATGTAGTGAGAACCTTACTCTTATTTGGCATTAGCCCCCGCCTATGTTTTATTGCTTTGATATCTTTGATGTAGGCTTAATTATCCTTCTTTCTCTTTCCTTTTAGGTTGGCCACCAAGAAGGAAAGGATTGGAAAGGCTTCTAAATGGGGCAACAAACAAGTTCATCTGCACAACCTTTTGAAGGAGTTCATCAATTATAGCAACCCGTCCACCTTGCTCTTCTTTGTATGCACCGAGGACGGTGCAAATTTCTAAGTGTGGGGAGGTCGTCCGACCGATCTCCATGGGTAACAATTTCTTTCTTTCAACACCAATTCTTGATTTTCTTTCCTAGTTAGTTGTTGCATTGTATGATAGGTTGCATGCTAGTTAGAATTTGTACATATTTTTCATCACTTCTTTTTATGTTAGGACTACTTGGTTAGGGTGATGATTTCTTTTCCAAGAAAATGGTTTTTAGGGCACCCTACCAATTTGAAAAAAAAATTTTCTTGTTGAACTTGCTTGAAGAATTTATTTTGGAACATAGTTTTTGAGCTAAGAACACAAGCATGTGAGTTTTGAGCCCAATTGTGTGGTTACATCTTATAACCACTTATTTTCCAATCTTATGTGTATTATTCTCTCTCTATGATTGTAATATTTGATTTGTTTGATTCTTTATGTCCATTATTCCATGTATACATGCATTTATATAATTGAGGCCATCATTTCATTTAGCTCATTTACCCAAATAGCCTACCTTTCATCAACCATTGTTAGCCAACTTTGAGCCTATTTAATCCCTTTTGTTCTTAATTTTAGCACATCACTACCCCTAAGTGAAAAACAATAAATGTCCTTAATTTGGATCTTTGATTAGCTTAGGCTAGTGAGGGTGTATATCATTTGGGTATGGGAAACTTGGGACATTGGTTCAGGTAAAAGTGTAATTTTTATTTTTGTTAACAATTATTGGGAATTGGGTACATATTCATGCACTATATGTAAAACCATATGCATTGATATGTTTGTATATACTTTAAAAAAAAAGAATGATAAAGAAAAAAAGAAAAAGAACATATATATATATATATATATATATATATATATATATAAAAGAAAAAAAATATATTAAAAAAAGAGAAAAAAAAGAGAAAAAGAAATAAAAAGGGAAAAAAATGCCCCAAAGTAAAGTTCAATAATAACAATGCATATGGGATGTGAATTAAAAAGAATGCATGAGTATGTGAAAAAGTTGGAATCATGGGTAGCTAGGTTTTGTATTAGAATTGTATAGGTTGTCATATGTGTTTGGTGAGAGCTTAAGTTAATCAAAGATGCAAATTTCAAGCTCACTTGACCATATGCACCCCTACCTTTACCCTAGCCCCATTACAACCTATGAATAAGTCCTCATGATGAATGTATGCATGCATTAAATAATTGTTGATTGTTAGATGAAAAACAAATCATAGAAAGCATGATTAGAAGAGAATTGAGTGATCGACCCTATACACTAGAGCGACTAGAGCGGATACACTTCTGATGAGGGTTCGATGCTCAATTCCTTGTTCCCAGCTTTCATGAGGGTTCTTCTTGCAAGTCTATTTGAACTTTGTTTTGATATTTGAATTGGTAGAGTTTGTGAGTCGCCATATGACCTTTGCCCTACTTGCTTATATATGTTCTTGGAGATTGATTTACTTTTAACCAAGTAGGTAGAATAATTTTGCATTTAGTTGCATTCATATAGATAGGTGCATATAGTTTATTTGCATTGAATAAATGTTCATACCCCTTTTCTTGTCCTTCTTTATTCTTAGCATGAGGACATTCTTGGTTTAAGTGTGGGGAGATTTGATAAACCCCAATTTTGTGGTTTATCTTGTGCTTAATTTGGGGGATTTTATCACCTTTTCTCACATTTATTCAATAAAATAGCATGGTTTTGCAATTCTCCCTTGATTTGTGCTTAAATGTGAAAACATGCTTTTTAGCCCTTAAAATAGCTAAATTTAATCCACCTTAATTCCATTCGATGCCTTGATATGTTTGTTGAGTGATTTCATGTTCATAAGGCAAGTATTGGATGGAAGAAGTGAGGAGAAAAGCATGCAAGTGGGAGAACTCATGAAGAAATGAAGGAACTGTAAAGCTGTCAACCCTGACCTCCTGGCACTCAATCAACCATAACTTGAGTCGTGAAAACCCAACATATGTTGGTGATCTAGAGTTGTTAGTTAATATCATTTTCAATGACGCTAATCTTTTGCTAATTCAATTAGTGAGTTTATTAGGATTTTTGATTTGAGATTAACTAGTCTTGTTTGACTTTCTCTCATGGAAGATAACTTATACCTTCTTCCAATGTTGGAGATGATGAAATAAGATAGATTCTTGTTAATTATTGTGATATGATTGATTAGTCTTGTTTGACATTCTCCCTATGTGAAGATAACATGATACCTTCTTCCATTTGTTGGAGTTGACTAAATAAGATGAATTACATTGTATGACTAGGATAGAAAGACTATGATCTCAATTCTTGCCATGAATGTCTCTCCTTATTACTTGCTTTCTTTAGTTATTTGCTTGATTTACTTTCCTTGTCATTTAATTTCTTGCCCTCTTATCAATCAAAACCCCCCTTACATCCTTCATAGCCAATAATCATACACTTTATTGCAATTCCTTGTGAGACGACCCGGAGTCCAAATACTTTGGTTAATTCTTATTGGGGTTTGTACTTGTGACAAAACCAATATTTTTTATGTGAGAATTATTTGTTGGTTTGGAGCTATGCTTACAACGAAGTTCTTAATCCTATTAGAGAAATTCTAAACCATCAAAAAATTCTCTTCATCAATAACCAGCCTAAAGTGAGCTTGAAAACTTGGAAACTGTTAGTAGACAAGTTTTTAAGTCAATACTTCCCTCCAAGAAAGATGACCTAGCTGAGGCCGGACATCCAAGGCTTCAAACAAGGAGGTAGGGAATCTCTATATGATGCTTGGGAGAGGTATAGGATGATGCTAAGAAAATGTCCCGCTGAAATGGTTTTAGAATGGGTACAGTTATACATCTTCCACAATGGGCTTTCAGACATAGCTAGAATGTCTTTGGACCACTCTGGTGGTGGTTCCATTCACATGAGAAAGACCATTGGAGAGGCTCTAGAGCTTATTAAGACAGTTCTACTAATCAGCATCTGTACTATCTACTGAGACCTATATAAAAGGAGAGGTTAAGGTAGTATCTGCTGAGCCTGACCCTTCAGAACAGGATGGTCCATTGACTCAGCAACTGCATGCCCTTGTCCAGCAACTACTGGAACTACAAAAGGCTTTGCAAGAAACTCAGGCTTCTAACAGGAATGTAGAAGCCCAACTTAGTCAAACAAGGCAGCAGTTATCTAAGCAGATAACAGAAGAATTCCAGGCTATTTAATTGAGAAGTAGGAAATCCTTAAACACCCAACCTCAGTACAATAGGAAGGGAAAAGAACAATTGACAGAGGATAACCATGTCTCTGCACAGGATATCTCTGGGTGTCCAAACGCCCAGGGAGGTATCATTCCTAGCGTTGAACGCCAGGAAAGCGCAAAGACTGGGCATTCAAATTCCAAGGAGGCAGCACCCTTGGCATTGAATGCTCACAAGGGGGACTTGTCCCTGGTGTCAAACGCCAGGAAGGGGATAGCAACTTGGGCATTGAACGCCCAAGCAAAGGAGGCCAGTCACAGACTGATAACAACCCTCCTAAACAAGCTAGTAACCCCCCTTCCAACACACATGGCTCTCGGCCATCATAAACTAAGATTGATGAATATAAGGCTAAGATGCCATTTCCTCAGAAACTCTATCAAGAGAAAAAGGACAAACAGTTTGCCCGCTTTGCAGATCATCTCAGAACATTAGAGATCAAGATCCCTTTTGCAGAGGCTCTTAAACAGATACCTTCTTATGCTAAGTTCATGAAGGACATTTTGAGTCATAAGAAGGATTAGAGAGAGACAAAAATAGTCCTCCTCACTGAAGAGTGCAGTGCAATCATTCAAAATAGCATACCTGAGAAACTTAAGGATCTTGGAAGCTTTATGATACCAAGCACTCTAGGTGATGCTTGTACAAGGACAACCCTATATGACCTTGGAGAAAGCATCAACCTAATATCTGCTTCATTAATAAAGAAGCTTTGTTTGACTGATGAAGTCAAACCAACCCCCATATGCCTTCAACTTGCTGATGGTTCTATTAAGATAGCATCAGAAGTAATTGAAGACATGATTGTCAGGGTGTGACCCTTTACTTTTTCCACTGACTTTGTGGTGTTGGACATGGAAGGGCACAAGAGTGCATCCCTTATCCTAGGGAGACCCTTCCTAGTTACAGGACGGACTCTCATTGATGTTGAAAAAGGGGAAGTAACCCTAAGAGTCAATTAGGGAAAATTCGTGCTGAATGTTGTCAAAGCTATGCAACATCCAGACATCCCTGAGGATTGCATGAGCATTGACCTCATTGATTCTCTAGTTGAAGAGGTCAACATGGCCGAAAGCCTTAAGGAAGGGCTGAATGACATCCTTGATGATATCCAGCCAAATCCAGAGGAACCTCTGGAAACCTCTAAGGAAAAGGAGATGCCTCCAAAGCTTGAGCTTAAGCCATTACCTTCCTCCCTAAAATATGCATTTCTAGGAGAGAGAGATACCTATCCTGTGATCATAAGCTCTACCTTAGAGCCATAGGAAGAAGAAGAACTAATTAAAGTGCTCAAAACACATAGGACCGTCCTTGGGTGGACTATCAGTGACCTTAAGGGCATTAGCCCAGCCCGATGCATGCATAAAATCCTGCTGGAGGATAATGCCAAACCAGTGGTACAACAACAAAGGCAATTGAATCCAGCTATGAAGGAAGTAGTGCAGAAGGAAGTCACTAAGGTCTGGGAGGTTGGGATCATTTATCCCATTTCTGATACCCCCTGGGTGAGCCCTGTCCAAGTTGTTCCCAATAAGGGAGACATGATAGTAGTTCATAATGAAAAGAATGAACTGATCCCTAAAAGAATAGTTACAGGGTGGCATATGTGCATTGACTATAGAAGACTCAATGACGCCACCAGAAAAGATCATTTTCCTTTACCATTTATTGACTAAATACTAGAAAGACTAGCAGGTCAAGCTTTTTATTGTTTCCTGGATGGATATTCTGGATACAATTAAATAGGAGTGGATCCACAAGATCAAGAGAAAAGAGCATTCACATGCCCATCTGGCGTGTTTGCCTACAGGCGAATGCCATTTGGCCAGTGTAATGCACCTGCCACCTTTTAGAGATGTATGTTGTCTATCTTCTCTAATATGGTAGAGAAGTTCCTTGAAGTGTTCATGGATGACTTCTCTGTTTTCGGAGATTCATTTGACTCCTGTCTTGATCATCTGGCCCTAGTTTTGAAAAGATGCCAAGAAACAAACCTAGTTCTAAACTGAGAGAAATGCCACTTCACGGTAACTGAAGGCATGTTCTTGGGCATCGGATCTCGAACAAGGGGATAGAAGTAGATCAAGCGAAGGTAGAAGTGATTGAAAATTTGCCTCCACCTACTAATGTCAAGGAAATCAGAAGTTTCCTACGACATACAGGATTCTACAGGAGGTTCATAAAAGATTTTTCAAAAATTGTAAAACCCCTGTGTATACTCTTGGCCACTAACATCCCATTTGTCTTTGATCAAGAATGCCTGCATGCCTTTGAAACTCTGAAAGCCAAGGTTGTCACTGCTCCTATCATCTCTGTACCCAACTGGGACTTACCATTTGAGCTAATGTGTGATGCCAGTGATCATGCAATTGGCGCAGTCCTAGGGCAAAGACATGACAAGCTTTTGCATGTAATTTATTATGCTAGTCGCATATTAAATGATGCGTAGAACAACTATACTACTACAGAAAAGGAGCTACATGTAGTGGTCTATGCCATTGACAAGTTCAGATCATACCGAGTAGGATCTAAGGTCATTATTTATACTGACCATGCTACTCTAAAGTATCTCCATACCAAGAAGGATTCTAAAACCAGACTTATAAGATGGGTATTACTCCTGCAAGAGTTTGATATAGAAATTAGAGACAGAAAGGGGATAGAAAATCAGGTGGCTGACCACTTGTCCCGGATAGAGCCAGTGGCAGGGACTTCTTCTCCTTCCACTGACATATGCGAATCCTTTCCAGATGAGCAACTCCATGCCATTCGGACAGTACCTTGGTTTGCAGACATTACAAATTACAAGGCTATAAGGTTCATTCACAAAGAGTTTACCAGGGAGCAAGCCCAAAAACTCATGCATGATTCTAAATGTTACCTTTAGGATGAGCCATATCTCTTTAAGAGATGCTCGGATGGAATAATCCGACGCTGTGTGTCTGAAGAAGAGGCACAGAGAATTCTATAGCATTGCCATGGCTCGGACTATAGAGGACACTTTGGAAGTAAGCGGACAGCCACAATTACGTTTTCATTACATTTTAAGTTAATTTTAATGATTAGTGATCATGGACAGTGCTTAAACAGAGACAAAATGATGCAGAACAGCAAATAGAATACCCTGCAGTACGGATTTTTCTGGCGTTAAACGCCAGAAAGGGAAGGCAATGGGCGTTTAAACGCCCATGGAGACAGCAAGCCTGGCATTAAATGCCAGCCAGGAGGCCTTGGATGCGCATTTAACGCCCTAAAGGGAGCATAAGCCTGGCCTTAAACGCCAGCGAAGGAGCCCTAGCTGGGTGTTGAACGCCCAAGAAGGAGCATCAGCCTAGCGTTAAACGCCAGCCAGAAGGCCCTGGCTGGGCATTTAACGCCCAAGAAGGAGCATCAGCCTGGCGTTAAATGGCTGGGTGTTTAACGCCCAAGAAGGAGGATCCATCTGGCGTTAAACGCCAAAATGCCTACATTTTGGGCGTTTACACGCCAGCAAGGCAGCATGGAGTTAACTTCAAAATCCTCATCTTTTCTTAATTCAACTCATTTTTTTCATATTCAATTTCAAATATTCTTTGATTTTTAAATTAAATCTTGTTCAAATATTTCAATTTCAATTTAATTTCAAAATAAAAACATTTTTTCCAAACCTTTCAAATCCTTTTCAAAATCTCAATCTTTTTCAACTTGTTCTTAAATTCTTTCAAAATCTTTTCTTATCTTGTTCATATCTTTTATTAAACTTTCAAATATTTTTCATGCTTTTTATCTTATCTTTAAAACCTTTTATATCTTTTTAAAATCTTTTCTTATCTTTCATGTTTAACAACTTATCTTTTAATCTTTTTTTTCAAAAATTTTTATCTTTCTTTCACTATGATTTTCAAAAATCCCTCCCCCTCCCTATATATATGTTTACGTGACACGAAGAATTATCGTCGGTCTAGAAATTCCTCTTAATAGAAAAGGAAATTCGTTGTAAGCATAGTTCCAAACCAACTAATAATTCTCAATCAAATTTAAAAGATTGGTTGTCACAAGTACAAACCCCAATAAAAATTAATCGAAGTATTTAAACCTCGGGTCATCTCACAAGGAATTGCAATGAAGTGAATGATTATTGCCTATGCAGGAATACGGGGGGTTTAGTTTGGTAAAAGGGGCAAGGAAATAAATGCAAAGAAAACTAAAGAAAACAATTAAAGAAAGCAAATAGTAAAGAGAGATATTCATGGCAAGGGTTGAGATCATAGGCTTTCTATCCTAGTCATACAATGATTTACAAGAATTTATCCTATTTTGTCATCTCTAACAGTGGAAGAAAGTACAATGTTGTCTTCACACGAGAGAAAGTCAAATAAGACTAGCTAATCTCACTCCAAAAGTCCTAATCAACTTACTAATTGAATTAGCAAAAGATTAGCGTTAATAAAAATAATATTAGCCAACAACTCTAGATCACCAATCTAAATTGGGTATTTATGACTCAAGATTGCCTAATTCCTCTCTCAAAGCCATGAATGCTCAAAAGGCTACTCTAACATCTAACCAAGCATTTTGTCAAACACTTAGAAGGCATAAAAGGGAAGCATAATAAATTGCAAGAAATATAAATTCTACAACTACCAATTGCAAGGAAACAATAATAACAACTGAATTAAACAAGAAAGAAACATGAAACCTCAGTTGCATTAAAAGGAAATTTAAATCCAACAAAGAGTTCATAAACATAAAAGAGGCATGAAAAGGGAAATTAACACTACAAGCTAAGAGAATTTAGATGTAGAAACAAGAAATTGAAGGGAAAACAAGATGAAAACAATAATTAAACCCTAGATCTAAGATGCAAATACCCTAAGAACCCTAATTCTAGAGAGAAGAGGGAGCTTCTTTCTCAAGAAACTAAACTACATGATGCTAAGCTACAACTAATTGCTCCCCCCCCTTTGCTCAATCTTCAATTCTGCATGAAATACCCTCAGAAACGAGTTGGATTTGGGCTTGGGTAGCTCAGAAATCACCCCCAGCATTTTCACTTTAAGTGAGTCACGTGCCGAGCGTCACGCGTGCGCGAGGACGACACGTGCGCGTCACTGACCAAAACTCCTAGTCACGCGTACGCGTGGGTGGCGCATGCGCGTAGCTTGCAAATATTCAATTCACGCGTACACGTGGATTACGCGTGCGCGTAGCCCTCAATTCTCCAAATGCTCATTTATTCATGAATTCCCCACTTTGCATGCTTTTCTCTTCACTTCTTCCATCCAATACTTGCCTTATGAACCTGAAATCACTCAACAAACACATCAAGGCATCGAATGGAATTAAGGTGAATTAAAATCACCAGTTTAAGGGCCTAAAAATCATGTTTTTACACTTAAGCACAAATTAAGGGAGAATTGCAAAACCATGCTATTTCATTGAATAAATGTGAGAAAAAGTGATAAAATTCCCCAAATTAAGCACAAGATAAACCACAGAATTGGTGTTTATCAAACCTCCCTACACTTAAACCAAGCATGTCCTCATGCTGAACTCAAGAAAGAAACAAAGGGTATCAACATTTATTCAATGCAAACTACCTTGATGCAACTACCTACATGCAATCTATCTAAATGGATGCAATCACTTAGCCAAAATAAATTAATTCCCAAGAAAGCATATATGAACACAAGGTCTAAAGCAATAGCAATCAAAGTAAACCCACACTTGAATTGAGTTATTGAAAAGATTTTACAAACTTGAAAGAAAAGGTGATCATGGGTGGAAGCATGTAATTTAGCGATCGAACCCTCATAGGATGTGTATCCGCTATAGTCACTCAAGTGTATAGGGTTGATTCACTTAATTTTCCCCTAATCATGCATTCCGAAATTTGTTTTTCATCTAATAGTCAACAATTATTTCATGCATGCATACAAATATCATGATGGCTTTCCCATAGGTTGTAATGGGGCTAGGGTCAAGGTAAGGGTGTATATTTGGTTAAGTGGGCTAGAATTTGAATCTTTGATAAGCTTAAACTTCCTACCTAACCTATATAACAACCTATACAATTTCAAAGCTAACCTAACTACCCATTCTTCACATTTTCACACACACTCGTGCATTCTCTTTTTGATCACCACACATATGCATTGATTTTTAATGAACTTTACTTTGCAGCATTTTGTCCCCTTTTTATTGCTTTTCTTTTTCTTTCTTTTTTTTTCTTTTTCTTTTTCTTTTTTGTTTTTATTTTTCTTTTTGTTTTTCTCATTTTTTTTCTTTTCAAACTAAAATATATACAAGAGCATCAATGCATATGGTTTAAACATTTAATGCATGAGCATGTACCAAATTCCCAAAATTTTGAACAAAACCACAAATGAGAAATACTCTCACTAGCCTAAGCTAATCGAAGATCCAAACAAGGGACCTTTATTATTTTTCACTTAAGGCTTGTAATGTGCTAAAATGAAGAACAAATGGGTTAAGCATAGGCTCAAAATTGGCTAACAATAGAAGATAAAAGGTAAGGCTATTTGGGTAAGTGAGCTATTTTAAACAATGGCCTTAATCATATAAATGCATGTATACACAAAATAATGGACATAAAGAATCAAACAAATCAAAGATTACAATCATAGAAAGAGAATAATACACACAAGAAGAAAAATAAGTGGTTATATGATGTAACCACACAATTAGGCTCAAATCTCACCTGCTTGTGTTCTTAGCTCAAAAACATGATCCACAATGTGTGTAATTCAAGCAAGTTCTAAATTTTTTTAATCAATTCGGGTGCCCTATAGATAAATTTCTTGAAAATTTTCATTATTTTGACTAAGCTTATTATGTATATAGATGCAAAATAAGAAAATGCAACTAAAAATCCTAAAAAACCTAAAAATAAAATGCAAAAGTGTTAGGATTAGAAACTTGTCACCCAAAAATGCTGACTTGTCGGACGACCTCCCCACACTTAAAATTTTGCACCGTCCTCGGTGTACTCAAAGATGAGCAAGGGGGTACGGCGACTCTCCAGGTTGCCACCTTCAGCTGGCAGATCAACCGGTGCTACGTGTTCTTTCTTCTGCTTCCATTTTTGGTTATGGTGCATTAGTCATGAAAATTGTTGGAATGAGGTAAATCACTAGAATAAAGTGAGTGAATTAGTGTGACATTGATGAAAAATATGTGTATGGGTTCTAAGATTGCGCGCCATTTAGAACACAAACACACACAAGCATAAAAAGTTATGTCATATTTACACAAAAGAAAGCATATACTTCACTCATTCTAGTGTGCTTGAAATACTTTAAAAGACTTGTAAGTTAAGTTACAAACAAGTAGTGAAGAAGCATAAAAGCATTCAAGCAACAATTAAGCAATTGTGAAATTGGATAATGCATGGACATTGATCGATGTGCAAGGAAACTTTAATTAACCAAATGAAATAGAGAGCTTACACATCAAACAATGACACATATTGAAGTTTAATTGCAATACCTAAGTGACATAGAAGTGAAAAACATGGGTGCTATGGAACTCAGGATAAGAGATATAAGAGTTAAAATCAATCACATAACATGGATGGTCCACAAAGCTTTACAAAGCTCAAAAATATGTCACTAGGTAAGCTTACGATCCAATTTCACAATTTCACAATCTCAATGCATGAAATAGGTGATGTAAATAAGGGTCAATCATAAACAAGCACCACCTAAAAAAATGCATTGATAATGTACCCCTAACAATGGATAATGAATGCATGGTGGCCAAAACATGCGATTCAAAAGATTTAGGATGCTTGAAGACAATGTACAAGTACTTGGTGTGCAAAAGGGTTAAGCATGAAAAATTAAAAACCAAGTAGTAAAATATATCCTCAACAAAGAAATCCAACCATGAATACAAAAACAGTTATGCTAAACTAGCATCCAATTAATATCAAGGAGCAAAAAATAACAAACAAAATGAGTAATCCCACACTTATCATGAAAATAAAAATTGAACAAAAATTAAACTAAGTAAATAACTAACTAAAAGAAATGGTGTTATATGGTGCTTGGTAGTGTTGGGTGATGGTTGAAGGAGGGGAAGGAAGGGGGAGAAAAGAGAAGAAGGAAAGAAATGGAAAGAAGAGAAGAAAAGAAGAGTGGTGAAACAGGGCAATCCACGCGTACACGTGGTTTAACGCGTAAGCGTGGATTGGTGAAAGAGGATCGACGCGTACGCGTGGTGGGTTATTCAGAGAGGCGATGCGTATGCGTGCACGCGTACGCGTGGGTCGGTTTTGTGCTAAAAGCACAATTCTAGCCCAAAACTCGCAAAACTATTTTGAAATTTTATGGGAGTGGAAATTTTGGATCCACGCGTACGCGTGGGTGGTCGAAATTCTTGACGTCACGCATACGCGTGAGTGATGCGTACGCGTGGCATGGTGCTTTGTTTTTCAAAATTTTTCAAGTTCTTGCATCAAACCAAGCGTTCTAAACCTCCAAACAGCTATCAAAATACCATAAAACCTTATTTAACCCACTAGACTCCCAAATAAACTCAACTAACCGAACAAAACATGAAATTAAACCAATTTTTACCAATATTTAAAAAAAGGAAAAAGGGAAAGATGTCACCATAGTGGGGTGTCTCCCACCTAGCACTTTTGTTTGTTGTCCTTAAGTTGGACTTATGGGGAGCTCTTCATCAAGGTGGCTTATGCTTGAAGCCATCTTTGAACATCCACTAATGCTTGGACTTCCAATAAGCTCCATCATTCAAGATTGATATCTCCAAGCTTTGATGGAGTTCTTCACAAACCATGAGCTCCCAAAGTACACCCGTCTTTGAGTTGATCATGGTAATTTCCTGTAGGTGGTAGAGAAGCCGAATTCTCATGAAGGCACCAAACTACCCTTCTAGACCCATCTATTTTAGCACTACACCAATCTATGCTCCTCAATTTTGAGCTTCCAACCATAATGAGCCTAGACTTACAACGCCAACCACTAAACATCCTGCTCTTACGCTTAATTCCGCAAAGCGCCCTAAGTTGGTCATCCGTTTCAAGCAAACCAAATTCAAGTGGGATAATAAAGCTAAGAGTTAGAAGTTTTACCCACTCAAATGAAGGATTAGATGGCAACTTAGGTGAAGGGGTTCCCAACGGTCTTGACAAAGCACGTTCCACTCCTGTCCATCCTCTTGTAGAGGCTTCCACTACTTGACAATATTCTTCAAGCTTTAGCTCTTGCCAAGCTTCCTCAAGTTCAAGCTCTTCTCCACCAATTTCTTCTAGCTCTTCCCCATCACTCAAGTCATAAATAGGAGGTTTAGTGAGGTCCAACTCATCATCAATTCCAAGCCCAATGGGGAACGATTCCTCAAACTCAAAAGGATCATATGTTGATGCGAAATCATCATATATAAGGGAACTTGTTGCTTGCTCCACTTCTTCAAATTCTTCAATCACATTGTGCCTTGGAGGTTGTGTACCATCCTCCTCAACACCAATTTCAAACTCCATGGAAGAGAGCTCTTCAACTTGTGATTTCTCTTTGCATTCAACATCTCCTAAATCTTCAACCACTTCCTTTGGTTCAATTAGCTCTACCTCCTCCTCTTTTTGTACTTGTTGTTTTAACTCCTCTTCTCCACCTTGAAGCTCCAAATTCTCCTTCTCATTGTGCTCCTCAACTACTCCTCCATATTCAACAATGGGAGTGTCTTGGATATTTGAGCACAATGTTACCAATTGGTTCAACACTTCGGTCAAGTTAGCGGCGAATTCCCCTAACATCTTTTGCTATTCTTCTTGCTTAAGACACTGATGCCAGGGCATTTTGGCCAGTTTCATTGACCTTTTCTTTACTGTTTTTAGGATAGTTTCATGCATTTTCTTAGGAAATAAGCTAGTTTTGGGTAGATATTCACTTACACCTTGATTCAAGCATACATTGTGCATTTTACATGATTTCATGAGGATTTTGCATGAGTTTAGTGACAAATTGTATTCTGCATTACCCATGACTTGGACTAGAACTTCGATACACTCTATTGCCTGATTTCAGGACCAAAGGAAGCAAGGAATGGGAGGTAACTTGCAAAGTTAATGAGAAAAGTGACTGCCAATGACACTCTCGAAGCCATCATTACCCACGTTAAGAGTCACGTTAACTAAGTTAACATGAACTCTAATTTGAAGAAGGGAAATTGAGCCAACGTTAGTGACACTTAACATTATCACTAACGTTGGCCAATGCTCACAAGTGGCCACGTTAGAGTCCACGTTAACTTAGTTAACGTGGCCTCTAACGTTAAAAGGGGGAAAGGAAGCAAACGTTAGTGACATTCAACATTGTCACTAACGTTGGCCTAAGTGCACAATGCCACGTTAACTTCCACGTTAACTTAGCTAACGTGGAGGCTAACGTGAGAGAAGAAGGTGATGGCCAACGTTAGTGACACTCAACATTGTCACTAACGTTGGAAGGAGCCACACAAGCCTCTATGAGCCACGTTAACTCCCATGTTAACTTAGTTAATGTGGAAGCTAACGTGGATGAGGAATGATGAGCCAACGTTAGTGACACTCAACATTGTCACTAACGTTGGGGATGGCTAAGCATGGCCACGTTATAAGCCATGTTAACCTAGTTAACGTGGATTCTAACGTGAGACATGGGGGCACATTGGAACGTTAGTGACAATGTTGAATGTCACTAACGTTCTCGAAGGATGGCAAGCCCACGTTAAAGAGCCACGTTAACTAAGTTAACATGGGCTCTAACGTAGGAGCAATGGGGGCTTTTCAATGTTATTAGGAATGTTAAGTCCCAATAACGTGTGCGAAGGACCTAGAGGCAACGTTGGTGGCAATGTTTGTGCCACTAACATTGAGGTTAACGTGGCTTTTACTTAGGAATGTTAGTGAGAAAGTTGATTGTCACTAACGTTCTGGAACTCATATTTTCACTAAACGTTAACAACCCTAACGTCGTGAGCTAAAATCTCTGCCCACTTCACACTTTCTCTCTGCAAGTAAAGCCAAGCCCAAATGAAGAAGAGAACTGCTTCAAACTCAAGATCCAAAGGCCCAAGACTTGAAGAGCCAACTAGAAGATGAGAAGAGTAGTATATATAGGAGTATCTTTGAATTATTTTGGGGAGTTACTGAGAGTTGGAAAAACAGCACAGAACTACTTCCTGTATTTTACTTTCTCTGCTCTTCTAGTTTTCATCATGTATTCTCCATCTTTGTTTTCATTTTCCAGAGCTATGAACAACTAAACCCCTTTCATTGGGTTAGGGAGCTCTGTTGTAATTTGATGGATCAATACTAATTTTCATTATTCTTCTTCTATCTTTTCTCTTGATTTTACCTGAAAGCTTTCGATCTTCATCCAATTGGGTAGTTATCTTGGAAAAGAAACTATTCATACTTGGATCTCTTCTGAACCTTGGAAGAGGAATGAAGAGATCAAGCTAGAAATGCTTTCTCATGCTGGACCAAATTGGGTTTGGATGGATATGTGACTATAATCCTCTCAATACTTGATTTGGGAAATGCATGTGGTATAATCAGTGACCATACTTCATCTCTTCTCATGAGCAATTGACCAAGGAATTGGCTTTTGATCAAGATTTGAGAGATTGAATTACAAGAAATTATAATTCAATCACTTAAGATTGCCAAGGAGATCAATGAGTGCATTGATTGAGGAAGAGATGTAAATGAGATTGATCCGGAGAATGCAACGTCTTCTAAGCCCAATGAACTCCCGATTTCTGATCTTACCCATTCTCTTTAATTTCTGTCATTTACATTTATGAGCAATTCCCCCATTCCCATTTAAGATTCAGCAATTTACTTTCTGTCATTTACTTTCCCGCATTTAACTTTCTGCAATTCTCAACTCAATTTCTGATTTGCTCAACTAGAACATTTCTCTAATTAAAGTTGCTTGATCAATCAATCCTTGTGGGATTCGACCTCACTTTATTGTGAGTTTTTACTTGATGACAAATTCGGTACACTTGCCGAAGGAAATTTGTTATGAGACAAGTTTTCCGTGCATCAAGTTTATGGCGCCATTGCCGGGGATTGATTGTGCATCAACAATGATTAGATTGGAGGATAACTAGATTGAGCATTTTATTTTTGTTTGATTTAAATTTCTGTTTGAGTTATTTACTTCCTGTTTTAGTTAATTTCTTCCCTTCCCCCTACTTTTTTTTCTGTTATTTACATTTCATCTCACTAACCCACTAACTGTTTGATATATTGCATCACTCACACTAACAGTAATTCTGACAGATATACTTTCTGCACCTATTCTCTTTGCTTGTACTTGTTGGTTGGTGCACGAAATTGTGATCTCTGGTAATGGCTTCTTAGGCCAGATACTCTGATCTAGTTTTACAGTCTGTCACAACTTCGATACAACTAACCAGCAAGTGCACTGGGTCGTCCAAGTAATACCTTACGTGAGTAAGGGTCGAATCCCACGGAGATTGTTGGTATGAAGCAAGCTATGGTCACCTTGTAAATCTCAGTCAGGCGGATATAAAATAATTATGTGGTTTTCGAATTTTAAATAATAAAATAGGAATAGAGACACTTATATAATTCATTGAAAGGAATTTCAGATAAGCGAATGGAGATGCTTTCGTTCCTCTGAACCTCTGCTTTCCTGCTATCTTCATCCAATCAGTCTTACTCCTTTCCATGGCTGGATTTATGCAAGGGCATCACCGTTGTCAGTGGCTACATCCCCTCCTCTCAGTGAATAATATGCTCACGCACCCTGTCACGGCACGGCTATTCATCTGTCGGTTTTCGATCATGCTGGAATAGGATTCACCCTCCTTTTGCGTCTGTCACTAACGCCCAACAATCGCGAGTTTGAAGCTCGTCACAGTCATTCAATCATTGAATCCTACTCAGAATACCACAGACAAGGTTTAGACCTTCCGGATTCTCTTGAATGCCGCCATCATTCTAGCTTACGCCACGAAGATTCTGGTTAGGAGATCTAAGAGATACTCATTCTAACTTATTTCATGTAGAACAGAGGTGTTTGTCAGGCACGCGTTCATAGGGGAGATGGTGATGAGCGTCACACATAATCATCACCTTCATCACGTTCTTGGGTGCGAATGGATATCTTAGAAGCGAAATAAGATGAATTGAATAGAAAACAGAAGTACTTTGCATTAATCTTTGAGGAACAGCAGAGCTCCACACCTTAATCTATGGAGTGTAGAAACTCTACCGTATGAAAATACATAAGTGAAGGTCCAGGCATGGCCGTGTGGCCAGCCCCCATGGTCTAAGAATAATGCGTTCAAAGATCCAAAGATGGTCAAAAAGACGTCTAATACAATAGTAAGAGGTCCTATTTATAATAAACTAGTCACTAGGGTTTACATGAGTAAGTAATTGATGAATAAATCCACTTCCGGGGCCCACTTGGTGTGTGTTTGGGCTGAGCCTAAGTGTTGCACGTGCAGAGGCCATTTGTGGAGTTGAACGCCAGTTTCTGTGCCAGTTTGGGCGTTCAACTCTGGTTTTGGACCCTTTTCTGGCGCTAGACGCCAGATTTGGGCAGAAGGTTGGCGTTGAACGCCAGTTTACGTCGTCAATTCTTGGCCAACGTATGGATTATTATACATTTCTGGAAAGCCCTGGATGTCTACTTTCCAACGCAATTGGAAGCGCGCCATTTCGAGTTCTGTAGCTCCAGAAAATCCACTTTGAGTGCAGGGAGGTCAGAATCCAACAGCATCAGCAGTCCTTTTTCAACCTCTGAATCTGATTTCTGCTCAAGTCCCTCAATTTCAGCCAGAAAATACCTGAAATCACAGAAAAACACACAACTCATAGTAAAGTCCAGAAATGTGAATTTCACATAAAAACTAATGAAAACATCCCTAAAAGTAACTAGATCCTACTAAAAACATACTAAAAACAATGCCAAAAAGCGTATAAATTATGCGCTCATCACAACACCAAACTTAAATTGTTGCTTGTCCCCAAGCAACTGAAAATCAAATAGGATAAAAAGAAGAGAATATACTATAAATTCCAAACTATCAATGAAACAGAGCTTCAATCATATGAGCGGGACTTATAGCTTTTTGCCTCTTGAATAGTTTTGGCATCTCACTTTATCCATTGAGGTTCAGAATGATTGGCATCTTTAGGAACTCAGAGTTCAGATAGTGTTATTGATTCTCCTAGTTCAGTATGATGATTCTTGAACACAGCTATTTCATGAGTCTTGGCCGTGGCCCTAAGCACTTTGTTTTCCAGTATTACCACCGGATACATAAATGTCACAGACACATAACTGGGTGAACCTTTTCAGATTGTGACTCAGCTTTTGCTAAAGTCCCCAATTAGAGGTGTCCAGGGTTCTTAAGCACACTCTTTTTTTGCTTTGGACCTTGACTTTAACCGCTCAGTCTCAAGTTTTCACTTGACACCTACACGCCACAAGCACATGGTTAGGGACAGCTTGGTTTAGCCGCTTAGACCAGGATTTTATTCCTTTAGGCCCTCCTATCCACTGATGCTCAAAGCCTTGTGATCCTTTTTATTTGCCCTTGCCTTTTGGTTTTAAGGGTTATTGGCTTTTTCTGCTTGCTTTTTCTTTTTCTTTCTATATTTTTTTTTCTATTTTTTTTTCTATTTTTTTTTTCTGCAAGCTTTGTTCTTTGCTGCTTTTTCTTTCTTCAAGAATCATTTTTATGATTTTTTAGATTATCAAATAACATGTCTCCTAGTCATCATTCTTTCAAGAGCCAACATATTTAACATTCTTAAACAACAACTTCAAAAGACTTATGCACTGTTCAAGCATACATTCAGAAAACAAGAAGCATTGTCACCACATCAATATAATTAAGCTAAGTTCTAGGATAACTTCGAAACTCATGCACTTCTTGTTCTTTTGAATTAAAACATTTTTCATTTAAGAGAGGTGATGGATTCATAGGACGTTCATAACTTTAAGACAAAGTTACTAACTACTAATGATCATGTAATGAAGACACAAACATAGATAAGCACATAATATAGAAAACGAAAAACAGAGAAAGTAAGAACAAGGAATGAATCCACCTTAGTGATGTCCTTGAGCTCTTCTATGTCTCTTCCTTGTCTTTGCTGCTCCTCCTTCATTGCTTTTAGATCTTCTCTGATTTCATGAAGGATGATGGAGTGCTCTTGATGTTCCACCCTTAGTTGCTTCCAATAATTGTGTGGAAGAAAATGTATCCCCTAAGGTATCTCAGGGATCTCTTGATTTGCAGTCAAATGTTCTACCACTGAGCTATAGACCCTTGATGAAAGCTTTTGTCTTCCCTTTCCTCTTTCTAGAGGTTTCTCTGGCCTTAGGTGCCATCAATGGTTATGGAAAAAACAAAAAAGCTATGCTTTTACCACACCAAACTTAGAATGTTGCTCGCCCTCGAGCAAAAGAAGAAAGAATAGAAGAATAAGAAGAAGATATGGAGGAGATGGATGGGAGTGTGTATTCGGCCATATGGGTGGGATTGGGTGGGAAAGAGATGTTGAATTTTGAAGGTAGTGGGTGTATGGATGTGAGTGGTAAATGGAAAGTAGAAGGGATGATCATGAATGGGAAGAGAGATGATGAGGTAGGTGGGGATCATGTGGGGTCCACAGATCCTGAGATGATCCTGTGGGGTCCACAGATCCTGAGGTGTCAAGGCATTTACATCCCTGCACCAATTTAGGCATGTAAAATGCCCTTGCACACAACTCTGGGCGTTCAGCGCCAGGTTGGTGCCCATTTTGGGCGTTCAACGCCCCTTTGCTGCCTTTTCTGGCGTTGAACGCCAGAACCATGCTTGTTCTGGGCATTCAGCGCCAGGATGCTCCCATTCTAGGCGTTCAGCGCCAGAACTATGCTCTGTTCTGGCGTTTGAACGCCAGACAGATGCTCCTCCAGGGTGTGATTTTTCTTCTGCTGTTTTTGATTCCGTTTTCAATTTTTATATTTATTTTGTGACTCCTCATGATCATGAACCTATAAAGACACATAACTAAGAAAAGTATAGTTAGATAAATAAATATTGGGTTGCCTCCCAACAAGCGCTTCTTTAATGTCAATAGCTTGACAGTGGGCTCTCATGGAGCCTCACAGATGTACAGAGCTTTGTTGAGACTCTCCAACACCAAACTTAGAGTTTGAATATGGGAGTTCAACACCAAACTTAGAGTTTGGTTGTGGCCTCCCAACACCAAATTGAGAGTTTGACTGTGGGGGCTCTGGTTGACTCTGCTTTGAGAGAAGCTTTTCAAGCTTCCTCTCCATGGTTGCAGAGGGAGATCCTTGAGTTTTGAATACAAGGGAGTTCTCATTCCATTGAAGGACTATTTCACCTCTGTCAACATCAATCACAGCTCTTGCTGTGGCCAGGAAAAGTCTTCATAGGATGATGGATTCATCCTCTTCCTTTCCAGTATCCAGGACTATGAAATCAGTAGGTATGTAAAGGCCCTCAACCTTTACTAATACATCTTCTACTTGTCCATAAGCCTGTCTTCTTGAGCTGTCTGCCATCTCTAGTGAGATTTTAGCAGCTTGCACCCCATAGATTCCCAGTTTCTCTATTACACAGAGGGGCATGAGGTTTATTCCTGAACCAAGGTCACATAGAGCCTTAAAGATCATGGTGCCTATGGTACAGGGTATTATAAACTTTCCAGGATCCTGTCTCTTCTGAGGCAATGTTAGTTGATCCAGGTCACTTAGTTCATTGATGAACAAGGGAGGTTCAACTTCCCAAGTATCAATGCCAAATAATTTGGCATTCAGCTTCATGATTGCACCAAGAAACTTGGCAGTTTGCTCTTCAGTAACATCCTCATTCTCTTCAGAAGAGGAATACTCATCAGTGCTCATGAAGGGCATAAGGAGGTTCAATGGAATCTCTATGGTCTCTAGATGAGCCTCATAGTCCTTTGGTTCCTCAGAGGGAAGCTCCTTATTGGTCACTGGACGTCCCAGGAGGTCTTCCTCCTTGGGATTCACGTCCTCTCCTCTCCTCACAGGTTCGGCCATGGCACTTATGTCAATGGCCTTGCACTCTCCTTTTGGATTCTCTTCTGTATTGCATGGGAGAGTACTAGGAGGGATTTCAGTGATCCTTTTACTCAGCTGGCCCACTTGTGCTTCCAGATTTCTAATGGAAGACCTTGTTTCATTCATGAAACTTACAGTGGCCTTAGATAGATCAGAGACTAGATTTGCTAAATTAGAAGCATTTTGTTCAGAGTTCTCTGTCTGTTGCTGAGTTGATGGTGGAAAAGGCTTGCTATTGCTAAACCTGTTTCTTCCACCATTATTAAAGCCTTGTTAGGGCTTTTGATCCTTCCATGAGAAATTTGGATGATTTCTCCATGATGAGTTATAGGTGTTTCCATAAGGTTCACCTAAGTAATTCACCTCTGCTATTGCAGGGTTCTCAGGATCATAAGCTTCTTCTTCATAAGAAGCCTCTTGAGTACTGTTGGATGCAGCTTGCATTCCATGCAGACTCTGAGAGATCATATTGACTTGCTGAGTCAATATTTTATTCTGAGCCAATATGGCATTCAGAGTATCAACTTCAAGAACTCCCTTCTTCATAGGCGTCCCATTATTCACAGGATTCCTTTCAGAAGTGTACATGAACTGGTTATTAGCAACCATGTCAATGAGTTCTTGAGCTTCTGCAGGCGTTTTCTTTAGGTGAAAGGATCCACCTGCAGAAGTGTCCAATGACATCTTTGATAACTCAGATAAACCATCATAGAATATATCCAGGATGGTCCATTCTGAAAGCATGTCAGAAGGACACTTTTTGGTCAACTGTTTGTATTTTTCCCAAGCTTCATAGAGGGATTCACCTTCTTTCTGTCTGAAGGTTTGAACATCAGCTCTAAGCTTGCTCAGCTTTTGAGGAGGAAAGTACTTGGCTAAGAAAGCCGTGACCAGCTTATCCCAAGAGTTCAGGCTATCTTTGGGTTGAGAGTCCAACCAGATTCTAGCTCTGTCTCTTACAGCAAAGGGGAAAAGCATGAGCCTGTAGACTTCAGGATCTATTCCATTAGTCTTAACAGTATCACATATCTGCAAGAACTCAGTTAAGAACTGAAAAGGATCTTCAGATGGAAGTCCATGAAACTTGCAGTTCTGCTGCATCAGAGAAACTAATTGAGGTTTCAGCTCAAAGTTGTTTGCTCCAATGGCAGGAATGGAGATGCTTCTTCCATGTAAATTGGAATTAGGTGCAGTAAAGTCACCAAGCATCTTCCTTACATTATTATTATTTTCGGCTGCCATCTCCTCTGCCTGTTCGAAAATTTCTGAAAGGTTATCTCTGGATTGTTGTATTTTAGCTTCTCTTAATTTTTTCTTCAGAGTTCTTTCAGGTTCTGGATCTGCTTCCACAGGAATGTTCTTATCCTTGCTCCTGCTCATATGACAAAGAAGAAGGCACAGAAAAATAATAATAATAATAGAGATCCTTTATTCCACAGTATAGGGATCCCTGTGTGAGTAGAGGAAGAGGGGGAGACAAAGAATGTAATATAATGGAAGAAACACAACTGTGAGGAGGCTAGAGATGTGAGGTGAGATGTTAGGATATGAATGAATAAATAGAAGAAGATGGGAGAGGGGGAATTTTCGAAAATATTTTTTTGAGAAAGAGTTAGTGATTTTTGAAAAATGGTTTTTGAAAAATGTTTAGTATTTTTTTTCGAAAATTTTTGAAATTAAAAATAAAAAATAAAAATAATTAGTTAATTAAAAAGAAATTTTTGAAAAAGAGGGAAGA
Organism: Arachis hypogaea; assembly: GCF_003086295.3. Classification (NCBI taxonomy): domain Eukaryota; kingdom Viridiplantae; phylum Streptophyta; class Magnoliopsida; order Fabales; family Fabaceae; genus Arachis; species Arachis hypogaea. The sequence continues at coordinate 88,644,538 of NC_092046.1, read as the reverse complement.
TATTTTCGAAAATGAGAGAGAGAGAGTTAGTTAGGTAGTTTTGAAAAAGTTAAGAAACAAACAAAAAGTTAGTTAGTTAGTTGAAACAAATTTTGAAAAGATAAGAAGTTTGGAAGTTAGAAAAGATATTTTGAAAAGATATTTTTGAAAAAGATAAGATAAGAAGATATTTTTGAAAAGATATGATTGAAGTTAGTTTTGAAAAAGATTTGATTTTTAAAATCTCAATTAATGACTTGATTCATAAGAAATCACAAGATATGATTCTAGAACTTAAAGTTTGAATCTTTCTTAACAAGCAAGTAACAAACTTCAAATTTTTGAATCAAAACATTAATTGATTATGTTATTTTTGAAAATAAGAAAGAGATTTTTGAAAAATAGTTTTGAAATTTTCGAAAATAATTAAGAATTTTGAAAAAGATTTGATTTTTGAAAAAGATTTTGAAAAAGATAAGATTTTCAAATTGAAAATTTGATTTGACTCATGAGAAACAATTTGATTTTAAAAATTTTTGAAAAAGTCAACTCAAATTTTCGAATTTGATGAGAGAAAAAGGGAAGGATATTTTTTTTTATTTTTGAATTTTTATGATGAGAGAGAAAAACACTAAAAAGATGCAATGCATGAAATTTTTAGATTAAAACATGTGATGCATGCAAGAATGCTATGAATGTCAAGATGAACACCAAGAACACTATGAATGTCATGATGAACATCAAGAACATATTTTTGAAAAATTTTTAATGCAAAGAAAACATGCAAGACACCAAACTTAGAATTCTTTAATGCTTACGCACTAAGAATTCAAGAATGCATATGATAAACATGAAAAGACACAAAACAAAAATTCATCAAGATCAAACAAGAAGACTTACCAAGAACAACTTGAAGATCATGAAGAACACTATGAATGCATGATATTTTCGAAAAAATGCAAGATGCATATGCAAGTGACACCAAACTTATGATATGACTCAAGACTCAAACAAGAAACAGAAAAATAATTTTTTGATTTTTATGATTTTCTAATTTTTTTGGTATTTTTCGAAAATTAATTGAAAAAAAAGGAAAATAAGGATTCCAAAATTTTTAATATGAATTCCAGGAATCTTGTCATGTTAATCTAAAGCTTCAGTCCAGGAATTAGACATGGCTCACTAGCCAGCCAAGCTTTCAAAGAAAGCTCCAGTCCAAAACACTAGACATGGCCAATGGCCAGCCAAGCTTCAGTCTTTAACACGAGAGTATATTGCTCTTTGATAACAAATTGCAAGCCTCAGTCCAAATAAATTTAGACATGACTTTACAGCCAGCCAGGCTTCAACATGCTTCATGAGACACTAGAATTCATTCTTAAAAATTTTGAATAAATTTTTGAAAACATTTTTATATAAATTTTTTTTTCGAAAACAGATGAGAAAATTTTGAGAATATTTTTGAAAAATTTTTGAAAAGAAAACGAAAAGAAAGTTACCCAATCTGAGCAACAAGATGAGCCGTCAGTTGTCCAAACTCAAACAATCCCCGGCAACGGCGCCAAAAACTTGGTGCTGTTGCCGGATCAAAAGGGAATCTGGCACTGATGTTACCGGACCAAAAGCTTGCCGAAAACTCAAACAATCCCCGGCAACGGCGCCAAAAACTTGGTGCACGAAATTGTGATCTCTGGTAATGGCTTCTTAGGCCAGATACTCTGATCTAGTTTTACAGTCTGTCACAACTTCGATACAACTAACCAGCAAGTGCACTGGGTCGTCCAAGTAATACCTTACGTGAGTAAGGGTCGAATCCCACGGAGATTGTTGGTATGAAGCAAGCTATGGTCACCTTGTAAATCTCAGTCAGGCGGATATAAAATAATTATGTGGTTTTCGAATTTTAAATAATAAAATAGGAATAGAGACACTTATGTAATTCATTGATAGGAATTTCAGATAAGCGAATGGAGATGCTTTCGTTCCTCTGAACCTCTGCTTTCCTGCTATCTTCATCCAATCAGTCTTACTCCTTTCCATGGCTGGCTTTATGCAAGGGCATCACCGTTGTCAGTGGCTACATCCCCTCCTCTCAGTGAATAATATGCTCACGCACCCTGTCACGGCACGGCTATTCATCTGTCGGTTCTCGATCATGCTGGAATAGGATTCACCCTCCTTTTGCGTCTGTCACTAACGCCCAACAATCGCGAGTTTGAAGCTCGTCACAGTCATTCAATCATTGAATCCTACTCAGAATACCACAGACAAGGTTTAGACCTTCCGGATTCTCTTGAATGCCGCCATCATTCTAGCTTACGCCACGAAGATTCTGGTTAGGAGATCTAAGAGATACTCATTCTAGCTTATTTCATGTAGAACAGAGGTGTTTGTCAGGCACGCGTTCATAGGGGAGATGGTGATGAGCGTCACACATAATCATCACCTTCATCACGTTCTTGGGTGCGAATGGATATCTTAGAAGCGAAATAAGATGAATTGAATAGAAAACAGAAGTACTTTGCATTAATCTTTGAGGAACAGCAGAGCTCCACACCTTAATCTATGGAGTGTAGAAACTCTACCGTATGAAAATACATAAGTGAAGGTCCAGGCATGGCCGTGTGGCCAGCCCCCATGGTCTAAGAACAATGCGCTCAAAGATCCAAAGATGGTAAAAAAGACGTCTAATACAATAGTAAGAGGTCCTATTTATAATAAACTAGTCACTAGGGTTTACATGAGTAAGTAATTGATGAATAAATCCACTTCCGGGGCCCACTTGGTGTGTGTTTGGGCTGAGCCTAAGTGTTGCACGTGCAGAGGCCATTTGTGGAGTTGAACGCCAGTTTCTGTGCCAGTTTGGGCGTTCAACTCTGGTTTTGGATCATTTTCTGGCGCTGGACGCCAGATTTGGGCAGAAGGTTGGTGTTGAACGCCAGTTTACGTCGTCAATTCTTGGCCAAAGTATGAACTATTATACATTTCTGGAAAGCCCTGGATGTCTACTTTCCAACGCAATTGGAAGCGCGCCATTTCGAGTTCTGTAGCTCTAGAAAATCCACTTTGAGTGCAGGGAGGTCAGAATCCAACAGCATCAGCAGTCCTTTTTCAACCTCTGAATCTGATTTCTGCTCAAGTCCCTCAATTTCAGCCAGAAAATACCTGAAATCACAGAAAAATACACAACACATAGTAAAAGTCCAGAAATGTGAATTTAACATAAAAACTAATGAAAACATCCCTAAAAGTAACTAGATCCTACTAAAAACATACTAAAAACAATGCCAAAAAGCGTATAAATTATCCGCTCATCATTGGTTGTATGACAGGGAGAAGAAGCGGGGCTTCAACTTCCTTTGATTCTGAACCTGAGAGAACCTTCCTTAGAATAAGGAGGGAGGCAAGAGACAAACGTGTAGTTGGTGCTGAAGAAGAGGAGGAACACTTTGAGGAATACCTTGAACCAAACATGGAAAAAAACATGGAAAACCATCATGAAGAAGAGGCTCACAACCATGGCGGAAGAGGTCGAGCAAATCATACTGGGGAGGATAGAAGAGTTTTAGGCTCTTATATCAATCCAAACCCGGGAAACTGTGGAAGTATGATTCAAAAGCCAACCATCCATGCCAACAATTTTGAACTGAAGCCACAGCTCATCACCCTTGTGCAGAACAACTGTTCATTGGGAGGAAGTGTCCAAGAGGACCCAAATCAACATTTAACCACCTTCCTGAGAATATGTGACACAGTGAAGTCTAATGGTGTTCATCCTGACACCTATAGACTGCTTTTATTTCCATTCTAACTCAGGGATAAGGCAACCAAGTGGCTGGAATCTTTCCCAAGGGAAAGCTTGACAACTTGGGAAGACGTGGTGAACAAATTCTTAGCAAGATTTTACCCTCCTCAACGAATCAATAGGTTGAGAGCTGAGGTCCAAACTTTCAGGCAACAATATGGTGAGACTCTATATGAATCATGGGAGAGGTTTAAAGACCTAACAAGGAGGTGTCCACCTGACATGTTCAATGAATGGGTGCAGCTGCACATTTTCTATGAAGGGCTCTCTTATGAGTCAAAGAAGGCCGTAGACCATTCATCCGGAGGATCTTTGAACAAGAACAAAACCATTGAGGAGGCTATAGATGTCATTGAAACAGTAGCAGAGAACGACTACTTCTATGCTTCTGAAAGAGGGAACACAAGAGGAGTAATAGAGCTAAACAATGTAGATGCTCTGTTGGCCCAAAACAAGCTCATTACCCAACAGCTGGCTGACCTCACCAAGAAGATGGAGAGGAACCAAGTGGCAGCAATCTCCACTTCATCAACAACCCAAGAAGGAGTGAATGAAGAAGCAGAGGGTAGCCAGGAGCAAGCCAACTACATTGGGAATTCACCAAGGCAAAACCATGATCCATACTCCAAGAACTACAACCCTGGAAGGAGGAATCACCCAAACTTTGGGTTGGGAAATCAACAAGACCAAAGCCTTGATCAAAGGCGCCCAAATCCAAATAATGCAGCCCACCAACACTTCACCTCTAGACCATATCAACATCCCAATAACAACACCTCTCCACATTCATTTCAAGGCCAGAACAACCCTCATCAACCTGACCTATCATCATTTGATGAAAGAATCTCAAGGATTGAAAGTCTACTTGAAGGCATATGCAAGGATATCCAGGACAGTAAAGCATTCAGAGAGGAAGTGCAGTCAAATATGCAAAATCAGGATGCTGCCATCAAGAAGCTTGAGACATAAATTGGCTATTTATTCAAATAAATTCTCAGCCACAACCTTCGCAGTAAAACTAACTCAACCAAAAGGGAGGAGTCTCAGGCTATCACCCTTCGGAGTGGGAAGGAACTGAAGGAAACCCCCCAGAAACCACAAGCCAGAAACCACAAGAAGAGCAGGACGAAGCTCAAGTTCCGACTTTGTGTTCACAAAAAGGGGAAGGAGTGCTGAAACTAGACATCCCAAGAGTCCCATACCCTCAGCAACTAAAGAAGAAGGGAGACGACAATCAGTTTTCGAGATTTTTAGAAATCTTCAAGAAGCTGCAAATCAACATACCCTTTGCTGAAGCAATAGAACAAATGCCACTCTACGCCAAGTTCTTGAAGGAGCTCATGACTAAGAAAAGAAGTTGGAAGAACAACGAGACTGTGATACTAACAGAAGAGTGTAGTGCTATCATTCAGCACAAACTGCCCCAGAAATTGAAGGATCCTGGGAGTTTTCAGATCCCTTGCATTATAGGGGAAATCACAGTGGAGAAAGCCCTTTGTGACTTATGAGCCAGCATCAATTTGATGTCAGTAGCTATGATGAGGAAGATGAAGATAGAGGAGGCTAAACCAACAAAAATGGCCCTATAGTTGGCAGACAGGTCGTTCAAGTTCCCGCATGGCGTCGTAGAAGATTTGCTGGTGAAAGTGGGAGATTTTATCTTCCTAGCAGACTTTGTAGTGCTGGACATGCAGGAGGAAGCCAAGGCTTCCATCATCCTGGGAAGACCGTTCTTGGCCACTGCTGGAGCTGTCATTGATGTCCAAAAATGTAATCTTACCTTAAGACTACACAATGAAGAGATGACATTCAATGTGTTCAAGGCCATGAGTTACCCACCAGAACAATTGGAGGAATGCATGAGGTTAGATATACTTGAGGAGGAAGTGCAAGAGAATTTTGAAGAAGAAGAACCTGAAGAACCTGAGAGATTGGTAGATGAGGAATCTGAATCAAGTGAAGAGGTTGCAACAGCAGAGATTCATATACAAGGTGCACCAAAGGAAGAAAACAAAAAGTCAGAAGCACCTAAACTTGAACTTAAAGCACTACCACCCACTCTCAAATATGCATACTTAGGAGAACACGAAAGTTACCCAGTGATCATAAGTTCATGCCTCAGCCGAGATCAAGAGGAAGAATTGCTCAAAGTATTGCGACAACATAAAGACGCCATTGGTTGGACTCTTGCTGACCTAAAGGGGATAAGTTCAGCCATATGCATGCACAAGATACTGCTGGAAGATGATGCCAAACCATCCATTCAATCCCAAAGGAGGTTGAACCCTATCATGAAGGAAGTAGTACAGAAAGAAGTTTTGAAGTTATGGCATGGAGGGGTGATCTACCCAATCTCAGACAGCCCGTGGGTTAGTCCCGTGCATGTTGTCCCAAAAAAAGGAGGAATCACCGTGGTTCCCAATGAGAAGAACGAATTAATTCCTACAAGGATAGTCACAGGATGGCGGATGTGCATAGACTACAGGAAGCTCAATGAGGCTACACGAAAAGATCATTTCCCCTTCCATTCATGGATCAGATGTTGGAAAGACTTGCAGGGCACGCATATTATTGTTTTCTCGACAGTTATTCAGGATACAACCAAATAGTGGTTAATCCCAGAGATCAAGAGAAAACCTCATTCACTTGCCCATATAGAGTGTTTGCCTACAGGCGCATGCCATTTGGGTTATGTAATACACCTGCAACTTTC